>NW_026691982.1:8735357-9367142 GCF_021218885.2 Marmota monax | reverse complement strand
GCAAAATAACTAAAAACATGTATTTGGGGCCAAAACCCAGGTGAAAAGCAAAATCTGGAAAGGAGGGGGCCTAAGGGCATCAAGCATGCTACTGGGAAGGAAGGGGGGGAAGGGCAAACATTGCCCCGACGCCAGCAAGGGATTTGTATTCCCTCCTAAATTTGCCCACCTAGCGTCATCCCCGTCAATCTCGACACTAATTTGGAGGTAAGGAGGGGCTCACGTCACCGCTGGGTGGATAACGCCCATGCTTGCCCCAAGCAGTTGCCCTGGGCCCGAGGTTTGCCCCCCCCTGCAGTCGGCGACCGGCAGCGCTGCCTCCCCGTCCGCCATTAGAGACCCAGCCAAACAATACGTGAGGAGCCAGAGCCGCGCAGCGCAGCCACGGAGAACAGAAGAGCAAAAGAAGGAACCTGGCGGGGCATAAGCAGGAACCCTCGCCCCGAAAAACTTGGGGACCCCGGCTCGGGCGGACAAGGTGGAAATGCAATCTGGAGAGCGGGAGAGCCGGCCGGCCCGAGCGCCCCTCCCCCCGTCCCCCCCGCAGGAAAGAAAAGAAAATACCCCTGGACCTCCCGGAGGCCCGCCGCCCCCGCCCCCGCCCCGGCGGCCCCGTGCGACCCCCGCCCCTGGCGGCCACCTCACCCGGCCCGCCCGGCCGCGCCCGCACTCCTGCAGCCCTCGGGCCGCACGCAAAGACGCCTGTGACATGAGCGCGGCCCGGAGCAGCCCCCGAGGCCCCGACGCCGCAGCGGCGACGGCGGCCGCGCCGTGGGGTATTAAGCCCGGGTCGGTGGGAGGCTCCGGAGGCTGCCCTCACCCATCTCCGCCTCCCCAGTCGCCTCCGCCTCCGCCTCCTCCTCCGGAGGCTGCGCTGCTCCCAGCCACCCCCACACTCAGCGGCCCTGGATTGCAAAGACAGCGGGGATAAGCCTCACCCGGTTCTGGCTGCGGCTCCGCGGAACGAACCTCCCCTCCCCCGGCCCACCCCCCTTCGGCGACACGCACAACTCCACTCGGTCCAGTCCCGGCTTTAGCGCTGGAGAGGAGGAGGAGGAGGCGGAGGCGGCGGTGCGGCCGAGCCCCGGGAGGCCCCGCCCTCCGCATGCTTATTGGCTGAAGGCGGAGGCGGGCCAGAGCCCTTCGGGCCCATCCATAGGCTACACCTGCTTTCCTTCAGGACCCCCCTTGGTGGGGTGGTCCATGCGACTGTCCGTCAGTCTGGGGCCACACCTCCGGCTCTGCCGTTCCACTCCCCCCTCCGCGGGTCTTCGGCTTCGGCCGCGTCCCCTCCCCTAGCTGCCCCCGCCCCTCCCCGCCCCCACCCACCAGGTCCGCCAGGGTCGGGAGCCCAAGTTGTCTTGCCCGCCGAACCGGCCGCGGCTCCGCTCGGGCCCCCGGCTCTCAGGAACAGGATAGCAGGAGCGACTGAAGTGGGGCTGCCTGCCCTCGCTCGGGCCCGGGCCTGGGCGTCCAGGCGGTCGCCGCGGCTCCCAACGAATCCGCCCGAGGAGAGACGCGGCCTCGATGCCCCAACGTCCACCCTGTCCAGTCCCTGGAAGGCACCCGCGAGGGGAGAGGCCGGGGGGCACTCGAGCGAGGAGAGGGGGAGGTCGGGAACGCGGCTGAACTGTGTACCTGGGCCCTCTGAGGGCCGTGGAGGAGCCTCCACCCTCGCCTCGCCCCCGTGGGGAACAGTCCCCCCACCTCCCGTCATGGCTGCAGCAGGAGGAGACGACGTCCTCCATTTTGTTGGAACTGCTGGGGGAACTTGGGACCCATTCAGAACCAAACCCCGTGGGACTGGGAAACTTGTCCCCGAGCAGCCCCGACTGGACTCTGGTTCGGCGGAGGGAATGGCTCCCGATTTCAGAGTGCGAGTCCGCGGGGCCATGGTGGGCAGCGCGACCAGGGGATGACCCGGACGCCGCTGCCCACTTCCATCAGCCAAGATGGAGGGAGTTGCGGGCTCCCCGGATCGGGGCTTCTGCCTGCCAGAAGGACCAAGCTGTCCCGGGGCGTCTTTCAGCGTCGCCGTCGCCATCGCCGGCGCGGCAGCCCAGGCGTTGGCCCGCCCACACCTCCACCATCTCCTGGTCCTCAATGGTTGATGGACGCCCCACTCTATCACCCGCATCATCACTGAGGCCCGTGGAGCCCTGCTGGGTTCAGACGGCGCCGTGTGCCCGGGGAGAGTGGTCCAGCACGAGGATGTTATCTTTTGTTCCTTGTCTACACCTACGTCTTCGGTGGACGTCATGGTGTTGATTTCCAAGACTCCATGTAAAGATGGAAGTGATGCCTCTCGCGTCTGGCCCTGGCGGTTCTTACTGGGATTACAATTGATGGTTGTTGGATACTTCCCCACCAAATGGATGGATGAATTAGACCTCTCAATTTCAAAATTGTGTGACAACCCTGTCTGTTAATAAGTAGACATGTGATATTACAATATAAAGCTCTACATAATGAGGAACATGAAGTTTTTAATGAAGTTAGCTATCCATAAAGGACTCTTAAAAACTGTAAACTCCAATAGACACCATTTACAATTAGGATAATCCTGTAGAAACTGAGATGCAGTCATTATCTGTAAGAA
Source organism: Marmota monax (assembly GCF_021218885.2). Taxonomy (NCBI): domain Eukaryota; kingdom Metazoa; phylum Chordata; class Mammalia; order Rodentia; family Sciuridae; genus Marmota; species Marmota monax. The sequence continues at coordinate 9,364,543 of NW_026691982.1, read as the reverse complement.
TTAATCCTTCCATCCGAGGCTAAATGCCATATGCTGCATTTTTTTATTAGTTGAAAAATATCCACAGTGGCTTTTAAAAACTATCACTCATTTTACAGGATCATAATTACAAAATTTCTCAGTTCTCAATAAAAAGAATATATCCTGTGAGATTTTTATATGACCCAGTACTATTTTACACTGGCATGCTTAATGTCAGTTGTCACAACGGAAATGTCCTATCTTACTAAATGTGAAGTACATTGTAATCTGAAAATGTACACGATTTTCTGCTACCATGTCCTACTACCATGTTCTAAATCAGCTAGTTGAGTTTATAGTTAAAACACTAACTAGGAATACTTCCAACTAAGCTATGTAATAGGCTTTAATGATAGACCTAGTTGTCATATGCTATTCAATTGGAGGAAGCCATTCATTGCCATCAATTCTCTAACATTAATGCTATTTTGTAATTAATTAGAAACCACATTAATTACAGGAATGTTTTTTATTCACTCATATTCATTCAGGCCTTTTTGTTCATAAAACTTTTCACCAGCTTACAGGCACATTATCATGAGAATTTTAGAGTTTAGAACAGGTTGAAAAAATAGAATTTTTTTGTTAAAATTTAATTATCTTCAACTTCATGTAAAAGTACTCAAAAATAGACATCCAACTATTCATAATAGTATTATTCATAATTTCTAAAAGGCAGAAACAACCCAAATGTCCATTAACTGATGAATGGATAAACAAATATGGTATGTCCATTCAGTGGAATATTATTCAGCTGTAAAAAAGAATGATGTTCTGATAAATGCTGCAACATGGACAAACCTTAAAAGACATTATGCTAAGTGAAATAAATCAGACCCGGAAGAGCATATTGTATGATTCCATTTTATTGGAAATGCCTAGAATAGCCAACTCTCTAGTAACAGAGAAAGATTAGTACTTGCCTAAGGCTGGGGATATGGGAAGAAAGGAATGATAGCTAAGAGCTATGGTATTTCTTTATGGAAAGATTCAGTGGTAGAGAACCCCTGGGTTCAATCCCCAGTGCGCGCGCGTGCGTGCACACACACACACACACACACAAACACACACAGTTATACAATTGATTAAAGTGATTGTTGTTTTACATCTCTGAGTGCTGAAAACTGTTGAACTCTACACTTTAAATTAATGAGTTGCATTGTTTGATTTATTCTTAAGCTGTAACTAAAAAATATAAAAATATGTGTATATATTTCTGTGTGTATGGAGTTATTCTATACCAATCACAAAGGCATACTAAGCATTATACATAAGAAAGATGAAGAAAATACCTGAGCAGAAAACTAGTATTTCAAATAATTTTTGGCCACTCAAAACCTTAAAGAAAAAGACCCTGTATGAAATTTTAAAAATTAAAATGGGAGCTGTATCTCAGTGATAAAACACCTCTTAATTCAATCCCTTGTACAAAAAATTAAAAGTTTCCTTTTCTCTGAGACTTCAGAAAGTTACTTTTTCTCTTAGCCTTTCTCCTCTGTTACAATATAAGGGAATACAGCATTGGTAAAACAACTTCTGTGAAAGTGAAATGAAAAGGTATAATTGCATTTTTGAAAACCAAGAACTCACCATTAAGATGTGATATAACACTGATTGTGAGCACATATTGCTCAAGTCTGAATTCAGGCATTACCCACAAATAGGTAAGTGATTTTATGCATGGGTTAACCTCTAATTCTCAGTTTCATTATGTGTAAAATAATGATGATAATTCCTCTCTCATTGAGTTTCAGGGGGATTAAATGAGCTACACATATAAAACTTGCACATTATACATGGTAGACCTCAATAAATGTAAATCATTTTCATTATTCATAATTGACTCAGTAGAATATACAAAAATTCTTCATAGTTTATGAAGGCCACAGTGATAATTCTACCACCAATATTGTGCTACTACATAATCCAAATAATAATAATGATTTCAATAAACAGATCAAGTAGACTTAACAAGCTTAATGTGACTGATTATTATATAAAAATAAAACCCTGAGTAGGGTGTTTTGCAAAGGTTTATAATAATTTTAAACAAATGTTATTTTTAGCATGCTTGACATTTATTAATTTGTTTATACTGATATTAGGTTTACAGCAATCAAAAGTCAATAATTCATTTGACCATTGGAGAAAATGGGTGAAATCCCAATAAATGAGTTAATTATGCAATTTATATAGCAAACTGCATGTATAGTACTATATTCCATGAGTTATTCTGTTTGTTATTATCTTCTTAACAACTCTATAAAATAGTTGATATTACTTGTCCCATTTTGACAACTGAGGAAACAAGGAAATAAAGGTAAAGGATCTTGCACAAGGTAATAGTAAGAAAATGATTAAGAGGGTCCTATAATTTGGAAGTGATTTGTACCCCAAAAATTCATGTACTAGAAGCCTGGTCCCCACTGTGATGGTGTTGAGCTGACAGAACCTTTAAGAGGTGGTGCCTACTGGAAAATAATTCAGTCATGGGGCTCCACCTTCATAAATGGATTAATGTTAGACTCTAGGAATGGATTAGCTCTCTTAATAGTGGGTTGTTACAATATGAGGCTACCCATGTGCTTCAGCCCTTCTTCATGAAGCTGGTTCCCTTTACTTTTCTTTGCCATATTATATTGCAGCCAGGGAGTGCAATATTGTTTGGACTCCCACAGCCACCAGAATCATCAGCCAAATAAACCCCTTTATTTTATTTTACCCAGCCGCAGGTGTTTGTTAGAGCAACACAAAATGGATTAAGACGAGAGGAATCATGAACCTAGGATTTTTGGCTCTAGAGTTTGCTTTTAGTCACCTCATACCCCTGCCTCTCTAGGATAGCTTTCTCCTTATTCTTAACATTTAACTCTTAAACATATCATCTAGATAACTTAAAACAAAACTATATAACATATTCGAAAGCAGTGGCTTATGAACTTTTTTTAACAACCACAAGGATATATTACAAGGATATACATTGTACATTGAGACCCAGTACAAACCCACCTACCTGCATAATTATATAACTAAAACACAAGATTCACAAAATCATTTGCTTCACTTCCTTAATGCATTTTTATAGTCTCTGTTCGAGTCTATGTAAGTCTAATCAACACCATTCTCTTTTAATAAATAGTAGCTACAGCCCACTAAACTGATTTCATGGCTTACAAAACATTGTTTGAAAAACTATACTAGAAAAGCAAACCATGGATAAGTTTAAGTTCTAAAACAGAAGGAAAGAAAACATATTACTGGAAACTGAGGTAAGCTAGATGAACTATAAGTTGCAAAATTTTTAAAAGAAGAGATATTATTAATAAGAAACAGAAGCCAGGCATGGTAGCACATTCCTGTAATCCCAGAAGATCAAGAGACTGGCAAGAGGATCAGAAATTCAAAGCCAGCCTCAGCAACTTTACGTGCAAGGCCCTGTCTCTAAGTAAAACATACAAAGGACTGGGGATGTTGCTCAGTGGTTAAGGACCCCTGGGTTCAATTGTGGTACAAAAAAGAAAAAAGAAAAGAAAAGAGGTGGGATTCCATCAAAACAGAAGAAAGATTAGAGGAGTAGAGGAAGGGGATTGAGGGACAGGGAGGAAGGACAGTGGAAATGAATCTGACCTAATTTTCCTAAGATTCACCACAGTGAATCTCACCACTATGTATATCCACAAGACACTAATTTAAAGAATAAAAACACTAAGTAAATAGCAGGAAGATCAGTAAAGGGAAAGTTACAAGGAGGGGGAGAAGGGTAAAGAATGAGGAAGCACTAGGGCACTAGGGACTGAATTAGAGCAAATTGTATTCCATGCTTTTATAATCAAAATGAATCCTAATGTTATGTATAACTAAAAAGAACCAATAATAAGTAAAAAATAAGAAATTTAAGTTGCAGTTCTTCCTAAATATTCCTGTCTAACACCATGCTTTATACTTCATGAAACTGTAATGCAACTGCCATGGTTTGAGTGTAAACCCCAAAAATTCATGTGTTGGAAACTTACTTCCTCAGTGTGGCAGTGGGAGGTAAGGCCTAGTGGGAGGTGTTTGGGTCATGGGAAGAGAACTCTCATGAAAGGATTAATACCTTTCTCATGTAGTTCTTACTCTCACAGGACTAGATTAGTTCCCAGAAGATCATTATAAAGCAAGATTGCCTTCTCATGTTTTTTCTTTTGCATGAACACCTACTTGACCTTCTGCCTTCTGCTTTGGGTTGAAGCAGCAGGAGGCTCTCAACAGAAGCCAAGCAGATGCAAACACCCAATCTTGGATATCCCAGCTTTCTGAACTTCGAGTCAAAAGAGGCTTCCTTTATAAATACCAAGTCTCCTATATTCTGTTAATAACAACAGAAGACAGACTAAGAAACTGATTAGCAATGCTTCTGGAGTATAGGGGCTGGGGTTGTGGCTCAAGCCTTAGCGCGCTCTCCTGGCATGCGTATGTCCCAGGTTCGATCCTCAGCACCACATACAAACAAAGATGTTGTGTCTGCCGAAAACATAAAAAATAAAAAGGACGTAGCTCAGTGCTAAAGCTCCCCTAGCTCTCCTGGATTAGCTCCCCTAGCTCTCCTGGATTCAATCCCCAGTACGAAGGATTGAACCCAGGGGCACTCAACTACTGAGCCACATCCCCAGCCCTATTTTGTATTTCATTTAAAGACAGGGTCTCACTAAGTTGCTAAGTGCCTCGCTAAGTTGCGAGGCTGGCTTTGAACTTGAGATCCTCCTGCCTCAGCCTCCAGAGTCACTGGAATTACGGGCATGCGCCACCATGAGCAGCCCACCACTATAATCTTAGCAAATATTATTCTTCGCTCCTACTTACACGCCTACGAAGGCTAATTTTTTAAAACTAAATTTATTGGCAAAATAATTGTATATATTTATCATGCACAACATGTGTTTTGAAATATGAATACACTCAAGATGGCTAAACCAAGCCAAATGACATATTAAAATCTCACATATTTTTTTATTTTGTGATGAGAATACTTAAAATCCACTCTTAGTGATTTTCTTTTTTCTTTTTTTCTTTGTTTTGGTGGGGGGTAATGAGAGATACCAGGGGTGCTTTACAGCTCAGTCAGATTTGCAACCCTTTTTATTTTTTATTTTGAGACAGGGTCTCGTTAATTATTTAGGGCCTTGCTAAATTGCAGAGGCTGGCCTGGAACTTGTGATCTTCCTGCCTCATCTTCCTGAGTCACTAAAAGAACCACCATGCCTGGTTTTCTTAGTGATTTTCAAGAATTCAATATATAGTAATAAACCATAGCCACCATGTTGTAATACGCATCTCTTCAATTTTATTCCTGCAATGTAACTGAGATTTTTAATTCTTTGACCAACTCTCCCCACTACTCAAACATCACCTCATCGCTTGGTAACCACTCACTTCAATGTGTTCAACTTGTTTATTTTTATTCTTTATTTTTTATGCCGAGGATTGAACCCAGGGATGTTTATCCACTGAGCCACATTCCCAGCGTTTTTTGTTGTTGTTGTTGTTGTTGTTGTTTTTTGAGACACGGCTTGCTAAGTTGCTGCTTTGAACTTGCAGTCCTCCTGCCTCAGCTTCCCCAACCCCTGGGATTACAGGCATGGACCACCACACCGAGCTTCAACTTTTTTAGATTCCATGTGTAAGTGGGATCTTACAGCATTTATCTTTCTATGCCTGCCTTATTTCACTTAACATAATTCATTCAAGTTGTCATAAATGACAGATATCCTTCTTTTTAAAGACTGAATAGGTGCTGGGGTTACAGCTCAGTGGTAAAGGGCTTGCCTAGCATGTGTGAGGCACTGGGTTTGATCTTCAGCACTACATAAAAACAAATAAATAAAATAAAGGTATCATGTCATCTACAACTGAAATTTTTTTTAATGTCAATGTTCTATATTTACAAATAAGACTAAATAGTATTTCCCATTTTCTTTATTGATGGACACAGGTTGATTTAATATTTTAGCTATTGTGAATAATGCTATAATTCTGAACCTATGAGTGCAGGTATCTCTTCAACATACTGATTTCATTTCTTTTGGATCCATACCCAGCAGTGGAATTGCTGGATCATATGGCAGTTCTATTTTTAGTTTTTTGAGGAACTTTCATACTGTTTCCCATAATGGCTGTACTAATTTACATTCCCAACAAGAGTATGCATGTTTTCTTTGCATACTTGCCAGCACTTGTTTTGACTTTTTAGTAACAGCCATTCTAACAGGTGTAGTGAGGTGTCTCTCAGTGTAGTTCTAATGTGAATTTCCTTGATGAGTTGCGATATTGAGCATCTTTTCACATGCTGTTGGACATTTGTTTATTTATTTTGGAGAAATATCTATTCAACTCCTATGGCCATTTTTAATAGGATTATTTGTTTTCTTGATATTGAATTGTTTGAATTCCTTATATATCTTTAATATTAACCCCATATCAGATATGCAATTTGTAAATGTTTTCTCTCATTCTCTAGGTTGTCTCATCACTCTGTTGATTGTCTCCATTGTACATATTTTTAGTTTAATGTAATGCCATTTATTTATTTTTACTTTTGTTGCCTGTGCTTTTATGTTTCTCATTTTCTCTCTTAGGCAGCAGAGCCTGCCCAAGTACCATCTAAGCTTTAGATGGACTCACTGAAGGAGTAAAGCAAATTTTAAGAGAGAAGATATATTAGGCTATTTCAGAGATCCTTTCCAGAAATAAAAATTTACTATCTTATAAAATAATAAGTTGGAAATAGTTATTTTAAGGACAATTTTTGCCTACTGTGTTAGTCAACTTTCTGTTGCAGTGACAAAGTAAATACCTGAGATAAATCAACTTATACAGAGGCCAGCCTCAGCAATTTAGTGAGGCCCTAAGCAAATTAGTGAGACCCTGTCTCAAAATATAAAAAGAGCTAAGGATGTAGTTCAGTGGTAAAGTGCCCCAGGTTAAATCCCTAGTATCAAAAACTAAGTAAATAAATAAATAAAGTAAAATATTTTTCCTACTCCCTCGGTGATTTTAAAATGATTTTTAGTTTTAAAAAGAAAACCACTGGATGTGGTGGTGCATGCCTATAACCCCAGCAACTCAGAAGACTGAGGCAAGAGGATCACAAATTCAAAGCCAGCCTCAGCAACTTAGCAAGACTCTAAGTAACTTAGTGAGACCCTTTCTCATAATAAAAAATAAAAAGGGTTAAGGATGTAGCTCAGTGGTTAGGCCCCCTGAGTTTAATCTCTGGTACCAAAATAATATAATAATAATAATAGAAAAGGAAAGGAAAAAACAAAAAATAAGATACAAATTTGAAAACTGCAAACAAAAAACATTGCCAACAATTCTTGCATCAGAGGATGCCCATTGCTGCATTTTTAGAAAAATTTTAGGTTCACAAGATCAAGTGGAAAATGCAGAAACTTTCCCCATGTACTCTGCCCCTACATGTATATAGCCTCCCCCATTATCTACCTCTCCCACCAGAGTGGTACATTTGTTACAATTGATGAACTTATATTGACATCATTATAACTCTAAGTCTACAGTTTACCTTAGGGTTTACTCTTGGTGTTATATCTTGGTATTACATGCTTGTGTTCTCCCTCCCTATCCCATTATCCCTAACAACCGCTGATCTTTTTACTGCCTCCATGATTTTGCCTTTTCCAGAATGTCGTGTAATTATAATCCTATATATGTAGGTTTATAGACTGGCTTTTTTTCACTTAGCAGTATGTATTTAAGTGTCTTCCATGTCTTTTCATGGCTTGATACCTTATTTCTTCTTAGAACTGAATAACATTCCACTCTCTGGATATACCACAGTTTATTTATTCATTTACCTTTTAACGGATATCTCCCAAGTTTTGGGCAATTATGTTTAAAGCTGCTATATACATGCTTAAGTCTTTTGTGTGGACATGTTTTTAATTCCTCTGGGTGAATACCAAGGAGCAAAATAAGTTGGGTTATATAAGAGCGTGTTTAATTTTATAAGAAATTACTAAAATGTCTTCCAAAGTGGAATTTTATATTCCCACCAGTAATGAATGAGAGTTTCTATTGTTTCACATCTTTGTCAGCATTTGGGATTTTTAGTGTTTTGGATTCCCACAATTTACATGTACCTATGCTGATAATCGTATCTCACTGTTGCTTTCAATATAAACATTTTGGTGGAGCAATATTTTTCCACTGACAGAATGTTAAAAAATTTATCACTCCCAAAGTAGTACATATTGCATATTTTCCTTATTAGATAGTGATATGGTTTGGATGTCACTTGTCCCTCAAGGTATATGTGTAGGAGTTTGATCCCCAGGACAACTTATCAGGAAAGGATATGGTACCTTCTAGAGGTACAGCCTGGTAAGACATTCTTAGGCCAATTGAGGGTATGCCTTGAAGGGATTTGGGAACCCCAATCTCCCTCTGGCTTCCTGCTTTAAGGTATGATCCCCTCCTATATGGACTCCACCCTCACCATGGAACCCTTGCCACAACCTACACCATATTGGGGCTTTCAGCCTCTAGAACTATTTATTATAAATAAATATCTTTTATTTTAATTATTATAAATAAATATTTTTAATTTATAAAGTTAGTCTGAGTCAAGTATTTTATTATGGTAATGCAACACAAATACATATGGCACAGAGTGAAGAAAAGATTCTGTAAAAACTTGTAATATTAATAGAAAAATGAAACTGGCACAGAGAATACAGTAGTCATCTTCATTTTATTGTTGTTGGACAGGTAAAAGGATTTTAAGAAGAAATACATATAATGTCAAGTAATACATAACTACACAAAGAATTGCATTTTGACCTCATTCTACTTTTAAAACATTGATAAGAAACCAAATCTAAGGATCTACTCATGGAAAAGTGGCACTGAGCATAGGCAGCATGCTCATAACAGGCAGAGAGATGAAAATATTATTTGCTATGTGATGTGATAGAAAATAATTTTGTGGAAAAATACTTCTGAGAATAACAATGGAGACCTATGCTGATAATCATGGAAGACCTTTCTAAGGAAGCAACATTTAAGCTGAAATTTGCTGAAGCAGCAGCCACTCAAAGAACCAGAGGAATATCTGGACAGCACAAAAATCAAGAAATATCCTTTTCCTAGGAATCTGAGAAAGATAGGGAGGGCTGGACCAAAGGAAAGAGTCATACCAAGCGGGGGCAGGAAGTGTTATGCAAAAGTGGTTCCTGGAGGGCCTTGTGAGCCATGCTAAGGAATCAGAATTTTACTGTTGTATATGGAAAAGTTATACAGGTTATAAATGAAAAAAGTTATACAATGTAATATAAATTTTAAGCAGATAACCCCTGGGCATTTTATTGGGAAGAGTTGCTGGTTAACAAGGTTTTAAGTGAATCAGTGATATAACCAAAATATAAATTTTAAGTGGATAACCCTGGCCATTTTGTTGGGAATGGTTGCTGGGTAGCAAGAGTAGACTTTGGAAAGCTGTTGAGAGAGAACTGATGTTGATAACCTCCTATTCAGTGGTGGCAATGAAAGTGAAAGAAAAAGAGAGTTTGGGTTTAATGATGGAAGAACTTGGGGTACAGAACAGTCCACAGAAAGGCATTTCTAAAATGTAGAAGCTAGTTTAAAATTTAGACACAGAAAACTTTCTGATATTAAATTGTTAGCAAGAAAAGATGAGAAACTTCACTAAAGATAGAAGGTAATCTCCAAAAAGGGTGACTGATAGAAGTCATCACACATAGAACAATAAATTAATACACTTTGAATTGATCAGATTTTTAAAGAAATAATAGCCTAAATTATAAGTAAATATTACTGAACTTTTTACTTATTTTTACTGCTTTTCCAACAAACCCAGAAAACAGCTAAGCATTCTTACTACAAATAACTGTTGATTGTGTGTAACTTTAAATTTGTCAATGTTATATTTTAAATTTAATTACATTGTTTTAACATCATAGTTAGCTCTTTGAAGGTGAGTTTCTCCTTGATTTGATCTTGTTTTACTTGTTTTCATTTTTATTTTTTCAAAATATGGACGTGGAAGAAGAAGAAGGAGAGGTGATTTCCTTGAAGAAAAAAGAAAATTAAGAAATTCCCAGTGGAAAGTAAATCTCCTCAATCCTTTAGTTTTCTAGTCCACTTCTCCAGAAGCCACCACTATTGCCAGTTCCTTCTAAGTCTTTCCAGAAACATTCTTTTATGTAAAGTATGTATTATTTTCCTGCAACTTTTGACCTTTTCCATTCAACAATATATCTGAAAGCTGAGTTCACATCAACATGCCTAGATATACTCCAGTCTTTTTAATATTTAATTGTACTATACATATTTTTGGGTTTTTTTGTTGTTGTTGTTGTTGTTTTAGGGTACTGGGATTGAACTCAGAGACACTCTACCACCGAGCTATATCTCCAGCCCTTTTTTGTTTTTTTGTTTGTTTGTTTGTTTGATTTTGAGGCAGGGACTCACTAAACTATTGCGTGCTGACCTCAAACTTGCAATCTTTTTGCCTGCACCTTCCAAGTACCTGGGATTACAGACATGTGACACCATACCTGGCCCAATTGAACTATAATTTGGTTAAGCAGCTACTTATTGATTACAATCACCATCAGTTACTTCATTATCTTATCCTTAATATCTAATTCTAAAAGTAGGAGGTATAGGACTGGAAAGGTGCAATACTTTTGCTCACCCATTATAAGGATCATGATTGACACTCCTATTAACAAAAAATTAGGTTAGAGAAAGCAAAGCATAATGAATTTATTTAGTGGAAGTTTTATATATGAGAGTCTTCAGAAACTAAAACTCAAAGAAGATAGGAATTCAGGGATATAGAAAGAAAAGATATACTGAGACACAAAAGAGAATCACCCATCAATCATTGAAATACAAAATGAACAACCCAGCCCACATCCTTGACCTACATCTTTGCCCACAAAAAAATAGCATGTTGTGAGGGAAGTACACAAGCATTGGAAAAACTGGTACAAAATTGTTAAACTCTTCCCTGAGTTCACTTCTAGAATAGCCCCTAACTACTATCTCCCTATAAATATTAATATCCCAGACCTAGGGGTTATGTCTCTCACTCTCCAGATGGCCCACATTCTCCCTTGAATGTATTTCTGCTTTCCTGAATAAATCTCCATGCTTCTAACAGACACATCCTTAAATCCATTTCTGCAAAATTTGTCAAGGACTCCTTCATCCTGAGTTGAGTTCCCCCTTTTGGGACCTCCTTGGGTGACACAAAGACCCAAGAGAAACTGTTTATTTTTATGTTTAAATTCAACAAAGAATGGACAGCTCTGTAGAAATGTAATTAGACAAAAAGGTATAATATAATGGTAATAGAATGAAGCAGGGAACCTAGCCGGTCCTGGCTACTCAGATACTTCTTGACATCTCTGTGTAACATACCTTCCTCCTAGGTATGGGCAGGACCTCTTCTGGAATAAAGGTCTTATGACCTACTTTCAGACAAAGTATGTCAGAAAATTTCTTTATGAGCACCTCGTATACAAAAGTCAAGGGAAGATTAGAGTAACATTGCTAGGTTTTATGGCTTGCATTGAAAGGAACAAGTTCTAGTTTCTATGAACCACCTTGAAGAAGAGAATTCTAGTTTCTATGGCTTACACTAGTGGAGAAAGAGGGGTAAGAGACAAGAGGGAGGAAGGTCAAAGAAAGACTGCTCCTGAGAAGCTTCCAGTGTCCTTTAGTTTAGAGTCTCAGCATCCAAGGTGCTATACTTAGATCTATGACTTTTTGTGTCCCAACAGAGGCCATTTATATATTAACCATTACTTTCTAAAATCAAAGTACCCCAAAATGCATTTTTAAATGATTGTATCGTGAGCAAGGGGCAACACTGTGATTCATAAATACCTATGTCTGTGGTGATTGTTCTTGTTTCTTTTAAATATTTAAAGTCCTAGATATGAATATCAAAAAAAAAAAAAAGTAACTAAGAAAGACCTGAGTCTTCATGGCTGTCTGATGACCTCCATATGCCTAAAGGATCAATCCCCAAATTTTTTATGACCCCCTAAATTCCACAATTTGGTCCACCAAACCATCTTATCTCTCCCCATCTCTCCTCTAGTTCCCCTGAAACAGAACATCAGATGATTCAATGTACCCTAACCTCTCTGTGCACTTTCAACAGAACTTGTCTTAGTGTTATTTCCTCGAACTACTAAAAGCTTTCCTTTTATTCAATCTAGTGAACTACTTCTTCTTTAAGGCAGAAAAATTCACTCTCAGTTACATATATACCCCAAGAGTTCACAAACATTTTCCAAAGGGTAGGACAAGAGCGATTTTGGAATAATCAGTTTCCAGATGCTCAATTATTTTTGTATTCTTTACTGAAACTGAGCTGGGTATGGTGGTACACACCTGTAATCAGTCCCAACAACTCAGGAGGCTGAGGCAAGAAGATCCCAAGTTCAAGGCCAGACTACACAACTTAACAAGGCCCTGTCTCAAAACTAAAAATACTAAAGCACTTCTGAGTTCAATCCCCAGTGCCACAAAAAAAAAAAGCTTAAAATTAAATGAATAAATAGATAAATAAAATTGACCTGCCTAAAACTCTAAAGTAAAGCTATCCCTTTAACAACTAGCCTTCTTCCATTTTTTTTTATTCTTTCATTTTAAAACAGGATTTTTTTTCCCCCAGATTTTTCTCTAAGGCAAAGTATCTCCTGATGAACAAACTTTCAGGATGTCCATTTAGAGGACATTTTGAAACACTGGTATAAATTTGACTCTGATGACTGGTAACAAATTCTTTTTTTTTTTTAATATTTATTTTTTTAGTTTTAGGTGGACACAATATCTTTATTTTATTTTTATGTGGTGCTGAGAATCGAACCCAGTGCCTCACGCATGCTAGGCAAGCACGCTACCACTTGAGCCACATCCCCAACCCCGTAACAAATTCTTTTGAATGATGGGAGGGTTTTGATTATTTTCAACAAAATTGAATGAAGATCTAACTGGAATGCCAACTGATCCTTTAAATAATTTCAGACTATAAGTTTTGGGCCCATTATTAAACACACACACACATTATATTTAGGGTTTTTAAAAATATTTTTTAGTTACAGGTAGACACAATATCTTTATTTTTTTTTTATCTGGTGCTGAGGATCCAACCCAATGCCTCATACATGGTAGGCAAGCACTCTTCCTCTGGGCCACAACCCCAGCCCTGTATTATAGGTTTAATTGTGCCACCCAACACACACACATGTTGAAATCCTAATTCTCACTACTTTAGACTGTGACCTTATTTGGAAATAGGGGTTTTACAGAAATAATCAAGTTTAAAAAGAGATCAAGAGAGAGGTACATTAGCCCATACATGTAATCCCAGTGACTCTGTAGGCTTAGGCAGAAGAATTACAAATTCAAGGCCAGCATCAGCAACTTAGCAAGACCCGCATCTCAAATATTCTTTTAAAGAAAAGTTTTTTTAAAGGCTGGGGATGCTGCTCAGAGATAGAACCCTCCTGGATTCAAATCCCAGTACTGAAATAAAAAAAGTCATAAATTCACGAGGGTGGGCTTAATCCAATATGACTGGTATTTATAAAAAGGAGAAATTTGGACACATAAATAGACACACACAGAGAAGACACCTGAGAAACAAAGGAAGAAGATGACCAAGTGATTGGAATGATAGATCTACCAGCCAAGGAACACCAAGGATTCCAGCAAACCATAAAAGCTGGAAGAAAAAAGAAAGGATCCATGCCTGGAGCAGACAGTGAGAACTCAGCACAGTCTACACCTTGGTTTCAGACATCTAGCCTCCATAACTGTGAGACAATAACTGCTGCTGTTTTAAGCCATCTTAGAAATACTTTGTTACAGCAGCCCTAAGAAACTAATACACGGGGCTGGGGATGTGGCTCAAGCGGTAGCGCGCTCGCCTGGCATGCGTGCGGCCTGGGTTCGATCCTCAGCACCACATACAAACAAAGATGTTGTGTCATACAAAGATGTTGTGTCTGCCGATAACTAAAAAAATAAAATAAATATTAAAAAAAAAAAAGAAACTAATACACATTTTCGTAGATTTTTCAGCATGTAATCCTGAAAGCATTCAAAATATTTAAAAGTCAGCATTGAACAAGATTTTCATTTTCATCTACTTGTCATGGGGGAAGACAAGTCTCCAAAGAAGTATCCAAGGAGTTTCCAGGGAGGTGGGGATCTTGATTCAGGACCAGCAAGGTTCGTGTGAGACAGAAAAGAATTTCAGCACACGTCAGTCAGAGGCATAGACAGAGGTTTACTTAGGAAAGTAAATACATATTAAAGGGAAAATGGGGTCAATCTCAAGAGACACCTTTGGGGTAGAGCAAGGAATATGCATTCAAGGAAGAATGTGGGCTATCTCCAGAGGGAGAAAATAGCAACTAATTGGTTGGAGCTGTCTTACAGAGTTGGTGCTAGGGGCTGGATTAGAAGTGGAGCCAGGGTGGAGCTACACAATTTGGGGCTAGTTTTCCGTGTCCTTACACGTTGCCCTCATGTTACAAGGACATGAGATCAAAGGTGAAGGCTAAGGGATTAAGGATCAGGAGTTACAATTGTTTATGGATGCTTTCTGCATTTCAGATGTGGTTCCTGGGCATTTCCTTTGATATTCAGTATCTCTCCCTTTATTCTGAATTTCTTATCTCTTGCTCATTTGTATAAACCAGTTTTCTTAACACATCCATAAAACTGAAAAAGGGGGATGTAAAATCTGTCTCACTCTAACAAAACATAACATTCATCCAAAGATTCATGAACTAGTTTAAAATTGCTTTCTATATATTTTTTTCTGTAAAATTCTAATAATTTTGCATTATTATTAGTTGAAATTTATTAGTCACTATGTCTATTTAAAGAATTAATAATTTAATAATAGCTTTATTCATATGAAATATTCAATCCTTAATGAGTCTAGATCTTTTCACATTTTAATTTATTTACATAGCTTTGTTGCAGATTAATATAGTAGGGTGAATGCTGATAGACTTTCCAGAATAAATACATGTTACACAAGGATAAAATTCTGTGGGGAAAGTGGAATGGAAATACAAAATTCAGTGAGGAAAATGTTACATTTGCTAGAACTAAAGAATTTCTTGTTCTTGTAGTTTTTAAAAGAATGATGGTAAGTGTAAATTAGTTGATATAGTATTTAGGATCCATTAAATTCATTGAGAAGTAATTTAAGATGTTTATTTTCAAACATATGTATTTGCATTGCACAGAAATTATGCCAGATGTCACTTTAAATTATCTAAGTGGGTTTACAGTTAACCAATGTCCTTTGAGGGAAAGTTTATGCTTTTAATATAGCCCTTGTTTCTCTACCACTGTGACTTTTTTTGGGGGGGGCAGGGGTACCAGGGATTGAACTCAGGGGCACTCTACCACTAAGCCATCCCCAGACATATTTTGTATTTGATTAGAGACAGGGTCTCACTGAGTCGCTTAGCACCTTGCTTTTGCTGAGGCTGGCTCTGAACTCATTATCCTTCTGCCTCAGCCTCTGGAGCCTCTGGGCACATTTTTCTTTCTCTTCCTCTCCCTCCCTGCTCCTTCCTAATCTTTCCCCATTCCCTAATCTCCAGGGAAACAGGATAATTTTTCTTCCCCATCCTAAGCAGAATTATCTGTCCTTGAGCATACACCCACCACAGGAACAAAGTAATTCAGACTTGTGGATGGCACCAGAAAAATCTCAGAAATGACTGTCTCCCAAATTAACAAGTGAGTTACACTCCAACAGAGAACTCAAATGTAGACTTTGAAGCAACTCTTCAAAAGCTCCCTGTTCCCCCTGATGGGCAGAATCACAGCCTCTGGGACAAGACTGCCTTGTGTTACTCCTTTGCTAGCAAAAAATAGAACTTCTTTTTCTTTTTCTCAAAATCGTGTCCTCATTATTGGATTGATATCGGGTACAAGGACTGAGCTTTTGGTAACAAGAATACACCAGCAAAAAAAAAAATGAACACCATTGTTTTGCAGCCTAGCTGAAACATTACCTTTTCAGAGTTTTATGTTGTTTTTCTTTAGTGGTACTGGAGTTTGAACCCAGGGGTGCTCCAACACTGAGCTATAACCTCAGTCCTTGTTTTGTTTTGTTTTGGGTTTTTGGGGGGGGGGTGGTGGGGGGGGGTGAGGTGAGGGGGGAGAGGAAGGTCCTTGTTAACATCTGGATGGCCATCTTAAGTGACAGCCAGCATTTTAAGAAAATGTTTGCTTTCCCGACCAAGGGTGTTTCTGAGAAAGGCTCACCACTCCCTCATACCAATCCCACCCTGCATTAGGACCCACCCAGCTCTAATCTCTGAGCCTGCCCCATAAAAATCCCAGAACCCAAGCCTGTTTTGCCTCTCTCTGTCTAAGGAGAGATGTGCCTTTATTTTGTCAGCTCTGACAAATAAACCCTCATGTGTATCTCTGTCTGGTCTCCGTCTTTCATATCTTGCTCGCCCATCTCCAGGTTCTTCACTTTTCTTTCAGAGGGTACTGGGGATTGAACTCAGGGGCACTTGACCACTGAGCCACATCGCCAGCCCTATTTTGTATTTTATTGAGAAACAGGGTCTCACTGAGTTGCTTAGGGCCTCGATAAGATGCTGAGACTGGCTTTGAACTTGGGATCCTCTTGCCTTAGCCTCCCTCCCGCGTCTCTGGTAGGCCACTATGCCCAGCTAACCCCAGTTCTTTTTCTTTTTTTAGTTTTCAAAGAGGGTCTTGTTAAATTGTCCAGGCCATCCTGGAATTTGTGAGCTTCCTGCCTCAGCCTCCTGAGTTGTTGGGATTACAAACTTGTGCCACTGCACCAGGCTCTAAAACTTTACTTTTTCAGTAAATTCTCCCTTGCTCTACCTGTCTGCTCTTCCTCCAGAACTCAGTGAAATTAGTTACTGTTAAAACAAAATTAGCCAGCCATGGTGGTGCACACCTGTAATCTCAGCAACTAGAGAGGCTGAGGTAGGAGTATCACAAGTTTTAGGCTGGTACAGACAATTTCACTAGACCCTGTTTCAAAATTTAAAAATAAAAATAAAAACGGCCAGGGGTGTATTCCAGCGGTAAAGAGCCCCTAGATTCAATCCCCAGTACCAGACAAGAAAAGAAGAACAGCAATATGAATAGGAGCCTGTTTCTTCAACCAGGATCCTTGTGCAAGCAACTTAAGCATAACCTAAAAGCATTCCTTATATCTAATTAATTTTGTATAAAACTACAGCCAATCACAGAAAGACAATTGGTCAATTGTTTATATAACTAGTATGCAACTGGGAAATCATACCCACATAAGAAAATACATAACTGTAGCCACACAAGTCATTTCTTTTCTTGGCTTCCTGTTCAGTCTATAAAAGCTCACTGCTCTCACTGTTAGAGTGGAGTTCTCTGAACATCCTCCAGTTTTGAGAGACATCTGATTCAAATCATCTAGTACTCAAATAATTTATTTGGTCTAAAGGTTTTCTTTTTCTTTTTCTTTTTTTTTAGTTGTAGATGGACACAATACCTTTATGTTATTTATTTATGTGGTTCTGAGGATCCAACCCAGGGCCTCACACATGCTAGGCACACACTCTACCACTAAAAGTTCCTTGCTTTGCATCTGGATAGCCATCTTAAGTGACAGCCACCATTTTAAGGAAAAAGTTTTGCTTTCCTGCCCAAGGGCATTTCAGAGAAAGGCTCACCACTCCCTCATACCAACCCAACCCCTAACCACTGGCATTAGGACCTGTCAGGCTCTCATTCCTGAGCCTGCCCCATAAAAGTCCCAGAACCCAAGCCTGTATGCCTCTCTCCTATAGAGAGTGGCCTTTATTTGTCAGCTCTGACAAATAAACTCTCGTGTGTCTCTCCGCCTGGTCTCCATCTTTCATTTCTTGCTTACCTGTCTCTCTTGTTCCGCACTTTCCCTTCAACCACTGAGCTACAACCCCAGCCCTTGTCTAAAGTTTTTGTCAAGCACTACAGCATATAAAATATTATAAGATGTGCTTAAAGATTAGTTGTTTACAACTTCTGTCTCCTTACCATCTTGGAAGGCAAGAATAATGTGGTATTTTTCTTTGTACTTCCATGTCCAGCATAACTACAGATGCAGTGTTTGTTGGCATCAGATCAATATTGGCATCAGATTCGCCATTTTAGGTCAGGAGTCATTTTGTCTAGAGGATCCAAAGTTTGGATTCTGAGGCAAAGCTGCTTAACTTCCCATAAGAACATGTGCTTGCTAATGGATCAGCCCCACCCCAGTTTATGATACAACTGCTAAGCAGCTTATGAAATTCCTCTGGCAGGCTATAAAGCTGCTCTGTGAGTGTTGACACACTGCTGCTGTCCTCGGAGGGACATCCTTGTCAGTTTGCCTCATGCTACTGACAATAAATCTCTTGTGTGAGATTCTAGTGTGTGGCATGGTCTTTGGACTCTGCAAGTGTCCTTTCAGTGTTATCATCAGGGTGTCCATTTGGGGGGGTCCAGGTCCTTGGTGTCCTGAAAAAAGCATTGAGTAAGACACAAACCAGTAACAGGCAAAGTACAGATTTATTGAAGATAAAGGTGGAAGTACCACTCTATAAGATGGAGTGGAGTGGGCAAAGCATAAGAGAGACGATGTCTGGAAATTAGTGTCTTATATGTTGTGAGGAGTTCTCTTCCCTATGTAGACCTGATTGAAGGCCTTACCTCATTTGCCCCCACTAGTTACCTTGTGATATCTGATTAGATAGTCCCCCTACTGGTTACTTGAGAAATACTCCCATTGGTCATTTTAAAATACTGTGGCAGGAGTTGTCATGATGATAAGTCTTCAGTGGTGGGAGTTGTCATGGTAATGGAACATTGTCTTCCTGTCTTGTCCTCCAGCAGCAACCTTTTTATTTCTCTGCCTCTATCATCTTGGCATCCAGAACTCCTACCTAACAGCAGGGTATATTCTTACTAATTTATTTATATTACATACTCCATAATTTTTTTTCTGGTATAAGTTCTGTACTGCGTTTTACAGTAGAAATAGATTTTAGCATTTATTTTAAACTATACATAGTACACAGAGAATGTATCATAATACCTAGAGAAATGAATTGCAATCAAGTTAATGGCCCAAAGTAATTTGAAATTGAGTCTAATGTATTTACTTTGATCTCTCTTACAGAAGCTCCAAGAAAGCTAAGTAAAGATGTTAGATGGTGAATTGTAATGAATTTACTTAAGAATCAAAATCTTCTTATTGTTTTCAGGATTAAGAACCTGGAGACTAGGGGCTGGAGTTGTGGCTCAGTGGTAGAGCACTTGCCTGTATGTGTAACACACTGGGTTCAATTTTCAGTATCACATATAAATAAATGAATAAAGTAAACGTCCATCAACAACTAAAAAGAGAGAGAGAGAGAGAGAAACTGGAGGCTGGTATTATCATCTCTGGAAATAGAAAATGGAAAGGAAGTTGGTATGGTAGTTAACAAGTTGTAATGTAGTAATCATATAACAAAAGCAAGTTTAGGATGAAGTTCATGAATTTGTTTAAATTGATTCTGAATTAACTATGAATTATCTATGTTTGATAGCCCCAGATTTTGGCTCAGTATTAAGGATTAACACTATTTCATTTCTTCCTTTTCCTTTGTCCTTTCTTTTAAAAATGGATATTACGACATCAGTGGGAATCTTCCTTATAACTCTTCAAATCCTTAATTTCTTTTTTTTCCCCACATTTTTTATTGGTGCATTGTAGTTGTATGTACTGATGGGATTTGTTGTTACATATTCATACATGCACATAATATAACAATATAATTTTGGTCAATATCATTCCCTAGCACTTCCCCCACCCCCACCCCTGCACCTCCCACTCTTTGGCCCCTTTCCTCTGCTAATCTCCCTCGATTTTTAGGAGAGCCACCCCCACCGTTTTTTCCTTTTTCCTTCTGCATATGGGAGAAAACTCCTGACCTTCTGAGTTTATTTCATTAACAAGATAGTCTCTAGTTACATCCATTTTCCAGCAAATGCCATAATTTCATTTTTCTTTCCTTTTTTTTTTTTTTTTTTTACCAGGAATTGAACACAGGGGTGCTCAGCCACTAAGCCACATCTCTAGCCCTTTTTGCTTTTTTTAAAATATTTTTTTAGTTGTAGACAGACACAATACCTTTATTTTAATTATTTGTTTTTA
Organism: Marmota monax; assembly: GCF_021218885.2. Classification (NCBI taxonomy): domain Eukaryota; kingdom Metazoa; phylum Chordata; class Mammalia; order Rodentia; family Sciuridae; genus Marmota; species Marmota monax. The sequence goes on along the minus strand of NW_026691982.1, from coordinate 9,344,271 downwards.
CATTGTGCTGAGGATTAAACCCAGTGCCTCACACATGCATGGCAAACGCTTTACTGAGCTACAACCCCAGCTCTCCAGACCCTTTTCATTTACTTACTTATTCATTCTAATTTGTTGTATAGGACAGCAGAATGCATTTCAATTCATAGTACACATATAGAGAACAATTTTTCATGTCTGGTTGTACACAAAGTAGAGTCACACCATTTGTATCTTCATACATGTACTTAGGGTAATGATGTCCATTTCATTCCACCATCTTTCCTACCCTCTGCCCCCTCCCTTCCCTTTCCTCTCCTTTGCCCTATCTAATGTTTCCTCCCATGCTTCCACCCCCACCCCATCCCATGTGGATCAGCATTCTTATATCAGAGAAAACATTTGGCATTTGGTTTTTTGCAATTGGCTTACTTCACTTGGCATAATATTCTCCAACTCCATCCATTTACCTGCAAATGCCATGATTTTATTCTTTTTTAATGCTGAGTAATATTCCATTGTGTATATATACACCACAGTTTCTTTATCCGTTCATCTACTGAAGGGCATCTAGGTTGGTTCCTCAGTTTAGCTATTGTGAATTGTGCTGCTATAAACATTGATGTGGCTGCATCACTATAGTATGCAGTTTTTAAGTCCTTTGGGTATAAACCAAGGAGTGGGATAGCTCCTCCAGACCTTTTTTATATTTTATTTAGAGACAGGGTCTCACTGTTTGCTTAGGACCTCACTAAGTTGCTGAGGCTGACCTTGAACTTACAATCCTCCTGCCTCAGCCTCCAGAGCCACTGGAATTACAGGTGTGTGCCACCACACCCAATTTCATTATTCTTTATGGCTGAATAAAATGCCAGTGTGTATATACACATTTTCTTTATTCATTCATCCTTTGATGGACACCTAGGCTGGTACCATGGTTTGGCTAGTGTGAATTGTGTTGCTATAAACATGGGTATTCATGTATCACAGTAGTAGGATGACTTTAATTCTTCAGGATAAATACTAAGAAGTGGTATAGCTGGGTTATATGGTGGTTCCATGCCTAGGCTTCTAAGGAGTCTACATACTGATTTCCATAGTCGTTGTACTAATTTACAGTCCCACCAACAATGTAAAAATATTCCTTTTCTCCACATCCTCTCCAGCATTTATTATTGTTTATATTCTTGTTGACTGCCATTCTGACTGGTTTGAGATGAAATCTCACTGTAGTTTTGATTTGCATTTTCTGAATTGCTAATGATGTTGAGCATTTGTTTATGTATTGGTCAGTCATTTGTATTAAATTTGAGAAGTATCTGTTTAATTCATTTACCCATTTATTAATTGGGTTATTTGATTTTTTGGTATAAAGTTTTAGAGTTCTTTATATGTTCTAGATATTAATCCTCTGTCAAAAGAATAGTTAGCAAATTTTTTTTCCCATTCTGCAGGTTTTCTCTCCACATTCCTAATTGTTTCCTTTGCTGTGCAGTCTTCTATAATTTCTTTCAGCAATATTTTGCACTTTTCAGTATTCATTCCAATTTGGTTAAGTTTTTATTCCTATTTTATTCTTTTTGTAGCTATTATAAATAGAATTATTTTCTTTTTATCATTTTTATTTGTTCTTTTTAGTTATACATGACAGTAGATCATATTTTGACATATCATACATACATAGAGTGTAACTTGCCATTTTTGTGATTGTACATGATATGGAGTTACACTGGTTGTATATTCACATATGAAAATAGGAAGTAATGTCTGATTCATTCAACTGTCTTTCCCATTCCCATAGAATTATTTTCTTAATTTCCTTTATAGTATATTTATTGTTAGTACATTAAAATATAAATGGTTTTTGTATCCTGCTACATTGCTGAATCCATTCATTAACCTTATTCCTGTGGAATAAGGAAAAGCAATGAGTCTTTTACCAATAAGTTTGATGTTAGGTGTGAGTTCTTCATATAATACTTTTATTAGTTGAAATTGTTTTCTTCTAGTATAGTAAATGGTTTTGATTTTTATTTGCACTGCTGGGGATTCCATCCAGGGTTTCCCATGTTAGGCAAGTGCTCTAGCACAGAGCTAAATCCTCAGACCTAAATGTGTTTATTATGAAAGGATGTTGAACTTTGTTATATGTTTTCTCTACATCAATTGAGATAATTGTGAGATAATCCAATTATCTCAATTATTCTGTTATTCCTCCCCTTTATTCTGTTAATGCGATATATTAAATTAGTCAATTTTCCTGTCCTATATTATATTCCAATAATCAATCCCACTGGTCATGGTATATAATTCTTTATACACTGTTGAATACAGTTTAATATATTGTCAAATGACATTTGTCAAGACTGCCCAAACTCAAAGAATGAACAGACTCTTCATAGAAGAAAAAATACAATCAATTGACATATATATATATATATATATATATATATATATATATATAAAATGTTTAACATCTCTAACAATTAGAGAAATGCAAATCAAAACTACACTGAGATTCCATCTCACTCCAGTAAGAATGGCAATCATCAAGAATACAAGCAACAATAAAGGTTGGAGAGGCTGTAGGAAAAAGGTACTCTCTCTCATACCTTGCTGGTGGGACTGCAAATTTGTGCAACCACTATGGAGATTCCTCAGAAAACTTGGAATGGAACCACCATTTGACCCAGTCATCTCACTCCTAGGGTTATACCCAAAGGACTTAAAATCAGCATACTACATTGATGCAGCTCAATATTTATAGCAGCTCAATTCACAACAGCTAAACCATGGTGTCAAACTAAGTGCCCTTCAACAGATGAATGGATAAAGTTATTGTGGTATATATACACAATGGAATGTTATCCAGCATTAAATAAGAATGAAATTAGGCATTTGATGGTAAATGGATGGAACTAGAGAATATTATGGAAGCAAATAAGCCAATCCCAAAGAACCAAAGGCTGAATGTTTTCTCGGATATGCAGATGCTAATTCTCATTGTGGGGGGGAAAGTAATATTTTGGACCAGACAAAGAGGAAGGTATATGGGGGTAGAAATTATACTAGAATAAATCTGACATTATTACCCTATATGATTACATGACCTATGTAATTCTATATCACGTACAACCAGACGAATGAGAAGTTATACTCCATTTATGTATGATGTGTCAGAATGTCTTCCATTGTCATGAATAATTAGAACAAATTTTATTAAAAAATTGGAAAAAAAGAGTGCCCAAACTATTCAATAATAACCAGTGTTATCAACAAATGGTGCTGTTAAAACTGAATATTCACATTCAAAAGAATAAAACTGGATCCTTACCCAAAACCATCTATAAATTTTGACTCAAAAAGGATCAAAGACCTATAACATATGAGCTAAAATTTTAAAAACTTAGAATAAAACTTAAAAACATTGGATTTGGCAATTACTTTTTGGATATGACACCAAAAGCACAAATACAAAAGAAAACATAGACAAATTAGACTTTATTACAATTGAAACCTTTTGTGTATCAAATGACATTACTGAAACAGTGAAAAGACAACCCCCAAAACAGAAGAACGTATGTATCATATATCTGAAAAGGGATTACTATTCAGGATATGTAAAGAACTTCTATAACTCAACTTACAAAGAAACAACCTAATTCAAAAATAAACAAAATGCTCTTTCTTGAAGGAAGATATAGCCAGGCATGGTGATACATGCCTGTAATCCCAGTTACTCAAAAGGCTGAGACAGGAGGATTACAAAGCCATGGGCAATCTGGGCAATTTAGTGAGACTCTCTCAAAATAAAATTGAAAAGTTGGGGACATAACTTCATTGTACAGCTTTTCCCTAGCTTCAATCTCCAATAACACAAAAGAAGGAGAAGAAGTAGGAAGACTGAGAAAAATAAGAAATAAAAATGACTGGGGCTGGGGTTGGGGCTCAGTGGTAGAGCACTCGCCTAACACGTGCGAGGCCCTGGGTTCAATCCTCAGCACCACATAAAAATAAATAAATAGAACAAAGGTATTGTGTCCAACTACAACTAAAAAATAAGTATTTTTTTAAATGACCAACAAAAATACAACAAGCTACTCATAATCACTAATCATTAAGGGAATGCAAATCAAATTCACAATGAATTAGGATGACTACTATCAATACTAAACAAATTGGAAAATGACAAATGTTGTTGAGGATGTGGAAAAGTTGAAACAATGTTTGCTATTGGTATAAAATGGTGCAGCCATTATGGAAAACGGTATGGTCTTTTTTCAAGAAGTTAAAATTTGAATTGCCATAAAATCCAGCATTCCACTTCTGGATATATAACCAAATGAATTGCAAACTTGGCCTCAAAGATATATTTGTACATTCTGCTCATAGAAGCATTGTTTCAGAAAACCAGAGCATGGAAATAACCCAGATACTCATCCGTGGTTGAATGGACGAACAAAAGGTGGTACATACATATATGAAATATTATTCAGCCTTAAAAAGAAAGTTCTGACACATGCTATGACAAAGCTGAAAGTTGAGGATATGACACTAAGTGAAATAAGCCAATAATCCCCTCTGGTGGGAGTGCTGAATGGCAACAATGGAGAGTGTGTGGCAGATCAAAAAAATAAAGTAGAGGAGGAGGAGAAAGGGACCAGGGTCCCACAATCCTCTTCCAGGACACACCCTCAATGGCCTAAAGACTTCCTACTAGCTGGTTGTGGTGGCATGCACCTGTAATCCCAGTGACTCAGGGAAACAGGTATAAGAATTACTAGTTTGAGACCTGCCTCAGCAGGTCTTTTGAGTGAGACCCTCTCTCAAAATAAAAAATAAAGTCTGGGGATGTAACTCAATGGTAAAGTGCCCCTGGGTTCAATCCCTAGTACAAAAACAAAAAACACCTTCCTATGAATCCCCATCTCTCTTTTCTTTTTAAGATTTTTTTTTAAGTTGCCAATGGACCTTTATTTAATTTATTTATCTGCAGTGCTGAGATTCAAACCCAGGAACTCACAAATCCCAGGCAAGCACCCTACCACTGAGCCACAACCCCAGCAAGAATCCCTACTACTTCCCAAGAGCACCATCCTGAGGACCAAGTCTTATCTTTAACACATTGACCTTTGGGAGACATTCAACATCTAAATGAGTAAAAAAACAAAAATAAAATAACTCTTTTTATATCCAAAGAAAATGAAAGTCACAGGATAAATTGTTGCTTCCCAAATTGGAGAAACAGGCAAATACAAGGAATCATAATTTACTGTAACAGAAAACCATGAGAAGAAATCACTGTAGGAATCAGTGCTGGTATAGAGAAACCAGAACTGTCATTGACACATTGCTGGAGGCTCAGTTTGAACAAATTTGATAAAAATTCCAGGGAGACCCAGTCATCAGGGACCTACATATTGTTGTGTATTTTACCTCTTAAGTTTCTACCAGGTGTCCACAGTGAATGCAAGCAAAAAAATCTCCTTATGCCTCTGGCAGTGGGTAGGGTTTAAAAAAAAATTTTTTTTTAAATGCCAGGGCTTTCTGTTCTTTTTAACAAGGCCTACACTCAGGAAAAACTATTTAGGGGCTGGGATTGTGGCTCAGGGGCTGAGATTGTGGTTCAATAGTAGAGCAGTCGCCTAGCATGTGCGAGGTCCTTGGTTCAATCCTCAGCACCACATAAAAATAAAATAAAGATATTGTGTCCAATCTACAACTAAAAATAAATAAATAAATATTTTTTTAAAAAAAGAAAAGAAAAACTATTTAAACAGAACCAAATTTGCTAGGGTTTCATTAGAGACTGACTGACCTGTAGAAGGGAAATATACAACTCCAACCACTCTAGCCTTGCATGTGGGAGAAGGGAAATACCTGAATTCACCCACTCTACTCATCCTATCCCACCCTCAGGGGTTTGGAGGGACATACTCCAGAAAGGGGTTTGAAGTTCATAGTCCAGAAGCACCAACTAATGAAAAGACTGAGACCTAATCATAAGATTATAGACTGTTCTTCACCTCACATCATTAAAGCCTTATATACAGCAGTTCCTTTTACTAATAAATCATGTTTATCCACCATGGAAAAATAAAAAGGAGGAAAATAAAACATTAAGGAGGAAAAAACAGTTTGAAAAGACAGAGCAAGCATTATAACCAGACTCAGATATGACAGGGATGTTGGGATTATCAGATTGGGATTGACACTACCTGACTTCTAGACTCACTATAAAACTACATTAATAAAGACAGTGTGGTATTGAAGAAAGAGTACACAAATAGACCAATGGAACAGAATAGAGAGCCCAGAAGTAGAACACATAAATAGAATGAACTTTCTTTCACAAAGGGGCAAAGGTCATGCACTAAAGAAAAGATAGTCTTTTCCATAAGTAGTGCCAGAACAACTAGATATTCACAATGCAAAAATGTATCTAGACACAGACCTTAAACCTTTCTCAAGAACTCAAAATGGCCTGATGTGGTATAGCACACCTGTAATTAACTTGGGAGGCCGAGACAAGAGGATCACAAATTTGAGGCCAGGCTCAGCAACTTGGTGAGAACCTGTCTCAAAAGAAAAAGAAAACAACAAATAATAATAATAATAATAAAAGTGTTGAGAGCCACAGCCAAAGGGGCCCCAGCAAACTTCCAGCTGCCAGCAAACTTCCAGCTGCTGGCTGATGATTGGCTCACAGCGGCCCCAGCAACATCTAGCTGATTGGCTCCTCGGCCCCAGCAACATCTAGCTGATTGGCTCCTCGGCCCCAGCAACATCTAGCTGATTGGCTCCTCTGCGGTGATGCTCATTGGGCTGTTTCCCTGCCCTTTCAGACCACGGAGCTGCTCATTGAGGGACTTTTTTGGCTCCGCCCACGTGACCCAGCCAATCGGCCTCAAGAGCAGGAGGATTGTGGGAGGTGGAGAGAAGCTTGTGTGGAAGAGAGAGGCTTGTGAAAAGCCAGTGGTGGCAGTTGAGGCTCTGAGGGTTTTTCCTGAGAGGCTGTTTTGTTTGGTGTGTGTGGTTCTAAAAATAAAGTTAGTTTCTTTTGACAAGTGGCTCCTGATTGTGCCTAGCCAGACTGCGGCATTTGGTGGCTCGCACGGGGAGCGACTGAGGGTAAGTGAAACTGCTCGCCCCTGAGGGCAGGGCGAGAGGATGGGTAGCCACTTTAAGATTCCTCTTTTATTTTGCTTCACTTTTGTTTTAAGTTGCCTGTCCCTGGAGATGAGTGAGACGGAAGAAAAACCGCTCACATCTGAGGAAAAACTATTTACGTCTGAGGAACAGATAGGGAGAAAGGACAGATGCACATGTCAGGAGGATAGAAAGGCTATAATGACTTTTTGTTGTTCCCTTTTTATTTCATTCTGTCTCAGTTTTGTTTGGCGTCATCTTGTTGGGTTGTATTATAGTAGAAATACGGGATCAGAAATTAGTAAAAAACAAACTGAAAGAGTGTTAAGTAAATTGTTAGAGGAAGGAGGCATCTCAGTAAAATCAAGAACAATCAGGGCATACGTTGATACAATACAAAAATGTAGCCATGGCTTTTTAAGGAGGAGTTGTTAAATATATCACAATGGAACCATCATGGTGAAGATTTAAAAAGAATAGAAAAGAAAAGCCCAGGGACTCTGCCAGATGGCACATTGCCATTGTGGACGTTCATATCTTGTTTGCTTAGTCCAAAGCCTTCAGTTCAGACAATGGTAGAGGAAGGAGAAGACATAATGATTCAAGTAAAAGAGAAGGTCTCTCAAGTTAGTCAGACAGAGGAAAAGATTCAAGTAAAAGAGAAGGCCTCTCAAACTAGTCAGACAGAGAAAGAAAGTGTAAAACAGAAAAAGCCATCAGGGGGAAAGTTACAACAGGAGACTGCTACTAACACCTTTCTATCACCAGAGGGTGTAAGTGTCCAACCAACAGCACCACCTCTACAGGAGACTGCTACTAACACCTTTCTATCACCAGAGGGCGTAAGTGTCCAACCAACAGCGCCACCTCCATATGCTGGGAGGCCCCCAACCCCCGCAGTTGATAGTTGGGATCCTGAGACAAGATCTCAAATATTAACATGCCCTGTATTTGAGGCAGGAGGGCAGCGATTTTACCAAGTTTTAAATTTCAAAACAGTGAAGCAGCTAAAAGAGGCTGTAACAACCTATGGTCCTCAAGCACCCTTCACTGTAAGCATGGTCGAATCCATTAACAACTTGAACATGACGCCAGCAGATTGGGCTAATATGTGTAAAGCTGTGCTAAATGGAGGACAATACCTGTTATGGAAGGTTGCCAATGAGGAATTTTGCAAGGAGACGGCTAGGCGAAATGCAGCAGCTGGTTATCCTCAGAGAAATCTAGATATGTTGTTAGGAAAGGGATCTTATGAGGATCAGCAGCAACAAATTGCATATGATCCTGGCGTATACGCACAAATTGCTGCAGATGCAATTAAGGCATGGAAGACTTTACAAGGACATGGAGGTTTACAAGGTCAATTATCTAAGGTAATACAAGGAGCTAATGAACCTTATGCTGAATTTGTAGATAGGCTTATTCAAACAGCTACCAGAGTTTTTGGGAATACAGAAAAAGCAATGCCATTACTAAAACACCTGGCTTATGAGCAAGCGAATCGTTGGTGCAGAGATATCATTAGACCATGGAAACATGAAGATTTAAACACATATATTAAATTATGTAGAGACATTAATGAACAAGAGCAAGTCGTGGCAGCTGCAGTAAAACAGGCTTTAGATGCCAGAGACATTAATGAACAAGGGCAAATTGTGGCAGCTGCAGTAAAACAGGCTTTAGATGCCAGGCCAAGAACATGCTACAATTGTGAACAAACAGGACATTTTAAAAGGAATTGCCCCATTGGAGGAGGGTTTAACAAAACTAGGTATCAAAGGAGTAGAATACCAGGTATTTGCCCACGATGCCGTAGAGGGAGACATTGGGCTAATGAATGCCGTTCTCAAACCACCATAGAGGGTACTCCATTATCAAAAAACGAACAAGGACCAGGTGTTTATCCACGATATCATGGAGAAAGGCATCGGGCTCCATTGCCAAAAAATGGACAGGGGGGCCCAATGCTCCGGGGCCCAAAACCACAAATATACGGAGCACTGGAGGAACCCAGCAACCCCATCAGGGTAGTGCCCAGGACACATTGTCCATCAGATCCCTCATCAGACAAACCAGAGGGAGCGCAGGGTTGGACATCTGCGCCTCCGCCAGAGCAGTACTAACTCCAGAGATGGGAGTTCAAATCATTCCCACAGGGGTGAAAGGACCTCTTCCCAAAGGAACAGTAGGCTTATTATTGGGACGCAGCTCTTCTACTCTAAAAGGACTTATGATAAGTCCTGGGGTAATTGATCCTGATTATGAAGGTGAAATAAAAATTATAGCCAGTTCTCCAAAGGGTATATCAGTAATTTCACCAGGAGATAGAATAGCACAGTTACTAATAATACCCAGCCTACATGATAAATTTTCCAGTCGTACTGTAGAAAGAGGTTCCAAGGGATTAGGCTCCACAGGTGTAGATTGGGCTATGCTTTCTTTAAATTTAGATTCTCGCCCCATGCTAAAACTAAATATTCAAGGACATGAATTTAATGGGCTACTGGATACAGGTGCAGACCTTAGCATCATCTCTCGTCAAGAATGGCCAAAACATTGGCCATTACAACAAGCCACTCAAACGCTTCGAGGCCTAGGAGTGGCGACTAATCCCCATAGAAGTGCAATGGTATTAGATTGGAAGGATCCTGAAGGATGTGAAGGAACTATACAGCCATATGTATTGGATCATCTTCCTATAAATTTATGGGGACGAGATGTCCTAGATCAATTAGGTTTGACATTAACAAATAACATCAACCAAAATGCGCCCACTATTATGACTAGACAAGGTTTTAGGAAAGGAAAAAGATTAGAAAAACAAGAACAAGGTATAGCAGCACCAATACAAATAGATCAAGGAACAGACAGACATGGGTTGGATTTTCAGAAAGGGCCACTGAGACAATAAAAATTACTTGGAAATCAGAAAGACCAGTATGGGTTCCTCAGTGGCCCCTGACTAAAGAAAAGATACAAGCAGCCCATGACCTGGTCAAACAACAATTAGCAGAAGGACATATACAACCTTCTGTATCTCCCCATAATACTCCCATTTTTGTCATCAAAAAGAAATCTGGTAAATGGAGATTATTGCAAGATTTAAGAGCCATTAATAATGAGATGGTTATTATGGGACCTGCTCAATCGGGGATTCCTCAGTTGTCTGCTTTGCCAAAAACCTGGTATGTTTTAGTTATAGATATTAAAGATTGTTTTTTTTCAATTCCAATTCATCCTGAGGATAGTCCACGTTTTGCATTTACCATCCCTGCACTGAATCATGAAGGTCCTGATCAGAGATATGAATGGAAAGTACTCCCTCAAGGGATGGCTAACAGCCCAACTATGTGTCAAATTTATGTTAACAAAGTAATCCAGCCACTTAGAAATCAAAATCCTGAACTACAAATATTTCACTGTATGGATGATGTATTATTAGCACACAAAGATAAAAACACATTGCTAGAATGTTATGCCACACTTACAAACTTATTAAAAAATTATAATCTAGAGATAGCAATAGATAAAGTACAATTAAATTTTCCAATTAATTATTTAGGAGTTCTATTATCCTCAACCATGGTCCGTCCACCAAAAATTCAAATACGAGTAGATCAACTCAAATCACTTAATGACTTTCAAAAGTTATTAGGAGACATAAATTGGATAAGGCCTTATTTAGGTATACCAACAGGAGAGTTGGGACCTTTATTTGATATCCTAAAAGGTCCATCAGATCCAAATTCACCCCGAATGTTAACGCCTGAAGCAAGAAAGGCATTAAAAATCATTGAAACATATATGGAAAATATGCATTTGGATAGAATTGATATAAGTTTGCCTTTATTATTTATTGTACTACCAACAAAAAATATTCCTACAGGAGTATTTTGGCAAGAAGGTCCATTATTATGGATACATTTATCTTATTCTCCTAACACTATTCTTACTAGGTATCCTGAGGCTGTAGGACAATTAATACTCAAAGGAATAAAAGCAGCAAAGGGAGTGTTTGGAATTTCTCCCAATAAAATTATTACTCCATATACTATGAATCAAATTGATGAGTTAGCTAATGAGTTAAATACTTGGGCAATAATCATGTGCAAATCTAATGTTTCATTTGATAACCACTTACCATCTAATCCTTTATTGTCTTTTTGGTCATTGCATCCTGTAATTTTTCCAAAAATGACAAGAAAAACACCTATCATGAATGCTCCAAATATATTCACTGATGGGTCAAATAATGGTACAGCAGCAGTAGTTACCCCTGATCAAACTTTTACATTTTTAGTACCCAAACAATCAGCTCAAAAGGTAGAGCTTAATGCAGTTTTACAAGCTTTTGTGATGTTTAAAGATTCTGTATTTAATTTATTTTCTGATAGTCAGTATGTAGTTAATGCTATAGTATCTCTTGAAGATGCTGGTAGGATTTCCCCTTCTTCTACTGTTTTCTCTTTGCTTTCCACTATGCAAAGTCTAATCTGGGACAGAAAAGATCCATTCTTTATAGGACATATCAGGGCACATACAGGATTGCCTGGAGCCCTTAGTTTGGGCAATGATTTAGCAGATAAAACTACACATGACATACATATTTTCTCTACACTAGAAGAAGCTATAAATTTTCATAAAAAGTTCCATGTCAATGCTAATACTTTACAAAAGCGTTTTAAAATAACTAAGGAACAAGCTAGACAAATAATAAAACAATGTCAAAATTGTGTGACCTTTTTACCACAAGTTAATCTTGGAGTCAATCCTAGAGGATTGATACTTAACCATATTTGGCAGATGGACGTCACACACTTGCCAGAATTTGGAAAATTAAAATATTTGCATGTTACAGTTGATACTTCTTCTGGATTTTTGATGGGCTCCCTTCATGCAGGAGAAAAAACTAAAGATGTTATAGCTCATTGCTTACAAAATTTTGCCACTGTGGGTGTTCCAAAACAGTTAAAAACAGATAATTCCCCTGGTTATACTTCTACCTCTTTTAAACAATTTTGCTCAACATTTGGCATTACTCATATAACAGGAATCCCATACAATCCACAGGGACAAGGCATAGTTGAAAGAGCTCATCAAACTATTAAAATGTACTTATTAAAGCAAAAAGAAGGAATTGGGAAGGGGTATATATTCCCCAAAGATAAACTTAAAATAACCCTTTTTACTCTAAACTTTTTAAATTTGGATTCATCAGGACTTAGTGCTGCGGAAAGGCATATGTGTCCAAAAAATGTACATAAGCCCAAGGTACTTTGGAAGGATATTCTAACAGGACAATGGAAAGGTCCTGACCCAGTAATTGTCTGGAGTCGGGGGTCTGTTTGTGTGTTTCCACAGGGAGAACAGCAGCCGATTTGGATTCCAGAGAGATTAACCAAGGTCCTGACCCAGTGATTGTCTGGAGTCGGGGGTCTGTTTATGTGTTTCCACAGGGAGAACAGCAGCCGATTTGAATTCCAGAAAGATTAACTAAAGCGATTTCTACAGACCAAAAAGAAGATGATTTGGCTCAAATCCATAACAACTGATATCCAAAACTCCAGTTTGGCTATTCTTACATCTGCAACAGAACCAGGATGCTTTTTTCAATATCTATTTTATTATTGCCCTTTGCCATATCATGAAGTTCTATTTTGTTTTTTGAGCTCATACAGACCTAGGTTAATGTTTTGCTGATCAGTTCTATTTTTTGACTATAGAGTTTTTAAACATTGCAATGGAGATTTCACCTGTAAAAAGTTATAAGGCCTTTACTATAATGTTATGTGTTGTATGTATTATATTATGTGTGCACACTTGTGTTTTGTGTTATATGTTTGAATGTACGTATGTCCATATATCATATATGATGAGCGCTCATGATAAAATGGATCCAAATATTTTTTTTTCACGTGATTTATATGGTTTAATTTAAATTGGGTAAACAACTGTTGAGGATTGTTTTAATATGTAAACAAAAAAGAAGGTTAACAGATCTGTTTGTTTACTTTCACCTTTCCTTTTCATTATATTTAATAATTCTCTTAAAGATAATGTAAATTGTTAAGAAAATTGTTTTCTTTTAGTGCCTTCTGTAATGTTACATAATTTTTTCTTTAGCCATTATTGCCAGAATTCCTATCTTCATCCCAGTGCTGGTGAAGACGATGTAAATTGTTAAGAAAATTGTTTTCTTTTAGTGCCTTCTGTAATGTTACATAATTTTTTCTTTAGCCATTATTGCCAGAATTCCTATCTTCATCCCAGTGCTGGTGAAGTCAAAGATAAAACCAATCTACAGCTTCTACAATAGCCATCACTGAACTGCTTGCAGAACTTGCCTGGACACATTGTGAGCTCACCTGTATGCATTGTGAACTATCTGTTGGTACAGCGAATTGTGGTAGTGCTGGAGTATTTTTGCTGATGGTGTCACCGGTGGTACAATTTTTCAAAGGAGCCCTCAATTGGCTTAATGTCATGGCATTTTGCATCCTCCTCTACTAGTGATGGTCTAAAATTTGGGGGCCAACAGAGGTGAGGCAAAGAACCTCACCCCCCCACAGGTGCAAAGGCCTATCCACAAGTATGGCTGTATGCTGGACCGGTAGTCAGTGACGGGTATGATCCAATTGCAGTGGTACCAACCTAAGACAGGAGGCTGACGCCTAGAGGTCAGTTCATCCGATGACGGGTAAGGACCATATGTTGAATTGGACTGCCTAACAGGCACGGTCCCTAAGCCACATGCTTGTTGTTTAAACAGAGAGGGGGAGATGTTGAGAGCCACAGCCAAAGGGGACCCAGCAAACTTCCAGCTGCCAGCAAACTTCCAGCTGCTGGCTGATGATTGGCTCACAGTGTGGCCCCAGCAACATCTTGCTGATTGGCTCCTCGGCCCCAGCAACATCTAGCTGATTGGCTCCTCTGCGGTGATGCTCATTGGGCTGTTTCCCTGCCCTTTCAGACCACGGAGCTGCTCATTGGGGGACTTTTATGGCTCCGCCCACGTGACCCAGCCAATCGGCCTCAAGAGCAGGAGGATTGTGGGAGGTGGAGAGAAGCTTCTGGGGGAGAGAGAGGCTTGTGAAAAGCCGGTGGTGGCAGTTGAGGCTCTGAGGGTTTTTCCTGAGAGGCTGTTTTGTTTGGCGTGTGTGGTTCTAAAAATAAAGTTAGTTTCTTTTGACAAGTGGCTCCTGATTGTGCCCAGCCAGACTGCGGCATAAAAGGACTGGGGATGTGACTCAGTGATAAAGAACCCCCCACCCACCCAGGTTCAATCTCCAGTACCAAAAAACAAAACACAAACAAAAAACCCCAAATGGATCATGGTCCTAAATGTAAAATACATAACACAAAATGCTTAGAGGATAACGTAAAAGAAAATGTAGGTGACTTTTTAGTTGCAACACCAAAGACATGATCCCTGAAAGACAGAATTGATAAACTGGGATCATTATTTTTAAAAAGTTCTGCTTTATAAGTGACACTGTCTAAAGAGAAGAATCTAAAATTGCGCTAAAGGGCTGGGGCTGTGGCTCCATTGGTGGCATGCTTGCCTAGCATGCATGGGGCACTGGGTTCGATTTCAGCACCACATAAAAATAAAATAAAGGGCTGGGGATATGGCTCAAACGGTAACGCGCTTGCCTGGCATGCGCGGGGCACTGGGTTCGATCCTCAGCACCACATGAAAATAAGATAAAGATGCTGTGTCCCCTGAAAACTGAAAAATAAATATTAAAAAATTCTCTCTCTCTTTAAAAAATAAATAAATAAAATAAAGATATTGTGTCCACCTAAAACTAAAAAATAAATATTCATAAAAATAAATAAATAAATAAAATTATGGGCTGGGGATGTGGCTCAAGTGGTAGCACGCTCGCCTGGCATGCGTGCGGCCTGGATTCGATCCTCAGCACCACACACCAAAAAAAAAAAAAAAAAGATGTTGTGTCTGCCGAAAAACTAAAAAATAAATATTAGAAAAAAAATTCTCTCTCTCTCTCTTTAAAAAAATAATAAATTAAATAAATAAATAAAATTGTTTTTAAAAATGGTCTATTTAAAAGAGAAAAGCACAAAGAAAATTATAAAACAGCAATGAAAATGAGAATTTTAAAGATACTATATTGGTAAAAAAAATTGTAGGACATAGCTAATTAGCAAGATTAAATTTTTCTACAATGTGCATGTGGAATACCTCAAAGGCTTTGTCCTCAGGTTAGTGCTATTGCAAGTTGGTAGAAACCTTTAAGAGATATTGCAAGTTGGTAGAAACTTTTAAGAGATAGAGTCTAGTGGAAGGTCATTGTGGGTATACCCTTACTATTGGTTTGGATCTGAAATGTGCCCCAAAAGGTCATGTATTGAAGGCTTAGTCCTAATGCAACAGTGTTCAGAGGTGAGGATTCTGGGAGGTCATTGAATCAAAAGGACTCTAAAGTAATGAATGGATTAATCCATTGATGGACTCATAGCTTTTTTTTTATGTATTTATTTTATTTATTTTTTTTAATTTTTTATTGTTGGCTGTTCAAAACATTACATAGTTCTTGATATATCATATTTCACACTTTGATTCAAGTGGGTTATGAGCTCCCATTTTTACCCCATATACAGATTGCAGAATCACATCAGTTACACATCCATGGATTTACATATTGCCATACTCCTGTCTGTTGTGTTCTGCTGCCTTTCCTATCCTCTACTATCCCCCCTCCCCTCCCCTCCCCTCCCCTCCCCTCCCCTCTTCTCTCTCTGCCCCCTCTACTGACATTCATTTGTCCCCCTTGTATTATTTTTCCCCTTCCCCTCACTTCCTCTTGTATGTACTTTTGTATAACCCTGAGGGTCTCCTTCCATTTCCATGCAATTTCCCTTCTCTCTCCCTTTCCCTCCCACCTCTCATCCCTGTTTAATGTTAATCTTCTTTTCATGCTCTTCGACCCTACTCTGTTCTTAGTTACTCTCCTTATATCAAAGAAGACATTTGGCATTTGTTTTTTAGGGATTGGCTAGCTTCACTTAGCATAATCTGCTCTAATGCCATCCATTTCCCTGTAAATTCTATGATTTTGTCATTTTTTAATGCAGAGTAATACTCCATTGTGTATAAATGCCACATTTTTTTTATCCATTCATCTATTGGACTCATAGCTTAATGGGCTATTAGAAGATGGTGAAAACTTTAGGATGTGGGGCCTAATGGGAGGAAGTAGATTACTGGGTAAATGCCCTTAAAGGGTGTTATGGTCAGCTTCTTTGCTGCTGTGACTAAAGGATCTAACCAGAACAACTGTAGAGGAGAAAAACTTTGAGGGCTCCGAGTTTCAGAGGTCTGAGTCCATAGAAGTCTGGCTCCATTCCTTAGGGCTGGAAGTGAGGCTGAACAGCATGGCAGAAGTGTGGCAGAGAGAAGCAGCTCATATATGGTGATCCAGAAGCAGAGAGAGACTCCACTTTCCAGATATAAATATATACCCCAAAGCCATGCCCTAATTCCCATCTCCTCCAGCCATACCCTACCACTTCAGTTATCACTCAATTAATCCCTATCAGGGTATTAAATCACTGATTAGGTTAAGACTCTTATAACCCAATCATTTCTCCTCTGAACCTTCTTGCATTGTCTCACAAATGAGCTTTTGGAGGACACCTCACATCTGAATCATAACATCTGCTCATAGACAACGTAGCAGCTTCATGTATTTTATAGCTAAATTAACCTAATCTTGGCCTTGTGGATAAGTTAACCTAATCTTAGCTTTAGAGAAAAATAAATGTGCTTCAAATCATTTTATGAGGCAAGTAACCATTGATAATAAAATCAGAAAATTAAGTGAAGATCTGAAATGATATACATAAAGAACAAATCTACCCATGGGATGGGGTTGTGGCTCAGGGCAGAGCACTTGCCTTGTACAGGTGAGGCACTGGATTTGATCCTCAGCACCACATAAAAATCAATAAACGAAATAAAATATTGTGTCCATGTATAACTAAAATTTTTTTAAAAAATCTACCCTAAACATAATAGATTCAAAAATTTTATATGAAATAAAAGACTGTACTACAAAAAAAAATGGGTTGGGTTGTACATGAATGTTAGAATGGCTCAAATTTAGAAAAAAAAATTATAAGTATTAATCACCACATTAAGGGATTAAGGAAAAATCCATAATATCATCTGAACAACAATAAAAAGAAAGCAAAGGCATAAAATTGGAAAGGAAGAAACCAATCTATTATTTTTTAATAATTAAAAAAAATTAGTTGTAGATAGACACGATACCTTTATTTTATTTTATTTATTTTTTTATCTGGTATCGAACCCAGAGCCTCATGCATACTAGGCAAGTGCTCTACTACTGAGCCACAACCCTGGCCCCCAATCTATTATTATTCACAGATATTTGATTGTCTACATAGAAAGCCAGAAAGAATCTAAAGGAACATTACTATAAATAGCAAGCAAATTTTGCAAAGTAATTGATTAGAACAATATAAAAATATCAGTTGCATTTTTATATTCCAGAAGTAGTTGGATATAATTTTTAAAGAAGCCATTTAAAATCTCAACCAAAAGCTATGAATTGCCTATAATTAACAAAACATATAGAAGATTGATATGTAAAAAACTAAAACCTCTTTTTGAAAGAAGACCTTTAAAAGTAGACAGAATATGTCTTGGCCTCCCAAGTTGCTACTCTCAGGCACATTCAATTTGGTAAAGAAGCCAGTTCCATTCAAATTAATCCATAGAGTCAATACAATTCTTTCTTTCTTTCTTCCTGGGGTAGGGATTGAACCAAGGGCCTTATGCATGCTAAACACACACTCTTCCAAAGAACTACCCCAGCCCCCAACTGTAATTTAAAAAACAAACCAAAGGGCTTTTCTGTAGGACTTGCCAAGTTAAATCTATGTATTGTTTAATGAAAAACGAAATGTAGAGAATAGTTGAGATGCTACTGAAAAATAGAATAAGATAGCAGAGATAACCTGCCATTTGTAATTTCATTTTTTTTTTTTAGAGAGAGAGAGAGAATTTTAATATTTATTTTTTAGTTTTCGGTGGACACAACATCTTTGTTTGTATGTGGTGCTGAGGATCGAACCCGGGCCCCACGCATGCCAGGCGAGCACGATACCGCTTGAGCCACTTCCCCAGACCCTGTAATTGCATTTTAAAGTCATAATAATTAAAGTAGCATGAAAATGGCATAGAGATTGACAAATTGACCAGTGGAACAGAAGAAATATCTCAGGAATATATTCAACTTTATCAGGAAATTTGGTATTTGCAGAAATGGCACTGCAGAAGAAAGAATTCCCAAAAAGAAAAGGGCACATATCCCAACTGACAAAAGAGGCAAAATATGAACAGGTATATCATGAAGAAAAAACATTTTGGCAAGAAAAAAAGAAATAAAGAAAAAGAAAACATTATGACCAATAAATACATTAAACATACTAAAAAATCCTGTTTTATCAGTAATCAGAAACATGTAAATTCAGACAACAGTATCTATTACATTAAGCACACTGGGATAAAAATTTTAAGTTAATTTTAAAAAATGACAGGAGAGAATTTGGAGCAAATAGACTACCATCTAAACACAGCTGCCCTGGCTGGGATTGTAGCTTAGTGGCAGAGTGCTTGCCTAGCAGGTGTGAGGCCCTGGGTTCGATCCTCAGCACCACATAAAAATAAATAAATAAAAATAAAGGTATTGTGTCCAACTACACTAAAAAATAAATATTTTTTTTTAAAATAAAAATCAGCTGCCTAGAGTAAAAATGAATTTAACCACATTGGAAAACTATTTTGCATTCTCTCTCAAAGCTAAATATTTAGAAATCTATAGCCAAGCAATTTCATTCCTAAGTATAAACTGAAGAGAAACTCATGTAATATATGAACAAAAGAAAAGATTACAGGATGTGGGCACAGTGGTACATGCCCTTAATACCAGTTATTCTGGAGACTGAGGCAGGAGGATCACAAGTTTGAGGCCACTCTGGGCAACCTAGGGAGACAGTTTCAAAAATAAAATAAAAAGGTCTGGGGAATGTTCGCTCTGATATCTGGATGCTAACACACAATAAAGGTGTGGGGGGGGCACAGAGAATAGAAATTCAATGATTTAGACAAAGGGGAATGAAGGGAATGGAGGGTGAATGGGAAAGACAGTAGAATGAATCAGACATAACTTTGCTGTGTTCATATATGAATTCACAACCCGTGTAACTCCACATCATATACAAGAATAGGAAGTTATACTCCACGTATAATATGTCAGAATACATCCTACTGTCAAGTATAACTAAAAAGAAGAAATAAGAAATAAAATAAATAAATAAATATAAAAGGCTGGGGATATACTTCAGTGGTAGAGCACTGGCCTAGCAGGTGCTAGGCCCTGGGTTAAATCCCCAACACAGAAAGGAAAGGAAAAAAAGGAAGGAAAGAAGGAAGAAGAAAAGATAATAAGAATATTCATGGAAGTCATGTCCTTATTAGCAAACAGATGGAAATGACCCAACATTTATCAACAAAAGAGAAGCCAAATAATTGTGTATTTATACAGTAGACTGGACAATGAGCACAACAATTGAAATATCTACAACTAATGCTATTGTGCAGATGAAGCACCAAAGCATTATATTTCATGAAAATAAGAAGACTATCTACAGTTCAATAATTAGCAAAAGTGAGCAATCAATTATGTGTGTGAATATCTGTCAGTCCTTGTGAGAAAAGTGCATTTTTAAAATTTAAAGATAATGGCTACCTCTACCAAACAGGGATATGGGACAAGGGAGGTAATGATAGGTATTGGTAATGGTCTAGTTCTTTTTTTTTTTTTTTTAATATTTATTTTTTAGTTTTCGGAGGACACAACATCTTTGTTTGTATGTGGTGCTGAGGATCGAACCCGGGCCGCACGCATGCCAAGCGAGCGCGCTACTGCTTGAGCCACATCCCCAGCCCTCTAGTTCCTGATTTAGGTTATAGCACAAGAGTTCATTAATATGAGTTTTTATAACAAATAAATATATTATCAAAAAAGAAAGATGGGGGCTGGGGATGTGGCTCAAGTGATAGCGCGCTTGCCTGGCATGCGTGCGGCCCGGGTTCGATCCTCAGCACCACGTACAAAGATGTTGTGTCCGCCCAAAACTTAAAAATAAATAAATAAATTGATACCTGTCTTTGATTTAAAAAAAAAAAAAAAAAAAGAAAGATGCCCCAGACGTGCTGAGTCTAGCTTGCTTCACTTAGCATGATGCTCTTCAGTTCCATCCATTAACCAGGAAATGAAATAATGTCATTCTTGTTCATAGCTGAGTAATATATATATATATATATATATATATATATATATATATATATATATATGTTAAAATAAAATTTTGTTAAGGATTATAACAAATATTGTTTTAAAATGCAAATAATTGGGGCTGGGGTTGTGGCTCGGTGGTCAAGTGCTTATCTAGCATGCTTGAGGCACTGGCTTTGATCCCCAGCACCATAGAAAAATAAAAACAAATAAAATAAAATAAAGAAAGATGCTCTAATTAAATAAAATCAATAAAACAGATATAACTATAAATATGTTGGAGGTCTTAAAAAGAGAAAATAATATTTATGCCAATAAATTTGAAATCTCAGACAAAATGAAGAATCACCTAAGAATTATCAGGCTGGGGTTGTGGTTCAGTGGCAGAACGCTTGCTCACACATGTGAATCACTGGGTTCAATCCTCAGCACCACATAAAAATAAACAAAATAAAGATATTGTGTCCAGGGCTGGGGTTGTGGCTTAGCGGTAGAGCGCTCGTCTAGCACATGGGAGGCCCTGGGTTCGATCCTCAGCACCACATAAAAATAAATAAACAAAATAAAGGTGTTGTGTACAACTAAAACAATAAATAAATGTTTAAAAAAGATATTGTGTCCATGTGTAACTAAAAAATATTTAAAAAGAAAACAAGAACTATCAAAACTAATTAAAAAAGAAATAGAAAATTTTCAGTAGTTTAATAACTATTAAAGAAATAGGTAATCCTAACTACATCTGCTCACCCTCCCAAAAGCAATAGGTTCTTTATTGTTTAAAATAAACTGGAGAATCCTTTTAAACATTAATTCTTGTCTTACACAATTTTATACAGAGGATAGATAGAGTAACATACCTAATTCCTTATATAATTTTTTTTTTGTACCAAGGATTGAACTCTTAACTACTGAGCCACATTCCCAACCCTTTTTTGTATTTTATTTAGAGACAGGATTTCCCTGAGTTGCTTATGGCCTTGCTAAGTTGCTGAAGCTGGCTATGAACTCACGATCCTCCTGTCTCAGCCTTCTGAGCCTCTGGGATTACAGGCATGAGCCATGGTGCCTGACCTCATTATATGAATATGATACCAAAATGGGAAAAGAGGAGTACAAAAAGCAAAAATAAATAAATAATATTATAACCAGTAGGGGTTGTGTAAGAAATTTTTAAATGTTTAATATTTAAAATGTTAGTATAATTAAATACATAATAGTTTTAAGGAGATAAACCACATTAGAATCTAAAAAAATACAACAAAAATGGATAACTTTCAACACCTACTCAGGATAAAGAAGAGATTACTAACTATACTATAAAATAAGTCCTTTAAGTTGCTTATAATTCTTTCTTTTATTTTTAATTTCTATTTATTTATTTTGGTACTAGGGATTGAACCCAGGGACGCTTAACCACTAAGCCATATCCCTAGCCCTTTTTATTTTTTATTTTGAGACAGGGTCTTACTAAATTGTTTAGGGCCTTGTTAAATTGCTGATGCTAGCTTTGAACTTGTGTTCCTCCTGCCTTAGCCTCCCCAGCCACTGGGATTACAGGTGTGCTCAGATTTCATTCATAAAGAATTTTTTTTGCCTGTAATTCTACCTTTTTATTTTTTTCTTTTTCTTTTTTTAATTATTATTAGTTGTTGAAAACATTACAAAGCTCTTGACATAACATATTTCATACATTTGATTCAAGTGGATTATGAACTCCCATTTTTACCCCATATACAGATTGCAGAATCACATCGGTTACACATCCACGTTTTTACATACTGCCATACTAGTGTATGTTGTATTCTGCTGCCCTTCCTATCCTCAACTATCCCCACTCATCTCCCCTCCCCTCCCATCTTCTCTCTCTACCCCATCTACTGTAATTCATTTCTCTCCCTTGTTTTTTTCCCCCTTTACCCTCACTTCCTCTTATATGTAATTTTGTATAACGATGAGGGTTTCCTTCCATTTCCATGCAATTTCCCTTGTCTCTCCCTTTCCCTCCCACCTCCTGTCCCTGTTTAATGGTAATCTTCTTCTCATGCTCTTCCTCCTTGCTCTGTTCTTAGTTGCCCTCTTTATATCAAAGAAGACATTTGGCATTTGTTTTTTAGGGATTGGCTAGCTTCACTTAGCATAATCTGCTCTAGTGCCATCCATTTCCCTGCAAATGCCATGATTTTGTCATTTTTTAATGCTGAGTAATACTTCATTGTGTACAAATGCCACTTTTTTTTTATCCATTCATCTATTGAAGGGCATCTAGGTTGGTTCCACAGTCTAGCTACTGTGAATTGTGCTGCTATGAACATCCATGTAGCTGTATCCTATAATATGCTCTTTTAAGGTCTTTGGGGAATAGTCCAAGAAGGGGAATAGCTGGGTCAAATGGTGGTTCCATTCCCGCTTTCTGAGGAATCTCCATACTGCTTTCCAAATTGGTTGCAACAATTTGCAGTCCCACCAGCAATGTACAAGTGTACCCTTTTCCCCACATCCTTGCCAGCACTTGTTGTTGTTTGACTTCAAATGGCTGCCATTCTTACTGGAGTGAGATGGTATCTTAGGGTGGTTTTTTTTTTTTTTTTTTTTTTTAAATATTTATTTATTTATTTTAATTCTCGGCGGACACAACATCTTTGTTTGTATGTGGTGCTGAGGATCGAACCCGGGCCGCACGCATGCCAGGCGAGCGCGCTACCGCTTGAGCCACACCCCCAGCCCAAAAAAATCATAGTTTTTTTTTTTTTTTTAAAGAGAGAGTGAGAGACAGAGAGTAAAGAGAGAATTTTTTAATATTTATTTTTTAGTTATCGGCGGGCACAACACCTTTGCTTGTATGTGGTGCTGAGGATCGAACCCGGGCCGCACGCATGCCAGGCGAGCGCGCTACCGCTTGAGCCACATCCCCAGCCCTCTTAGGGTGGTTTTAATTTGCATTTCTATGACTGCTAGAGATGGTGAGCATTTTTTCCTGTACTTGTTGATTGATTGTATGTCCTCCTCTGAGAAGTGTCTGTTCAGGTCCTTGGCCCATTTGTTAATTGGATTATTTGTTTCCTGATTGTTTAATTTTTTGAGTTCTTTGTGTGAGGAGTAAAAATTTGTTTCCAGGATGTAGGCTCCCTATTTACCTCTATTGTTTCTCTTGCTGAGAAAAAACTTTTTAGTTTGAGTAAGTCCCATTTGTTGATTCTTGTTTTTAACTCTTGTGCTATGGGTGTCCTATTAAGGAATTTGGAGCCCAACCCCACAATGTGTAGATTAGAGCCAACTTTTTCTTCTATCAGACACAGAGTCTCTGTTTTGATATCAAGCTCCTTGATCCATTTTGAGTTAACGTTTGTGCATGGGGAGAGAAAGCGATTCAGATTCATTTTGTTGCATATGAATTTCCAGTTTTCCAAGCACCATTTGTTGAAGATGCTATCCTTTCTCCATTGCATGCTTTTAGCACCTTTGTCTAATATAAGATAGTTGTTATTTTGTGGATTGGTCTCTGTGTCCTCTATTCTGTACCATTGGTCCACCCGCCTGTTTTGGTACCAGTACCATGCTGTTTTTGTTACTATTTCTCTGTAGTATAGTTTGAAGTCTGGTATTGCTATACCGCCTGTTTCACTCTTCCTGCTTAGAATTGCTTTTGCTATTCTGGGTCTTTTATTTTTCCAGATGAATTTCATGATTGCTTTATCTATTTCTACAAGAAATGCCTTTGGGATTTTGATTGGCATTGCATTAAACCTATAGAGAACTTTTGGTAATATCACCATTTTGATGATGTTAGTTCTGCCTATCCATGAACAGGGTATATTTTTCTATCTTCTAAAATCTTCTTCTATTTCTCTCTTTAGGGTTCTGTAGTTTTCATTGTATAAATCTTTCACCTCTTTTGTTAGGTTGATTCCCAAGTATTTTTTTTTTGAGGATATTGTGAATGGGATGGTTGTCCTCATTTCCATTTCAGAAGATTTGTCGCTGATGTACAGGAATGCCTTTGATTTATGCTGTTGATTTTATATCCTGCCACTTTTCTGAATTCATTTATTAGCTCTAGTAGTTTCTTTGTAGAACCTTTTGGGTCTTCTAGGTATAGTATCATGTCACCCATAAATAGTGATAATTTAGGTTTTTCTTTTCCTATCTTTATGCATTTAATTTCTTTCATCTGTCTAATTGCTCTGGCCAGTATTTCAAGAACTATATTGAATAGAAGTGGTGAGAGAAGGCATCCCTGTCTTGTTCCAGATTTTAGAGGGAATGCCTTCAATTTTTCTCCATTCAGAATGATGCTAGCCTGAGGCTTAGCATAGATAGCTTTTACAATGTTGAGGTAAGTTCCTATTATCCCTAGTTTTTCTAGTGTTTTCAACATAAAGGGATGCTGTACTTTGTCGAATACTTTTTCTGCATCTATCGAGATGATCATATGGTTCTTATCTTTAAGTTTATTGATGTGGTGAATAACATTTATTGATTTCCGTACATTGAACCAGACTTACATCCTAGGAATGAATCCTACTTGATCGTGGTGCACAATTTTTTTGATATGTTTTTGTATCCAATTCGCCAGAATTTTATTGAGAATTTTTGCATCTAGGTTCATTAGAGATATTGGTCTGTAGTTTTCTTTCTTTGAAGTGTCTTTATCTGGTTTTGGAATCAGGGTGATTTTGGCCTCATAGAATGAATTTGGAAGAGCTCCCTCTTTTTCTATTTCCTGAAATAACTTGAGAAGTATTGGTATTAATTCTTCTTTAAAGGTTTTGTAAAACTCTGCTGTATACCCATCCGGTCCTTGGTTGGTAGTCTTTTGATGGCTTCTTCTATTTCCTCCATTGATATTGGTCTGTTTAAATTGTGTCTATCCTCCTGACTCAATCTGGGCAAATCATATGACTTAAGAAATTTATTGATGTCTTCACTATCTTCTATTTTATTGGAATATAGGGTTTCAAAATAATTTCTAATTATCGTCTGTATTTCTGTAGTGTCTGTTGTGATATTGCCTTTTTCATCCTGTATGTTAGTAATTTGAGTTCTCTCTTCTCTTCGTTAGCATTGCTAAGGGTCTGTTGATCTTATTTATTTTTTTTGAAGAACCAACTTTTAGTTTTGTCAATTTTTTCAGTAGTTTCTTTTGTTTCAATTTTGTTGATTTCGGCTCTGATTTTAATTATGTCTTGCCTTCTGCTACATGCTGTAGTTTTGCTCTTCCTTTTCTAGGGTTTTGAGATGAAGTGTGAGCTCATTTATTTGTTGGTTTTTTCTTTTTTTGAGGAATGAACTCCAGGCAATGAATTTCCCTCTTAAAACTGCTTTCATTGTGTCCCATAGATTCCGATATGTTGTGTCTGTATTTTCATTTATCTCTAAGAATTTTTTTATTTCCTCCTTTATGTCTTCTGTAACCCATTGATCATTCAGTAACATATTGTTCATTTTCCAAGTGATGTAGGATTTTTCCTTCCTTCTTTTATCATTGATTTCCAGTTTCATTCCATTATAATCAGATAAGATGCATGGTATTATCTCCACACCTTTATATTTACTAAGGGTTGCCCTATGGCATAATATATGGTCTATTTTGGAGAAGGATCCATGTGCTGCTGAAAAAAAAGTATATCCACTTGATGATGGTTGATGTATATATATTCTATATATGTC
This sequence comes from Marmota monax, assembly GCF_021218885.2. Taxonomy (NCBI): domain Eukaryota; kingdom Metazoa; phylum Chordata; class Mammalia; order Rodentia; family Sciuridae; genus Marmota; species Marmota monax. The sequence continues at coordinate 9,318,127 of NW_026691982.1, read as the reverse complement.
AGTTAAGTCTAGGTTATTGATTGTGTTATTGAGTTCTATAGTTTCAACTTTTGTTTGGAGGATCTGTCCAATAGTGAGAGAGGTGTGTTGAAGTCACCCATAATTATTTTGTTGTGGTCTATTTGATTCTTGAACTTGAGGAGAGTTTGTTTTATGAACATTGCAGCACCATTATTTGGTGCATAAATATTGATAATTGTTATGTCTTGTTGGTGAATGGTTCCTTTTAACAGTATATAATGTCCTTCCTTATCCCTTTTGATTAACTTAGTTTTGAAGTCGATTTTATTCGATATGAGGATGGCCACCCCTGCTTGCTTCCAAGGACCGTGTGCGTGGTATGATTTTTCCCAACCTTTCACCTTCAGCCTATGTATGTCTTTTCCAATCAGATGTGTCTCCTGAAGGCAGCATATTGTTGGATCTGTTTTTTTAATCCAGGTTACCAGCCTATGTCGCTTTATTGGTGAGTTTAAGCCATTAACGTTTAGGGTTACTATTGATATATGGTTTGTACTTCCAGTCATGTTTGATTATTTATCTTTTTTTTTTAATTTGGTTTTTTTTCTCCATGATTAGTTTTTTTTCTCCCACCGCCCACTCTCTCTTTACTGAGGTACTTCCCACTCTTGTTTTTTGGTTGTTGTTTTTCATTTCTTCCTCGTGTAGTGTTTTGCTCAAGATGATTTGCAATGCTGGTTTTCTGGCTGCGAATTCTTTAAACTTTTGTTTATCCTGAAAGATTTTTATTTCGTTGTCGTACCTGAAGCTTAATTTTGCTGGATACAAAATTCTTGGTTGGCATCCATTGTCTTTCAGTGTTTAAAATACGTTGTTCCAGGATCTTCTCGCTTTCAGTGTCTGTGATGAAAAATCAGCTGTTAACCTTATTGGTTTACCCTTGAATGTAATCTGCCTCCTTTCTCTTGTAGCTTTTAATATTTTCTCTTTGTTCTGTATATTGGATATCTTCATAACAATGTGTCTTGGCGTTGGTCTACTGTGATTTTGTATGCTCGGTTTCCTGTATGCATCTAGAATTTGTACATCCATTTCCTTATTTATATCTGGAAAGTTTTCTAAAATTATTTCATTCAACAGATTGCTCATTCCCTTGGTTTGGACCTCTATACCTTCCTCTATCCCAATGTTATCCCATATCTCTTGGATGTTTTTCTTGTGATTTCTTACCAGCCTTTCTGAGTTGGCTAGACTCTTTTCAAGATGATATATTTTGTCTTCATTGTCTGATGTTCTGACTTCTACTTGCTCCACTCTGCTAGTGATACTCTCATTTGAGTTTTTAATTTGGTTTATAGTTTCCTTCATTTCTAGGATTATTGTTTGATTTTTTTATAATCTCTATCTCCTGGTAAAGTTGCTTATTTGCTTCTTGAATCTGTTTATGTAATTCATTTTCAATGTGTTCTTTCATTGTTTGGATTTGCTGTCTCATGTCCTCTTTAAGATTCCATTCCATCTGTATAAGGTATTCCTTGAGTTCTTTATTTGACCATTTTCCTGATGCCTCTAGGTTCTCCTGTAGATTTAGGCTGTCCTGCATTGTTTGTACTTTTTTTCTTCCTTGCTTTTTCATGCTGCTCATGTTACTTCCGATTCTGTCTGACTGCTGAGTTACTGTTTACTCCTATAAATTTATTTTGGTTTTATGTATCTCCAGAGTCTCTCCTTTGTGATGGGAGACTATGACTAGAGATGATGAATTTTATTGCACTTTAAAGCAGATTCATTCATTTCATAGAACGCGTACAGATTCTGATGGCATATAGCGATCTTTGGTTTGGTCTTGGGACTTATGTTTAGGTCGAGTGATGTGATGGTATAGAGGTTGGTATATCTTGGCAACCTTGGAAGATTGCTCTACTGACGAGGGATATTAACAGGAGAATAGTCCAGACTATTTGGAGGTAGCTAGGGAATTGGTAGTACTATATAACGCCTCGGAACATTTATCTATACACATTTAGTAAATTACACATAAACAGCGTCGTAATGCTTGGGAGGAAAGGTTTTAGAAGGGGAGGGAAGAAGTTGCTAAAGAGAATGAGAGTAAACAGGTAGAATTCAAGAAAAGGTGAATAAGGAAATTGAAAAGAAATGAAAGGACAAAAAAAATAAAAATTAAAAAATTAAAAATAAATAAAATAAAATAAATTAAAATTTAAAAAAAATTTTTTTAATGCAGTCTTAGAGTTCAATTAACTTCTCTTCCATTAGGTGGAGTTGTCTGTGCCCACCAGGCCAAGCTTCTCCTCTCAATATGCAGGAAACAATCCCTATGAGGTGGCTCCTCCTCTCCCACTGGGCAGCTCTCCAAACCTGGGCTCCCAGGGCCTTTCCTGGTCTCCAGTCACTTTCCCGCTTTTCCTCCAGCCAGGCCCCGCTCACCGGTGACGTTCACCACAAAACTAGCTACACGCCGGGTCAGCTGCTCCCGGGATCCCTATTTTCTTGAACAACTGGACACACTCTCTCTGTTTGCCATTCCCCCAGACACTAAGGTTGTGGAGCGTGGGGCTGGGAACCGTCAGCTTATTCTGCCTGCCCTCCGGTAGCCACGCCTCGGGAGCTGGCGCAAGAGACCTCGATTGTCAGCGCTGGTGGGAGTGGTAGCCGGGGGTCATGAGCCGCTCCTGACTCCCTCAGTCTGACAATTGCGCTCACGGTAGAGCTGGGGGGGGGGGCCTTGACATTTCCCCGTTGTGTGGAGAGGAGGGACCGTGGGTCACACACCTGCAGATGCTGGTTTCAATGAAGCCATCCCCTCCACCGAATTCCGTTGATGTCAGTTCTCTGCCATGGTGGTGTCTAATGCGAAGGGCGGCCGTTCATTCCCTATGCTGGGTGTCCAATGGGAAGGGTGGGTCCGGTCCAACTCTCCCAGGTCTCCTCTCAATCCTGGGCCCGCTGCCTATGAAGCTTGGTTGGTATCACCTCAAAAGTTTCACGTAGGAACCGAAGAGTTGTTTATTCCACGGGAGCATCCGTAGCGCTGAGGCGCTCAGTCACAGTGGTTTGGCGGTGAGACGCAGACAATCAGCCAGAAACTGCATACGGAGAGCCTGAATTCACCCGCTCCTCGCTCGGTGTGGGTTCTGAGGGGCACAGACTGCTCACCCCAGGACCACTTCAGCCCAGCATTGCCAAGTGATCCTGAGCAAACAGCATTCAGTCGGTTTAAGACTCCCTTTGCCCGCGCAGCTGAAGAGGTCACAGAATTGATCTCTCAGCGCCCACCGCCATGTTGGATCTCCCTAATTCTACCTTTTTATTACTTTAAAAAGATAACCACTGTTACTATTCTTGTTGTTGTCTTCTATTTTTTTTTTAATTTTTTTAGTTATAGATGGACAGAATGCCTTTATTTTATTTTTACTTTTATGTGGTGCTGAGGATCGAACCCAGTGCCTCACACATGCTAGGCACGTGCTCTGCCGCTGAACTATAGCCCCAGCCCTAGTCTTCTATTTTTATTCAAACGTATTTTATTCTTATGTAATTGAAATAAAAATGTCCTCTATGGGGGGAAAAAAGTGGGGAAGGAAATCCCGGCACATGCTACAACATGAATAAACCTTGAGGACATTATACGTTGTGAAGTAAGCTAGATATAAAAAGACAAATATTGTATAACTCCACTTAGATGAGTTATCTAAAACTAATCAAACTCATAAAGGCAAAAAGTGAAATGATGTTCATCAAGCAATGAGGGGAGAAGGTCACAGGAAGTTAGTATTCAATGAAGAGAGTTTCAGTTTTACAAGATTAAAGTTTTTTTTACAGGCGCTGAGGTTGTAGCTCAGTGGTAGCACTTGCCTCGCATGTGTGAGGCATTGGATTTGATACTCAGCACCACATAAAAATAAATAAATAAAATAAAGATATTGTGTCCATCTACAATTAAATTTTTTTTTAATTTTATATAGTTTTTTTTTTTTGAGGGGGATTGACCCCAGGGCCACCAGGGGCACATAACAGCTGAGCCATATCCCCAGCCCTATTTTGTATTTTATCTAGAGACAGGGTGTCACCGAGTTTTTTAGGCCCTCACAAAGTTGCTGAGGCTTTGAACTGTAAATCCTCCTGCCTCAGCTTCCCTGGCTGCTGGGGTTACAGGCATGCACCGCCATGCCGGGCTACAGATTTATTATATATCAATGTGAATATAGTTAAGACTATTAAACTATACATGTAAAAACAGTTAAGATGGGGGGGAGAGAGAGAGAGAGAGAGAAAGGAAGGGAGGGAGAGAGGGAGGGAGGGAGGGAGGGAGGGAGGAAGGAAGGAAGGAAGGAAGGAAGGAAGGAAAGAATAATTAAAACCACATGATTAGGGAATAGACTAATGGTACAGCACAAAAAGCTCCCAAATACAAAACCAATGCAGCAAGGATAAATTATTTAACAAAAAGCACCTTTTCACATGGGGGGAAATGGAAAAGAGCCTAAATCTCTATCACATTCCACACACTAAATTTTTCTCAAGTTGACTTAAAGGCCTAAAATTGAAAAGAAATACACTAGGTTTCTTTGAAGACCATTGTGAGATGTTGAAGAATATCTTTATGACTTTGGGGTACAAAAGATTTTTTAAAAAATAATTATCAATATGTTTTTTACATTTATAGCAAACACTATGGGTTAAAGACAAACTTAAAAAGCAATTTGAGCCAGGCACAGTGCCACATGCCTGTAACCCCAGGGGCTTGGGAGTCTGAGACAGGAGAATCACCCCTCAGCAATTTTGAGGTCCTAAGCAACTCAGTGAGACCCTGTCTCTAAATAAAATACAAAATAGGGCTGAGGATGTGGCTCAGTGGTCAAGTGCCATTGAGTTCAATACTCAGTACCAAAAAAAGCAATTTGAGCTGGTCTTGGTGGCACATGCTTCTAATCACAGCGATTAGGGAGGCTGAGGCAGGAGGATCCCGAGTTCAAAGTCAGCCTTAGCAAAAGCAAGACATTAAACAACTTGGTGAGACACTGTCTCTAAATAAATTACAAAATAGGTCTGGGGATCTCAGTGGTCAAGTACCTCAGAGTTCAATCCTCAGTACCCCCACCTGGGTGGGGTGGCACCCACCTGTGACAGAAGCAGGAGGAGTGCAGTTTTGAAGTCAGCCTCAGCAATTTAGTGAGGCTGTAAGCAACCTAATGAGACCCTGTCTCAAAATAAAAAATAAAAAGGGCTGGAGATGTGCTCAGTGGTTAAGGGCCCCTGGGTTCAGGCCTGGTACCAATAAATAAAGGAAGGAAGAAAGGAAGAAAGGAAGGAAGGAAGGAAGGAAGGAGAAAAACTAAATGAATTAAGGAACTAAACACTCAAGGAACAATGTTTACAGACCAGTCACACTCTTGGAGAAGATATATTTTCTTTAATTGACAGAGGATTAGCATTCCTTACATAAGAACTTTCTGGAAAATAAATGATCAATAAAATAATTCCAATTGATAAAATAATCCCAAAAACTCAGTAGGAAATGGGCAAAAATACATGGAAAAGTAATTCATAGGAAAACAAAAATTTTTTTAAACTTAAAGTAAGACCTGACCTCAATAAGAATGGCTATTATCAAAAAGACCAAAGATAATGAGTGCTGGCAAGGATGTGGAGAAACAGGAATCCTATTAAATTGTTGGTGTGAAGCTAAATTAGTACAGTCATTATAGAAATAGTATGGAGGTTTCTCAAAAAAATTTTAAAAAATAACTACCATATGATCCAGCCATCCATAGAAAATAAGTATGTTGATGAGATATCTGCATTCCCATGTTCACTGCAGCATTATTCACAACCCCCAAGAAATGGAACCAACTTCAGTGTCCATCAACTGGTGAATGGATATAGAAAATGTAGGACATATACACAATAGAATATTATTCCTCCATAAAGAGAAAGGAATCCTGTCATTTGCAAAAACACAGTTGGAACTAGAAATTGTTTTGTTGAGCGAGATAAGCCAGACACAGAAAGACAGGTACTGCATGATTTGATTCATATGAAGAATCTAAAACAGTCACTCTCACAGAAGTTGAAAACAGAATACTGGTTACCAGAGGATGATCAGAGTATGTGGGAGGAAGGAATGGGGAAAAGTTAATCAATGGGTGCTAAGTTAACATAGATACAGTGAGAAGCTCTGGTGTGCTGTTGTACAGTAGGGAGACTATGGATAATGATAACATGCTGTGTTATTTCAAAAAAGTAGAAGAAAAGATTTCGAATGTTTTCAACATAAGAAATGATTGATGTTTGAGAAGATATATAAATGTTTAACTTGATGTATACCTACGTAAAAACATCACATGATACCCATTAGTATGTACAATTTTGTGTTTTTATTTTATCAGTTAAAAACTTTAAAATCTAACATTAAAAATATATATTCCAGATGGCTGAGAGTATTCTTTTCTTAGGGAAGGGATTTAGGAATTTCTCAGTGAGGTCCCCTCTCCTCCAAGTACATTATCTTCTTCCTGTCCTGTCCCTTTTCCCCTCTCCCTCTCTCTCTCTGCTTTCCTTCTCTCTATACCACTCCTTCCCCTATCTCTCTTTTTTTTAATACAGTTTTTTTTAGTTTTAGATGGACACAATACCTTTATTTTATTTATTTTTATATGGTGCTGAGGATCAAACCCAGTGCCTCTTAATGTTCTAAGCAGTCACTCTACCACTGAGCCACAACTCTGGCCTCCCCTTCCCTCTTCTTTCTTCAGTCTCTTTCCTCTTTCATTCTTTTTCCTCTTTTCTCCCCTCCCTTCCTCATCCACCTTCCTTTCTATTCTCTTCCTCTCCCTAAATCTATTCTGAATTGAGTGATGTGAAACTCTTCCTACCTATATACAGTTTACCTTGAAGAAATAACACCAATCCTTTTATAGAGAAGATGGCAAGCTATTGCTAACTAGTCAAATACTGTCTGAGGTTTGTTTTTTATTGTCCTAGAACTAAGAGTGGGTTTTTTTTAAAATTTTTACAGTTTTATATGGATTGTTTTAAAAAAATAGAAAAATATTCAACAGAGACCATTTATGTTCTCAAAGTCTTAAAGAATTACTGTCTGGCCCTTTACAGAAAAAGTTTGTCCATCCCTGCCCTAAAAAGTTAATACTGAAAAAGACACACAAACAAAGTGTATACACAATATATACCTCATGTATTGTGTTTTAACTTAAAAATATATATGCACACCTATTTGCCCTATATAATATTATAATATTGCCCTCTATAATATTAAGCCCTATCTTTCTCTTTAAGTGGAGAAGGAACTTTCTTTCTTTTTTTTTTGGTGGGGGGCGATACCAAGTATTGAACCCAGGGGTGCTTAACCTCTGAGCCACATCCCCAACCCTTTTTATTTTCTAAATTTTTTTTTGTTGTACATGAACACAATACCTTTATTTATTTATTTTTATGTGGTGCTGAGGATCAAACCTAGGACCTCACATACATTAGGCAAGCGTTCTACCACTGAGCTACAACCCCAAACCCTTATTTTTTATTTCGAGATAGGATATCACTAAGTTACTTAAGGCCTTGCTAAATTGCTAAGGCTGGCTTTGAAATTAAAATCCTCCCAATATGCTGGGATTACAGGATGGCATCATTGCTCCAGGAAAGAAGGGGCTTTCTCGTTAGACTTTCACACTACTTTTCTCCAATAAATCACACCATAGTATTCCCTTCTAGTTTGCCTTTTAAGCAGAAGAAAAATTTAAAGATATTTGCTAATTAATCCAAGTAGAGTCCCAGATTTTACTCTTCTTTTTCTGAATTAAAATTTTCTTTCCTACAATGCATTTAACAGCAATTGTCTTAGCAACTCAACTTTACCCAGCATTAACTTATTGTCATAGATACAACTTTTTTTCATGTGTGTCATCCAGTTTACACAGTAAGAATCACTAAAACAAACAGATTTAAGAACAAACACTCTTACCCTCTGTGGTCTTATAATTCAAACACTGAGAGAAGAAAAATGAAGAAACACCAGAGATAACCATATAGGCAACCTACAAGGAAGAAGTGGGAAGTAGGGGAGAATACCTTTATATTCCCACCTGTTCACATTTCCTTTTGGTGCTCCCATTGGACAAACCCAATTAGACGCCTCAAATAAGAAAACCTGTTTTGCAAGCAATATAGATTTGATCAGAGCAGGAAAGAATAGATCTGGAAGGGAAAAAAAAGTAGATATCCAGAATGGTAGTTTCTAAAACTTACCCAAATAATAACAGGGCACAGTGGTGCACCCCTGTAATCCCAGTGACTGGGGAGGCTGAGGCAGGAGGATCACGAGTTCAAAGCTAGCCTCAGAAAAATCAAGGCACTAAGCAACTCAGTGAGACCCTGTCTCTAAATAAAATACAAAATAGGACTAGGGATGTGGCTCAGTGGTCAATCTCTGAGTACCCTGAGTTCAATCCCTGGTATACCCTCCAAAAAAAACAAAAACTTACCCAAATAATGATAAAATATCCAACAAGTATTCATGAATCATATTTAATCAGAAAAATAAAAATGCTCACATTAACTCCAAAGGAAATGGGTTTTGTGCTGGGCAATGTGGTGCATGCCTATAATCCCAGCTATTGGGGAGGCTAACGCAGAAGAAACACAAGTTCAAGACCAGCCTGGAAACCTTAGTGAGATCTTGTCACAAAATAAAAAGTAAAAAAGAATTGAGAATGTAGCTCAGTAGTACAGAATTTGCCGGCATGAGTAAAGCCCTGGGGTTCAACATTTAGTACGGAAAGAAAGAAAGAGGCTTTATCTGGAGTGAATTATGGATTAATTCCCAATTTAAAAAAACCACTTCAATTAGAAAATGCATAAAAGAGATGAAGGAAACATATATTTGACAAATAAGCACAGGAAAACATGTTCATTATCACTAGCAATCAGGAAAATGCAAATTAAAACCAAAATGAGATACTAGTACATTTAACAATTAAAATTAAAAATAGCAAAAGTACTATATGCTGATGAGAATGCAGAGAAACTAGAATTCTTGTGTTATTGCTGTTGGGAATGTAATGGAACAACAACTCTGGAAAATAATTTGGTGCTATCTTTTAAAACTAAACATACATGTGCTATTGTGCCCTTGGACATTTATCCCAGAGAGTTGAAAGCAGATCCACACAAAATCTGTATCAGTAGTTCATTTGTGGTAATGGAACAGTTCAGTATTTCAGTTGTTGTGTTTGTTATACAAACCTACAACTGTCACAAAAGGGCATTGATCTAGGAACACACAAATGTACTAATACCAACTTCCATGTAAGCAGAAAGTTTTTCAATAATTGCTTACTTTGGTGTTAAAAGTACAGTTTTAAAGTTATATTAATAAAAATGCAAATATATAGAGCATGGAGAGGTTATCATCTTTATATTTAAAATGTTCTTATTTAATATTATTTATATTTATTTTACTTTTTTATTTTATTTTTATTGGTTCTTTTGAGTTATGTACATAACAGCAGAACCATTTTGATATAATTATACAAGCATGGGCTATATCTTATTCTAGTTAGAGTCCCATTCTTATGGATATACATGGTGGTGAGATTCACTGTGTTGTTTTCATACATGTACATGGGAAAATCTAGGTCAAATTCATTCCACTGTCTGTCCTTTGCTTATCCCCCTGCCCTTTCCTTCATTCTCCATTGTTTAATCTACTTCACTTCTATTCTTCCCCTTATCCCTCCCCTCCCCCATTATGGGTTAATTTTCACCTATAAGCAAAAATATTCAACCTTTGTTTTGGGGGAACTGGCTTATGTAACTTAGCATGATAGTCTCCAGATCCTTCTACTGGAAAATATCATAAAATCCTTCTTCTTTATGGCTGAGTAATTCTCCATTGTGTATATATACCACATTTTCTTTATCCATTCATCTGTTGAAGGGCCCCTTTATTGGTTCTATAGCTTAGCTATTGTGAATTGAGCTGCTATAAACATTGATATGACTGCATCACTGTAGTGTGCTGATTTTAACTCCTTTGGCGATATACCAAAGACTTGGATAACTGGGTCAAATGGTGGTTCCATTCCAAGTCTTTTGAGGAATCTCCATACTGCTTTCCATAGTGGTTGCACCAACTTGCAATGTGTATGTGTACATTTTTTCTCCCTCAGCCTTGCCAAGATTTATTGTTATTTGTATTTTTAAAATAATAAAATACTATTATAAAATAAGAAATTGGAACAAAAAAGCAAGAATATCAATACCATATACAAAGTAAATATGAGTGGCTCAGGAGGCTGAGATTAGAAGACTTGCAAGTTCACAGCCAGGCTCAGCAATGGCGAGGCACTAAGCAACTTCATTAAGACCCTGTCTCTAAATAAAACACAAAATAGGGCTGGGATCAGTATGGAGACTCCTTGGAAATCTGGGAATGGAACCACCATTTGACCTAGCTATCCCTCTCCTTGGACTATACCCAGAGGACTTAAAAACAGCATACTACAGGGACACAGCCATATCAATGTTTATAGCAGCACAATTCACAATAACTAAACTGTGGAGCCAATATAGAAACTCTTCTGTGGATGAATGGATAAAAAGAAATGTGGCATATATACACAATGGAATTTTACTCAGCAATAAAAGAGAATAAAATCATGGCATTTGCAGGTAAATGGATGGCATTGGAGAAGATAATGCTAAGTGAAGTTAGCCAATCCCAAAAAAACAAATGCCGAATGTTTTCTCTGATATTAGGAGGCTGACTAATATCAAATTCTAGATAGAGAAATGGAGGAAGCAGGGGATTAGCAAGAATGATGGAATGTGATAGACATCATTATCCAAAGTACATCTATGAAGACATGAATTGGTGTGAACATACTTTATATAAAAACAGAGATATGAAAAATTGTTCTATATGTGTAATAAGAATTGTGGTGCATTCCACTGTCATGTATTTAAAAAATAAAACCAATCAAAAAAAATAGAGCTGGAGATGTTGCTCAGTGGTCAAGTACCCCTGAGTTCAATCCCTGGTACCAAAAATAAATAAATAAATATTATTTTAGACAAGGCAATAAACTATTCCTATGTTTACTAGTTTGTTTCAATAGATTATGTGCATATATGCGAGGTTTTTTTAGAGGTTCTTTGGATTAGACAGAGTAGTGAAGGGAAGGAAGGGTTATGGGAGTGAGAAGGACAGCAAAATGAACTGGACCTTATTACCCTATGTGCATATATGATTACCAGACTGGTGTAATTCTACATCACGAACAACCAGAAGAATGAGAAGTTATACTCCATTTATGTATGATATGTCAAAATGCATTCTACTGTCATGTATAACTAATTAGAACAAATTTTTAAAATACCTTACACAAAGGGGCTGGGGATATAGCTCAGTTGGTACAGTGCTTGCTTCTCATGCACAATGCCCTGGGTCCAATCCCCAGCACCACAAAAATTAATAAATAATAATAATAATAAAAATAAATAAATAATTTACAGTGCCACTAGTATAGGAGAATATGGCAACAATATTGCCATTTTTAGTGAAAATGTTTAAAATTTTGAAAATTTTAATAATTATAAATTATTATCTAAAGGTTGACTTTGCACTTTTATAATTAAGCTGAATATTTTTCATATATTTGTTAGACCTACATTGTGTGCTATCCATTACCTATTTTATCAATTAGTGTCTTGAGATATTGTCTTATATACCAAAATTTTGCTGAAATATTTTCTGAATTTGCATTTTCTTTTTAACTTAAATTCTATTTTTAGTGCAAAATAATTTCTTTAAATATTTACTTTTTAGTTATAGGTGGACAAAATACCTTTATTTTGTTTTTATGTGGCACTGAGGATCTAACCCAGTGCCTTATGCATGCTAGGCAAGCACTCTATTTCTGAGCCATAACCCTAGCCCTGATGCAAAAGAATTTTAAGTACAGATAATCAAGTATGTTTTTACTCCTTATGATATTTAGATTGTTTCAAATAGAGGAAGTGATCACTTCCTAAAGATTTGATAAATAATACTTTGATTTTTTTCTATTTTCCTTCATTAAAAATATAACAACTCTTTGATCATTGAGTTTATTTTGAAGAGTTGGGACTCATTTGCATACTCCAAATCGGCAATTTTAATGAAATACTATGCTTTTCGATTTCTTTGTGCAAACTTGTAGAAATATGAAATTGATAAATAAACATGAAAAAAATTCCAAAGGCAGAGAGTTATTGCATTTTCCTTTTAACTTAAATTCTATTTTTAGTGCAAAAGAATTTCTTTAAATATTTATTTTTTAGTTATAGGTGGACAAAATACCTTTGTTTTGTTTTTATGTGGTACTGAGGATCTGAACAATAAAACACTGAACAACGTGAAACTATTTCTAATTTCTTCATGTGGACATATTGAGAAACTGATGAACATTTGAAAAATCATATTCCATGAAAGTGTTGCCTATTTTTCTATTTCCCAGAAAATTTTGTAAAATTTTGCAATTATGTTTCTTGGAAACTTGGTGAAAATCACTTGCAGTATTTCCTGAGCCTGTTGCCTTTTGTGGTTGTTGTTTGTTTATGTTCATAAAATTATAGAACTATCCTACATATTCTCAAAAAAAAAAAAAAAAAAGAACTGATTCTTGGAGTTTACCTCTATCCAACTAGCCAATAAAATACTTTCTAATTTAAAAGAGTACCAACTCATAAAAGAAAAATAGTATCTATTTTTTTGGCACTTGCCTAACGCATGCAAGGCTCTGGTTTCGATCCCTAGTATTGAAAGAACTGCAAAAAATAAAACAGGACAAAGGAGGTGACAAAGGTGGGGTGGGGGTGGGGAGGAGAAGGAAGAAAAGAAAAAGAAAATAAAGGGAATTTAATATAGGGAATTAGCTACACAGGTGATAGAAGAGTGAAGAAACTAATTAGGGAATGCGAGTGGCACAAAATTAGCAACATCAGAAGTCATTATCACAGTCAAGATGGAAGGACAAACAAGAGGTAATGATATCAGAGCATAAAGGCTTCTGTGGAAAATGGAGTCGATGGAGAAATGTGACTAATGAGAAAGATACGGGATGATGGGAGGATTGCAGAAATATCCTTATTTATTTCTTCCTGTATCTCCAATCTTCTGCCATTGCCCCATATTGTATGAACCCTCAATCAGAAGGCAGCTGACACAGGACCTGGACAAAGCAGTATAGAGCAGAAATGCACACTCCCCACGGCAGCACTACCACCTATACAAAAGGGAAGGAAAAGGAGAAGGACCTGGGGATCCTATTGAAATGAAGATTCTGATTTATTTAGGTATATTAGTCAGAAACAAAACAAACAGTTCTGCACTTCTTCATTATCCTCAATTTCATATTCTAGTTCCGCTAACCCACAATCATTCATAGTTGTTTCATCAGAAGGTCAAAATTAGTCTCACTAGCCAGGTGTAGTGGTGTATGCCTGTAATTCCTCCTACTTGGGAGCTTGAGGCAGGAAGATTAGAAGTTCAAGGCCAGCCTGGGCAACTTAGCAAGACCCTGTCTCAAAAATAAAATAAAATAAAGGTAGCCTAACACTACATCACAATGCTTACATCACTCACTTCACTCCATCTCATCACATAGGTGTTGTGTCTTCATCATATCATCACAAGAAGAGTGAGTTCCATCCAATAAGATACTTTGAAAGATCACATTCACATGACTTTTATTGTAGTAGATTGTTATAATTGTTCTGATTTATTAGTTATTGTTGTCAATATCTATTGTGCCTAATTTATAAATTAAACTTCACCATAGGTACACATATATAGGGAAAAATACTAAATATAGAGTTTGGTACTATCCACTGTTTCAGGTATCCACTGGGATCTTGGAATAATCCCCTGAGAATAATGAGGAACCACTGTACAGAAAATGCTCAGTATCTTTGAGGAATGGATCCAGAACACCCCCATGGATACCAAAATCTGGGGATTCTTGAGTTCCTTATGTAAAATGGTGTAGTATTTGCATTCAGCCTACCCACTTCTTCCCATATACTTTGAATCACTCCTTGAGTATATAAAACATCTAATACAATGTAAATGCCAAGTAAATAGTTGTTATAATGTATTGGTTAGGGAATATTGATAAGAAAAAATGCTGCTCATGTTCATTGCAGACATAACAATTGTAGGCGTAAGTATATAATACATAAGCTATGATTGGTTGGATCTGCAGATGTGAAACCCATAAAATGGAAGTCTGATTCTATTTGTATATCTATGTCTATATCTATATCAAGACTGTTTTTTGAGGAGTTGGCTCATGCAATCATGAATCCACATTTATATCACAAGTACAGCATTTATAAAGTAGACCCACAGGCAGGAGACCAAGGGTAGAGCTACAATTTGAGTCCCAGGAAGTCTCATTTTTGTTTTCCACATGGTCATTTTTTATTCTATAAAGGTCTGTAACTGATTATATGAGATCCTCCTGATTGGATAAGATCTTCCTACTTTATGAGTTTCCTCAAAATCTATGAATTCTAATTTTATTTTAAAAATTCCTTCATGGAAACAGCCAGAAAAATGTTTGACCAACTGTATTGGTAAGGTGGTCCAGGTAAGTTGACACATAAAATTAACCATCACACAGTCTCCTCTTATCAATTTGGTTCCCATATTCATTGGCATAGGCAATATTTGACATCTGATAAAGAATATAACAAGGGGGCTGAGGATGTGGCTGAGTGGTTAAGCGCTCTGGGATTCATTTTCCAATACCAAAAAAAAAAAAAAAAAAGAATGTAACAAGGTAATACTCTCACTTAACATGATAAGTGTTTAACTGAAAATGCATCAATCCTTTCCTCAGAAGAGGATGCAAAGTCCTTGAGGATTTTGCTCTTCTTGATATCTTGTAATTTAAATACTATGATGTAAACTTAACAATACTTAAATACTATACAATAAAGTCAATGCATCCTGTGTTGCATAACGGGATATGAGATGGAATAAAACAAAGAGATAAGCATGATACAGACACCATAAACATATTCAATAACACAATAGGGAAGATATACTCATTATAGTCCTAATGTTTGTAACTGTCATATGGTCATAGCTGGTACTCAAAAGTACCTTCTTCCACTATGCATTTCATGTTCCCTTTGACCTGAGAAATCACTTCAGTTTGTTGTTTTTTACCTGGCAGTGTGACCCAAACCTTTACTTCTGAAGGGTCGGGCCATTATTCATTATCCAATTCATGCCTGAATTGGGTTGATATAGTTTTCCTTTAATCTTTTTTTTCCTTTAATCTTAATCACAGGGCAAAGTAACAGTAAGAAATGTTCTAAGAGATCACCTGAATTCCAGACATACTCTTTCTTATCTCCATTAGAATAATCTAATTCTCATTGGTATTCAGGAGTCTTCACAGTAACTCCCTTCTTTGCTTATTGATTCAGAGGTATGAGGAGTCAAAGTGGCTCATCGGTGGTCTTAACTTCCAGTTAAATGACATCATTATTGTGTCTCCTGATGGAACCATAATTCCTCTGGAATCAGGACCAGAATCAGGTCAGCAGAGAATAAGATCTCAGGAACAAGTAGTCAAAAAATTTTTAGTGGGCCACCAGGGGCAAAGACGAATTCCATTTCTGCCCCTTCTGGATCTGTGAATAAGGGCTATAGGGGAAATAGCACCATATTGAATGCTAACTGAGGGCATATACAACCTCCTGGAGAACCTTGCCTATCGGGTGGCATTGTAGCTGAGACTTTAAAAGGCCATTTCACTGTTCTATCAAGTCAATTGTTTCAGGAAGGTGGGAAACATGGTAAGATCAGTGAATTCCAAAAACAGGAGCACATTGTCACATTTTTTTGATGTGGAGTTTCTTGGTCTTAAGAAATGCGTGAAATACCATGATGGTGGATAAGGGATTCTGCAGTTTTGGCAAAAAGCACTGCATGCAGGGAAGGTAGATCCATATCCTGAGTAAATACTGATTTCAATAAGCACAATACACTGATGCTACTTTTTTTTTTTTTTTTGGTGCATGGGGATTTGAACCCAGGGCCTCATGCATGCCAGGCAAGCACTTTTACTACTGAGCCACATCCCCAGCCCACACTGATGCTTTTCTAATGGAAAAAATCCAGTTTTGTACCTGGCTGATCACCCTGGGGAATGGCACCATACTGGGAGCTCAATGTTTGTCTTTGCTGCTAGAAGATTGGGCACTACTCAGTGGTGGCCAGTCCAGCCTTGGTGAGTGTAAGACCATGTTGCTGAGCTCATGAATAATATCCATCCCTATCACCAAAGATATGAGCACAATGGGCATTGACAACAGTGACTTGGGAGAAAGACTAACTAGTGTCCACAGGATGGACCATCCTATCCACTTGATTCTGAAACTCCTCCTCTGCTGAGGTCACCTTTTGGTGACAATTTACATAGAACACAAATATCTTTACATTTTTTGCCCCATTCAGAGTTCCATCCACATACAGTTTTCCCTCAGTTTCCATGTGTGACTGGTTCCAGAATCCCCTGAGCATGCAAAAATCCTGGATGCCCAGGTCCCTTCTATAAAATGGCATGGTGTTTGCAAAGAACCTAAGTACATCCTCATATAAAATTAGTCATCTCTAAATGACTTATTATACATAACACAATGAAAATATTTTTTGTACTATATTATTTAGGAATAATGACAAGAAAAAATAGTCTATACATGTTCAGTATAAACACAGTTAAAAAAAATAAACATTTTTCAACTCACAGTTGTTTGAGTCCATGGATACAGAACCTGCAGATATAGAAGACAGGACCTCTTTCCCAGACTTCCCAACTTTCCAATTATGCTCTTGTCAAGACCCTGATCTTACAGCCAAATCATTGGCTGCAACCTATGAATTGATATATAATTGCACAACTAGCCATTTCTCCTTCTAAGCAGAATGAACAGCTCAATTCACTGCAAAGAGTTCTGTCCACCAGGAGTTCTGCCCACTGGTAGTTCCCCACTGTCCTTTAGGAATGTTGAGAAAGGTACTGTAATGCTGCAGCTGTTTACTTTTTGGTATTGTCAGCATATTGTGCAGAAGCAGCTATAAACCAAACCTGAGTCTTCTTTTCCTCTATTATAGGGAACTCTCCATTAGTCCATATGTGTATGCTGGGAGAGAGAAGGTAGTAGTAATAGGAGTGGATATCATGAGCATCTGGGCTAGGTCTACTTTCAGGGTCAACTCAGAAACTATCTAGTACATTAACTTCCATATGATGATGGATTGCTGCTGTTTATACCCAACTTCATGGCTTAGTGAGTAAAAAAAAACATGGTTCAGGATGCGAAACTCAGGCTACAAGGTAACTTGGTAGCCCATGGTTAAGCATTCATTTTCAATTAAAGCCCAACAGCAAGACAAAACTTGTTTAGCAAAGGGAGAGCACTTATCCAAACAGAATGACAGGGCTTTGCTCTGAAAAACTCTGAGTATGCTCTGTAATTCACATATAGACATCTGCCAAAGGCTCCAAACAACATCCCCATTCACCACTGACACTTCAGGTACTATTGGATCTACTGGCTTATATAACCAGGTGGCAAAACTTTTGGCACAGCAGCCTGAACCTATTGGAGAGTCTTCCCTTGCTTTAGTTTCTACTCAAAACTAGAAGTTTTTGGTTCACTTGGAAAATGATCTGGAGTAGCACACCCAAATGAGGAAGGTGTTGCCTCCAAAATCCAGAGATCCACTAGGTACTGTGTCTTTTTTGGTTATAGGAGGGGTCAGATGAAACAACTTACCCTTAACCACAGAAGGATTATCTTCACATTCTCCATACCACTGGACTCTGAGATAAAAGACCCCTGAGTTTTTGTCAAATTTATTTCCCAATTCCTGACCTATAAGTGTCTTATCAATAAATCTGAAATAGTTGTTACTTCTTTCTCCCTAGGTCCAATCAGCATCATGTAATAAATAGGCCAATGTGACATCTGATAGTAACCAATGTCTCTGTGAACTAAATTATAGGGTTAAAGAGGAAATATGCCTCTGAAGTAGAATAGTGAAGATCTATTGCTAGCCTTCCTGTCTGGAATAAAACTGCTTCTGTTGTGCCTTATGAACAGATATGAAGAAAAAGATATTTTCCAGATAAATAGCTGAATGCTTGGTACCAGTTTTGTTTATTTTAGAAAGCAATGAAACCACATCTAATACAGCATCTGCAATTAGGGTCACCACCTGTTCAATAATCTATGGTAATTGTCTAAGAGCTGTCTATCTTCAGTACAGGCCACAGGGTTGGGGTGAATGGGAATGTGATGGGAATCACCACCCCAGCATATTTCAAGGCCTTGATGATGACACTAATCTCTGAAATCCCTCCAGGAATGTGGTATTGTTTTTTTTTATGATCTTTGTAGGTCAAAGCAGTTTTAGTGGTTTTTACTTGGCTTTTCCTACCATAATAGCCCTAACTTCACAGATCAGGGAACCAATCTGGGAATTCAATTGATAAATATGTTTACTTGATAATGCATTCTGGAACAGAGGAAATTACCACAGAATGGGTTTGGGTCCACTGTGACATAGACCTAAGCTAAAGCTCCACTGATCATCTGACCTCTAAAAGTTCCTACTCTGACTGGTGGATCACAGTAAAAATTTGGAGGTCTTTTTTTTTTTTTTTTTTTTTTTTTTTTTAAGAGAGAGAGGGAGAGAGACAGAGAGAGAGAATTTTAATTTTTTTTTTTTTTTTTTTTTTTTTTTTTTTTTTTTTAGTTTTCGGCCGACACACAACATCTTTGTTTGTATGTGGTGCTGAGGATCGAACCCGGGCCGCACGCATGCCAGGCGAGTGCACTACCGCTTGAGCCACATCCTCAGCCCAAATTTGGGGGTCTTTTGGAATTAGAATCCATGGAAAGTGTTCAATAATCCCCTCAAGTTCTAATTATTTTCTTTTCCCCAAAATACAGTCACTCTGGCAAAAGGATAATGGTACCTGAGGGGAAGGCTGAAAGAAAGTTTAACAACTGTATTAACTTTTTCCAGTGTGCCAGGGATCTTCTTTGAGGGGACCTGGCCTTCCTTTCATTCACAGAGTTCTGGTCCATAAACTGACCAAGACTGGGAATTGATTGAGGGTGCCATGATTCTGTTTTTTTTATTTGAATTTTGGGGTTTGTTCATTCGACTCAGAACTTTTCTGCATATACAGATCAAGTTAGATTTCAGTAGTCTTCCTATCTATTTCACCTGTAGGAGTACTGTGATTAGCCAGTCAATACCATAGGTCTCCCCAAGTCAAGCTGTTATGATTGTTATTTTGACTCTAATATCCATTATGATAGCTACAGCTACCTTGCCGCTATACCCCAGGAGCCAATATTCCCATTGCACTTAGGTTTTCCAATTCTGTGGTAATAATTTCCCACTGTAATTTCTATCCTGTACAGAAAAACAATCACAGAGGCTCTCACAAAGTTATTCTCAGAATCATGATGAAAGGCATACCCTCTGGACCCTTCAGGGGTAAGTGAGCAATTATTAAATGACAAATTCATTTAACATTTCAATCTTCCTGAATCTTTGAATCTCTTCAACAAAGTTCAGCCTGGTTTTTCAAGTTCATTTACTGTTGGCCACCATTGGGTCCCATGTTTTATCCAATCAACCAAACTGTTAAGAGTTCTTTCTAATTCTTATAGCTACAACATTTTATGCATAACCTCTGCTTAGTGGTTTATACCAATAAATGTGGCCTCATACAACTTTATGTTGCTTCCATCCTTATTCCACACCCTGATTCCCATGGAATACATCCATAAGCTGAAGCAGGAGGAAGATCAGGAGGAAGGCCCTAGAGAACAAGGCTCAGGTTTACAGTCCAAGACCAAAGAAACCAGCAATGGGAAGAGCACCTCCAGGCTCAAAAGGTGGAAGTCAAACAAGAAAAAAATCCAAGGAGGAAGAGTCCAAAAAATAGTGTCTCCTTTTGTGTCTGGATATATTGGCCTTATGATTATTATAATAGATCAATCATTGAAATAAAATAAGCCTTTATCAAAAAGAAACACTAGGCCTAGCACTGTGGCGCATGTCTGTAATTCCAGCAGCTCAGGAGCCTCCGCAGGAGGTTCGTGAATTCAAAGCCAGACTCAGCAATGGCCAGGCGCTAAGCAACTCAGTGACACCCTGTCTCTAAATAAAATACAAAATAGGGCTGAATGTGGCTCAGTGGTTGATGCCGTGAGTTCACTCCACAGTATTCCCCTGCCCCCCCAAAAAAGAAGCAGCAGCAGCAACACTCTATCTCTGCTACACACACACACATAGCCTCCTCCTCTATCAATGTCTCAAGTCAAAATGATACATTTATTATTATCAATGAATCAAAATAAAATATATACAATTTTAAAGATGAATTCAATATGTAAATAAGGAGTACTACTTTAGAAGATAATTAGATGTTTATACCCACTTAAAATTAATAAGTGGGTATTTAAAATCAGTAAGAAGAAGCCCTTATGAACAAGAGGCAGAACAAGATTGCAGAGAAACAGCTAAAAACCAGTGTTGTATAAATAAATAGTAAAAACAGTAATTTTCTTGTTGATGATAAGAGAAAGAGATAGATAACCTATCACACCAAGAAAAATAGGAAATGGTAAAAGTAGTGAAAATAAGCAAGTGTGATATATGTTCTAAAATAAGCTCAGTCATAGCATAAAAGGAGAGAATATAAGAAAGAGAAGAAAGCTGGGCATGATGGCACATGCCTATAATCCCAGCAGCTTGGGAGACTGAGGCAGGAGGATTGCACGTTCAAAGCCAGCCTCAAAAAAAGCGAGATGCTAAGCAACTCAGTGAGACTCTATCTCTAAATAAAATACAAAAATAGGGCTGAGGATGTGGCTAAGTGGCTGAGTACCCCTGAGTTCAAACCTTAGTAACGAAGAAGAAGAAGAGGAGGAGGAGGAGGAGGAGGAGGAGGAGGAGGAGGAGGAGGAGGAGGAGGAGGGAGGGAGGGAGGGAGACACACACGCACAATGTGTCAACAGAATAGTTCTGTCATGGCCCAAAAATGTAATCCCAGCAATGGGAGAGGCCGAGGGAGGAGGTGGGCAAGTTTGAGACTGGCTCTGGCAATTTAGAGAGACCCTATCTCAAATTAAAATAAAAAGAGGTGGGGTGTATCTCAGTGGTAGAGTGTCCCAGGTACCTATCCCCACTTTTGGGGGAAAAAAAAAAAAGCTAAACAGAGTCCAAGACAGTTCATTTTATGTCCCAACTTGACTGGGCTTATGGGTGCCAAAATAGCTGACAAAATATTAATTCTTGCCACATATGGTGATGCATTGCCTATAATTCCAATGATTTGGGAGTCTGAGACAGGATCTCAAGTTTTAGGGCAGCCTCTGCAACTTAGCAAGATACTCAGAAATTTAAGTGAGACCCTGTCTCAAAATTAAAAATAAAATGGGCTACAGATATAGCTCAGTGGTAAAGACCCCTAATTTGATCCCTAGTACAAAACAAACAAACAAACTTTATTTCCTAATATATCTGTGAGGGCATTTCCAGAGAGATTAGCATTTGAGTTAGTAGACTAAGTAAAAGAGTTTCCACTTCAACAGATAAATATTATTTAACCTATTGAGAGCTTGGACACAGTAAGAAGATAAAGGAAGAATGAATTACTTACCCTCTTCTGACCTAGGACCTCTATCTTCTTCTGCCCAAGTACATCAGAGTGCCTGGCCCTTGGGTCTTCACACTCTAGGAACTATACTAGTAGCAACCAAGGTTCTCAGGTCTTCAGCCTCAGACTGAGAGATGCACCTTGATTCTCAGGTCTTTCCGATTCAGACTGAATTATATTATCACCTTTCCTGGTTCTCCAACTTGCATATTATGTGACTTTTTGTCTTACATAATTATATGAGCCAGTTCCCATAATGAATCCCCTCTCATCTACTTATCTATTATAAATTATTATTATAAACTAGACAGAGAAAGCAATAAATTCTATTGGTTCCTTTTTCCTGGAGAACCCTGACTAATACAGAATTCTTCAGGCTGAAAAAAATGTAACTCAAAATCATATGGAGAAAGAAAGACCATTAATAAAGAAAGTTATATAAGCAAATATAAAAGTCATTATAATTGTATTTGCAGTATGTAATACCTCTTTGTTTTCTTACATTATTTAAAAGTAAGATGCATAAAAATAAATAGAAATCTGTCATTGGGCACACAATATATAAAGATTTAATTTGTGATGTTAACAATGTAAAATAAAGTGAACCAGGCATGGTGGTGCATGCCTATAATTCCAGAGACTAGGGAGGCTGAGGCAGGAGGATTACAAGTTTGAGACCAGTATCAGCAATGTAGCAAGGCCCAAAGCAATTTATCAAGAACTGTCTCAAGCCGGTCGAGGTGGCACATGCCTATAATCCCAGTGGTTTGGGAGGCTGAGACAGGAGGATCAAGAGTTCAAAGCCAGCCTCAGCAAAAGTGAGGTTAAGCAACTCAGTGAGTCCCTATCTCTAAATAAAATACAAAATAGGTCTGGGGATGAGGCTCAGTGGTTGAGTGCTGCTGATTTCAATAGCCAGTACCCCTCCCTACCAAAAAAAGACCCTGTTTCAAAATAAAAACATAAAGAGGGTTGGGGATGTGGCTTAGTGATTAATTGCCCCAGGTCCAATTCCGTGTGTGTGTGTGTGTGTGTGTGCGGGCGTGCGCTGTACAGGAACAAAATTTTTGTACATTATGGAACCTAAGTTGGTATAAACTCAATTTATATTGTTATAAATTAAGACATTAATTATAATCCCCAGAATAACACTGAGAAATAAAACATACAGAAAGATAGAAGAGAAGGGAACAAAATGGTACACTAGAAAATATCAATTAAGGGCTGGGAATGTAGCTTAGTGGTAGAGTGCTTGCCTAGCATACATGAGGCTCTAGGTTCAATCCCTAGCACCACATAAAACTAAATAAACAAAATAAAGGTATTGTGTTCATCTACAACTGAAAATATGAAAAAAAGAAAATATCAATAAAACACAAAAGGAGAAAGTAACAAGGAAATTGAAGAACAAAAATCTGTGACATGTAGAAAAAAAAGTAAAATTGCATAAGTTGGTCTTTCCTTATGGTCATTATTATAAATGTAAATGGCTTAAACTTTCTAGTTAAAAGGCAGAGATTGGCAAAATGCATTTTTTTAAAAATTTTTTTGTAGTTGTAGATGGACACAATACCTTTATTTTTATTTTTATGTGGTAATGAGGATCAAATTCAGTGCCTTCCACATGTGAGGCAAGCACTCTACCAGTAAGCTACAACCCAGCCCACAAAATGCATTTTTAAAAAACATCTAGGTGCTGGGGTTGTGGCTTGGTGATAGAACGCTTGCCTGGCATGTGTGAGGCACACTGGGTTTGATCCTGAGCCCTACATAAAAATAAATAAAATAAAGGTATCATGTCCATCTGCAACTAAAAAAAAAAAAACATGCTGCATATGAGACACTAATTTAGCTCTGAAGATACAAGTAAGTAAAAAGTGAATGTATAGAAGAAGATACCCTATGTGATAGTAACCAAAAGAGAACTTGGGTAGCTTTCCTCATAATTTGACTGTCTCAGGTATTTGTTACAGGAAACTAACAGAAAATTGATATCAAGAAGTAGAGATGTTGTTGAGATGATGTCAAATACCTTTTGGCATTAGTTTACAGGAGAAATTTTAAAATTTTTGGAGAAGACTAATAAAGCTTAGTCTGGTGTAAATGGATCTGAGTAGAAGATTCAAGTGAAGTCTTGAAAGACCAGAAAGCTGATAGAAAGGCACACAATACAGGTGTTGCTAATGAGATTTGAAATGAAAACAAGGATTCTATTAGAAGTTGGTCTAGAGACCACACATGTTATATTTTGATGAAGAATTTGAACTTATTGTATTCATGCTTTGAGGTCTTATGGGAAGGGAGTAAGAGCTTAAAAATGAAAGATGAGTTTACTTGGTGGAGGAAATTTCAAGGCAGCCTAACATGGGTCTTACTGGCTGCTTTGAGCCCAATTTATAGTGAGAATTGGGAGCAAGGACCCAATTTCAGAACAGAAAGATTATAAAAACTCATATTTGGGCCAGAAAAGAAGCATATGCAAAGTTCTGGCCAAGGAGGATGTTGTTATGGTTGCTAGTGCCATTAAAAAGAAGCCAAGGCCAGCTGTGGCGGTGTGCATTTACAGTATCAGCTACTCAGGAAGCTGAGGCAGAGGATCATTTGAGTCAAGGAGTTCAAGACCAGCCAAGGTAACATAGTGAGACCCCATCTCTAAACAACAGTTGAAGAAGACCAAGAAGAAGAGAAGATGTGGTTAAGTGTTTTGCACTGTAGCAATATTAAAGACACATAACTTTAGCCTTGACAGGCTCAAATGCAAATTTTTTTCAAAGAGTTTCCAGGGCAGATTTTTGAGACAAGAGCCCCAAGGCACCCTGTGCACCCAAAAGCACCTAGAGATTTTGTTTTCCAATGGTTTAAGTGAATCTAGACACAGTTCACGCTGATGGCAGACTTTGGCCATGTTATATTGTTTCATCAGGTATACAGAATGCAAGAGTTATGGAATCATATAAGCTGCTATCAAGGCTTCTAAGGAAAGCCTCAGAGGCCAGGAAGTTTATAGCTGCTTGAAATTCCCCGCAGGCGTCCCCTGATAGGGCAATGTATAGGGAAGCTGAGAATGAAGCCAAAACTGCAGTGAAGACCAAAGAAAGTCAAAGAAGCCAGGAAGCTGTAGGCAGTGAACGGAGCCAGCCCAAGAGAGTGACTATGTAGTGGTTGGGCGTCCAAGCCTTTGGTAGTCCACATCTCACTAGTGTGCCCTGAATGCCATACAAGAAGACTTAGGAGTTAATATTTGCCCAACTGGGTTTCAGTCTTGATTTGATCTCATTGCTCTTTATTATTTCTATATTCCTTCCTTTCAGAATAGGAATGTTTACCCTGTGCCCTTGTATCTTGGAAGTATGTAGTTTGTTTGTTTGCTTTTCAGTACTGGGGATTGAACCCAAGAACTACACCTGCAAGGCAAGTCAATTGCTCTACCACTGAGCTACATTCCCTGCCTTTTTAATTTTATTTTGAGACAGGGTCTTGCTAAATTGCCCTGGCTGACCTTGAACTTGTGATCCTCCTCCCTTATCATCTTAAGTAACTGGAATTACAGGTATGTGTCATCATGCCTGGCTTTTTTTTTTTTTCCCTTGTTCTTCTTACAGAGGTCAGAGTTGAGTTTGCCTGATTTGTACAGAAGATGTTGAACTTGTACTACTTAGAAATGCTTGAACAGTTAAGACTTTAGGGACCTTTAGAGATGGACTATATGTATTTTGCAACTTGAGGCGGTCATGAGTTTTGGGGTTCCAGGGCCAGAATGCTATGGTTTGAGTAAGTGTTCCCAGAGGGTAATGGCTTTGTGCCCTGTCCATAGTGCTATTGGGAGGTGGTAGAACCTTTAAAAGGTGAGGCCTAGTAGGAGGTCTTCTGGTCACAGGGGAATGCCCTTGAAGTGAGTTGTGTGACCCCAGCTCTTTTGTCTTCCATTTCTTCATATCCTGTCCATGATGTAAACAAAATTCCTCTGCCATGTGTTCCCACCATGATGTACTACCTAGTGATAAATCTAAAAGCATCAGGACTGAAATTTCCAAAATCTTGAACCAAAACCAAAACAAAACAAAAACCCACTTTCCCTTCATAAGTTGATTTTCTTCTGATTTTTGTTACAGTAACAGAGAGCTCACATATATCAGCCCCATAAAAGCAAAGATCAACTGAAATGAATGGAGAAATAGAGAGTTCTACAATAACACTTGGAGACAACAATGCACCACTTTAAATAATGTATAGAATAATTATATAAAGAATTAATAAAGAAATAGAGGACTTGAATCAAATCTATAAACCAAGGAGATCTAACAGACATATGTAAAGCACTCTACCTGACAATAACAGAATACATATTCTTCTCAAGTGCATAAAACATTGTCCAGAATAGACTATGTGGTAGATTGTGAAACAAGTCTTAATAAATTTGAAGGGTAAAAAATATTTCTCTAGGCTGGGTATGTGGCTCAAGCAGTAGCACGCTCGCCTGGCACTGGGTTCGATCCTCAGCACCACATACAAATAAAGATGTTGTGTCCGCCAAAAACTAAAAAGTAAAAATTCTCTCTCTCTCTCTCTCTCTCTCTCTCTCTCTCTCTCTCTCTCTCTCTCTCTGTCTCTCTCTCTGTCTCTCTCTCAAAAATATTTCTCTGACAAGATGGATGAAACTAAAAATCAGTAACAGAGTGAAAAACAGAAACTTCACAAATATTTGGAAATTAAACCTCACACTCTTAAACAACCAGTGAGTCAAAGAGAAATCACAGGGAGGAAGGAAAAACTTAGAGATAAATGCAAATGAAATAAAATTCAAATTACTAAATTCAGAAGTGAAGATGAAGAAATTACTATGGACTTACAGAAATAAAAAGGATTATAAAAGAATTATATACCACCAAATTAGTTAGTCTAGATGAAATGAACAAATTTCTAGAAACACTGAAATTACACAATTGACTCAAGAAGAAGTAGAAATCTGAACAGACCTATAATAAGAAATTGAATTAGTAATCAAAAATCTTCATAAAGACTAGAAATAATCTTTATAAATATTTATATTGATTTCTTTCTGGTGCTGTGGATCAAACCCAGGGCCTTGTGCATGCATGTAAATTGATTTTTGACAAGATCATCCAATAGTGAAGGTGGGCAATGAAAACTGAATATCCACATAGTAAAGAATGAAGTTAGACCCTTACATTACCTTGTAGAAAAATGTATTCAAAATGGGGATAGTGGGCTGTGGGTGGGGGAGGGGACAGACTAAGTCTTGGGTTGTCCAGATGAGGGTTTGGGAAATTGTGGCGATGAGGTGCTGAGACTTGGACAGCATGACAATGGAGAACTTCGTGAAGGATATCAAGCCCAGGCAAAAGAATCTGAACCTTATCTTCATTGTGCTAGAAACAGGCTAAGTGACCAAAACAAAGGACGGCATGAGGTTTGGACCTGAAAAATGGCAGACAAAATAGGCAGCATCAATATCTCTGTCTGGAACAACCTGGGCAACCTGATCCAATTTGGAGACTTTATCAGGCTCAACAAAGGACTATGAATCCTGCTTTTTTTGCTGCACAGATTCTGCATGGTTTATTCTGAGGTTCCTAACTTCAGTGAGCCCAACCAGGGTACAACACCCAGCAGGCACCCAACAAAGCAGGGCAGTCCTACAGCCCCCTAGGCTACCTCTCCAGTTTCTGAGAACATGAACGGGAATGGACTAAGTACCCCACCAGATCCTGGTGGTGGCCCATACTCCCCTCACATTCCCTCCCCCCAACCCTAGCACCAGAATCACTTGAAGCCAGCCCAACCACACACCAGATGGCCCTTCTGTCTCCTCCAGCAATCTCATCAGTAATGGCAAAGAAACACACAGGAACAGCAAGAGATAGCAAGACACTCTTCCTCTCTTCTCGCCACCAGCACAACCCAGGTGTCTTCTAGAAAACAAGACAGACTTCTACAGGTTGCTGGCTTTGGGGTTGGGGGCTGGAGTAGCAGCATTTAGTCACTAAACTTCCCATGAGGAGTGGTGAGCAGTGGCTTTATCCACCTCAAACCCATAACTCCTCTTGTTCAGCTGAAGCTACCTGTTCCCTGTGATCCAGGGCCCTCTGCTTGCCCTCCTTCCTTTTAAGAAACTATAGTTACATAGTTTGTTTCCTGTGTGTGTAATGTGGGAGTCTAATTTAAATCCCTCCTTCCTAATAAATTTTACCACTCTTTAAAAAAAATGTATTCAAAATGGACCAAAACCTAAACTTAAGAACTAAAATTATAAAATGCTTAGGAGAAAGCATGGGGTGGGGATGGGGTAGATAATTTTCATGCTATTGAATTTGATTATGATTTCTTAAATATGACTCCAAAAACCCAGGCAACAACAAAACAACAACAACAAAAAAAAGATAAATTAGACTATATAAAAAAAAAAATTTAAACTTCTGTATCTCAAAATACACAATCAACATAGTGAAAAGACAACCCAAAAAATGGAAAGTCAGACATGACAGCACATGACTGTAGTCATCTACTTGGGAGGCTGAGGTAGAAGAATCACTTGACCCGAATTTCAAGACCAGTCTAAGCAACTGAATGAGACACTGCCACCAAAAAGAAAAAATATTCGGGTTAATCAGATTTCTATTACTATAACAAATAACTTAATAATTCACTTATTAAGATGAAAAGGTTATTTTGGCTCAGAATTTGGGATTATAGTCCAAGATCTATAGGTGTCATTGTCTGTGGCGAGACAGCATATCATGTAAGAGTGTGCCATGGCAAAACTGCCTACCTCATCACCAGGAAGTAGGAGAGAGACAGAGAGAGAGGGAGAAAGCAGCCAGGACCAATAATCCCCTTCAACACAATGCCTCCAATGACCTAGAGAACTCCCACAAGCCCTACCTTTCAAGGTTCTATCACCTGAGCACCATGCTTTTACATATAGTCCCTCGGGGGCATTCAAGATCCAAACTATAGCAAAATGGTTCCTAAAAAAAAAAAAAAAGGCTTGCCATATGATCCAACAATCTCACTTCTGGGTATATATATCCAAAAAATATTGAAAGCATAGTTTCCAAGACATATTTGCACACCTGTGTTCATAGAAGTATATTAAAGATAGTCAAATGGTAGAAGCAACTCAAATATCCACCGACAGATGAATGGAAAAATAAAATGTGATCTGTATGTACAATGGTGTATTATTCAGCATTAGAATGAAGGATATATTCTTACCTGTGCTACAACATGGATAAATCTTTAAACATTATGCTAAGTGAAATGAGCCAGTCACAAAAAGATAAATATTGTATGATTTCACTTATGTGAAGTACCTAGAGTAGTCAAGGAGACAGAAAGTAGAATGGTAGTTAACAGGGTCTGGGAGAAAGGAGAGAATGAGAAGTTAGTTTTGCTAGGTGAAGAGTTCTGGAGATTGATTGCACATCACTGTGAATGTATTTAATGCTACTTAACTGTCTTTTTAAAAATGGGTAAAATGACAAATTTTACATTAGATATATTTTACCAGAATAAAATAGTTAAAAATGAAAAACCTCCTAAAATGGAAAAGCTCAAGGGTGAGATGACTTCTGATATAGGCTAAATTGTGTACCCTCAAAATTCATATGTTGTAGTCCTAACTCCCAGCACCTCAGTATATGACTGGATTTGGAGTTAGGGTCTCTAAAGAGGTTATTAAGTTGAGATGAGGTCAGTAGAGTGAGCCATATGACTGGTGTCCTTATAAGAACAGGAGTTTAGGACATAGGCACACACAGAGCAAAGACATATGAAGACGCGAGGAGAGAGTAACCATCTACAAGCCAAGGAGAGAGGCCTCAGAAGGAACCACCATACCCACAGCTTGATCTTATATTTTCATCTTCCAGAATTGTCAGAATATATATTTTTGTTGTTTCAGCCCCCAGTCTATGATTTTTGTTATTGCACCACTAGCAGACTAAACAGCTTCACTGTTTAGTTTAAATATTTAAAGAATTGGCACCAATTCTTCTCAAACTTCCCTAACAATTAAGGAAAAGTGAATACTTTACTGCCTTATTCTATAAAGCCAGTGTTATCCTGGGACCAATGTCAGTCAAAGACATCACAAGAAAAAAACTACAAGCTAAAATCTCTTCTGAGAGGCTCAGCAGTAAAGAGCTTGCCAAGCGCTAGAATGGTGATATGGTGCTGAGGTACAGCACTTGGCTAGCACATGTGAGGCACTGGGTTCGATCCTCAGCACCACATAAAAATTAATAAAGTAAAGGCAGTGTATCCATATATAAGTTAAAAAAAAACTCCTATAAATATAGGGACAAAATCTCTCAAAAATACATTGGCAAACATGCCAGACACAGTTCATGCACCTGTAATTCCAGTTACTTAGGAGGCTGAGAAAGGAGGATTGCAAGTTCAAGGCCAGCCTGGAAAATTATTGAAATCCTTCCTCAAATTTTAAAAGAAAAAAAAAACAGGTATGGGGAGGGGTGCTGAGAAGTAGTTCAGTGATACAGCACTCGCCTAGCATGTACAAGGCCTTGGGTTCAGTTACAAATATATTCTAGTACTGAGACATATATAGAGAGAGGCTGGGGTGGGAAAGGCAAGGAGAGAGAGAAATGGAATCCAATAATATATAGAAATGATTATGTATCAGGGCTAAATGTTATTTATTCCAGGAAGACTAAGATGGCTCAATATACAAAAATAATTTTTTTTAGAAAAAAAATCCCTCAATGGTACCCATATAACAAAATGAATCCTTCTGATGATAGTCCAGTTGTGTAGATAAGGTATGTACACATGAAATAACGTACAAATTGCTTTGTAGTAAATTCTATGTGCTTAATGAGTGATAGACTTTAATTGCTCAGCAACATGCAGTGGAAATAGAAATTATTCTA
Source organism: Marmota monax (assembly GCF_021218885.2). Lineage (NCBI taxonomy): Eukaryota > Metazoa > Chordata > Mammalia > Rodentia > Sciuridae > Marmota > Marmota monax. Next base: position 9,287,481 of record NW_026691982.1, on the reverse strand, counting down.
TTTTGAATGACATGCTTTTCAAAGTTGTCTTTTAAAATAGCTTTTCATGTATAAATTTTAGTATTTTGTATCAGACAGTACTTTTCAGAATGGGTACCTAAAGTCTGTGGATATATTCTGGTATCTTCAAATCTGGCCCAACCTGCCTTCCTAGTCTCAACTTCTATTCCCCACTGACCCTGAGCTTTAGCTATGTGAAATCACTTAATTTCTTTTTTTTTTTGATGAAATTTATATTTAATACATAAACATAAGCACATATATGAGATAAACTTTCTGAAGGGTATTAATAAACTAACTCTAATATTTAAATACAGATGCTGTCAATTTAAATATTCTCAGTTTTTTTTTTTACCTAATTAATTTTATTTACAATAGTCTAACCATGATGATACTGGATTCTCTGAAGAGACCAGTGTTTGTATTTGCAAACATCCCCCCAAAACTCTTTTTAAATATTAGAGTACTGAGTAAAATATTGTTTTAAGATATTTGCTTCTTTCAGTTCACATGGGGAACTATATTATTAACTGGTGACTGGGGTGTAGTCAGAGTAAAACAGAAAAAACTGATAAATTATTTCTAATAATAAACATTTTTATCACACTTAATTACATGAGCTGTAATTTACAATATAATTTATTACTAACACTCTTGTGAATTCACCTGCTTCTCACTGATGTTCTTACATTCGTTACAAACAACCTGGTTAACAATGGTTCCCTGATACAGACGATTGATGAGGTCATGGCCAGAGGTCCCAACCAAAGAAGTTTCCAAAGCACTGAAGAGAATTCGATTCAGTTTCTGCACATCGTGTTGTCTCATTTCCATCACTGACTTTTTTCCTCTACTGCTGGCAACTTACTCAGGGCCCTTCATACCTCATCGCTGGTCCACCCGAAGCTGTCGATGGAGCTCCACTGTGGATGCAGCTTCCTGGTCTAACAGCAGAAGCTGAGCAAACAAGCCCTGCAATTGCAAAGGTATGATTCGAACCTTTGCATCTGGTTTATCCTTATCCTCTAAAAAAAAAAACCAAGTTCTTCTGGGCCAAGAGAAAATAAAGCTTCTCTGAATTCAGGTGTGAAATGAAGAGTCTAAAGAAGGGAATTGAGGTAACAGGTTCCATCCTGATTTCTGATTCCACTTAAATTAGTGAATTCTCTGGGAGCAGGTGGCTCCAAAGCTTCAGTCTTTAATTTCTTCTCTTTTCCATACTGATTATTTGACACACTGGAATAATCCCCTTCAAATAGGTGCCCAAATATTGTGAAACTAAATACTATCTGCCTAAAGCCCAGACCCCCACCCCAGCCAAAACTCGAAGCAATCTGACGTGTCCCGACTGGGCGCCGTCATGTTGGCGAAGGCGGGTCTCCGGAAGCGCTGGAATGAACACACGGAAACCACTTACTTTCTATCTCTGAAACCTGTGCTCACATTTTACTCTTTGTCTAACACTTATGCTTTGTCTCTCTTGCAGGTTTACAAAGTCCTTCCTCCATAGTTCTCTTGTGTCATCTCGAGTTCTCAAGTTCTACAGCCTCCCTGTCTTGGTCCATTTTCTCAAGATACCTGCAGCTGAGCGTGGTGCCAACATTTGCTTGACTCCAGAGAGGGCCTCCTGGAAAATGATTCACAATGGAAGGAGCATGTGTGAGTGTCAGGCAATGCACGCAGAACAAGGGAAGTGCCAGGCTCTTTTATCACAACCCATTCTCATGGGAACTAGTCCAATTCCACAAGACCTACTATAATGTTTAATTTGAATTGTCAATCTGATTGGATTAAGAGATGATGAAGATGAAGGGTGTTGAAGGTGTGTCTAGGAATGATTGGCATGTGTGATAACCAACTGAAATGGAGACCCTCTCTAAGCGTGAGTAGCACCAACCAATAGGATAATGGCTTGGATGGAATAAAAATTCTTCTTGAATGGGTTCTTGATTTGCTACTGTGATTCTGGCTTCTTCACTCTTCCAAAACTGATTCTTTAGAAGCCTTTGGTCTCAGACTAGGGTAGCACCCTTGTTGATCTTTCTTATTCTGAGGCTTCAGCCTCTTGGACTGCCCAGCTCTTGGTTCTTCCAGCTCTCCAGCCTGAAGATGGCCATTGTGAACTATCCAGCTTCTGGTTGGTAAGCCAACCTAGTAAGTCCTCCTTTTATAATTATACTTCCTGTTGATTCTGTTCCTCTAAAGAACCCTAATACACTTACATTAATGCTTTCTAAGGATGAAACTCACATGACCTAATTACCTCACACTAGGTCCTACCTGTTAAAGGTTCTACCACTTTGACACTGCCACCATGGGGACCAAGCCTTCAGCACATGAAATGTTGGGGTACATATTCAAACCATATCAATCTCCTTAGCAAATCAAATCAATTTTTCTATCATTTGGTTATTTGATTTATTTATGTGTTATTTTTGGTAATATTATTTTGTATAATTTGAACTCATTTATATAAAAGGGTGTGTGTGTGTATAGAAAAAGGGGCATATCCAGTGGGTTGTTTAGCAAAATGATAATGTTCATATCTGATTGGTTGAATGACAGGTAATTTCTTTTTGGCCCGTGGGGGGTGGGGGGTGAGTACTGGGGATTGAATTCAGGGGCACTCAACCATTGAGCCACATCTCCATCTCTATTTTGTATTTTATTTAAAGACAGGGTCTCTCTGACTTGCTAAATGCCTTGCCAATGCTGAGGCTGCCTTTGAATTCATGATTCTCTGGTCTCAGCCTCCCCAGCCCCTGGGATTACAGGTGTACACCATCGCACCTGGCATGACAGGTAATTTCTATAAACTGTGTGTGTGTATGCGCGGGCGCGCTCGCACACACGCCAGGGATTAAACCCAGGGGTGCTTAACCACTGAGCCACATCCACAGATCTTTTTATATTTTATTTAGAGACAGGGTCTTGCTAAGTTGCTTAGGGTCTCACTAAATTGTTGAGGCTGGCTTTGAACTTGCAATCCTCCTGCCTCAGTCTCTTCAACCACTGGGATTATAGATGTGTTCCACTGTGTTAAGCTCTAAAACAATATTTTTAAAAGAATCACTGCTATATATTTGATATTGACCTGTCAGCAATGTCATAAAGATGATTCAAATAAAATATATGTTGAACTAAACAAATCTATCTCTGAGATAAATTATTTAGTTCTATAAATTCTAATCTATGATCCTCAAATATGAGTTGCAGGAATCAATGTATAAAGCAGCCTCTTCTATGTTGTGAGTGTCCAGTGATGTCTTAAATGTGTGTTCTTCTCTATAGCCTACAAGGTCTTCTCTAGGCTTACAGAACATACAGAATGATTTTCCCAGTAGGTAAGCTTCATCTAGACAGAGACAAAACTCCTATGGCCCTAAAATTTCAAACCCCCAAGGAACCTTACCAAACATTATTTTTTGTTTTGTTTTATTTTCAATTGTAAATTGTAAAGGGGAGAATGGAGAAGTATATACAGAGCATAAAATTTGCCACTGGAAACTTCTTTGGTTTTTTTTTTTATAATTTTTGTAAAGAGAGAGAGAGAATTTTTTTTTTAAAGAGAGAGAGAGAGAATTTTAATATCTTATTTTTTAGTTATTGGCTGACACAACATCTTTGTTTGTATGTGGTGCTGAGGATCGAACCTGGGCCGCACGCATGCCAGGTGAGCGCACTACCACTTGAGCCACATCCCAGCCCCTTTGTTTCTTTGTTGTTCATTTTATTTTGTTTTGGTACTAGAAGTTGAACCCAGAATGCATGCAAAGTACACACTCCATCACTGAGCCACACCCCCAGTCCCTGGAACTTTTAAAATTGTTCTTTTAAATCTTTATTTTATTATATTTAAAATTTTTAATTGTAGTAATAAGCATATACTACAGACTTTCCTATTTTAACCATTTTAAGTGTCCAGCTCAGTAGTGTTAACTGTATTCACATTATTTTAAAACAGATCTCTATAACTTTTTCATTTTGTGAAATTGAATCTATTTCCATTAAATAAAAACTTCTCATTCCCCCTTTGCATCCACCATCCTATTTTCTATCTCTATGAATCTAGATACTTCATATCAGTGAAATCTTGTGATATTTGTCTTTCTGTGACTGGCTTATTTAGCATGTTTTTCAGGTTTATTCACGTTGGAGCATGTTTTATAGTGCTTCATTCCTTTTATGTCTGAGTTAAATTCCATTGCATGTGTATATCATATTTTGTTTATCTATTCTATTGATGGATACTTGTTTTTTTTCCATACCTTTTGGCTATTCTGAAAAATCTGCTATGAACATGAATGTATCTTTAAATTCTTGCTTTCAATTCATTTGGTTATATGCCCAGAAGTAGAATTGCTGAATCATAAGGTATTTTAAGGATTGAATGTTTCTACTATCCTGCCTTAAAATTTATATAATGAAACTCTAGCCCCCTGTATGATGGTAGTTGAAAGTGAAGTCTTTGGGAGGTAATTAGCTTTAAATTAGTTTATGAAGGAGGAATTCTCATGATAGTATGAGCACATTGTATGAAGAGAAAGATTTCTTCTCTATGCATACACACACCAAGGAAAGACCATGTGAAGTTGTAATGAGAAGATGGGTATCTGCAAACCAAACCTGATTTATCTGTTTTCTTTTTTTTTTTTTAAATATCTTTATTTCATTTTTATGTGGTGCTGAGGATCAAACCTAGTGCCTCACATGTGCTAGGTGAGCACTCTACCATTGAGCCACAACCCCCCAACCCCTCTGTTTTCTTTTGTTGCCTGTGCTTCTGATACCACATTCTGCTCCAGTATCATGAAGCTTTCTATAAATTATATATATATATATATATATATATATATATGATTTCAATCTTATATATATATATGTATGTATGTATGTATATACATATATATGTTAATAATTTACCTCTTTACCAGGGGTGCTTTACCACTGACATACACCCCTAATTCTTTTTATTTTTATTTTGAGACTGGGTCTCACTAAGTTACTGAGGCTAGTCTCAAACTTGCAATCCTCCTGCCTCAGGGTCCTGAGTCACTGGGATTACAGGCATGCACTACTGCACTCAGAAGTTTTGTAGTTGTAGATCTTATATTAGGCCTTTAATTCAATTTTTTCTTTCATTTATTTTAATTTTTGTATGGTATGATGTAAGGATCCATCTGTATTCTTTTACATGTAAATATCAAGTTTTCCCAACAGTACTGGTTGAAAGACTTCCCAATTTAGTTCTTTCCCTCCCAAATGGTCTTAGCACCTTTACTGAACATTTTTCACCATATATATATATATATATATATATATATATATATATACACACATATATATATATATATACATATATATATATATATATATTTCTGAAGTCTCTATTCTGTTCCACTGATCTACATGTCTGTCTTTATGCCAATATCAAATTATTTTGATTGCTAAAATTTGGAATAAATTTTCAGATAAGCAACTGTGAGACCTCAAAGATTTGTGTGTGTGTGGCTATTCAGAGATTCCGTATGAAAATTTTCTATTTCTGCAAAAACATCATAGGGATTTTAATAGGGATTGCATAAAACCTATAGGTCACTTTGGATGGTATTGACATCTTATCAATTCTAAGTTCTCTAATCCATGAATATGAGATGTGATGTCTTTCCTTTAATTTGTGTCTCTTTTTTTTTTTAAGAGAGAGAGAGAGAATTTTTTAATATTTATTTTTCAGTTTTCAGCGGACACAACATCTTTGTTTGTATGTGGTGCTGAGGATCGAACCTGGGCTGCACGCATGCCAGGCGAGTGCGCTACGGCTTGAGCCACATCCCCAGCCTGTGTCTCTTCTTTAAACTGTTTTACCATGTCCCATAAATTTTGGTATGTTGTGCTTTTTTTTTTTTCCTCCCCTGGTACCAGGGATTGAACCCAGGAGCATTTAACCACTGAGCCACATTCCCAGCCCTTTTTATTTTTTATTTTGAGACAGGGTCTTGCTAAGTTGCTTAAGGCCTCACTAAATTGCAGAGGCTGTTCTCAAATTTGTGTGTGATCCTCCTGCCTCAGCCTCATGAATCACTGGGATTACATGCATGTGCCACCAGGCCCAGTGGTTTGTTGTGCTTTCATTTCACTTGTCTCAATTTATTTTCTAATATCACTTGTGTTTTCTTCCATGGCTCATAGATTAATAGTGTGTTGTTTAATTCCACATGTCTGGCATTTCCAATTTTCCTATTTCTTTTTCCATTTCACTGTGATTGGAAAAATACTTTGTATGATTTCCATTTTTTTAAACACATTGACCTGTTTTTTGAACTAGCTTATCTTTTGGAAGAATTTTCCATGTGCCCTTGAGAAAAATTCTTCTGTTAGATTCAATTGTTCTGTAGAATTGTTTCAGTGTTCTATCTATATTAAAAGTGGAGTGTTGGGGCTGAGTTGTAGTTCAGTGGTAGAACACTCACCTAGCACGTGCAGGGTGCTGGGTTCAATCCTCAGCACCGCATAAAAATAAATAAATAAAGATATTGTGTCCAAATGAAATATTGAAAAGAAAAAAGAAAAAAAATGTAGTGTTGACATTTCCTACTATTATCGAGTAGTTATTTCTCCTTTCAGATCTGTCAAGTTTACTGTTTGGTGTATAGAGATTTCTTATAATTTTGATAATGAATTGACTATTTATATGGTCAAATGTGTGTATAAATAGTTCTTATACCTATATGATCATTATATATATATATATATATATATATATATATATATATATATAATATTTATTTACTTATGTATAATATCTTTGTCTTTTTCAACCTTTTCTCTACCTTAAGTTTATTTTGTCTGGTATTAGTATGGCCACTCTTCTCTTCTTTAATTATTATTTGCATGGCTTATCTTTTTCCATCCTTTCACTTTCATTCTATGAAGTCTCCAGAATATATTTATATTCTTTTTTTAAAAATATTTTTAGTTGTAAATGGACACAATACCTTTATTTTATTTATTTATTTTTTTAATGTGGTGCTGAGGATTGAGCCCAGTCCCTCACATGTGCTAGTCAAGTGCTCTACCAACTGAGCTGCAACCCCAGCCTATATATTAGTATTCTTTTAGGGAAAAAAATCCATTCAACCATTGATTGGGGACTTAAGTCCATTTACATTTAAATAATCATTGTTAGGGAAGGACTTACTATTACTGTTTTGTCATTCATTTCCTCCCACTCTTCCTTCCTTTGTGTTTAATTTTTCCGCTATTTACTCCTCTCCTAACCCCATGCAACCATCATCCTACTTTCTGTCTCTATAAATATGACAACTCTAAGTACCTCATACTAATGAAATAATACAATATTTGTATTTTACTTAATGTGATATCATCAAGTTTTATCCATGTTGTAGTATGGATCAAAATTCCCCTCCTTTGTAAGGTGAATAACCATCTACTGCATATACTACCATATTTAGTTTATTGGTCTATTCACCAGTGGACACTTGGGTTGCTTTTGCATTTTAGCTATTGTAAATAATAATGCTGCAATAAATGTGAGTGTAAAAATATCTCTTTGTGTCTCTGCTTTTAATTCTTTTTTGGGGGAGGTATGATCATCATTTTTGTATTTTTTTATATTTTTAAATTTCAAGTTGTTATATATGATAGCAGAATGCATCACAATTCACATTACACATATATAGAGCACAATTTTTCATATCTCTGGTGTATACAAAGTATATTCACACCATTTGTCTTCATACATGTAGTTAGGGTAATGATGTCCATCTCATTCCATCATCTTTCCTACCCCCATGCCCCCTCCCTTCCCCTCCCATCCCTTGCCCTATCTAGAGTTCATCTAATCTTCCCATGCTTCCCCTACCCACCCCACTATGAATCAGCCTCCTTATATCAGAGAAAACATTCAACATTTGTTATTTTTGGATTGGCTAACTTCACTTAGCACTATCTTCTCCAATGTCATCCATTTACCTGCAAATGCCTTGATTTTATTCTCTTTTATTGCTGAGTAATATTCCATTGTGTATATATGCCACATTTTCTTTATCCATTCATCTACTGAAGGGCACCTAGGTTGGTTCCACAGTTTAACTATTATGAATTGTGCTGCTATAAACATTCATGTGGCTGTGTCCCTGTAATATGCTGTTTTTAAGTCCTTTGGGTATAGACAGAGGAGTGGGATAGCTGGGTCATATGATGGTTCCATTCCCAGTTTTCCAAGGAATCTCCATACTGCTTTCCATATTGGCTGCAACAATTTGCAGTTCCACCAGCAATGTATGAGTTGTTAGTAAAGATGGCGCCCAGAGCGCTTCTCTTCCTGGAGCTCAGGTCCTTGATGCACTGAATGGCGAGCAAACCATCACCTCCAATCCCTGTGAATGGCGCGAACTTTGAATGGCATACCTCCAGTCCCTGAAGTGGCATGAATTCTCAGCCAATGAAGAAGTAACAGCCCACTCGCCTTGCTCCTCCTCATCCTGCGTTGAGCCCATAAATATCAACACTATGTTCGTGCTAGCTCTCTCACTCACTCACTCTCCTCTCACTCACTCTCTCTTACTCTCCCCCTCACCCTCTCTCTCTCTCCCCCCTCTCCTCTCTCTCTCTCTCTCTCTCACACCCTCTCTCTCCCTCTCACCCTCTCTCTCTCCCTCTCTCCCCCTTCTCCTTCCTCCCTCTTCCTCCTCCTCCCCTCCTCCTCCTCCTCCTCCTCCTCCTCCTCCTCCTCCTCCTCCTCCTCCTTCTTCTCTCTCTCTCTCTCTCTCTCTCTCTCTCTCTCTCTCTCTCTCTCTCTCTCTCTCTCTCTCTCTCTCGTCTATCTCCCCCCCCCCCCCCCCCGCCCCGCCGTCTTCTCTTCTGCGACTTGCTGCTACAGTCCTGCTAATAAAATCTCGGTCAGGTAAATGGTTGTTTTGGCTTGTTGAGTTTACAGAGCTTTTTCCACCATTCCTGCATGAGTGTACATACATTTTCCCCACATCCTCACCAACACTTATTGTTGTTTGTATTCTTGATATCTGCCATTCTGACTGGAGTCTGCTTTTAATTCTTTTGGGTGTATCCCCAGAATTGGAATTGTTGCATCATATGGTAATTTTATTTTTTTATGTGCTGAGGAACAACCATAGGTTTTCCACAGCTCCTGCACCTTTTTCCATTCTTGGCATCAGTGTATAAGAGTTCCAGTTTCTCTATATTCACATCAACACTTGCTATTTTCTGATAGGTATAAAACAACATTTTGGTCAATAACAGACTGCATATATAAGGGTGGTCCTCTATCACTTAGTGATATCATAGCAGACATACATCACAGCACAATGTATTATCCATGTATTTTTAATGATGCTGATATAAACAAACCTGCTGCACTGCCAGTCAAATAAAAACATAACAAAAATAATTATGTACATGCATAATACTTGATAATGGTAATAGATGACTATGTTACTGATACATGTATTTACTATACCATACTTTTTATGGTTACATTTTCTACTTATAAAAAAGTTTGCTGGGGCTGAGGTTGTGGCTCAGTGATAGAACGCTCACCTAGCACATGCAGGGCGCTGGGTTTGATCCTCAGCACCACAAGAAAATAAAGGTATTGTGTCCAACTACACAACTATAACAAAATATTTTTTTAAGTTTGCTATAAAACAGTGTACCATATTACACCATCAGCAACCTCATAATCTTGCATTTCCTGCATTTCTTGATTGCAGCAAGATGTAGCTCAGTGGGGAGCACTTGCCTAGCATTTGTAAGGTCTTAGGTTCAATTCCCAGCAACACATGCACACACAAAATTCATGCAAAGTGATTGAACTACCCTGTAACACATATAATATTGCATTTAAATATTTTTTCATTTAAAATAGCATTTTTTTCTATTTAAAATTGTGTGTGTGTGTATCTAATAGCCATCCTAATATGTGTGAAGTGGTATTCCATTGTGCTTTTAATTTGCAACAACCTATTATTTAATTATTTATTGTAACAGAGATTGAACCCAGGGACACTTAATCACTGAGCCACATCCCTAGCCCATTTTATTTCTTATTTTGAGACAGGGTCTCACTAAATTGATTAGATCCTCAATAAGTTGCTGAGGCTGACTTTGAACTCGTAATCCTCCTGCCTCAGCTTCCTGAGCTGCTGGGATTACAGGTGCGAATCTCCATTACAGGTCCACCTCCCCCTATTTTATATAAGTAAATTTCAAAATTATGTTGTCTATATTGTGTATCATTTAGAATAGATTTATAATTATCTTATGCTTTTGTCTTTTAAAAACTATAAAAGAGTTTAAAATGGAGTTAAGTTGTGGGCCAAATTATAACACAAGTTGTGTATTTGCTCTTTTTTTTTAATGAAAGAACTTTATATTTTCATCTGCCTTCACATTACTCTCTGATACCTTTCATTTTATAACGAATTCACTCTTTTTGTTTTGTTTTGTTTGCAGTACTGATGATTAAGCCCAGAGCCTCACACATGCTAGGCAAGCACTAAGCTACATCCCTAACCCTTTTTATTTTTTATTTTAGACAAGGTCTTACTACATTTTAATGAGGCTGATATAAACAAACCTACTGCACTGCCAGTCAAATAAAAGCATAGCACAAACAATTATGTACATGCATAATACTTATTTTTTTTATGGTCTTGAACTTGTGAATCTACTGCCTCAGCCTTCAAAATAGCTGGAATTTCAGGTGTGTGTTAACACATTCAGCTAAAACAACTTTTTAATAAGGAAAAAAGAAAGGATACTGGAGCCAACATTTGTGTGTGTGTGTGTGTGTGTGTGTGTGTGTGGTGCTGGGGATTGAACCCAGGGCCTCATGCATACAAAGCAAGTACCCTACCAACTGAGCTATATCCCCAGGCCTGGGGCCAACTTTTAATGATTCTCACTAGCTGTAGTAGGTTGAATAACTGCCCCAAAGATACGAGGTCCTGATCCCTGAAATCTGTCAATGTTTCTTTACAAGGCAAAGATTTGCAAGTGATTAAATTAAAGATTCTGAGTTAGGGAGAGAATAGGATCATCAGAGGGCCTTAAAGGAAACCACATGTGTCCATATAAGAGGGATTCCAAGGGAAGTTTGAAACAAAAGAAAGTAATGTGGCTGTGGAAATAAGAATCCAGATGTAGCTACAAACCCAGAAGCTGGAAGGAAAGGAATGATTCTCCACTATAGCCTCCAGAGGGAGCTCTGCCTGTTCATGTCTTGATTTCAAGTTGGAGAAACTTGTTTTGGATATCTGACCTCCAGAGCTGTGAAAAAATTAATTTCCTCTGTGTGTGTGTGTGTGTGTGTGAGAGAGAGAGAGAGAGAGAGAGAGAGAGAGAGAGAGAGAGAGAGATTTTTTCTCCTAATTTATTGTCCTTGAGGCTGTGTGACTGAGCCAGCTTCTTCCTGGCTATCTGGGGGAAGCTGCAGGAAAATCCTGCCCTCAGTTCCTTGCCACTTGGGCTTCCTTAAAATGCCTGCTTACTTCATCCAGCAATTAAATCTCTCTCCAATCTAAAAGGAAACCTTATGTAATGCAACCTAATAAGGAAGTAACATCCTATTCCCTTTTCCAAGTACTACTGGTAAGAATCAAAGTCACATGTTCTGCTTCATAGATGGTGTGAAAGTATTTCATAAATGAATAACTGACTTAGGAGGCCTAAAACATTCATTCTAGCTCCTGAAGGGGGAGAAAGGAGTCCTTCTGAGGGCAACTGAGCTTCAAAGTTGAAAAAGCCTTTAAAGGTCAACTAGTCCCACTCACCCTCTGTTTTCACACTGAGGTTGATAGATGGGAACCGTGATCCTGGAGACCGTTAGTCATTTCTGATAGCACTCAATGCTCAGGTGAATTGTAACAACCAGGTCTGGCTTTTTTTTTTTTTTTTTTTAGCTCCTATAGCGTGCTAAGCACAGGTCCATGTGTGGGGGACCCGTGAGTAAGACGTGGGCTCAGCCATATCTTTCTCTGATAGCAAAAGAAGTCAGAGTCCCTCCATGTCTGGGATGGAAAGGATGACTCAGGCAGAAAGAAGCCTCTGAAGTGGTGGTCTCAAATTGGAGAGGGCAAAAATCAACAGAGGAACATGTCTAAAACCCAATTCTGTCTGCAAAACCCCTGGTCAGAGTTCTTTAAAACAGTATTAAATAAGACAGAAAGGCTGATCTTCCAGATCAAAGGCTGAAGAGATATGATTGGTAAATGCACAATCTTGTTCTTGGACCAGATTCTTGATGCAGGATGAGGAAATGCCAAAATGGAAAACGTGGGGACCAACGAAAAAGATTTAACATTAGATAATCATATGAGTGAAATTTTATACTTGTAATTATGAAAGGGACTGTCCTTTAAAACATGCTGAAAGATTTAAAGGTAAAGAGATATTATGCCTGCAACTATCTCCAATCATTCTGTTTTTGTTTGTTTTATTGTACCAGGGATTGAACCCCAGGGCACTTAACCATCGCAGCCCTTTTTATTTTTTATTTTGAGACAGGGTCTTGATAAGTTGCTGAGGATGGTTTCAAACTTGTGATCCTCCTGTTTCAGCCTCCTGAGTCACTGGGATTACAGTCATGCTCCACCAGGCCATGCACCACCATGCCTGGTCCCAATCATTCTGAAAAAATGTGTGTGTGTGTGTGTGTGTGTGTTTGCATGTAAAAGGGAGTGCTAAAGCAGATAAGGCAAAATGTTAGCAATCAGTGAATCTGAGTGAAAGAGTATACAGTAGTTCCCAGTTATACTCAGGAGATATGTTCCAAGATCCCCCCAGTGGATGCCTCCAACTACAGATAGTGCCAAACCCTATATATACTATGTTTTTTCCTATATATAAATATCTGTGATAAAGATATTTATTAATTAATAAATTAGGCATGGTAAAAGATTAGCAATGGTAACTAATAACAAAATATAGAATAATTATGTAACAACAGAGTGTAATAAAAGTTATTGAAGCCTTATGAATTTTTAAAAATTTTTTTTAGTTGTAGATGGACACAAAATATCTTTATTTTTATTCATTTATTTTTATGTGTTGCTGAGGAGCGAACTCAGGTCCTCACACCTGCCAGGCAAGTGCTTTATCACTGAGCTACAGCCCCAGCCCCCCAGCCTTATGAATTTTTTATTTAGAGAATTTTTCATTTAATATTTTCAGACTGTGTATATAAGAGGTGATTACGATTCAAAATTTCATGTAATATTTGATTTAATTAATTAATTTGTTTATTCACGGGGTAAGGATTTGAACCTTGAGAGGTTTTTACCACAAAGCCACATCCTCAGTCCTTTTTATTTTTATTTTGAGACAGGGAATCACTAAATTACTGAGGCTGGCCTCAAACTTGCAATACCCTTGCCTCAACCTCCAGAGTCACGGAGATTACAGGTGTGCACCAATATGCTGGTGTTTAAAGTACAACTCTCTGAAATTACTTCAAAATAAAAAAATTTATCTTTTGCAAAATCTGGATGTGTTATTTTCTAGGTGTGTTATATTACTTCCTGATTATTCATTATTGGCAAGGTATGAGTATACCCTTTTCTCCACATCCTTGCCAACATATGTTGTTACTTGTATTCTTTTTTTTTTTTAAGAGAGAGAGAATATATGGTGTGTGTGTGTATGCGTGTGTGTGTGTGTGTGTGTGTAATTTTTTTCTTGTAGATGGACACAACATAATGCCTTTGTTTTTATGTGGTGCTAAGAATCGAATCCAGGTCCTGCCCGTGCTAGGCGAGCGCTCTACCTCTGAACTACAATCCCAGCCCGATACTTGTATTATTGATAATTGCCATTCTGACTAGAGTGATATGGAATCTCAGTGTAGTTTTGTTTTGATTTGTTTTATTATTTTAAGATTTATATGTTTTCTTTCTTTTCTAAAAATCTTTATTTATTTTTATGTGGTGCTGAGGATCAAACTCAGTGCCTCCCATGTATGAGGCAAGCACTCTACCGCTGAGCCCAGCCCCCTCAATGTAGTTTTAATTTGCATTTCTCTAATTGTTAGAGATGTTGAACATTTTTTCATATATTTGTTAACCATTTGTATTTCTTCTGTGAAGTTCCTGTTTAGCTCCTTTTCCTGTTTATTGATTGGGTTATTTGTTTGTATTAAGTTTTTTTAATTATTTATATATCCTGGAGATTTTTTTTTTAATTTTTTTTATTTTTTATGTGGTGCTGAAGATCGAACCCAGGCTCTCCCACGTGCGAGGCAAGCACTCTACCACTGAGCCACAACCCCAGCCCCCAATGTACCACATTTTCTTTATCCACTCATCCATTGATAGACATCTAGGCTGGTTCCATAGTTTCGCTGTTGTAAATTGTGCTGCTATAAATATGGGTATGTCTGTATCACCATAATACGATGACTTTAATTCTTTAGGATAAATACCAAGTAGTGGTATAGCTGGGTCATATGGTGGTTCCACTCCTAATCTTTTAAGGAACCACCATACTGATTTGCACAAGGGTTGTACAAATTTACACTCCCCAAAATAGTGTGGGACTTCTTTTCTCCACATTCTTTCCAGCATTTATTATTGTTCATACTCTTTATGGCTGCCATTCTAACTGTAGTGAGATGAAATCTCAGTGTAACTTTGATTTACTAATCATCTTAAAACTTTTCTTTTGCATGTATTTGTTGACCATTTGTATTTTTCTTGAGATGTATCTGTTTAGTTCATTTGTCCATCTCTTAATTTTTTTGGTGTTATCTTTGTTCTTTACATATTCCACATATTAATCCTTCGTTAGAAGAGTGCATAGCAAAGATTTTCTGATTCTGTAGATTCTCTCTTCACATTCTTGTTTCCTTTGCTGTGCAGAAACTTTTTTAATTCGATGTCATCCCATTTATTCTTGGCATTATTTCCTGAGCTTTAGAGGTCCTATTGAGAAAGTCATTGACTGTGCCTATATGTTGGCCATACATTTTTTTTTCTAGGAGTTGCATTGTTTCTGGTTTAATTCCTAGAGAGGACCAGCAGATCTTCAGCCAGTGAGGACTTTATTCTGATGATAATCCAGGTGTTTCTGGGTTCAGAGTGCTTTAGCAAGGAACACTGAATTTCATGTAAAGGGTACCCATATTCTCTCCCTTAAAGATGACAAGCAGTCTTTAGTAATAATTCCTTCAGGGTGAGACCAATCTGGGCCATATACTTATCTTTGTTATTCATTTAGTAGTACTCTTGACTCTACAATAATCTTCGGGATTCCTCCCCCCACCCCCAACCCCCCCACCCCACCCCCCCAACCCCCCCACTCCCCCACGCCCCGCCTACGCCCACCAACTCCCAATGAAATGATTTAGATTCTGAGTGCAGGCTTTCTTCAATTATGCAAAAATTTGTCACCTCTGGAAAGGCATTTCAGAAGTTGGAATTTCTGATTAATAGTTCCTTTTATCAATAAGTAATCTTTTTGCCTCCTTATGTACAAAAATGTCTATTATTGTTGTTCCTTCACTAATTTGCTTGATATTTGTCTAGTATGTACATTTTTATATCTGTACTTTTTATGTTATTATACCTTGGCAATATAAACAACATATTGCTGCCATTTTAAAAATTCCCATTTTTGTTTGTTTTTTCAGTGTTGGAAATTGAATGCAGAACCTCATATGTGGTCGGCAGATGACCCGAGCTATACTCCCAAGCCCAAATAATCCAGTCTAACTATTTCTCTTCCGATAGTAAGTCTAGTCATATTAACTGAAATCATTCATATTTTGATAAACATTTTGCTTTATATTTGTTATGTTTTTCTTTGCTTATATTTTTTTTCCTTTTTGCCTATGACAATTTTAACTTATAGTACTCTTAATTCCTGGTATCCAATTCCCCTGTTCTTTACATAGGATGCACTTAGTAACTTGGTTCTGATCTCTTGCAAAAAGTAGAAACAACAGCCTGCAGCTTTGAAGACAGCTTAGTAACAAACTGAGGATTCATGCTAACAGGCACAATAGTGGGCTTGTTGGCAGATCTTCAGCCCCCGTCAGATTTCATATGATTGCAGCACTGGTTTACATGTGAACTGTAACCTCATGAGAGATGCTGCCTCAGAGACTGGAGATGAGCTCAGTTGTAGAGTAGTTGGCTAGCATGCTCAAGGCCCTGGGTTAGGCCTGCAGTACTGCAAAACAAACAAACAAAAAGACAGATTATGTCAGGTTCACCCAGCTGAAATTCTTCCAAATTTCTGACCTACCGTAACTGAAAAATAATAAAATTGTTATTTTAAGTCAGTATTTTTTTTCCTACTAGAAATTAAACCCAAGGGCACTTTTGTAAGAGTAAAAGAAATTGAAGTTAAAGCGTAAAAGACCGGGTATTGTAAAGTTTCTAAGCTGCAAAGCCTGAGTTAAAATGTAAAGGACCAGGTATTGTTGAGTTCCTATGCTACACCCAAAACCTGAAATTCCTGTAGCTGTTAGGACAATTCCCGGGACTGCCCAGTAAATATTCCCCCTGACCATCTAGTTGTTTAATAACCTAGGACCCTGTGCAGCTTGGCACGTAGGCATCTCAGGGCCTAAACCAATCAGTTTGAATGTGTACCCCGCTTTAGAACTGACCTATCACCCCCGCCCGACCTGTTCCCGCCAATGAATGTGCTAATCAAGTTTGAGAGTTGTTGTTCGATTTTCCCGTGCCTCATGATGATTTGTTCTGATGTATGCAAAGTCTCCGCCCTCCCCAAAAAGTGTACTTAAGCACTGTGCCTCATGATGATTTGTTCTGATGTATGCAAAGTCCCCCCCCTCCCCAAAAAGTGTACTTAAGCACTGCTTAACCCCTGCTCCGGGCTCTGGGCCGCTCTCCCTTGTTGAGTGAGCCTGGAGCCCCAGCGCGCTGGATTGGATCCTCAATAAATCCCCTTTTGCTGTTGCATGAGCCGGTCTCTTGGTGGTCTCTTCCTCCAACGTTCGCCGGACCCTTACACTTTATCACTGAACTACTTGAGCCACATCCCCAGCCCCTTGTTAGTAATTTCCTATAACTATTGTACTGTCTTCCATGTTCAAGTTTTCCTTTTTCCACTACTAATTTTTGTATTTTTTAGTGGCTATGCTTACATTTTTTAACATAAATACTCAATTTAAAAACATCTAGATAAGTTACAGACTTGCACTCCTTTTGAAAAACACAAGAACTTCAGAATAGCTTCACCCTGATTCCTTTTACCTATATTGCATGTTAGTTAATATTCTATGTATTTAGAAAATAAAATTAGTCCTTAAAAAGCAATTCCTAATAAAAACAAACTAAAATTTAAAAAGTGAAATTTGCTGTGTATTCAGTTGGCAGCACAATCATCTAGCAAGAGATATGATGGGACTTTATATACAGTAAATGACTGCACATACTAAGTTGAAATTTCACTAAGAAAAAAGTAACTTTATATTAATTTTAAATTATTTTTACCCATTATACTGTGACTGGTATTATTCTATTTTTTAATTAATTAATTTTTTTATTAGTTATATATGACTGTACAATGATCTTGACAATTCATACATTTGAATCAAATGGGGTATAATTTCTCATTTTTCTGATTGTACAGGTTGCAGAATCACATTGGTCATACAGTCACCTATATACATACAGCAATAATAATGTCTATTTTATTCTGCTGTCCTTCCTATCCCCCCTTCCCCTCCCCTCCCCTCCCATCAAGTTGAGGGCCACAGCCAAGTCTGGATGATGCATGGCATTTTGCCAGAAGGGAGTGGTTGAGAGGTGAGGCCATCGAGCCATTGAGATGTTGATGGTTATGTTAAGCTGTGTATTCAATTGTTTATAGACCTTTACTGTCCGGCAATAGGGCGGCTCTTGCTGACTCGGCGCCTGCTACTTTGAAGTCCCATTGAGTTCTCTTGGTCTGAGAGTGGAGCCCAGTGGAGAGCTGGGAGAGTTCCCGGGGAGTGTGTGTGGAGTGCTGGTAGAGTTCAGGCAATAAAGTTTCCTGTTTGAACATACAAGTGCTTTCTGGCGGCTTGGTGATTTGTGCCCAGCCAGACTGCGGCACCATCACATCTCTCTACCCAATCTAATGTGACACACTTCTTTTTTTTCTCCTCATACATGTATTCTGTATAACAATGAGGGTCTCCTTCCATCTTCCGTGCAAATCCCCTTCTCCCTACTCTCTTCCCTATTTAGTGGTAATCTTCTTCTCATGCTCTTCCTCCCTATCCCATTTTGAGTCACGCCCCCTTATATATTTGTTTTTTAGGGATTGGCTAACTTCACTTAGCATAATCTGCTCTAATGCCATACATTTCCCTGCAAATGCCACGATCTTGTTATTTTTTAATGCTGAGTAATATTCCATTGTGTATAAATGCCACATTTTTTTTTATCCATTCATCTATTGAAGGGCATCTAGGTTGGTTCCACAGTCTA
This sequence comes from Marmota monax, assembly GCF_021218885.2. Classification (NCBI taxonomy): domain Eukaryota; kingdom Metazoa; phylum Chordata; class Mammalia; order Rodentia; family Sciuridae; genus Marmota; species Marmota monax. Next base: position 9,269,002 of record NW_026691982.1, on the reverse strand, counting down.
GCTATTATGAATTGTGCTGCTATAAACATTCATGTGGCTGTGTCCTGTAGTATGCTCTTTTTAGGTCTTTTGGGTATAGTCCAAGAAGGGGAATAGCTGGGTCAAATGGTGATTCCATTCCCAGCTTTCCATACTGCTTCCCCACCCACCCACCCCCACTCCCCCACCCCCCCCTCGCATCCTTGCCAGCACTTATTGTTGTTTGACTTCATAATGGCTGTCATTCTTATTGGAGTGAGATGGAATCTTAGAGTAGCTTTAATTTGCATTTCTCTGATTGCTAGAGATGGTGAGCATTTTTTCATGTATTCTTGATTGATTGTATATCCTCTTCTGAGAAGTGACTGTTCAGGTCCTTGGCCCATTTGTTGATTGGGTTATTTATTTTTTTGTTGTTTAACTTTTTGAGTTCTTTGTATACTCTAGAGATTAGAGCTCTATCTGATGAGTGAGGGGTAAAAATTTGTTCCCAGGATGTAGGCTCCCTATTCACCTCATATATTCTTTCTTTTGCTGAGAAAAAACTTTTTAGTTTGAATTTGTCCCATTTGTTGATTCTTGGTTTTGACTCTTGTGCTATAGGTGTCATATTAAGGAATTTGGGGCCTGCCCCCACGTGATGGAGATTAGGGCCAATTTTTTCTTCTATTAGAACACAGCTCCTTGATCCATTTTGAGTTAACTTTTGTGCATGGTGAGAGAAAGGGATTCAATTTCATTTTGTTGCATATGGATTTCCAGTTCTCCCAGCACCATTTGTTGAAGATGCTATCCTTTCTCCATTGCATGCTTTGTCTAATATAAAGTAGTTGTAATTTTGTGAATTGGTCTCTGTGTCCTATATTCTGTACCATTGGCCTACCAGTCTGTTTTGGTGCCATGGTATTATTCTATTGTTATTATGAGATAGTTGCATCTATGTGTAATATAAAGCAAATAAGAATTGTTTGAATCTTTAAAAACTGGCACATGGTCTGGGGATGTGGCTCAAGTGGTAGCATGCACTGGCACATTTGGAAATACAGTGTAGGATCAATGACTTTAAATAAAAGTCATCATGTGATTCACCATGAACTCACATTTATATTACTAATATATATAATATGTGTTATTACTAACATATATTAATAAGATATTATTTCTAGCTCTCCTAGTGCTTTGATTATGGTTCCTAGCTACTATCTCCAACTTAAGAAAAAGGAGGAGGAGGAGGAGGAGAGGAGAAAGGAAGGAAGGAAAGAAAAAAGGAAGGAAGGGGCAAGAAATATGAAATATGAAAGATGACTCCAATCATATCAAAAGGATTGAGGAGGGGCTGGGGTTGTGGCTCAGCTGTAGAGCACTCATCTTGCACGTGCAAGGTCCTGGGTTCGATCCTCAGCACCACATAAGAATCAATCAATCAATAAATAAAGGTATTGTGTTCAACTACAACTAAAATATAAATATAAAAAAAAGGATTGAGGAGCAAACTTAAGATAAGACATTCTGACAATTGATAGGACAATGACTAGAGTACATTAAAATTTATCTAACTACTGAGTTGCATTTATCCTAACAAAATAATCCCTTTGAAAGATAGTTGTAAAACAATTCATTATCATCAAATCTGGTAAATAAAGAGAAATAATCAAGGTTTTTGTTTTGTTTTTCTGTATTGGGGATTGAGCCCAGGGGAGTTATACTACTGAGCCACATTCCCAGCCCTTTTAATTTTTTCTTTCAAGATAGGATCTAAGTTATTGAAGCTGGCCTAAAATTTGCAATCCTCCCTCTGTAGAAACTGTATCTCTAACTGGGCACTGTGGTGCACACTTGTAATCCCAGAAGCTAAGGAGGCTGAGGCAGGAAGATCTGAGTTCAAATCCAGCACTCAGCAACTTAATGAGGCTCTAAGCAAAAATTTTAAAGGGGCTAGGGATGTGGCTTGGTGGTTGAGTGTCCCTGGGTTCAATCCCTAGAACCAAAAGAAAAGAAATTATATCTCAGAAAAAAACAAATTACTGATACTATTTGTACATAAAATTTCTCTTGGGGCTGGGATGTGGCTCAAGCGGTAGCGCGTTCGCCTGGCATGCGTGCGGCCCGGGTTCGATCCTCAGCACCACATACAAACAAAGATGTTGTGTCCGCTGATAACTAAAAAATAAATATTAAAAAAAAAAAAAAATTTCTCTTTATATAAATACTTCAGCTAACAAATTATTATTAAATAAACTATTACAAGTGATAGTAAAGAATTAAACTTACCCAGAGAGGTCTGGTATGTTCTGGAAAATGATCTCTCCTTTATTTGTTTCCCTCAGTACTAGGATTGAATTCAGGGATACTCTACCACTATGGAGTATATATTCCCAGCTCTTTTTATTTTGAGACTGTCTCACTAAATTGCTGAGGTTGGCCTAGAACTTGTAATCCTCCTGCCTCAGCCTCTTCAGTTGCTGGGATTACAGGCAGGTGTGGTGGTGCCTGGCTTGGAAAGACACTACTAGACACTGAATCTTTGCTTGCCTGAGGCTTTGGCCACTGAAAAGTCTGAAAATAAAATTTGTGATGGGGCTTATACCAGTTCCAACCTCTGGGAAAATATAGATTAAAGGTGTTAGCTCCACCTTCAGAAATAGCAGTATGTAATTGATTATCAATAGCAGCTCTGAACATCAAAAGTTTGATGAGTTTTTCTAGTTGGCAACACTTGGGACATACTGCCATACATTGTAACTAGGATAAGTAGTGCCACCCAGGTCTCCACAGGGAAAGGATACCAGCAGCCACTGCATTTAAATCCTTCCCAAGCTCTGCGTCATGAATCTGTTCCATTGGTTACCTGTATCCTCTCCCTGTAATAAACCATGGGTATAACTGCTTGTAGTGAGTTCTGTGCCTTCTTCAGCAGATTACTGAACCCAAGGGGATTTAAGGGAACCCCACATTTGCAATAGGTGTCAGAATGAAGACAATTCTTATGGGGAGTTTCAATTTGACTTACTCCTTGCAACAGTTGATTGGAATAATAAGACACTGGCTAGTAAGACACTGGCAAGTAAGAAGTACACAGACAGTTCTAAAAATTTTAGATGCTTCTGAAATGAGATTCCCTCCCCAAAAATCCACTGTAAGAGGAAAATGCATTGGATACACCTGACCTCCCAAACATCCTAGCTTTGCCACATGGCATACTATATACAGTGTTAGTTGTTTCACCTTCGGATCACAGGGCTGACTGGGAGCTGCAGATCCTGTCATTGCCCAGCATCATGAGAGGATCGTGCTACATATTGCTAGTCAGTGTTTTAGTCGCCACCACTGTGTCAAAATACCCAAGATAAATAAACTTAAAGGAGAAAAGGTTAATTTGGCTCAGTTTCAGAAGTTGCAGTCCATGAACTGTTGGTCCTGTTGTTTGGGGCTTGTGGTGACACAGTACATCTTGGCAAAAGCACATGGCAGAGGAGGTCTGTTTACTTTGTGGTGGCCAAGAAGCAAAGATAGAAAGGGGAGGGACTGGGGTCCAAAAAGCCCTTTCAAGGGCACACTCCCAGTGACCTAGCTTCTTCCCATTAAGCCCCATCTCATAAATGTTCCACCATCTCCCCAAAACTGCACAGGCTGGGGACCAAGTCTTCAATACAAAGACCTTTGGGGGACATTCAAGATCCAAATTATAGCACCTGGGAAAAGATCAAAATTCAAAATATATCTCTCACAGCCATTGCAGTATATTGAGCTCCATAGAGACAGCGCCGGGGCAAGTGAGAGCCGGATGGGCACTGGGCGCTGGGCGACTCTGTGCCTCTGTGCCTCGCTGAGGAAAAATAACTAAACATGGGCAAAGGAGATCCTAAGAAGCCGAGAGGCAAAATGTCATCATATGCATTCTTTGTGCAAACTTGCAGGGAGGAGCACAAGAAGAAGCACCCTGATGCTTCAGTCAACTTCTCAGCCTTTTCTAAGAAGTGCTCAGAGAGGTGGAAGACAATGTCTGCTAAAGAGAAAGGAAAATTTGAAGACATGGCAAAGGCAGACATGGCAAAGGCAGACAAGGCCTATTATGAAAGAGAAATGAAAATCTACATCCCTCCTAAAGGGGAAACAAAAAAGAAGTTCAAGGATCCCATGCACCCAAGAGGCCTCCGTCTGCCTTCTTCTTGTTCTGTTCTGAGTTTTGCCCCAAAATCAAGGAAGAACATCCTGGCTTACGCATTGGTGATGCTGCAAAGGAGAGATGTGGAATAACACTACTGCAGATGGTAAGCAGCCTTATGAAAAGAAAGCTGCTAAGCTGAAGGAAAAATAAGAAAAGGATATTGCTGCCTATCGAGCTAAAGGAAAACCTGATGCAGCAAAAAAGGGAGTTGTCAAGGCTGAAAAAAGCAAGAAAAAGAAGGAAGAGGAGGAAGATGAAGAGGATGAGGAGGAGGAGGAAGATGAAGACGAAGAAGATGACGATGAACAAGTTGGTTCTAGCGCAGTTTTTTTTTTCTTGTCTATAAAGCATTTAACCCCCCCGTACACAATTCACTCCTTTTAAAGAAAAAAAAAATGAAATGTAAGGCTGTGTAAGATTTGTTTTGAAACTGTACAGTGTCTTTTTTTGTATGGTTAACATACTATCGAATGTGTCTTTAGATATCCCTGTCCTGGTGGTATTTTCAATAGCAACTAACCTTGCCTGGAACAGTGTGGGGGTTGTAAATTGGCATGGAGATTTAAAGCAGGTTCTTGTTGGTGCACAGCACAAATTAGTTATATATAGGGACGGTAGTTTTTCATCTTCAATTGTCTCTGATGCATCTTATATGAAATAATTGTTTTTCTATTAACTGAATACTACTCTTTAATTACAAAAAAAAAAAGTTTCGGCTGTTTTGTTGACATTCTGAATGCTTCTAAGTAAATACAATTTTTTATTAAAAAAAATCAAAGTATAATTTCTATGGGATGTATATAAATTTTACACCATTGTAAAGTTGAAAACCAGGAAATCAAAACATCTTAAGTTGGGGATCATCTGTATAGGAATAATAGATATTAAGAGTGAACACTCTTTTTTTTTTTTTTTTTTTGTACCAGAGATTAAACCCAGGAGCACTTAACCACTGAGCTATGTTTCCAACCCTTTTTTGTTTTATTGAGACAGGGTCTTGTTAAGTTGCTGAGGCTGGCTTTGAACTTGAGGTCCTCCTGCCTCAGCCTCCTGAGTTTCTGGGATTATAGGCATACACCACCGCACTCAGCCAAGAGTGGACACTCTTTATGAGGACTGAGGTAGAGTATCCAAGGAAGGTAACTCACTGACAGGGAGAAGAGTCAAATTTTGTTTACGGGGCATGGACTGGCAGAGAAATAATTGTGGTGCTACAACAGTAAAACTTTCCAGAAATCCACTCACAGGACTTAAAAGAAACCCTGTGTTGTACTAGTGGGACTTATGAAAACCCAGCATCAGGAGCTTGTTGAAAATGCCTGGGGAAGTTAATGGGGAGGTGTCTCACCAGAGGCATTCCAACACAAAACTCCTTGAAAAGATGGGTTCTGAGGGAAGCTGCTGGCTGCCTGATGCTGCTGGCCAACCCTCTGAGCTGCAGAGGCAGAAGCTTGGTCCTGTACAAGCTACAAGCACTGCAGGGGTGCTGGTAAACAAGTAACTACAGCAGGAAACAAAGTTGCTTCCTGCAGTGTTTTCTCTCTCTTTCTTCCCTTCCCTCCTTCTGACAAAAAAAAAAAAAAAAAAAAAAAAATTAACATTGCAAGGCAGAAAGGGAACTATGTCAAGTACCCAGATCACTTTCATACGGTTGGCAAAAAGGGGGAATTTGAAACCAAGAGGCAATAAATTGATACCAACACAAGTGGTATCAGCCTGAACCATCCTTTATAAAATTTTCTATCAACTTTTTAACTAGTGATTTTAGAATCAATTAATGCTAATCTGCCCATGTCATTACCAGGATCCTTTATTTTGATAGAGGTTATCTTCATTTTAACTTTCCTCAAATTAAATTATTCTTATTATACTTTCTTTATATAGACAACATGATTATTTAGATGATCCAACATATATACTAATGTTTGTGTTTACTATTGCTTCCTGAATTCTTACTCTTTGTTCTTGTTAAAAATTCCTAGATATTGAAATACAGTCTGCCCTCCATATCCCTTAGCTCCACATCCCTGGATTCAGCCAACCCAGGTGGAAAATATTCAGGAAAAAAATGGCACCTGGGGGCTGGGGTTGTGACTCAGTGGTAGAGTGCTTGCTTAGCACGTGTGAGGCACTGGGTTCAATCCTCAACACCATATAAAAATAAATAAATAAAATGAAAGTATTGTGTCCATCTACAACTAAAACAAAAAATTTTTAAAAAGATGGCATCTGTACTAAACTTGTACAGACATTTGTTGTGTCATTATTTGCTAAATAACACAGTATAATGACTATGTACATAGTATTTACATTGTATCAAGTATTATAAATCATCTAGAAAAGATTTAAAGTATATGAGAGATATGAAAAATGCAAATACTATGCAACTTTATATAAGGGACTTGAGCATCTGTGGATTTTAATACTGAAGGAGAGTCCTGGAATCATAGATACTGAGGAACAAATGAATCTCATTTCTTTCAGAGAGGGTCTTTTCAAGGTAAACCCCTCAGTTCTGTTTGTCATAAAAAGTGTTCATCTGCTTCCTCTCTTGAAAGCATCATTTAACTATGAATAAAATTCAAAATTAACCAGTATTTTCTTTTTGCACATTAAACACACTACTGAATTGTATCCAGATATGTATCATATCTGATAGTTTATATCTAATTTAACTTTTTGTATAAACAAACACTTAAATTTTTTCTTTAAAAATTTTGCTCCTTAAAATTTTTTCTCAGGCTAGGGATGAGAGCCCTTGTCTAGAATGTTTGAAGACCTGCACTTGATCCCCAGCACTGAAAAAAAATAATTTGTCTTAGATATTCTGCCATTTGACCATGATTGTCTAGGATAATTTGGTTTTAATTACTCTGTTCAGAACTAAGAGTGATTTTTTTATTCTGTTGATGCATCTCTTTTTTCTTTTCTTTTTTTCTTTAGGTGTAGATTGACACAACACAATTCCTTTATTTTTATGTGGTGCTGAGGATCGAACCTGGATCCTGCCCATGCTAGGCAAGCACTCTACCACTGAGCCACAATCCCAGCCCGATGCATTTCATTTTTTTAAACTTGGGGAAAAATTTCAAGTATAACCTTTTCATTTTGCCTCACTCTAATTCTAATTTTTCCTTCTGGAACTCTTTTTTTTAAAATTTGTTTTAATTAATTATACATGACAATAAAATGCATTTTGACGTAGTATACGTAAATGGAGTGCAATTTCTGATTCTTCTGGTTGTACATGATGTAGAATCACAATGGTCATGTAGTCATATATGCATACAGGGTAATAATGTCCAATTCATTCTACTATCTTTCCTGATCCAAAGTACTATCTGCCTAATCTGAAATACCTCTATTCTTCCCTACTTCCCATTGTGAATTAGTATTCGTGTATCAGAGAAAACTTTTGGCCTTTGTTTTTTGGAATTGGCTTATTTTGCTTAGCATGATATTCTTCAGCTCCATCCATTTACTGGCAAATGCCATAATTTCATTCTTCTTTCTTTTTCTTTATTCATTCATCTGTTGAAAGGCACCTAGTTTGGTTCCATAGTTTAGCTACTGTGAGTTGAGCTGCTATAAACATTGATGTGGCTGTGTCACTGTAGTATACTGATTTTAAGTCCTCTGAGTATAAACTGAGGAGTGGGATAACTGGGACAAATGATGATTCCAGTCAAAGTTTTCTGAGTAATCTCCATATTGTTTTCCAGAGGGGTTGCACCCATTTGCATTCCCACCAGCAGTGCATAAATGCACCTTTTCCCCCACATCCTCGCCAAAACTTATATTTGCTTGTATTCTTGACAATTGCCATTATGACTGGAGTGAGATGAAATCTTAGAGAGGTTTTGATTTGCATTTCTCTAATTGCTAGAGATGTTGAACATTTTTTCATATATATGTTGATCGATTGTATTTCTTCCTCTGTGAAGTGTCTGTTCAGTTCCGTAGCCCATTTATTGATTGGGTTATTTGTTTTTTTAGTGTTAAATTTATTTATTTATTTATATTTATTTTTTAGGTATAGATGGACACAACACAATGCCTTTATTTTTATGTGGTGCTGAGGATCCAACCCGGGTCTCGCCCTTGCTAGGCGAGCGCTCTACCGCTGAGCCACAATCCCAGCCCAGTGTTAAATTTTTTGAGTTCTTTATATATCTTGGTGATTAATGCTCCATCTGGGGTGCATATGGTAAAGATCTGCTCCCATTCTGTAAGCTTTCTTCATATTATTGGTTGTTTTCTTTGCTGTGAAGAAGCTTTTTAGTTTGAATCTATCCCATTTATTGTTCTTGATTTTACTTCTTGTGCTTTAGGAGTCTTGTTAAGTAAGTCAGTATCTAAGCCAGCATGGTGAAAATTTGGTCCTACTTTTTCTTTTATTAGGGGCAGAGTCTCTGTTCTAGTGCCTAAGTCTTTTATCCACTTTGAGTTAAATTTCGTGCACGGTGAGAGAGAGGGGTTTCATTTCACCTTATGGAACTCTTTTATTTTTTTATTTTTTTTTTATTTTTTAGAGAGAGGAGAGGGAGAGAGAGAGAGAGAGAGAGAGAGAGAGAGAGAGAGAGAGAGAGAGAGAGAGAATTTCAATATTTATTTTTCAGTTTTTGGCGTACACAACATCTTTGTTTGTATGTGGTGCTGAGGATCGAACCCGGGTCACAGGCATGCCAGGCGAGCGCGCTACCGCTTGAGCCACATCCCCAGCCCCTTATGGAACTCTTAATATATGTATCTTTCTTTTCTTTTTCAGTACTGAAAATTGAATGCAGGGTGCTTTATCACTGAGCTACACTCCCAACCCTTTCACTAAGTTGCTCAGGCTGGTTTGAATGGACCATCTTGTGCCTCAGCTTCCTGAGTTGCTGGGATTACAGATATGTTCCACCTGCCTGACTAAATAGATATATCTTTAAATGCTCCATCTGTCTTAACCATCTTTAAAATTTTTAAATTTTGGCCTGGATATATAGCTCTGTGGTAGAGTATGTAATTAATATGCATGAGGCCTTATGTTTGATTTCCAGCACTACAATATATATATATAAATTTTTAAAAGCATTTTAAGGTTTCTTGTTTTAATAGTTTTTTGTTTTGTTTTGTTTCGTTTTGTTTAAGTTATAGATGAACACAATACCTTTATTTATTTATTTTATGTGGTGCTGAGGATCGAACCCAGTGCCTTCTGCATGCAAGGCAAGCACTGAGTCACAACCCCAGCCTTATATATATAAATTTTTATTGTAATATTTCAATATTATATCATGAAAGTTTTAATCACAAAAGCACAGAGATTAGTGTAATGAATCTCTATACTTACTACCCAGATTCTAAATTGGTAACAATTTTTCTAGTCTTGCTGCATCCATATTTTATTTCTCTCCTTTTATCTCTGAAGAATTTTAAAATAAACCTCAGATTTCAGTATCTGAAATAGAAATATATCAGAATGTATTTCTAAAAATTAATAACTTTTTCTTATGTATTATATTAGTCTCACACATAACAAATTTTCTAAAAACGCCTTCATATTATGAAATATCCTACTTGTATTCAAATTTCCCCATGCTTTTTTTTTTTTTTTTTGCTTTGTTGGCTCTATAAGGGCTTCACAATGAATCTGATCATTGTATATCTAAGTTCTTTTTTAATCCAGTTCCTATTTAATATATATTATATATAGATAAATAGACAGTTTTTTGTTGTTGTTGTTGTTGTTGTTGTTTTGGGGGGGTACTGGGGATTAAACCCAGAGGCCCTTTACCACTGAGTTACATTCCAGCCCTTTTTATTTTTTGAGACAGGGTTTTGCTAAGTTGCTGAGGGCCTGGCTAAATTGCTGAGGATGGCCTTAAATTTTCTATCCTCTTGCCTCAGCCTCCAAGTTGCTTGGATTACAGGTATGTGCCAACATGCCCAGTGAAAAGAAGGTTTATTTAGCTCCTGGTTTTGGAAATTCAAAGTCTAAGATTGAGGGTAGACATTGTTCTTACCTCTGGTGAGGTTGTTGGGTAGTGGCACATAATGGTGGAGGCACATGAAGGAATAAGCAGTCACATCCCAAACAAGAGCAGAGAGAAAAGAGCAGGCAAGGGCCAGGCTTCTCCTTTTATAACAACCCTCTCACCAAATCTACCTTCTGCACAATGACCTAAGGAGCTTCCATTAGGATCCACCTTCCAAAGTTTTGCCATTCCCAATAGAGTTGCCCTGTGAACCAAGCCTCCAATCAAAATGTGCCTTTGGGGAACACTACCACAGCAACCCAAAACAGTCACCATTGAAATAACTGAGGCAACAATTTCTTACCCTAAAAATTGACAAGAAAAAATTAAGAATTTATATGCCTGTAATTCAAGGTGCTCAGGTGGCTGAGGCAGGAGGATATCAAGTTCAAGGACTAAGCAAGCAATATAGACTCAAAAATAAAATATAAAGGGCCAGAGATGTAGCTCAGTGGTATAGTGCTCACCTAGCATATGTGAGGTAGTGGGTTCAATCCCCATTACTGTTAAAACTAAATCTATCTTGTTATTTGTAATGAACTGTGTTTTAGAGTAACAAAATAACCATCCCCAGCTAATAATATGGATACTATAAGTGTATATATTTTTCTATTTGTTAATTGTACAATTATCTATATATATAAAAAACTCAATTATTCAGATTTTTGCCTCATCTTGGTTTTTAATCTGCTTAGTCTATCAGTTTATGAAGAGAGTATATTAAAACTTTCAAATAGGTCTGGGGATATAGCTCACTTGGTAGAGTGCTTGCCTTGCATGCACAAGGCCATAGGTTCAATCCCTAGCACAAAAACAAAAACAAACAAACAAAAACTTTCAAATAAAACTGTTTATTGAACCGGGTATTGTGGTTTATGCCTGTAATCCCAGCAACTCAGGAGATTGAGACAGGAAGACTGAAGATTCAAACCAGGCCTTAGCAATTTAGCAAGGACATAAGCAATTTGATGAGACCCTGTCTCAAAATAAAAAATTAAAAGGGCTGAGGATGTGGCTCAGAGATTGAGCACTCCTGGGTTTAATTCCTGGTTAAAAAAACAAAAACAAAACAAAACAACAACAACAACAAAACAACAACAAAAAAAAACTGTTGGCTGATTTACCTAGTGTTTTTATTCTATTTTTTTCTTTTCTTTTCCTGTATAGTTCTACAATAATGGTGTGTGAGTTTCCTAGAGTTGCTAATAAAAACTACAACAAACTTGATGACTTCTGTTTATTCTCTCAGAGTACTGGAAGCCAGAAGTCTGAAATCAAGTTACCAACAGAGCCATGCTCCTTCCACAGGCTCTAGGTAAGAATTATTTCTTGCCTCTTTCAACTTCTGATGGCTTCAGACATTCCTTGACTTGTGGCAGCATCAGTCTACTCTGCTTTTGTCTTCACATGTCCTTCTCCTTTACGTTTTCTCTTATAAGGACATTTATCATTGATTGGTCTTAAGGTCCACCCTTACAAGATGGCCTCATCTCAAGACACTTAATTATATCTGCAAGGACATTTTTTTCCCCAAAAAGATCTCTTTCACAGGCTCTGGGTGATGTTTTTGAGGGGGGTACCCTTCAACTCACCATAAGCAGCATGTGTTAGGTACATGTATGTGATGAGAGTTTAATCTTCTTGCTTGGTTGATTGTAATATGCCTCTCACAGTCCTTTATTTTATATGTACACATTACCATATTTAAATCTATGAAAATCATGGCATTTGCAGGTAAATGGATAGCACTGGAGAAGATAATGCTAAGTGAAGTCAGCCAATCCCAAAAAAACAAATGCCGAATGTTTTCTCTGATATTAGGAGGCTGACTCATAGTACGGTAGGGAAGGAGAGGAATAGATGAATTCTAGATAGGGAAGAGGGATGAGAGGGAAAGGGAGGGGGCAGGGGATTAGCAAGGATGGTGGAATGTGATGGACAACATTATACAAAGTACATGTATGAAGACTTGAATTGGGTGTCAACATATTTTATATACAGAGATATGAAAAATTGTGGTATATATGTGTATTAAGAATTGTAATGCAAAAAAACCAAAGTATGTGTATAAAGGCATAAACTGGTGTGAATACTTTATATACAGATATGAAAAATTGTGCACTATATGTGTAATAAGAATTGTAATGCTTTCCACTGCTGTCGTGTATTTTAAAAAATTAAATTTAATTTAAAAAATCTATGTTTATGTTTATATACATAGATGTGCACATATGTATATAAATATATAATGCCAAGAACAAATGATGTGGAAGCTGTTAATTAGGAGTTGCATTGTTTGCAGGGAATTTAAAGACTGATAAAATATGCTAAGAGTTTGTGAGCTTTTTATTATCATTATGTTGGAGCAATTTTAAACAATGTCAGTGGTAAAATACTTGTCCCCACGGCCAAATAACTTTAGTTGTTCTAGGTTCTAAACAATTATTGCAGTTATTATTGAGTTGTTTTTTAATTTAGTTATAGATGGACACAGTACCTTTATTTATTTTTTATGTGGTGCCAAGGATCCAACCCAGTGCCTCACACATGCTAGGCAAGTGCTCTACCACTGAACCACAACCCCAGCACCATATTATTGAGTTTTAATAATAAATTTGTTAGAAGTCTTAACTATTAAATTTGGAAGGCTCAGAGAGATCATCTAGTCCAGCCCCATGGGGTTATAGAACTGGAGACAGAGGCCCATAGAAGGGAAGGTTATACAGCAGAGTGGGGCAAAACCAAGACACTTCACTGCCACTACCAGGAAAAAGGAGTCCTATAAAACATAGGTTATCATCTTACATCTGGCTCCCTAATCAGCAATCACATTCAGGGGGCCACCAAGTGGGAAGAACACTTCTGCCTGAGTCCATTCCTTAGCATGACAACCTGCTTCCACACACTTTGGACCTAATTCAAGGATGTAGGGGCTTACCTTGGGAGAAGCAACAGAGCATCACCTCTTTCTATTGCTTCCTCTATACCCTGGAGGACTGGGGCTGTCAGTTACCTCTGTGCCCTCTAGGGATCTTAGCCCAGGGCTGACACTTTGTAATTCAGAGAAACAGTGAATAAAGCAATATGTGGTTTGCCAAATAATAATAATAATCTTGTTAACTTCAAATACCATGTTTTACTGCTTATCATTTAATACACATTGGATTTTTCATAGAAATTAACTTGGGAAACTCCCTAGATGGTAATAAAGATTCAAAGGCAGACCACCTGGCTCCAAAGATTTTTTTTTTTTTTTTTAAATATTTATTCTTTTAGTTTTCGGCGGACACAACATCTTTGTTTGTATGTGGTGCTGAGGATCGAACCCAGGCCGCACGCATGCCACGTGAGCGCGCTACCGCTTGAGCCACATCCCCAGCCCTGGCTCCAAAGATTGTGTGCTATTGGTCAGTGTTACTCTGCCTTCACATTAGCTTGAGATTATCAAGAGATTTATAACAAATTGCATGTGTTCTTGTTGCTATTTAACACAGACACAAATGTTTTCCAATTTTGACTTTCCAACATCCTTTATTATTCTATATTATGAAATAGGAAGTGGGGCTGAGAGAACATAAGAGACTACGACAGCATGATAATTAACACAAATAGAATGTAAATGCCAGTCTTCTCTGGAAAGCAAAATGTAGTTCACATACATCCTTTTTTAAAAAAAATTTTAATTTGTTATGTATGACAGCAGAATACATTACAATTCATATTACACATATAGAGCACAATTTTTCCTATTTCTGGTTGTACACAAAGTAGAGTCTCGCCAATTGTGTCTTCATACATGTACTTAGGATAATGATGTCCATCTCATTCCACAGTTCATATTGTCTCTTTAGTTTGCTCAGGTCAGTTCAGGTACCAGAGTGGAAAATAGTTTTATGATATTAAATTTATTTATTTATTTTTTGTGGTACTGGGGATGGAACTCTACCACTGAGCTACATCCCCAACTCTTTTTAAAAAAATATTTTTAGTCATAGATGGACATAATAGCTTTATTTTATTTACTTTTATGTGGTGTTAAAGATCAAACCCAGTGCTTCACACATGCCAGGAAGCACTCGACAACTGAGCCACAACCCCATCCCCCCAATTATTTTTATTTTGAGAAAGGGTCTCACTAGTTACCCAGGCTGGCCTTGAACTTGCAATCCTCTTGCCTCAGCCTCCCAGTCACTGGTATTACAGATGTGGGCCACCATGCACAGCTGGTGTGTGCTTTTGTTCCTGTCCTTTCTTAAGCAGTTGTGATAGTCATAAAACCTTCATCAGATGGAGCACCATGATCTTGGACTTCACAGTCTACAGAACCATTAGCTAAATGAACTTCTACAGTTTATAATTCACCATCTGAAACTGTAATATTCTGTTATAGCACTAGAAAAACTAAGGCAACCTCCTGAAAGGGCAGCATGCTGAGGTGACAGTTGCCATTTCTAAACTTGTCATTATCAGGGAAAACAAATTTTATCAACTTTTAATCTTTGAATAGAGAACTTCAACAAAAATAGGACTTCAGAAAATACATGACTAGTGGCTACTAAGCCTAAGATTTAAAATCTCTGGCAGACTTATGGAGTTTTTCTCTGTAAATTCATGTGTATCTGGCTTTGTACCTACAAATGCTTAACAGTTATTAAAATTTTGCCCTTTCCTTTAATACACACATTTAGTACATTTTTCCAACCATTAATTGAAGACTTAAAAAAAATGCTGACATCCTCCCGAGAACATCCAAGAAATACAGCATCAAGCAATATACAAAGGCTTAACCTGCACTCTTGCTATAATCCATGAACGAGCATGTATTAAGTGGTTTGTGTATTACTGTCATTGAATAAGCCTGAGTCTTTATCATACCTTGGAGAGGATAATAAGAGGGGAAACAATGTTTTTTTTTTTTTTTTTTAATCCTATTTCCAGACATTACACAGCAACTTGGTATTTCACCAAATTCATTCCAACCTAACGCCGTCAGTCGTAGTCCCACCAAGAACCGCCAGGGCAAGAGTCATCATTTTCATCTTTACGTGGAGTCTTGGAAATCCACAACATGACGTCTTCGCGTTAGGCGTAGACGAGGAACAATTGGACCCTCGTGGAGGTGGCCCGGGTCTCTCCGCAGGGGTCTCAGTGGGCGGAGAAGCGATGGAGCAGGCGTTTGAGTGCGGCCTCCATCAATCCTTGAGGACTAGGCAATGGTGGAGTTGTGGGAGGGCCAACGGCCAGGTTTCCGAGCCGGCGACACTGAAAGATGCCCCTGGACAGGTTGGTCCTTCTGGCGGGAAGAAGCGCCGCTCGGGGGAGCCCACAGCTCTCTCCATCTTGGCTGATGGAAGTGGGCAGCGGCGTCCGGGTCTCCCCCTGGTCGTGATGGCCCATCATGGCCACACGGACTCGTACTACGAAAGTGGTAGCCGTTCCCTCCGCCGAACCAGAGTCCAGTCGGGGCTGCTCGTGGACAAGTTTCCCAGTCCCATGGGGTTCGGTTCAGAATGGGCCCCAGGTTCCCCCAGCAGTTCCAACAAAATGGAGGACGTCGTCTCCTCTTGCTGCAACCAGGACGGGAAGTGAGGGGACTGTTCCCCACCGGGGGAGGCGAGGGAGGAGGGGCCTCCTGGATGCTCAGGTACCTACTTAAGCTGCGTTCCCGACCTCCCCCTCATCCTCGCTCTAGTCATCCCGGGCGTCCTCCCTCGCTGGAGCCTTCCAGGGACTGGAGAGAACGTTGGGGCATCGAGGCCGCATCTCTTCTCGAACCGAGGAAACGGCCTGGAGCCCGGGCGCGAGGACAAGTGACCCCGCTTCAATTGCTCCCGGCTGTCCCGGCTCTGAGAGTCAGAGGCCCAGCGACGGAGCCAGGCAGCGGATTCCCGGGCTCCTGAACCCAGCCGGACCAGGTGGGTGGGGGCGGGGCGAGGCGGGAGGGGCTAGGAGAAGGGACGCGGCGGGAGCCGCGGAAGACCTTCGGTGGGGGAATGGAACGGCAGAGCAGGAGGTGTGGCCCGCGACTGAGGGACTGTCATTCGGACCTCCCCACGAGGGGTGTCCTGAAGGAAGGCCAGTGTAACCAATGAGCGTGCCCGAGGCACCCAGGCTCGTCTCCGACCGCAGCCAATGAGCATGCAGAGGGCGGAGCATATGGGGGTTCGTTCGCATTGCGCCTCCGCCTTCTCATTACCAGCGCTAAAGCCGCAACTGGAATCTGTAAGTACGTGTTGCCGAAGGGGGTGGGTCAGGGGAGGGGAGATTTCATTCCGCGGAGCCATATCTAGAACCCGTGAGGCTTATCCCCGCTTTCAGGGTCGTGGAGAGTAGGGGTGGCTAGAAGCGACGCAGTCTCCTAGGGAGGAGGCGGAGGCTACTGGGGAGGCGGAGAAGGGTGAGGGCAGTCTCCTGAGCGTCCCACCGTTTCGGGCTTGATACCCTTTGGTGCGGCCTCCGTAGCCGCTACCGCTTCGGGGCCTCAGTGGCTCTTTGGGGCGGCGCTCCTGTCACAGGCACCTTAGGTGCTGCCCGAGAGCTGCGTGAGTGTGGTGGCGGCCGAGCGAGCCTAGTGAGGCGGTAGCCAGGGGTGGGCTGGGAGGTCTCGGGGTATTTTTCTCTATTTTCTGCGGGGGAACCCCGGCCGGCTTTGCTGCTCTCGAGTCTGCCCTCCTAACCTGTCGTTGGAGCCTACGTCCCCCAGGTTTTTTCGGGACTAAGATTGTTGCTTTTGTCCCACCGGCTCCCCTTCTTAGCTCTTATCTTGCCCGGCGCTGCGAGGCTTCTTGGGCGAGTTCCTAATGGCGGACCTGGAGCTAGTCGCCAACTGCCCGCAGACAAACCTCGGGTCCAGGGCCACTACTTGCCGCAAATGCTGCTCAACCGTGACGTGAGCTTCTCTCTGCGTATTGGTTCTCGAGTGTCAGGGATGAAGCTGGGTGGGCAAATTTTGGAGGGAATACGAATCCCTTGCTGGCGCTGAATCAACGTTTGCCCTGCCCCCTCTCTTCCTAGGAGCTGACCTGGTGCCCTTAGCTCAGCTCACCCAACCCCACCCCGAATTCTGTAATTTGAAGAAACAGGTTTAGCTTTGTCTCTACGTTGTGGTTTTGGTTTTCTTTGAGTTTTTCAACAACGTGCGGGGCTGGCAGAACCGCGCAGTAACTTCATGACCTATCCCTTTACATCCTCTTATGTTGAGGAGTTGGTGGCACCACACAGTTTGGTTGTAAATCATTTTTTATCTCCTCTACTCTAGGACCCGGAATCACCTTCAGGGCAATTTGGTGAAGCTTTGGCAGAAATTAATACAGAAAATATCTCTATTGTGAGTCATTTTATCCCATTTTCTTGTTTAATATATTTAGTGAAATAGTAGGTTGTTCTTCCTGTGAGATTACCTCCCTGTTATCTTGAAGGCAAAGAGTAATTATTTTGAGTGGCCTCTGTCCCCAGAGCCAAGCAAGGATAATCTCCGTGAAAGCACTGGAGTGACTGCTGGCATTTACACAACTGCTACTCTCTCAGGGGCTTCCAAAATAGGACTGTTTGTTCCATTTTATAGAATGCATTTAACATTTTTGTCTTCCTTTCCAGTGGATAGATTTTTTTTCTTTCTGGATTTTTAAATAATTAAAAATAAAATATTAAAAGAAAAAACTATGGCTTGTATTATATTTGAGGAAGATTGATTTATATCTATATCTATGTATATTTCTGTTTTTTTGTTGTTTTTTTTGGTACCTGAGATTGAACCCATGGGTGCTTAACCACTGAGCCCCCCCCCCCCCCCAGGGTCTCCCTGAGTTGCCTAGGGCCTTGCTAGGTTGCTGAGGCTGACTTTGAACTTGCAACCCTGCTGCCTTGGCCTCCCAAGCTGCTGGGATTACAGACCTGTGCCACCACATCCAGATGATTTATATACCTTGACAGTACTCCAGCTGTATCACATCAGGAAATTCATAATCTAGTTGTAGCATTTACTACTGAATTAGCAGTGATTGCCTTGTCCCTTCATTATGGTTAATGGGCTTTTTCTTTGTTACCAGAAAGTACTATGTGTTCCTTGTGATACAATGCAGATGCTCCATTCTCCGTCATCTATTCAGTTAATGATTTTAACACCAATGATGATTTAAAAAAAAAAAAAAAAACTCCTATTTTTATCATGTGGGATTCTGTTGTGTCTTAGGTCTGCTGCATTTTTATCCTTTCAACACTGATCATTTTTCTATTGTTCAGCACAAAGAACTTTGTGATTCACTTATTCTCCATGCTTTCATAGTAGTATTACAGCCTTCTCTTTGCTGGAGTTGCTCCCTGCAAACTAAAATTGTTTTGTTTTGTTTTGTTACTGGAGTCTTAACCCAAGGGTGCTTTACCACTGAGTTACATCCCCAGACCTTTTTATCTTTTTTTATATTTTGAGACACTATCTCATTGAGTTGGTTAAGGCCATCTCAGTGGGTTGGTTTGGGCCTTGCTAAATTGTTGAGGTTGTCCTTGAACTTGGCCTCCTTTCTCAGGCTCCCAACTCCTGGGCCTGGCTGCAAAGTTAAACTTATTGCAGTTGTTTTATTCTTCTTTATTTTTTCTTTCTGTTTTTTTTTTTCCTTTCATGAAAATTGAGGCCAAGGCCTTCCTTACACGTGCTTATAGCTGACCTATATTCACAGCCCTACGTTTAACTTCTTACACAGTACTTCTAAACCACACCTCTTTAAGGACACAATGTCAGGATATAGAGTTTTGTGTCTAGCTTTTAGGAACAGAAATTACTTCAAGTGGATAATTTTCACAGGATTCTTAGAGTGGTAACATTGGAGATTCCATAGAAGTTTGGTGAGATGATGAGATGTGGGGTGTGGTTCTAGAGCTATGATGGATCTTGTAGGAAAAGGAAATTAATGAGAACTAAAAAGAAAAAGATTGGCCAGGTAATATGTCACTGACTCAGTTATTAGCACTTAGGCTATTTTTCTCAGAAGTCATCAGGTATTTACGCCATGCTGTTGTGCAGAGGATTTGCTTTTTGTGCCAGCCAGAGTAAGGTTCAAATCTCTGCTCTCTTACTTTGGCAAGTCAGTTATTCTGTGAGCCTTTATTATGTACATTTTACAAATGAATAAAGTAAGTATCTTCCTAAGATTGTTATGAAGATTGTAAAATTCTTGGGCCATAAATTATGGGACACATACATAAACACACATGTATTTAGTTAATGGTAATTAATGATAGTTTTTTATTTTTCCTTCTGGTAATTGAACCCAGATCTTCTTATGCTAGGCAAGCATGCTATCACCTACCTACATCCCCAGCCCTCTTTATTTTTTTTAAATTTTGAGGCAGGATCTTGCTTAGTTGCCCAGGCTATCCTTGAACCTTCCTGCCTTAGCCTGAGTAGTTGGGATTACAAGCATGTGCCACCAAGCCCAGCCTACGATTCTATATGTGTATGCACATGGGCAGGCGCTAAGCATGTGCTGGACCCCTGAGCTACTGCCTAACCT
The DNA here is from genome assembly GCF_021218885.2 of Marmota monax. Lineage (NCBI taxonomy): Eukaryota > Metazoa > Chordata > Mammalia > Rodentia > Sciuridae > Marmota > Marmota monax. Next base: position 9,249,326 of record NW_026691982.1, on the reverse strand, counting down.
TGTAAGTATATAGAATTTGTGTCCTCTTTTTTTCCTGAGATTTCCTCAGTTATATCTTTCAATACTTTTATTGAGTTTATTCTGTTACTAAGTGTTTAATTCCTGGCATTTTTAAAAATTAGAAATGTAAAACTTTTAATGATGTTTGCTCATCCCTTATCCATCTAGAGTACTAATGATAGTTATGTGGTTTTTCATTTTCTTTTTTCTGCACTGTCATGTTTGTTTTTCCTCCTTATCTTATTTCACATTAGAGGCTTTCCCCAATACTTTCAATTCTTTTTTGTTTCATTTCTGTGTTTATTTTTTGTTGTTGTTCTTTTTAGTTATACATGACGATAGAATGTATTTTGACATATATACATGGAGTATTACTTCCCATTCTTGTGGTGTACATGATGTAGAGTTACACTGGTCATGTATTCATATATAAACATAGGAAAGTTATGTCTGATTCATTCTACTGTCTTTACTATTCCCAACCCCACTCCTTTCCCTTCCTCCCCCTTTGTATAAACCAGTGAACTTCTATTCTTCCCTCCCACCCCCTTTTTGTATGTTAGTATCCACATATCAGAGAGAACATTTGGCCTTTGGTTTTTTGGTATTGGCTTGTTTAACTTACCATGATAGTCTTTATTGGCAGTTGCCACAATTTCATTCTTCTTTATGGCTGAAATACTTATTTTTTTAAATATATTTTTAGATGTTGATGGACCTTTATTTTCTTCATTTATTTATATGTGATGCTCAGAATTAAACCCAGTGCCTCACATGCAAGGCAAACATTCTCTACCACCGAGCCCCAGGCCAAATACTTCTAATTCTTGGCTAGCCTACTTATGATTAAGAATTATTGGGGCTGGGGTTGTGGCTCAGAGGTAGAGTGCTTACCCAGTGTGTGTGGGGCGCTGGGTTTGATCCTTAGTTACCACATAATAATAAAATAAAGATATTGTGTCTACCTGTAACTTAAAGAAAAAAATGTGAACTACAACCCAGACATGGTGGTGCATTTGTGTAATCCCAGCAATTTGAGAAACTGAGGCAGGAGGATCACAAGTTCAAAGCCATCCTCAGCAGTTCAGTTAGGCACTAAGCAACCTAGCAAGACCTGTCTCAAAAGTAGTGGTGGGGCTGGGGGGTGCCGGGGCTGTGGCTCAATGGTAGAGTGCTTGCCTAGCATGCATGAGGCACTGGGTTCGTTCCTCGGCACCACATTGAAAATAAATTTAAAGAAAGATATTGTGGGGCTGGGGATTTGGCTCAAGCTGTAGTGCGCTCGCCTGGCATGCATGCGGCCCGGGTTCGATCCTCAGCACCACATACAAACAAAGATGTTGTGTCCTCCAAAAACTGAAAAATAAATATTGAAATTCTCTCTCTTTAAAAAAAAAGAAAGAAAGATATTGTGCTGGGAGCCATTAGCCAAGTAGGTATGACAATTTCCTTGCCAGCGTACCCCATGTTGCTGACATTTTGCAGTGACATTGAATGTAGGTGACCTTGCTCAAGGACCAGGGCGGATTAGGGTGTTCCCGGTTTAAGATAATACTGTTTAGGGCGTTCCCAGTTTAGGTTCCAGGTTTAAGGTTTAAGATTATTCCTGCTGGGAATAGGGCGTATCCTGCTGCCTGAGTTCCCCTAGAGTTCTCACGGGATTCAGACAGTATATTTTGGGAGAGAGAAGCCCAGTGGAGGTGGATTTGGGCAGAGAACGTGGATTTCCCCAGAACGTGATTGTAGACGGCTGGTGTGAGTTCGGGAATAAAGAGTTGCTGTCTGAATCTACAAGCTGTGTGGTGGCTCGTGATTGTGTGCCCAGCCAGACTGTGGCATTTGTGCCCAGCCAGGCTGCGGCAATATTGTGTTCATCTACAACTTACAAAAATTTTTTTAATTTAAAAAAAAGCGGGGGCGGGGGGGGGATGGGGCTCCGTGGTTAAGTGCTCCTGGGTTCAATCCCCAATACCAAGAAAAAAAAAATTTTTGTGGACTACAAAGCTGATTGGAAGAGTGAGAGGTGAGGGTGTTGAGGGCCTCGCACCCTGGTGGCGGCCACTCAGAGGCTCCCGCACGTACTCCTCCATGTCCCCGCCTTCCCTCGCGGTGGCCCGCCCCGTCTCCACCTCCCTCCGCAGCCCCAGCGGCCGTCATCTCGCCAGGTCTGGGTGCCCGTGGGAGCGAGCGGCCTGGGGATCCTCGCTGCCCAGGATGCCTCCTCTGGGCGCGGGCTGAAGCCAAAGCAGGCCTGGTCCACAGGTGGCGGAGCAAGGAGCAAACCACTCAGAGGAGGCAAGATAGAGGGGCCAGGCTCCACCCGCTCAGCTGATTGGCTTCTCTGCAGTGATGCTCATTGGGCTGTTTCCCCGCCCTTTCAGACCGCGGAGCTGCTCATTGGGGGACTCTTTTGGCTCCGGCCACGTGACCCAGCCAATCTGCCTCAGGAGTGGGAAAATTTAAAAATGACCTAAGAGTTCTGGTTGAGAGTGCTCCCTGGAAGTGCCGAGAAGTGGCGGTTGGGCTTTCCGGGAATTCCTGGAGAGCTGGGTGGTGCCTCCTGCATGCTAAAAATAAAGTTCGTTCCTGCTTGACAAGTGGCTCCTGAATTGTGCCCAGCCAGACTGCGGCATGAGGGCAGGACTTTAAATTTAGAGCTTTGGTGTAGGATGAAATTTTTGCCAGTTGATAGGGAACTACATAGGTCATTTTTAGATCTTTGCTTTTTACTGTTCTTAAATCCACAGGGAAGAGTCTTGAGAAAGAAGTCTTCCAGAGAAGAGCCTACTTCCTAGAATATAGAAGTCTGGATGTGAGTTCTCTGAGAATCATATGGGAGAGGGAGTATTTCATATGCATTTGTTGTGTTTGGTGCACCTTGAATATCTTACATTCTATTCTCACCAAAGAATTGAATTTGAGAACTTTTGCTAAGAGGGAAAAGGGTTGTCACTCTCAACATAATGAGAGGGAAGTGTCTAGGACTATCTCCCAGCTTTTTTATTTTAGCCTTCTACTCACACTTTTCGAGGGAAATCTGATACAAAAAATTTCTAAGACCTTTTTTTTTTAAAGATTTTTAAAAATTTATATGTGGTGCTGAGAATCGAACCCAGTGTCTCACACATGCTAGGCAAGTGTTCTACCACTAAGCCACAATCCTAGCCCATCTGACCTTTGATAATTGTAGTATAAATCAGGATGATCTCAGCTTTTTTCCATCATATATTTAAGAGTTTGTGTCAGACCAGCTTAATTAACCAGTTATTCCTTTTCTCTTTAGGTTGTAAGATTTCATTGCTTTGGTTTCTTGTTCTTTATTTCCTTGTGGGTAGGATATTTACTGTTTGGGGGGTTTTGGAAGGTAGTGAAGCTAGTTGTATTATCATCCCACCATCTTAATCCCTATCAGGCTATTGATTTCTAGATAGTAATTTTATACCTAGGCACTGTAATAATTCTCTTGCTCTTTGTAGTGGTGTTTCATTTGATTCTTCTTTCTCATACTTTGTTGCATTTGTTAGTAACCTTCAGAATCATGGTACTTTATTACTGATTTTATGGGTTTTTTTTTTGTTTTTGTTTTTGTTTTAATAAAAACGTAATGTCTGTGGGTTTTGTTTTGGTTTTGGTGGTGCTGGGGATTGAACCCAGAGCCTTGTGCATGCTAGGCAAACATTCTACCAACTGAGCTATATCCTCAGCTCTGATTTTAAATGAGAATGATTATGGCATATATACTCACTTATATGAAGCTGGCTTTGGAGTTGAACTTTTTTATATTGATAAAATGTGTTAGGAAATGATGAGTCTACAGAGATGCTGAAGAAGAACATGTTGTAAATGTGGTACTGAACCTTTAGCATGCTAAGCATGCACTCTACTGCTGAGCTACACGCACTGACCCCAAGTCTGATTTAAAACTAGGTGTAATACTAACCACCAATTTTTAGTTTTTCAGAGCTGTATGACTGTAGCAAGCTGAAGATTAAAGAGTGCTCTTTCTAATAGGCAAATATATAGAGACACAAAGTAGATTAAATGATTGGGGCTGGGAGAAAGAGGACAATGGTTATAGAGTTTCTTTCTTGTGATGAATTCTCTAAAATTGACTGCTGTGATGGTTGCACAATTCTGTGAACATAAAAAACAAACATTATATACTATAAGTGAGTGAATTTTAAGATGTGTGGATGATATCTTAGCAAAGTAAATTAAAAAGAATGCCCTTTCTAGTTTTTTGTTCTGTGAGAAGAGGAAAATAGGGCCTAACAACCAAAATAGGATACCATGAAGTTGATACAGCCCTTTTCCAGAAGGATAAGTTTATTCAAATATAAAAGGTCAGACAGAATTGATGTATTTACCACCTTTTTAAGTTTATATAGTTAATATAATTATAATCTCTTTCCTTGAAAATTAACCTCCTAATAAGCTTAATGGATGAATATTAACTGTGATTTCAGTTTTTGTTTGTTTTACAGACTTTTTTAAAAAATAATTCTTAGATGGACACAATACCTTTAGTTTATTTATTTGTTTTTATGTGGTACTGAGGATCGAACCCAGTGCTTCACGCATGCAAGGCAAACGCTCTACCACTGAGCTAGAACCCCAACCCCTCTTTTACAAACTTTTAAACTGATTATTTATATTTGTTTATTTGTTCGTCTCTTCTCTTTCTCTCTCTCTCTTTTTTTTTTTGGTACTGCTGGGCATCAAACCCAGGACCTGACATAGGTACTTTACCATTGACCTATACTCCTAGCAGTTACTTCTTTGCTTTATCTTATTTATTTTGGGATATTAGGGATTGAACCCAGCAGCACTTAACCACTGAACCACCTACCCAGCCCGTTTTTCTATTTTTTTTTTTTTTTTAAGAATTTTAATATTTATTTTTTAGTTTTCGGCGGACACAACATCTTTGTATGTGGTGCTGAGGATCGAACCTGGGCCGCACGCATGCCAGGCAAGCGCGCTACCGCTTGAGCCACATCCCAGCCCCCATTTTTCTATTTTTTATTTTTTATTTTAAGAAGAATCTCGCTAAATTGCTGAGACTGGCTTTGAACTTGGAATCCTCCTGCCTCAGCCTCCCAAGCTGCTGGGATTATAGGCTTGCACTGTGGCACTCTCCCCAACTGCTTTATTTTAATTTTGATTTTATTATTGTAATGAATTGGCTCATCTTGTGTGTGCACAAGCAGAATGCTAGTTTATGTTTGAGAGTGCTAGTGCTTATATACCTGGGGTGGGGTTGGTGCTGGGGATTGAACCCTGGGCCTCAAGCATGTAGGTAAGTGTTCTGTGTTTGAGTTAAACTCCCAACCAAAGGGCTGGCATTGTGGCTCAGCGGTAGTGTGCTTGCCTTGCATGCCGGGGGCATTGGGTTCGATCCTCAGCACCACAGTCAAAATTTGCTCATCTTAAAAAGATAAGTAATATTTAAACATTGTTTTTACATTAATTGCATATAATATCGTGGCTATGAAATAGGTTTTACAGTTAGATTTCTTGAATTTGAACCCTGATTACTTTTTTTAGCCATGAAGACTTGGGCCAGGTCTTCTGATTCTTAGTTTGCTTGTGAAAAAAAATAATAGTTCCTACCTCACTAAGGGAAGTGTTAACTGAGATAATATATTTAACGGTGTATCACTTCTTAGGAATAAATAGTACTTATTACGTGATTGACTGTAACTTATCAACTAAAATTAAGAAAATTTTAGAATGAAAATGTTAGCATATTCCAATACAAGGCATTTAAATGGAATAATGACTGCCTTGTGAAGTGAGTTTTCCTAATTATTGAACACCTGTATAGTTCTACCTGCTTTCACTCTTTTGAGTTTCTACTCTCAGAAAATTGAGGTTAACAATGTATAAGCTACTTTGACTTACTATCTATCATTGATACATACTTATATACATTCCAGTTATACTTATTTTTGCCCCTTGTCATTAAGATGTAAATGAGGGCTGGGGATGTGGCTCAAGCGGTAGCGCGCTCGCCTGGCATGTGTGCGGCTCGGGTTCGATCCTCAGCACCACATACAAACAAAGATGTTGTGTCCGCCGATAACTAAAAAATAAATATTAAAAATTCTCTCTCTCTCACAATCACTCTCTCTTTAAAAAAAAAAAGATGTAAATGATTTTTATATATGGTTAATTTCACATCTTTTCCTATCTGCTTAAGAGCTGTGCTCCTTCAGTTACTCATTTTTGTAGATTCTTTAACTATTGTCTGCTGGATTTCTTCATCATCATAGCTTATTATGTAATAGTAACACAAAAATGTTTGTTGAGTATAACAAGAATAGTTAAGAATTTGTGGGGGCTGGGGATGTAGCTCAGTTGGTAGAGCACTTGCCTTGCATGCACAAGGCCCTGGGTTCCCCAGCACCACCAAATAAATAAGAATTTGTGGCCTAGGGCTAGGGATATATTGCTGTGGTACAGTGCCTGTCTAGCATGCATGAAAGTCTGGGTTCAATCTCCAGTATCCCCAAAAAAAGAGAGAAGAAAAGAACTTGTGAGCTAGTAGCTAGGTTTACCTAAATTATACCTATCATCATGATGAATAGCTTTAAGTGAATACTATAATTGAGTAGATTATTTTAAATATCTTTTAATTGTAAATGGACACAATATCTTACACACATATAAAACACACACACATATATGTGTGTATGTGTGTTTTATATGTATATATGTGTATGGTTTGTTTTTTTTTTTTTTTTGGTTAGTGCTGGGGATTGAACTCATGGCCTTGTGCATGCTAGGCAAGCACTCTACCAACTGAGCTACATCCCTAGTCCCATTTATTTATTTATTTTAGTTTTCGGCGGATACGACATCTTTGTTTGTATGTGGTGCTGAGGATCGAACCCAAGCCGCATGCATGCCAGGCGAGCGCGCTACCGCTTGAGCCACATCCCCAGCCCTCCATCAAACTCTTAACCAATTTTTTTTTTTTTTTTAACAGGAGAGGAAAAACTGGAATGAGTATTTGTTTTTTCTCTAAAAGTTGAGGTAATAAATCATATATTTTAATGCAAAAAAAAGGTAATAGGATTTTTTTTTTCTTTTGTCTGTCTCCTACAGGTTCTTTGGCATGGATGATTTTTCAGTGGGAGGATTAGAATTGACCAACCAGATTCCTGCTTTGTTAGGGAGTACGGCCATGGCAGCTAAACTCATGGACATAGAAAATACACGTGGTGATCCAGTTAGTCCTTTAGTAAATAGATCTAGAAACTCATCAGTGGAAGATGATGATGATGTTGTGTTTATTGAATCTGTACAACCTCCTTCAATTTCTACAATAGCCGATCAAAGAAATTTTATATTGGCATCATCAAAACATGAAAAACCACAAGGAAATCATTCCATGTTCCTGACGCCTTCAAAAGATTTGGCTTCTCAGAAGGGAAGTATGTGTGAGACAATTGTTATTGATGATGAAGAGGACATAGAAACAAATGGAGGAGAGGAGAAAAATTCTTCCAATTTTACTGAGTGGGGACTTCCTGCAACTAAAAATAATACCAAAGATTTGGATTTCTCCACTTCAAGTCTTTCAAGAAGTAAGGTAAATGCAGGAATGGGTTATAGTGTTATCACAACAGAATCGACTCTGAGATACATTTTACTAATATTACAACCTTAGAAACAGTGTAATGCTGGGCGAGATATGAACTTAATGATTACACATATAACATCACTGTAGAATACCAACTTGGGAGATATCGCTAAAGGACTTCAGTCAAGTAATTTTGGTGTTAATATACAAACATACACCCCATCTTTAACTTCACAGACCAAGACTGGAGTAAGACCTTTTAATCCTGGTAGAATGAATGTGGCAGTAGATGTATTTCAGAATGGAGGATTTCCAACTCATCATAATCCTGGTAAGCAGTAGGCGATATTATTTACCTTCTACATCAAGTGAATAAACTTTTAGCTATATTTAATGCTTATTTATATCTATTTACATTCTGTATGAAATATTTCTCTTGTCTTTAATATTAAGGCAGTATATTGCCAGGTGCAGTAGCACACTCCTGTAATCCCAGTGTCTCGGGAGACTGAGGGAGGAAGATCATGAGTTCAAAGCCAGCCTCAGCAATGGCAAAGTGCTAAGTGTCTCTAAATAAAGTACAAGATAGAGTTGGGAATGTGGCTTGGTGGTTGAGTGCCCCTGAGTTTAATCCCCAGTACCGCTCCCCCCCCCAAAAAAAAAAACAGTATATTTTACATAATAAAACTGTACAGTCTACTTGGTCTCTGAAATTTTAGGAAGTTAATCCTATTTTACCCAATGTGATTTACATCTAAAGTGTTTTAATTTAAAACCTTCATAACTACTACTACCCTTGTTTATTTTAATATGAAGATTGTAGGGTTGAGGCTGTACCTTAATAAACCATGTACTTAATATATCTAAGGCCCAAGGTTCAGTCCCCAGTAGCAGAAATAATAAATAAACAAATAAGTAAATATTGTAGAATAAAAAGATGGATAGTGAACAAAATAATATGTAATATCAAATTTTAATTTGTAAGTATATAACTTGATGTTTTAGTTTTTGCTTTTTAATTATTTACTTTGGGGCTGGTTGTCTATGATTTTAGTTTTTAAATCACCATTTTATTAGTTGCTTGATTTTAGAAGTTGGAATGTTTTAGAGAAATTTATTTTAAAATCTTTTATGTGTAGAGTCTTTTTTTGATAGATATAGCAAGTTATTTTAAATATTAGCAATTCCTTTTTGTGGCTTTTCTATTACTTAAGTGGGGTTTGGGGGTGGCAGGATTGGTAATGGATTTTTTTACCATTTTAATGCCCTTTAGCCTGTTGAATTTTTTAAAAAATAACTGAAAAGAAACCAGAACCTAAGAACCTAATTCTGTTACTGCTTTACTGGAATGCCAGTTTTTTCTTTATATTTTTAATCTTTTCCTCTGTTATGAGAATACTATATGATTATTACAGAATATTTGGAAGAAACCATGGTTAGAAATAAAGACATATCTGTCTTCTTATTCCAACATCTAGAAGTGATCTCTGTTAAGTTTCTGGTTTGTGTACTTTCAGACTTCTGTGATTTAAAAAAATATATATATAATTTAAAGTATATCATGGATAATTTTATATCACATTAGTATACTCAATCTAAATTGTAGTATTTTGTGTCTTTTAAAATATATAAATACAGTTGTTAGTGGTCACAGACTATTCTTTTGTCTGAGGTACTTATTCCCCTACTTTCTTTTTTTTTTTTTTTTTTTTTTAGCATTTATATATAGTTTCCCAATTTTGACTTTTGAAACAATACACTTGAGTAAATTATCATTTATAATTTTTAATTATTTCCATAGAGTATTTGTTATATGGTTTATATATGAGGTATCCCCCAAAAGCTCATGTGTGAGACAATGCAAAAAAATTAAGAGTAGGCATGGTGGTGCACACCTGTAATCCCAGCATCTCTGGAGGCTGAGGCATGAGGATCTCAAGTTTGAGGTCAGCCTAAGCAATTTAGCAAGATCTTATCTCAAAATATAAAGGGCTGGAGATGGTTAAGCACCTGGATTTAATTTAACAAGATCTTATCTCAAAATAAAAAGGGCCTCATAGTTAAGCACCTGGATTCAATCTTTAAAACTACAAAAGAAAAAACCTGGTTGGAGAAAGGACTAGTTTTAGTCTTTTTAGAGAGTTATACATAGTTTTCTTTTGATATAGCATCTATACTAGACAATTAGTAGTTTTTAAAGGTTCTTAAAAAGTGGAATCTTGGGACTGGGGATGTGACTCAATGGTAGAGAACTTGCTTGGCATGCACTGTAATTTAAAAAAAAAGGTGAATCTGACTATATATAACTATGTAAAACTATGTATAACTCTCTAAAAAGACTAAAAATAGTCCTGTCTCCTACCAGGTTTTTCCTTTTGTGGTTTTAAGGATTGAATCCAGGTGCTTAACCATGAGGCACATCCCCAGCCCTTTTTATTTTGCTTTAATGAGTTTTTATACTCTATTATCTTGAAACCCACCTTTGTATGATTTAGTGTATTGGTTATTTGGAACACAATGGTTCACTGAGTTGCACAAGATCATTTTAAATGTTGACAGTTCAGAAACCTTGTCAAAATCTCAGTGGTAGAAGTTTTCAAAAATGCCGATTTTCACTTAAAAACTTAAATTTTTTCATCATTAACAAATACTGTCAGTTTTCTTGACGTGAAAGATTCATTTCATTCATTTTAAGAAAAGGTTTCCTGCCAAGCAGTCTGGCACACTCATGTAATCCCCACTACTCAGGAGACTGAGGCAGGAGGATCACAAGTTGAAGGCCAGCCTCAGCAACTTAGTAAGACCCTGTCTCAGGAAAAAAAGTCTGGGGAGGGCTGGAATGTGACTGAGTGGTAAAGTGCCTCTGAGTTCAATGCCAAGTACCCAAACAACAAAAACAAAAAGTATGGGCTGGGGATGTGGCTCAAGCGGTAACACGCTCGCCTGGCATGCGTGCGGCCCAGGTTCAATCCTCAGCACCACATACAAAGATGTTGTGTCCGCCGAAAACTAAAAAAAAAAAAAAAATTAAAAAAAAATTCTCTCTCTCTCTCTCTCTCTCTCTCTCTCTCTCTTAAAAAGTATTTCCCAATAGCCATAGTTTATCATTCCAAGTCAGTAGTAATTCCATGAAAATGGTTTAGTTTACTTTCAGTACATCAAATGTGCAACTGCTTATTTTTTGTTTTTAAAAGAGACAAGTAATTTTTACTGTTTCATAAAAGATATCTATTGTGTAATGGAGAATTTGGGGCTGAGAGATAGAAAGCTTGCTTAACTGCATATAAGATGTACAAGGTCCTAGGTTCAATCACTAGCACTAGGGGATGAGGGGGTTTTGATTGGCCTTTGTCCCTGATTCCTGGAGGGGAGTCTTAAGTCCCAGGAGTTTCCAGAATATTACAAGTATGGTTGTTAATTCATGATCTCTTAGATTTATGCTGAGATGAGATGATACAGGATAGCTATGTGATTAATGAATTGGATTTTTTTTTTTTTTTTTTCATTTGGGGGAACAGGAATGGGGGATTGGACTCAGGGCCTCAAGACACTCTACTACTAAGCTATATCCCCTGCTCTTTTTTTTTTAAAGACAGGGTTTCGCGAAAAGACAGGGTCTGGCGGAGTTGTCCATGCTGGCCTTGAACTTTGAATCCTCTGTCTGGGGATATAGCTCAGTAGTAAAGCAGTTACCTAGCATGCAAATATGCTGTGGGTTTTATTCCTAGTACCACAAGTTAATTAATTAAAATAAAACCTTATCTTGTTCTTATCTTCCTCAGGGAAGCATTGGGCATGTTTCATTCAAGTATTTCATCAGCATGTATCAAATATAAGTTTAAGATTTATTTAATGGTTTGCTATTTGCAGGTTTTCTAGTCTTTGCAATTGTAAACCAGGTTTTTCATGAACATCTTTTAGGTTTAGATATTTATTTATTTATTTTTGGTACTTGTGATTGAACCCAGGGGCACTTAACCACTGAGCAATATCTCCAGCCCTTTCTATTTTTGAGATAGGGTCTCACTAAATTGCTTAGAGCCTCACTAAGTTTATGAAGCTAGCCTTGAACTTTCAATCCTCCTGCCTCAGCCTCCTAAGCACCGGAACCAGTGGCATATTTCTTTTCTTGAAAAGTTTCTAGAAGTACATTTTGCAGACAAAATGTCAATTTTTTTTTTTTTTTTTTTTTAATGTTGAGGATTGAACCCAGGACCTCGAACACATTAGGCAAGCACTCTACCACTGCGCTATGACCCCAAATTTATATTTTGTTCTTGTCATCCCTTTATCTTACTAATTCATACCTGTATTTTGTATTTCTAATATTTTCTCATTACATGAAATATTATTGATTTTTAAAATGTAAAAGCACTAAATGATTCATTTGATACCCATAAATAAGTGAAGCAGAAAGTTTCCATAACTACACTTGAACTGTAGTCGTTTATGATATATGACAATTTCTATTGTCTATGAAGTATGGACTGAACTTACATCATTCCTGAGTTCTGTAAAGATCTACTTTTGAAGACAAAACTTAAGAGAACAGTATCCTTGAAATAATAAGATTTATTCTAGAGCTGCAGGCATGGTGGCTGTAATCCCAGCAGTTTGGGAGGCTGAGGCAGAAGTAACCCAAATTCCAAGCCAGCCACAGCAATTTAGCAAGGTTCTAAGCAACTTAGGGAGACTCTGTCTAAAAAAAAAAAAAAAAGTGCTGGGGATGTGGCTCAGTGAATAAGCACCCCTGGGTTCGTTCAATCCCTGGTGCTTAAAAAAAAAAAAAAAAGATTTAATTTAGAATTCTAAAGAAAATGTTCATAATTCTAAAGAAAATGTTCATAAGTTTATCAGGTGAAGGTAATGGTTAATATTTGAAGCTTTCTTTGAGATTAAGTCACTTCTAAGGCAATGTCAGTATAACTAATAGAAAATTTGCTAAAAAACAATGTGATTTAAGGCAGGCATGGTAATGTAGGCCTGTAATCCTATCTACTTTGGAAGCCAAGGCAGGAGGATCGTAAGTTTGAAGCCAGCCATGGCAATTTAGCGAGACCCTGTCTAAAAATAAAATAAAAAGGCCTGGGGTATAGCTTAGTGGTAGATCCTCGAACTGGGTTCAACCCTAGTACTGAAAAAAGAGAAGGCAAGTAGGGAGTGGAGTAAGGAACCAAGACAAGAAATGTGATTTAGTGAGGCTAATGGGGGATGGAGTGAGATGATACATTCAGTTTTAGACAACTGAATATGAGATGATGTAACAGCATATCTATCCAATCGTTTCCAGATGCTGTGCATGAACCAGAGTGCATTATTAATATGAATATGCAGTAATGAGAAGGAAGATACACTTGTGATTATGTCTTCTTTTAATTCCAGTAAATTTTCTAAGAGTTGGAAATGCTAACACAAAGAATTAGTCCTAAATTGTGATTTAAGATGTCAGGAGTCTCATTTATGTTTTTCTTTTCTTTTTTTGTTTTGTTTTAATATTTTTTTAGTTTTAGTTGGACACAATACCTTTATTTTATTTATTCATTTTTATGTGATGCTGAGGATCGAACCCAGGGCCTTGCATGTACTAGGCAAATATTGAGCCACAACCCCAGCCCTCATTTATGTTTCTTAAGGATTGGTTGAAAGAAAAGGTTTATTAGGGATATCGGGGGCGGGGGTTAACACAAGGGGAAATTTGCCATTGTGCTACATCCTCAGTCCTTTATTTTGCTTAGGGCCTCACTAAGTTGCTGAGGCTGGCCTTGAAATTTCGATCCTTCTGTCTCAGCTTTCCAAGCTTCTGGGATTACAGGTGTGAACCACTGCACCTGGCAAAAAGACATGTTTCAAGTAAAAGATTTTGTCATTTGTCCTGTGTCACTGGACTGTCAAGTTAGGCTAATTCAGAAGTCTTTTGGAGGTGAATATGAGATTATTTGGGGTCTATGGGCTGTGATATAAAACCAGATTATCTATTTGGTGACTTTCAATGATTTCAGAATTGCATTATAAACATATAAATGCTGACTCTTTTCGGGTGCTGGGGATTGAACCCAGGGCCTTATGCATGGGAGGCAAGCACTCTACCAGCTAAGCTATATCCCCAGCCCTAAATACTGACTCGTTTAAAGTAACAATAACAATTTTGCTTAGTGTATATTGTTTTTCTTAACATATCCCTAATTATGAAAGGCTGGTATCAAAATCCACAGTATAAATTAAGAGTAGAATCGAGGCATGGCATGGTGGTAAACTTATGTAATCTTAGCTACTCAAGAGGCTGAGGCAGGAGAATTGCAAGTTCAGAGTCAGCAGGTGCAATTTAGCAAGGCCCTGTCTCAAATTGGGAAAAAAAGGACTAAGAATATAATAGTTTATTGGTAGAGTACCAATGGGTTCAGTCCCCAGTACCACCATTTAAAAAACAAATTTTTTTTAATTGCTCTTGCCATCATTATTATGTTTTTATTACATTATAAATATTTTGTACATGATACTGATTCTAGGGAGTCGCATTTCTGATAACTAGGTAATTCCTATGCCTCTTACTGAGAATAAATAGGAGAAAAAGAAAAAGTATATAAAATATCTGTTGAAGACCATCATAGAGCTAACAAATACAGTGAAAAATGTTGGAGTTCTAAGACCTAAGAGAAGAAACCTCAGAGAAATAATTCTAATACTTAGTACTCCATTTATCCTTCATGAATATGTGTTCATTACCAGAAAAGGCTCTTGAGGAGTTAAGTAGTTTTTTGATAGACTTCACTGGAGACTCCCAAAGAGAGGTGCTTGTAGAAACTTCTTTCCAGGGCTGGGGTTGTGGCTCAGTGGTAGAACACTTGCCTAGCATGTGCACATGCCTAGTGAGGCCCTGGGTTCCAGTCTCAGTACCACATATAAATAAAATAAAGGTCCATTTACAACTAAAATAAATATATATTTTTTTAAAAAAAGGGGGGCTGGGGTTGTAGCTCAGTTGTGGAGTGCTTGCCTTGTATGCATGAGGCACTGGGTTCGATCCTCAGCACCACATAAAAATAAATAAAGAAAAATAAAGGTATTGTGTCCATCTACAGCTAAAAAAAAAAAAAAATTTAAAAAAGAAAAAAGAAACTCCTTTCCAGCTTTTGAATTAGAATGATGACAATATTCAGAGCCTTAGGCATTTTTTTGTTTGTTTTGCAGTTTTTCATATAAAAATAAATAGTGTCTGCAAGGTCCTGGGTTTAAAACCTGGCACCACAATATTAACAAAAATAATTAAAAAATAACCAGAGCTGGGTGTCATGACACATGCCTGTAATCCCAGCAACTTGGGAACCTGAGACAGGAGGATTGCTAGTTCAAAGCCAGCCTCAGCAATTTAGTGAAGTAACCAGAAATATGAGGAGGTTAGGCCATATCAAGAGGGGGAAAAAAGCAGACAATAGAAGTAAGCATGCAGGGTTTCAGGATAATAGGGTTGGGCTGGGGGTATATTTGAGTGGTAGAGCACTTGCTATCATGCACAGAGCCCTGGCTTCAATCTCCAGCACCTCACACCCCACCCTCCAAAAAAGATAATAGGGCTAACAAACACAAATTTTAAGAAACTATAGATTGGACACAGCTAAAGAGAGTACAAATGAACTGTAAGATGTATCATTGAAGGTTATTGAGACCCAAAGCTGTAGAAAACACAGAAAAGAATGTAAGAGGACTATCACAATTGACTAAAAGAATAAGTAATTAGTGTTCCAAAAAGAAGAGGATAGATGGAGCCAAAAAAATACAATTTGGTAATTTTCTTTTTTCTTTTTTTTTTAAGAGAGAGAATCTTTAATATTTATTTTTTAGTTTTTGGCAGACACAACATCTTTGTATGTGGTGCTGAGGATATAACTCAGGCCGCACGCATGCCCCTGGTGATTTTCTAAAATGAAAAAAACGTTAACTTAAAAATTCAAGTACCTTACCCGTGCATGAAATAAAGTCCATTGACAACTAAGAAAATTAAAAAAAAAATAGGGCTGGGGATGTGGCTCAGAGGTCAAGTGCTCCTTGTTCAATCCCCAGTACTTACCTCCCCACCCCCACAAAAAAAGAAATTCAAGCACCTTTACAAATTCCAGTTAGAGTAAACTATAAAAAGACATGTACAGGGGCTGGGGCTGTAGCTCAGTGGTTGGGTGCTTGCCTAGCATGGGTGAGGCACTGGGTTAGCACCACATGAAAAATAAAGTTTAAAAAAATATATATTTAGGGGCTGGGGTTGTGGCTCAGTGGTAGAATACTCGCCTAGTGTGATGCACTGGGTTCAATCCTCGGCACCATATGAAAAAATAAAGAAAGAAAATAAAGGTATTGTCCAACTACAACTAAAAATATATATAAATATTTAAATATATATATTTTAAACCTTTATTTGTTTATTTATTTTTATGTGGTGCTAAGGCTCGAACCCAGTGCCTTGCATGTGCTAGACGAGCACTCTACTGCTGAGCCATAACCCCCGCCCTTTTAAAAACTGCATATTAAAAAAAAAAAAAGACATATACAGCCTGCCACAGTGGCACATGCCTATAAATCCCAATTATTCAGGAAGTTGAGGTGGGAAGGTCATAAGTTTGTTTTGTTTTTTTAAATTGTTGTCTTTGTCATAATGAATTTTTTTATTCATTTATTTATATGCATTGCTAAGGACCAGTGCTTCTCACATGCAAAGCAAATGCTCTACCACCAGGCTATAGCCCCAGCCCCAAGTTTGAGGCCAGCCTCAACAACTTAGTGAGATCCTGTCTCAAAATAACTAATAACAAGGACTGGTAATGTAGCTCCATGTTAAAGGGCCCCTGGGTTCAATCCTGAGTACCTAAAATTAATAAATGAGTAAGTTGGAAAAAAAATACAAATATCATAGTAAGAAATGGGGAAAAAATTCAAATGTTCATCAATAGCAAGAATGAATAATAATACAGTAATATTGGTCATGCAAGGAATAGTCAACAATAATTAGAAGAATGATCTTGGGGATAAAGATGTAACTCAGTGCAAAAGCATTTGCCTAGCACTCATGAAGCCTTGTGTTTGATCTCTGTGTTGCAAAAAGAAAAGGGAAAGAATATCTTGCTGCATGCAGTGGGGGTGAGCCTTAACTGATAAAATATAGAGCTAAGGAAACTAAACATAAAAGTACGAACTATGTGATTTTGTGTATGTGAAATTTAAAATAAGACAAAACTAATCTTTGGTGTTGTGGGCATGTAATCCTGGGTACTTAGGAGCCTGAAGCAGGAGAAGTGCAAGTTCCAGGCCAGTCTGGGTAACTTAGGCCCTTGTGGGGGAGGGTTTAAGGTCTGGAGATATAGCTTAATGGTAGAGCATTTGTCTAGTAGTATGTGTGAAGCCCAGGGTTCAGTGTTCAGCACCACACACACACAAAAAGAGAGAAGTTAATCTTTGACCTATTAAATGTGAAGGGAGTAACTGATAGTCAAGAGCTAAAAGAAAAGCTTTTGGAATATTAGAAATATTCTGTATATTTATCTAGATAATAGTTGTGCAAGTTTATACAATGCTAGAAAAAATAATTAGCTTCTGCACTTAAGATTCTTAGATTTTAGTGAAATATCTTAGGGTTTTTAAAACAATGAAACATTTTAAAACATGAAATCTCTTAAACATCAATATTATATGATTAAACAAGTAACAGGTCCTATAATAAAACATTATTGTTAGAGGCTGTGTATGAATTATGGGTTTGTTTGAGCAATCATGAGGCGAGGTAGGGGGGATGGGGAGTGGTTGTCCTGTGCTTTTCTGAGAACTCCTGGTGTGAATCCACCAGTTGCAGATTGCTCAAATCAAAGCTGACACCTTACCTTAGTTCAAAGCCCTAGGTTAAAAAGCAGCCTTGGAAGGTGGGCGGAACCTCCCTAGTCCCAAACAACTTGTTTTTCTCATACTTATCCTGTTTTCCTCATCTTTTTCCTCAAGAAGCCTGCCATACTAAAACCTTTTGATGTATTTCCCCTTAAATAAAGATTTGGGGCCTTTTTCCTTGTTCAGCTGTAATCCCTGCCAGGGCTAGGAAACTTGCCAGGCCTCTACTTTGAAAACTATTTTCTGCCTCTTTTGTTCTTTATTTATTATTTTCACACCTCCAAGCAGGAATCTGCTCTCTTGGGGTGCTGGTAACCCCGATACATTAGCATCAGAATACCTTTCATAAAAAATTATTTTGTAAATCAAACTTGCAATTTTTTTATTTGTTCTGTTTAGTTATACATGACAGTAGAATGTATTTCGGCAGATTATACATACATAGAGTATAACATTCTATTTAGGATCCCACTCTTGTGGTTGTACATGATGTGGAGTTACCCTGGTTGTGTATTCAAATACAAGGCCAGGAAAGTTATGACTGATTAATTCTACTATCTTTCCTATTTCCTTCTCCTCTCCCTTTCCTTCATTTCCTTTTGTCTAATCCAATGGATTTCTGTTATTCCCTTCCCCAGCCTCCCTTGTTTTGGATTAGCATCCACAAATCAGAGAAAACATTTGGCCTTTGGTTTTTTGGGAATGGCTTATTTCAGTTAGCATGATAGTCTCCAGTTCCATCCATTTACCGGAAAATGCCATCATTTCATTCTTTAATGCTGAGTAATAATTCCATTGTGAATTATTACCACATTTTCTTTTCTTGCTTGTTCTCGTTTAGTTTTATCTGTAAATGAAAATAAGACAAAATAAGAAACAGTAGGTAGCAATTGAGGAAAGAATATAGGTATGGTTGTTAGTGCTAGTAATGTTGTTAAGAGGCCCTTGGAACAGTTGGAGGGAACCGATGGCCCCCTCTTTGTAATAACAAAAAGCTTCTTTTTGGTACCAGGAATTCAACCCAAGTGCTTAACCACTGAGCCACATCCTCTGCTGTTTTTATATTTTTTGTTTTGAGACAGGGTCTCACTAAGTTGCTTGGGGCCTTGCTAAATTGCTAAGGTTGTCTTTGAATTCATAATCCTCCTGCCTCAGCCTCCTGAGCCACTGGAATTACAGGCGTGCACCACTGTAACCTGCACAAAAGGCTGGTGAGCAGTGAGGCAGAAGAATTGCAAGTTCAGTAAGACTGTCTCAAAATAAAAATTTCACAAAAAGAACTGAGGATGTAGTTTACTGGTAAAGCACCCCTAGGAAGATGGATGAATGGATGGATATAAACAGATAGATATGAAAAAATAATTTTATACCATAGGGTCCTGTTTTTTGAAGCTTCATCTAATTTTCATTAGAAATGCAGAATCTCTGGTCCCTTTTCATATCTACCAAATTATAATCTCTGTTAAACAAGATTCCTAGGCTGGGGATGTAGTTCAGTGATAGAGTATTTGCCTAGCATGCTCAGGCCTTGGATTTGATCCCCAACACCACAAAAGAAAAAAATAAAAGATTGTTAAGTGACTTCATATACATATTGAAGCATTTCACCTCTATGTAATCCTATACCATTTTGAAGCTAATAGTAATATATTATTAATAATAATAACAGTGACATACAATATATGTAAGATTAGGAAAGCTATCTTTCCTGAGTAACCTACAACCTATATTAATGCCTATGAAAGCTAGGAAATAATTTTAGAAAGATTTGAATTAAAGTATTATATCTAAAGTGTTTTGAAGGAAAGTAGACCAATGTCTTCAGTTTTCTTGAAATATGCAAAAATGATGGCTTAATTTTTAGAGCAATGAATAGGTGGAAAAATGATAAAGCAAAAACAATAAAGTAGTGTTGAATCCACTTGGTGAGTATATGGGTGTTAGTTATAAAAGTTTTCAACTTTTCTGTATGCTTTAAATTTTTCATAATGTTGGCTAGGAAAATGGATAAACTTATAGCCTTATCATATTTCTTAAGGTTTCTGGGTAGTCAGTCATGCTTCACTATAGCTATCTCTGCATTTGCATATCCTTTGCCATTTTCTATAAATGTATATAAAAATGGCATTTTTTGAGTGTGCCACACAACACTTTACTATTATATGCATTATCTCATTTATTCCTTATAATAGTTCAATGAATTAAGTGTAATTGCAGTTTATATCAGAGAAACCACAATATGGGGGGGCTGAGGTTATAGCTCAGTGTTCACCCAGCATGCATAAGATCCTGGATTCAATCCCCAGCACCACTTTGAAAAAAAAGAAGGCCAGCCATGCCTGATATTATGCTCTTGTACTCCCATAAACTCAGGATTGAGGCAGGAGGATTACAAGTTCAAGTTGTTCCTTGGCAATTTAGCTAGACCCTGTCTCAAAAAAAAAAAAAAAACAGACCTGAGGATGTGGCTCAGTGATCTATTGCCCTTAGGTTTAATCTCCATTGCTAAAAAGAACAAACATGAGCTTAATGTATTTGCATAATCTTGTAAATTAAGGAGATACACTTTTATTTTTGTGTTTTGCCATACTGGAGTGGAATCTCAGGCCTCAAATATGTTGGGCAAGTGCTCTAATACTGAGCTATGTACCCAGCCCACAACTTAGTTTGAACCTGCGAAGTCTGATTTATAACTGATGGCTATAGCATTACACAATTCTAGTATTCATGATTAATTGTTGGCACAATTAAATATCATTCCCTTGGAATATGAAGTGAATAGTTATCCTAGATTGTTCATTGAGGCTGTCAACCCTCAACACATGCTTGTATGCTGCCTCTTAAATTCTTAAATGAAAATTTCAAATATTTGTCTGATGTGAATTTTATTTATTCCATAACTTTTTCTTGTGTTTTTCATTTTTAAGATTCTTGGATCTCCCAGTCAGCATCATTTCCCCGTAACCAGAAACAGCCAGGGGTGGATTCTTTATATCCAGTGGCCTTACTTCCTAATCAGAATTTCCAGCCTCCAGCCCAACAAAAACTTACTAAACCAGCTAAAATCACTTGTGCAAACTGCAAAAAACCTTTACAGAAGGGACAGACAGCTTATCAACGAAAAGGATCTGCTCACCTCTTCTGTTCTACCACCTGCCTTTCTTCCTTCTCTCATAAACGTGCTCGAAAGACACGAAATGTTACATGTAAAAAGTAAGCAGTATCATTTCTCCATATGGTTGAATATGAGCAATAAAAATAAATGTTCTGCATGCAATTGGAAGGCTGAAAAAGTTTATGAACCTGGAGTATGTTAGAGCTGTGAATTCTTATATTATGCTTCCGCTTAACAAGAAAGTGAAATATAGGTATGGAAGTATATTCTCTTTCCCTTACACCTTATTTCTGCCAAGGTATTACCAGCATGTTTGAATGTTTCCACAAAGCTGAACAACTGGTGAAGTTCTTATGCTACAAAAGGTGTTTTTACCTTTGAACCTTCTCTTTCTGTGTTATTTAGGAACTCATGGTAATGAAGCCAAGATTAGATTTTACTATATCCAAAAGTTATAGCTGATTCCTAGGGTTAAATAATAATAAAATGAAAATGTTAATTATTAATCATATATTTTACTTTTTGTTAAAATACAGTGTTCTTGGGGCTGGGCTGTAGCTTAGTGGTAGAGTGCTTGCTTAGCATGTGTGAGGCCTGGGTTTGATCCACAGTACAAAAAAAATAATAAAGGAAACGGTGTCTTAAATTGTCTATCCTTTGTGTTTCAGAGATGCACCTACAAAGAAGGCTACTATTGTTACTCCAGTAGAATCAAGCAAATCCTTCCAAGAATTTTGTTGTACATCTTTGTCTCCCTATGAAGACAACCAGAATCTTAGAAAAGGATTTTTTAATAAGTCAAGATGTACAATCTGTAGTAAATTAACAGAGGTCTGGATTTTATACCTAAATTGTTAATTTAGGTTAACAGGGATAATTGTAACTTTTAAGTGCTCTTGTAAGCTCTGCTGTCTAATGTAGATATCCTGTATATATATCACGAAGTTAAAAGATGGAATAAGGATATACTAGAACTATCTTATTAACTAATGTGTAGTATGGAAAGTACACATTTGTTTTTATGGAACTCATTGTAATAATTTAACAATTTGTGGTAGATTTCTGTTCATAGTAATAACATTAAAGAAAAGTGTAGTTTCAGAGCATGAGGGAAGCAACAGATCCTAATACAAGAACATGTGAAACAGAATGCATTCTGTTCCTTTAACACTAATTAAGTGATTCAGCATCTTTCAAGTTGCTGAAAAGGAAGAAACATGCATTCGGGAAGTCCTCATTTTATACTGTTTTTGTTAACTATATTTGGTTCAGGTGATCTAATAGCTGAGCAAATCAGGGTATGATTTTATTTATTACCACATTGAGAACTATCTTACTTATAGATACACTGGCACACCATCCTGACCATGGATAATGTTTATTCCCATATCCCCTTCTATGAATGTTCTAGAGAAGTGAACTTAATAACATTAAGAATGCCTGTAATCCCAGCAACTCAGGAGACTGAGGCAGGGAGGATCAAGTTCAAAGCCAGTCTCAGCAACTTAGTGAGATACTGTCTCCAAAAAAAAAAAAAAAATGGAGGGCTGGGGATATAGCTTGTTGGTAGAGTGCTTACCTCATGTGCACAGGCCCTGGGTTCAATCCCTAACACCACACACACACAAGAAAAAAGCTGGGATGTGGCTCAGTGATTAAGCACCCCTGGGTTCAATCCCTGGTAACCCCACCACCAAAAAAAAAAAAAAGAATTCCTAATCCAATTTTGTCTTTTTTTTTTTTTAATTGTAGTTGGACATAGTGCCTTTATTTTTATATGGTGCTGAGGATTGAATCCAGCGCCTCGCACATGCTGGGTGAGAGCACTCTCCGCTGAGTCACAACCCCAGCCCCAGTTTTGTCATTCTTAAATGCCTTCGGGAATTGCTTTTTCTCTGTGAATATTGATTTTACAAACAGAAAAAGTGAAAGAACAGTGAAATGCTTTTTAATCTTTTTTTCTGAATGTTTCTTTCCCTGAGATATTACTAGAGGTTCTTTGTTTCTTTTACAGAAACTAGTTTCACTGCCTTTCTTTTTTTTTTTTTTTTTTTTTTTTACTAACCTGGTTCATATATTTTAGTTAATTTTGTTTTTTCTTTTAGATTCGTCATGAAGTCAGTGTTAATAATGTAACACACAAGCTATGCAGCAACCATTGCTTTAATAAGTACAGATTGGCCAATGGTCTAATAATGAACTGCTGTGAACAGTGTGGAGAGTATATGCCCAATAAAAATGCTGGAAACAATATCCTGATTGGAGGTCAACAGAAGCGATTTTGTTCCCAAAGTTGTGTTAATGAATATAAAGAGGTAATTCTTTTTAATGATTAAGTATGTAATGGCTTAACCCTATTAGCTTATATTAATCAAATTTATCTTAGGATCTTCTCTAGTTCCATTTTGTCATTCTGTTATTGAGCTGACCATTTCAGCTATGTATTGAAATCTTTTATTTATTTATTGCATGATGCTGGGTTTTGAACTCACAAATGCTAGGCAAGTGCTCTACACTGAGCTGCATTCTCAGTCTTACAATATTAAAATCTATCCATTATTGTAGGTAAGCTTGTTTTAAATGTTTTTTTCTTCAAAAGTAATTGTTCTTCTCTTCACTTTGTACTCCCACTAACAGTTTAATCCAGTAACTCTACAGTTTAATCAAAATTTGGCGTTGTCTGTTTTGATTTAAGCCACTTTAGTGGCAAAATGATGATTTAATTGTGGTTTTAGTTTACATTTCCCTAAGAACCCAATACTCCCTTTTCATCAAAAGATAATTTTATCCAACTCTTGTGTGGTATGTGTGTGTGTGTGCACGCGCGCACTACAAACTGATCCAGGGGCGCTACCACTGAGCCACATCCCCAGTCTTTATTTTTTTGATTATCACCCTCATTTATTTAATTTTTTTGGTACTGGAGATTGAACCCAAGGGATGCCTTACCACTGAAATCCCCAGCCCTTTTTAATTTTTTTTTATTTTGAGACAGAGTTTCTCTAAGTTGCTGAGGCTAGCCTCCAGTTTGTGAGCATTCTGCCTCAGCCTCCTGAGTTTCTGGGATTGCAGGCATGTACCACCACGCACAGTTTTATATTTTTATTTGGAGACAATCCTGCTTAATTGTTCACCCTGGTCTTAAAGTTGCCTCAGCCTCCAGAGTAACTGGGATTACAGACATGTAGCGGTCTCTTAAAATCTTCAGACAATTTTTGAGTTGTCTGTCTCTCTCTCTTTCTCTCTTTTATTTTTTTTTTTTTGAGACCATAGCTTTTTATGTTGTCCGGACTGTCCTGGAACTCGTCCTACCTCAGCTTTCCCAGTAGCTGGGACTATATGTACGTACTACCATGTCCAGATCAAATTGGGTTGCCTTTTAATTGCTAAGTTGTTGGAATTCTTTAAATATTCTGGATACATGTTATTTGTTAAATAAATGTATTCAGAAGATCTTCTTTCAGTCTGACTTGTCTTTCATTTCTTAATGTTGCTTTTGAAAAGCACAAGGTTTTACTTTTTATAAAGTTCAATTTACTACTTGCTTTTCTGATTAATGTTTGTATCCCATTAAAGGCATCTTTGCCTACCAATATTACAAAGATATTTTCCTACATTTTCTTCTGGCTGCTTTCTTTTTTGTAGTGCTGGAGATTGAACCCAAGGCAGATTCTCTACCATTCCAGCCCTAGCTTTTTAGTTGTAAGTTTTCATTTTTAAGTCTGTGATATATCTTAAATTAATTTTGCATATGGTGTGAGGTATGGGTTAAGGAATTAATAAATTACATGATTTAAAGATATTAAAAGGTTTCAGTGATCAAGGCATTATGGTATGGTATTAACATATAAACAGATCAATGGAATAGAAGACAGTCTAGAAATAGAAACACATATATAGTCAGTTGATTTTTTTTAATTTTTGCAATATTAGAGATTGAACCCAGGCCTTGTGCATGCTTAGGCAAGTGCTTTACACTAAGCTTTATCCCCAGCACCAGTCAGTTGATTTTAGAAGGTACCAAATTATCTTGATGAGAAAAGCAAGGATTTTTTTTTTTTTTTTTTTTTAACAAATGGTGCTGGCTGGGTGCCATGCCATGCCAACACCTCTAATCCCAGTGGCTCGGGAGGCTAAGGCAGGAGAATCATGAGTTCAAAGCTAGTCTCAGCAAAATGCACGGTTATAAGCCACTTAGTGAGAACCCTGTTCCTAAATAAAATACAAAATAGGGCTGGGATCCAGTGCCCCTGTGTTAAATCCCCTGTACCCTCCCCCACTGCAAAAAAAAAAAAAAGTTGGGGGCCTGTGGATGTGGCTCACCGATCTGTTTGTTTATATGCCAATACTATACTATAATGCCTTGATTACTGAAGCTTTTTAATATCTTGAACCTCTAGGTTCAATCCCCAGTACCAAAAAAAAATGCTGAAGGATTGTTTTCACTTGTATGGAAATAAATTTGTTTTTAGTTGTAGGTGGACACAATACCTTTATTTCACTTATTTATTTTTATGTGGTGCTGAGGATCGAACCCAGGATCTCACACGTGTGAGGCATGGAAATAAATTTGATTCCATTTTATTCCATATACAAAAATTAAGTTGAAGTGAATCAAACATAACTAATATTTTTAATCCCATTTCACTGATAGGATTTACATAATTAGCTTTAGGAGGAATTAACCCTCAAGTGCTAGGTTTATTAAATAGAACAAACAATAAATACCGATAGTTCACTTTTAAGTTTTTCTTCCCCCCAGGATAAATGTATTTTATTATTAAAATAAAATAAGAGGATGGTTAATAGCAACTCTTTCTTTTATTATTTATTTACTTATTCTAATTAGGTATACATGACAGCAGAATGCATTTTGATTCATGGTACATAATTGCTTAATTTGTTTTTCAGGGAAGACTTATGCTATCTTTATGTATACTGTTCCTAATATTCATCAATGCTTTTGGAGGTGGCCTATAGAAGAGCATAGTGAACAATTTGATAATAGATGAAAAATTTTTTAAATGTTATCTTTTAAAAATAGTGCATGAAGGAGTTGGGGATGTGGCTCAAGTGGTAGTATGCTTGCCTGGCGTGTGTGAGGCATTGGGTTCGATCCTCAGCACCACATAAAAATAAAATAAAGATATTGTGTCCACCTAAAAAAACTAAAAAATACTTTTAAAAAATAGTGCATGACAAAAGTAATATCTGGGGCTAGGGTTGTGGCTCAGTGGTAGAGTACTCACCTAGCACGTGCAAGGTGCTGGGTTCGATCCTCAGGACCACATAAAAATAAGTAAGTAAAAAATAAAGGTATTGTGTCCAACTAAAACTAAAAAATATTTTTAAAAAAAGTAATATTAGGGGCTAGGGTTGTGGCTCAGTGGTAGAGTGCTCACCTAGCATGTATGAGGCACTGGGTTCAATCCTCAGCACCACATAAATGAAAAATAAAGGTATCGTGTATTATGATCATCTGAAGCTAAAAAATAAATATTAAAAAAGTAATATCAGAAGGTGTAAAAATTGGCAGATACATAGTTCAAATAGACAGCAGCCTTATATCCACATTTTTAATTTTTTTCTTTTTCTGTACTGGAGATTGAACTCGGGGCTTCACACATGTGCTAAGCAAATGCTGTTTACATTTCCAAACCTTTTCATTTTATTTTGTGACAAATCTCACTGAGTTAACCAGACTGCCTTCAAATTTGAGATCCTTCTGCCTTAGTCTTCTGAGGTGCTAGAATTACAGGTGTGGGCCATTGTACCTGTCTCAGACTTTCTTGAGTAACTTCATTACCTACCATTCTAATCCCCTAGAAGAAAGTCTGAAATACAATATTTCATTTTTGAGTAATGCAAAGTAATTCACAGTCACTTTGCAAACAGGCATCATATTCTGCTATACTACAGAAGTTTCAAAAACATGCTTTTCTCCCACACAGTAGGTAAATATTTTGAAGTAATTAATAGTAGTCCTTCTACAAAGCCCAACAAAGGAAAAAAGAACTAAGTAGTAATATTTTTTGTTGTATCTGTTAACTACAACTTGACAAAGACATCTGAAAACATCTTTGTGCATTGTGATATGAAGATCTTAAAACTGAAATCTTGCTGGGCACAGTGGTGCATGCCTGTAATCCCAGTGGCTCCAGAGGCTAAGGCAGAAGGATTACAAATTCAAAGCTAGCCTCAGAAATTTAGCAAAGCCTTGTCTCAAAATTTAAAAAAAAAAAAAATTAAAAAAAAAAATTGGAGTTGTGGCTCAAAGGTTAAGTGCTCCAGCTCAATACCTGGTACTCCACCCCCCAAATTTAAAAAAAAAAAAAAAAAAAAGCTGAAATCTTGCAATTAGTGACTTTTTGTTGAATCACATACATAGTCATAAAATGTAAAGACTGAATCTCCACATCTAAGCCACTGGTTCTCAATCAGGGGTTGATTTTGACCCCTTTGAGGGCATTTGGCAATGTTGGGACATTTTTTTTTACAGTCATATCTTGAGGGATGCTGCTAGCATCTAGCGGATAGAAGCCATGGCTGATGCTAAACAAACATTCTGTAGTGAATGTGAAATAGTCCCTTAAAATAAAGGATACTGCCCCCAAAAACTTGTAACCAAAGGATATGTGGGTAGGTGGGTACTGTATATGGTGAGTCTGGTGAGAGGAAGGAAAACTAAATTTTGGTCTTTCTAAGCTGGGAGGAAAAATCAGTAATTAGAGATACAAATAAGTTACTAAAAGATGTGGAAATAGTAAGGGACCGTGGCTGTAATTTAGGAATAGAGCGCTTGCCTAGCGTGAGTATGGTCCTAGGTTTGATCCCCAGCAACACACACACACACACACACACACACACACATACACCAAAAGAAAAAAAAACCCCACAGTTTAAAAGCTGTATTTTTGGTTAACCCTAACTTTGCAGAAAGGGGAAATGAGTAGAGGGATAGAGGACTGTTATTTGTTTTAGTTAACTTGGTTTAACTAGTTGGTTGGTTGGTTGGTTAGTTGATTGATTGATTGATTGATTTTTGGTACCAGAGATTGAATTCAAGGGCACTTGACCACTGAGCCACATCCCCAGCCCTGTTTTGTATTTTATTTAGAGACAGGGTCTCACTGAGTTCCTTAGCACTTGCTTTTAATGTGTACTATTGCTTTCAATAGGAATATATAATTATACACATCTTATCCCCAAAGGTCATAAATTTTCAGTTTAGTAATCTCATGAGTAGCAAACCTAATAGATTTTTGTTTTTTGAGTTGGGGGGTCTCACTGTTGCCCAGTTGGTCTCTTGTTATTGTTTGGGTTTGGAATATCCCCTCAAAAGCTCCTATGTTGAAAATGTGGTCCCTAGTGCAGCAAGGTTCAGAAGCAGGGATTTTAGACATTGATTGAAACATCAACAGTGGAATAATCCATTTGATAGATTAATAATTTGAATGGTGGTAATTGTAGGTAGGTAGGGCATGGCTGGAGGAAGTAGGTTCACTGGGGGCATGGCCCTGGACACTTTATCTGACCCTGGCCCCTGCCACTCCACACATACACCCCACCCTTCTGCTTCCCAGCTGCCTTGAGCTGAACAGCTCAACACCCCGGTATTGGAATACCTGCCATGGTATTCTGCTTCACCCAGAACAGTGGAGTAAGCCAACGATGGACTAAGTAAGATCTTTGAACTATGAACCAAAATAAATTTTTCCTCTTTTAAGTAATTTTTTTTTTTTAGTTGTAGATGAACATAATAGCTTTATTTATTTGTTTGTTCGTTTGTTTATTTGTGGTGCTGAGGATCAAACCCAGTGCTTCACTCATGCCAGGCAGGCACTCTACCACTGAGCCATAACCCTGTCCATTGAGAACTGTAAAATCTCAATTCTTTACCAAGAAATGCAGGAAGGAAAGAGAAAAGACCTAAACTTGGGCTTTTGTCTCATTCAGTAGCCCTTCCAGTCCCATGGTTTTGTTTAACATATTTTGATGATTTCCAAATACATATTTCCAGTTTGTATTTCTCTCTTGAGTTTAGGCAAATGTATCCTTTTATACTCTTTCTCTGAATATTCTACATATATCTTAGACTATCTTAAACCTGATTTCCTTCTTTCCCGTATCACTAACTGACCCCATGATCCAATCAGATGTTCATTCTTTACTTTTCCTTCTTCCTTGATCCCCATGGCCATTTAATCACTTACTAATTCAGATTCTATTCCTAAACATGTTTCACTCAATCCTATTTCTAATGCTATAATCCTGACATAGTTACCATCATTTCTCGCCAGACTTATCACCATGGCTTCTTGACTGACCTGTACTTCTATTCTTACATACTTACTGTTGGAAATTCATAACAAAATCAGAGTAGTCTTTCTGAAGTACAAATCTATCATTTATCTGCCTTTTTCTTTTTACTTCTGTGCTGCCATGTTGCTTTCAGAATTAAATGGTGTTCAGTTTGTGTTATATATAGCTAAGAGGATACCATTCACATCTCATACATCTTTGTTATTTTGAACCATTTCTGCATTTTATTATATTTCTATTATTATTTAATTGACACCAAAATAGTGTGTTTTTTGGGGCTGGGGATGTGGCTCAAGCGGTAGCGCGCTCACCTGGCATGCGTGTGGCCTGGGTTCGATCCTCAGCACCACATACAAACAAAGATGTTGTGTCCGCCGAAAACTAAAAAATAAATATTAAAAAAAAAATAGTGTGTTTTTATTATAGATGTCAGTTGATGGCAATAAAATAAAAATCAAAATTAAATTTGTCTGATAGACTTGACATTTTGGTGAAAAAGTATCAATGTATAACATTCTGCTTTGAATTTATAGTGTTTAATATAACATCAAGGAGCTGGGGTTGTGGCTCAGCGGTAAAGTGCTTGCCTAACATGTGTGAGGCCTTGGGTTCGATCCTCAGCACCACATATAAATTAATAAAATAAAGGTATTATGTCCAACTACAACTAAAAAAAAATTATTAAAGAGTGTGTGTGTGTATGTGTGTGTGTGTGTATATATATATATATATATGAAAAAATAATCTGGGGGGCTGGGGCTCAGTGGTGGAGCACCTGCCTCGCATGTGTGAGGCACTGGGTTCTGTCCCCAGCACCACATAAACACACAGTATCTTTATTCATTTTTGTCCACAACTAAAAATATATTTTAAAAAAAATATGTGGGCTTGGGTTGTGGCTCAGTGGTAGAGCACTTGCCTAGCACGTGTGAGGCACTGGGTTTGATTCTCAGTACCACATTAAAAAATAAATAAATAAAATAAAGGTATTGTGTCCATCTATAATGAAAAATCTAAAAAAATGCTGAATGATTTCTCTGATTTATGGATGCTAATTCATAATATGCTACGGGGGTGGGTGGGTGGGAAGATTAAATGAACTCTAGATAGGGCAGAGGGGAAAAGGGGAGGGAGGGCTAGGGAGGAGACATAGGGGTAGGAAAGATGGTGGAATACGATGGTCATCAGTACCCTAAGTACATGTATGAAGACATGAAGAATGTGACTCTACTTTGTGTACAACCAGAGACATAAAAAGTTGTGCTCTATATGTATAATATGAATTGTAATGCATTCTGTTAAATAACAAATTAAAATTAAAAATTTTTAAAGAAAAAATAGTAATATATGTGCTTTTAAGAGTCTAAGAAGTTCCAGACTAGCTTGGACAACATAGGGAGACCGTGTTTCAAAATAAAAGTATTTCTAAAATTGAGAGTTCTCTCATGTCATACATGTGTGCATGTATGGTATTGAAGGAATTCTTTTTTTTTTAAGAGAGAGAGAGAGAATTTTTTTTTAATATTTTTCAGTTCTCAGCGGACACAACATCTTTGTTGGTATGTGGTGCTGAGGATCGAACCCGGGGCACATGCATGCCAGGCAAGCGTGCTACCGCTGGAGCCACATCCCCAGCCCCTTGAAGGAATTCTTTATGGCAGTTTCACTGCTCCAAGTAATTGCTGTTTTGTGGGGTGTGGTGGCACACACCTGTAATCTCAGCAACTCAGGTGGCTGAGGCAGGAGAATCCTAAGATTGAGGCCAGACTGGGCCACTTAGTAAGACTGTCTCAAACTGAAAATGAAAATTGTTGGGGATATAGCTATATATGAAAAAATAATATAAAATATATATATATATATATATATATATATATATATATATATATATGAAAATTGTTGGGGATATAGGTAGCACACCCTAGGATCAATCCCCAGTACCACAATGAATTAATGAATTTTAATTTTATTGACCTTTACATGAATTTTATACAAATTTTATTGGGATATAATTAACATACCCTACAATTTGCCAGAGATAATTTTATTTTATTTAATATTTTTTAATTATTTTTTTTAGTTGTAGTTGTACACAATATCTTTGTTTTTATTTATTTATTTTTTATGTGGTGCTGAGGATCGAACCCAGGGCCCTTTACACGCTAGGAGAGCCCTCTACCACTGAGCCACAACCCCAGCCCCCACCATAGATAATTTTAAAACATTCTTACCACTAAACCCCATCTCTTAAAAGTCAATTGCAAGCTGGGCGTGGTGGCACATGCCTGTAATTCCAGCAGTAAGGGAGGCCTGAGACGGGAGGATTGCAAGTTCAAGCCAGACTCAGCCTTGGTGAGGAACTAAGCAACTCAGTGAGACCCTGTCTCTAAAATAAAAAGCAAAATAGGGCTGGGAAGGTGGATCAGTGGTTGAGTGCCCCTGAATTCAGTCCCCAGTAACCTCCTACACAAAAATCAATTGCCATTCTCTCCCCCCCAACACACAAATCCTAGACAACTAAAATTTACCTTCTGTCTATAAATTTGCCTGTTCTTGAAATTTGACATCAGTGGACTTAAAATGAGGTATTTTCTAACAGACTTCTTTCATGTATGCTACTGTTTTCAGGGTTCATCTGTGTTGTAATACCTATTAGTACTTCATTTGTTTTTATTGCCATACTGTCCATTGAATGGCTAACACTGTATTTTCCTACCCATTATTTGTGACAGACATTAGAATTATTTCAATTTTTTTCTCTTAGGAATACAATTGCTGTGAACATTTATGTGTTTTTGTGTGGGCTTATGTTTTTGTATTTACCTTGAGTGGAATAGCTTGGAATAGAATTACTTGGTCATGTAATGACTGTTTAAACATCAGAGAAACTGGCATACTTTTTTTGTATGTTTGGTACCAGGGATTGAACCCAGGGGCACATAACCAGTTGCGGAGGGCCTTGCTAAGTTGCTAAGGCTGGCTTTGAACTTGGCATCCTCCTGCCTCAGCTTCCCCAGCCGCTGGGATTACAGGCTTGCACCACCATGCCTGACAAACTGCAACAGCAGATACATCATTTTATATTCCCACCAGCACCTTAGGGAGGTTCTAGTTGGATATTTTCCCCAGTACTGAGGATTGAGTACCAGGCCTTCCACAGGTTATACAAGTGCTCTGCTACTGAGCTATATCCCCAGCCTTTTTTTTTTTTTTTAAGTTAAGGTCTTGCTAAATTTCCCAGGCTGGCCTCCAACTTGTGATCCTCCTGTCTCAGCCTCCATAGTATCTGGGATTATAAGTATGGATCACCTCCCCTATCTAGTTCTCTACATCCTTATCAACATTTATAATTGTCTGTTTATTGTAGTCATCCTTATAAATGGGAAGTGGTGTGCTTTATTGTTTTGATTTGCATTTCTTTGATTGCTAATGATGAGTATCATTTCGTGTGCTTATTGGGCATTCCTATATACATTAATTTTTGAAATGTTAAGAATTTAAGGGCTGACGCTGTAGCTCAGTGTAGAGTGCCCGCCTTGCATGTGTTAGACACTGGGTTTGATCCTCAGCACCACATAAAAATAAATAAAGATATTGTGTCCAGCTACAACTAAAAAAAGAAAAAAAAAAGAATTTAAAATGGGGGGCTGGCGTTGTGGCTCAGTGGTAGTGTGCTTGCCTAGCATGCGTGAGGCACTGAGTTTGATTCTCAATACCACATACAGATAAGTAAAATAAAGGCACATCAACAACTAAAAAATAGTTTTAAAAAAAGTTTTTAAAATGAAGTTGTAATCTCTTATTTATTCTCAGATGACAGAAGCAAAATCAAAAGCATCAGCATTAGAAAACAGAAAAAGGAATGCCATCAGAGAAGAAAATGAAAGAAAATTATATGGATCATCAAATACACTTTTGGAAAAAATAGAAGGAATACCAGAAAAAAAGGAAAAGAGTTTGGAACTACAGGTTTCAGCAGAATGTACCCCAGATACATTACTGAACAAACAGAATGTGAATTTACTTTCTTCCATGTCAGCCATAGCTGATAAATTTCAAGAGCAACTGGAAAACAAAACTTCAGAAGATTCCATTATACCAGTTGTGCTTTCTGCAGATCCAGGTACATGGCCCCGAATTCTGAATATTAAACAACGGGATACTCTTGTTGAAAATGATCCACCTCAAGTAAGAAATTTTAACTTTCCAAAAGACAATACAGGGAGAAAGTTTTCAGAAACTTATTATACACGAATTCTTCCAAGTGGTGAAAAAGCAACTAGATCCTGGCTACTTTATTCAACCTCAAAAGATTCTGTGTTTTGCCTGTATTGCAAACTCTTTGGAGAAGGAAAAAATCAATTGAAAAATGAGAATGGATGCAAAGATTGGCAGCATTTATCACATATTCTTAGTAAACATGAAGAAAGTGAAATGCACATCAATAATAGTGTTAAGTATTCAAAATTAAAATCTGATTTGAAAAAAAATAAAACTAATGAAGCTGGAAAACATAGATTCTATGAAGATGAGAAGAATGATGGTGTACAGCTGTTGTATACTTAACATACCTGATTTGGATTTTGACATGACAGTGTCTTAGCATTACTCAGAAAAGAGCTGTACCATAAGTTAGTACCCTTAAGTTGTGAGTCTCCTATACAGAGTAACTTACAACAGTTCATTAGCAATAAGTATAATAGCAAATAGTCAAGAATGTTCCTATTCATATCTACAACTAATTGGATTCAGTAGTTATTATCGCAGATTTTACTAAGTATAGTTTTCAATTGTCAGTCTGTCAATTCTCATGTTTTTAAAATTGATATTTAAGAAGTGTCATGTTTACAAGGAGTTTAATATTCCTGGTTACTATGAAAAAGAAAGGAAAGACTTGAAATTATTAATGCCATTTTGAATAAGATACCTGTGTGAACAATCATTGTCATTAAAGTAAAAACATTGTTTAAGAACAGAATGGAATCTGAAACTACAGCTTTTTACTGTTAAACCAAATATTTGATTTATTTCTTTTGAACAAAACATTTTTCTATCTGAGCAAAACAGCATTATTTCTTATATTAAATAAATTAAGATGACTAATTTGCATTTTTGTTTTATATTTTTGTTAAAAATTTAATTTGTAAATGTTTAGCTTTTGTTGTATGAGAACTATAAGCATAAAGAATATATTCCTATTTTTTGTTGATTCAAATATAAGAAATATTAAAATAAAAATATATCAAGTTAATTTTTCTGTATTGGGGTTAGTTTGTTCTTCCTGTGAAAGATGACACTCTCTCTCTCTCTCTCTCTCTCTCTCTCTCTCTCTATATATATATATATATATATATATATATATACATACATACATACATGAAATTTGAAATAGATTTAATTTTTTTTTTGATACGGTCAGCTAGTGTCCTCATCACTATGAATTTAGTAATTCTTTTTTTTTTTTTTTTTAAATCAGGAATTGAACCCAGGCTACATCCTTATCCCTTTTTTATTTTTTATTTTGAGACTGGGCCTTGCTAAATTGCTGAGGCCAGCTTTGAACTTGGGATCCTCCTGCCTCAGCCTCTCAAGCTGCTGGGATTACAGGCATGTGCCACTGTGCCTGGAAGTAATTCTCTCTCTTTTTTTTTTCCCCCCTCTCTGATGCCAGTTTTTTGTTGGTTGGTTGGTTGGTGGTGCTGGGGATTGAACTCAGGGCCTTATGTATGTGAGGCAAGCACTCTACCATGTGAGCCATATCCCCAGCCCCATCTGATGCCAGTTTTATCATATTAAAATCTTACATATACTTGGGCTTATACTTTCAAGGCTTTTCTTGTGAAACAGTTGTATTTGATAAGAAGATAACATTCTTTTCTTTTTCCCCCTCCCTGTGGTGCTGGGCATTGAACACAGGGGCACTCTACCACTGAATTACATCCCCAGCCCTTTTTATTTTGAGACAGGGTCTCCCTAAGTTGCCTTAAACTTGTGATCCTACTACCTCAGCCCCATCAGAATATCTGGGATTATAGGCACACACCACTATGTCTGGCCCCAATTTGTTTTATAAAGCCAGAAATAGCCAGATGATAAATTCAAAAATCAGATAAGAATGAAAAATCTACAACTAGAGGCTGTGAATTTTGTGGTAGAGTGCTTGCCTAGTATGCTTGAGGTCTTGTTCAATCCCCAGCACTGCAAACAACAATAAACAAATCTGCAACTAAAATGCTTAATAATGAAATATTCTTCTCAGAACTCAGAAATAAGACCAAGATGATCAGTATTATCACTTCTGTTCAGCATTCCTTGGGATTCTAGTCAGTTCCACAAATAAAAAAATATTAAAAATAGAATAAATTTACTTTCACTGGACATGTCTATATACAGAAAACCCGAAAGACTGTGGCAAATTAAGATTAATAGGGAATTTGGCCAATATATTAAAAAATTAATTGTATTTATTAGGAATAGAGGAAATTAAATATTTTTTACAATAGCATCTAAAAAATCGTATACAGGAATAATCTTTGTGAAGTTTATGCATAGGGGCTGGGGATGTGGCTCAAGCGGTAGCGTGCTCGCCTGGCATGCGTGAGGCCCGGGTTTGATCCTCTGCACCACATACAAACAAAGATGTTATGTCCGCCGAGAACTAAAAAATACATATTTTAAAAAAAAAGTTTATGCATAATCTCCACAAAAGCCTATTAAACTAGATTAAAGAAAACCTGGGATCTAGGGATTTAGTTCAGTGGTCCAGCCCTTGTGTAGCATACATGGAGACATGGGTTCCATTAACAGTACTGGTGGGAATGTGAGGATGAGTAAAGGAAGAAATATACTATATTCCTAACTTTGAAGACTTAATATTAACATCAAGATGTCAGTTCGTCCAATGCTGGTCTAGATTCAACACTATTGCAGTAAAATCGAATTTATTTATTTATTTATATATTTTTTGTACCACGGATTGAACTCAGGGGCACTCAACCACTGAGCCACATCCCCAGCCCTATTTTGTAGTTTATTTAAAGACAGGGTCTCACTGAATTGCTTAGGTCCTTGAAGTTGCTAAGGCTGGCTTTGAACTCGCAATTCTCCTGTCTCAGCCTCCCAAACCACTGGGATTACAGGCGTGCGCCACTGTGCCCAGCTTCTTTTTTTTTTTTTTTTTTAATTTAAAACAACAGAAATTTATCAAATTTTGGGGTGGAAAATGATCAACTAATTCTGAAATTTATCAGAAATGCAAAATCTTAGAATAATAATAGGTAAGACATTCTTGAAATAATACATTTAGAGGCTGTATCCCTAGTCTATCATATCATAAAGTCACAGTTAAGTCTGCTGTTGTTATATAAGTATAAACAAATAGATCAATTAAATAGAGAACAGAAAGCCCCAAAACAAAACTATACATATATAATGACCTGACTTAACAGCAAAGGCATCATTGTATTTCAGTGATGAAAGGATGATCTTGTTAATAAATGGTGCTAGATTAATTGAATATCCATATGAAAAAGTAAATGTTGGGCTAGGGATTTAGCTCAATTGGTAGAATGCTTGTCTCCCACACACAGGGCCCTGAGTTCAATCCCCAGCATCACAAAAATAAATAAATAAATAAAATGCTGATTCCCATGTTACACTATACAAAGAAATGTATCTGCAATTGATTATAGACCTAGATATGAAAAGTAAAGTTCTGTAAGAAAACGAGAAAATATTTTCGTAATCTTGGTATCAGCAAGAAGGTCTTAAGGGAGACCCAAAAAAGCAGTAATTATTTTTTTAAGAGGATTGACAAATTGGCCTTCATTAAAACTTAAGAACATCTGGAAGGTGGCAGTGGCTTCAGAGTTTTGGATATTCTCTAATTGCCATTAAAAAAGCAAATAGAAGGGGCTGGGATTGTGGCTCAGCGGTAGAGCGTTCCCCTAGCACGGGTGGGACCCCGGTTCAATCCTCAGCACCACATAAAAATAAAGGCATTGTGTTGTACCCATATATACCTAAAAAACAAATATTTAAAAAAAAAAAAAAGCAAATAGAAGCTGTGCATGGTGGCATGTGCCTATCTGTAGCCCCAGCTACTTATGAGTTGAGGCAGGAAGATCCCTAGGAGTTGGAGGTCAGCCTGGACAACATAGACACCTATTTCCTAGGTGTCAAGATTTCCCCTCAAGCTAGATGTGGTGGCCCATACCTATAATCCCGAACATTCTTCAGTAATTTGGGAGGCCAAGGCAGGAGAACTGCAAGTTTGAGGCCAGTCAATGCAAATTAGACCATTTCTCTAAATAAATTAATTAATTAAATAGGACTGTGGATACACCTCTACATGTGTAAGGCCCTTGGTTCAATCCTCAATACCAGGAGGAAAAAAAGATGTTCCCACAAAAGGGGATGGAGACAATCACCAAGGACAAGTTCTGAGTGTTACCAGCTGCCTATATAGGAGAAAACAAGCAAAGGGCATTTGATGAATATGAGAATAGAAGAATCCCAAGAGAGGCAATAGATGTTCACTGAAAGGTCCAGAAGGTCAGTTTGAGAACAGCTGAGACAAAGATCTTCTCTTAATCCAGTAACTGATTAGTATAAGGAACTCAGAAGAAGACCTTATAAAGTCCTGAAACTGAACAGTGAAGAGTTCCTTTCAGGACAAGAACTTATTTAGAGCAATCAAAATTGAGCAGGTTAGAAACCAATCAAAGAGGTTTTGGATAAAAACATTACAAGGATAATAGAGGTTATCTTAGAAAGCAGGTTGACAAAAGATTTTTTTTAATACTATGCGAAACAGACCAAAAGAACTC
Organism: Marmota monax; assembly: GCF_021218885.2. NCBI lineage: Eukaryota > Metazoa > Chordata > Mammalia > Rodentia > Sciuridae > Marmota > Marmota monax. The sequence continues at coordinate 9,211,609 of NW_026691982.1, read as the reverse complement.
TGAGATACAACAGCTTTTGAGTTACACAGCTTAATTTGGGGAAAATAAATTTGCCTTCAAGTGAGCAACAGAAAAAATATCAAGGCCAAACCCTATGCAAAATTAAAAGACAAGGGATGGGGTTGTGGCTCAGTGGTAGAGTGCTTGCCTAGCATGTATGAAGCACTGGGTTTGATCCTCAGCACAGTTAAAATAAATAGAAATAAAGGTATTGAAAGAAAAAAAGCAAACTCTTAAAAATTAAAAGCCATAAGAGACGGGGCTTGAGGTATATACCTCAGTGCAAGAATGCATGTTTATTGTGTATAAGGCCTTGGGTTCCATCCCCAAGACCACAGAAAGAGAGCTGGGCACAGAGGCACACACCTGTAATCCCAGCAACTCCAGAGGCTAACACAGGAGGATCTCAAGTTCAAAGCCAGTCTCTGCAATTTAGCGAGACCTTAAGCAACTTAGTGAGACCTTGTTTCCAAATAAATATAAAAAGGGCTGGAGATGTGGCTCAGTGGTTAAGCGCTCCTAGGTTCAATTCCTGGTTTGGTTGGATGGATGGATAGATAGATAGATAGATAGATAGATAAAAGGGAGGGGAAGAATAAAAGAACAGAAAGAGATAATGAAATCACACCAAAAAAATTCTCAGAAAGCATCACAACTGCAACATGTTACTTCAAAACAAGGTACATACTACATACTTTGAAATGTACCAAAAAATAAGATGGATTAATGAATAGATGGGTAGATAGATATATGATAACACAAGTATAGATATATGTAATCAGCAAATACAGGTATAAGTATACAGGGGTTTGTAAAATTATTTTCAACTGATAAAGATTGTGCCGTTGGAAAAGCATGTATATAAAAGGTAATCAATGGAAGAGTCCAAGGCAGAGAAGAGAAAGTGAATGAATAAAACAATAACATAAATACAACATTGGAAGCACAGAGCCACAGCCCAAGATTTTCAAAAAAAAATGAATATTTAAAAGTTTGGAAAACTAAAAAGATATTGTAGATCTCAAGGTCAAGGCCATCTGGGCAACTTAGGGAGATGCTGTCTTAAAAGGGTTTGTGGGGGCTGGAGTTGTAGCTCAGAGGTAGAGCACTTGCTTAGCACATGTGAGGTACTGGATTCGATCCTCAGCACCACATGAAAATAAATGAATAAAATGAAAGTATTGTGTCCATCCACAATTTAAAAAGTATTTTTTGAATGGTGGAGGGGTGGGATGTATCTCAGTTGTAATGCATCACTGGGTTCCTTCCCCAGTACCACATACATAAATAATAAATAAATAAATAAATAAGGCTGGGCTGGGCGTATACTTTAGTGGTAGAGCATTCCAGGTTCAATCCCCAGTAAAATCAGAAAAAAAGAAAAAAACAGAGGATTGTAAAATATAGAAAAACTATTTATGATTCTTTAACACGATTAAGCTCACCTGAATAAAGATTTGGAAAAAACAAGTAGATGTTTCTAAGATATGTGGAGAGGATATTTTTCTTTTAGAAACAAGTGTCAACTCTGAGATGGAGATTTATTCTAATGGAAGCGAACTTGATAGGAAACCCCCAATCTAAATTTATCACTAAGTCTTATGCTGGTCATGGTGCCCCACACCTGTAATCCCAGAGGCTTCGAGGCTGATACAGGAGGACCTTGAGTTCAAAGCCAGCCTCAGCAACAGCAAGGTGCTAAGCAATTCAGTGAGACCCTGTCTATAAATAAATACAAAATAGGGCTGGGGATGTGGCTCAATGGTTGAGTGCCCCTGAGTTCAATTCTCGGTACCAAAAAGGAAAAGAAAAGAAAAAAGGACTGGGGAGGTGACTTAGTGGTAAAGCACTGCTGGGTTCAATCCCCAATACTAAAAAATAAACTAAATCTTTGATACTCTCTATTGTTAGAGCAACAACAAATATAAGGAGATTTATGGAGGTGTATAAAAGGAAAGTGATCCATAGTTCTGTAATCTTCATATTTCTTACAAAATAACCTTTGTTAATTACTACTGATTCTGGTTTTATACTATCTGGCTGATGTTTGCAAAAGGGTTGAAGGTGAGGACTGGGGATATAGCTCAGTTAGTAGAGTGCTTGCCTATCATGCATAAGGCCCTAGGTTCAATCCCCAGTACCACAATGAAAAAAAAAAAAAAAAAAAGGACTGAAGGTGAGCTGGGCATGGTGGCACTCACCTGTAATCCCAGTTTCTCTGGAGCCTGAAGCAGGACTTCCAGTTCTAGGTGAGTCTGGTCAATTTAGACAGACCCCATTTCAAAATAAAACATTTTAAAAAGTTTGGGGGATATAGGACAGTGGTAAAGCACTTGACCTTGCGTGTGCTAGGTCCTGGGTTCAATCACCAGTACTGAAAAAAAGAAAGAAAGAAAGAAAAAAGGTTTGAAGATGAAGAATACATGGAAGGGCATCAATTAAAAGAATCTTCACTTTAATCATGCTAATACTTCAACAGTGTAGTTACTTCTAATGGTAAAATCTGTTTTGCGCCAGATGGGGTGATACACTCCTGTAATCCCAGTGGTTTAGGAGGCTGAAGTAGGAGGATTGCAAGTGTGAGGCCAGTGTCAGCAATTTAGTGAGACCCTGTCTCAAAAAATAAAAATGCTGCCTATGTGTGACTCAGTGGTTAAGCACTCCTGGGTTCAATCCCCAGTACCCTGTCCCTCTAAAAAAAAACACTCCTAGTCTTGGGTACTCTGTTTTCTGTTATAACAGTAAATAGGCTAAGATGCCATTTTATCACACAAAGTATCACAAGTGTCATATTTTCTTTTTTGGAAGGATACCAGGGTATGAATCCAGGGACACTTTACTACTGGGCCACATTCCCAGCCCTTTTTATTTTTTTATTTTGAGACAGTTGCTGAGGCTGGCCTCACACTTGCGAGTTGCTGGAATTACAGGCATGCACCACTGCGCCCAGCCAGATGAGGTTTTTGTTATAGGTTGTATGTTGCAGTACTATGGATTGAACACAGGGGCGCTCTACCACTGAGCTACATCCCCAACACCGATCCCCTGACACAAATCTTTTAATTAATTAATTTATTTTTTTGGTGGTGCTGGGGATTGAACCCATGGCCTTTAATGCATGCAAGGCAAGCACTATACCAACTGAGCCATATCCCCAACCCTCCCCCACCCTTTTTTTAAAATATATTTTTAGTCGTCAATGGACCCTTATTTTATTTATTTATATGTTGTGCTGAGAATTGAACCCAGTGCCTCACATATGCTAGGCAAACACTCTACCACTGAGCTATGACCCAAATTCAATCCCCAGCTCTTTTTGTTTCCCTAAATTGCTTAGGGCCTTGCTAAATTGCTGAGACTGACCTTGAATTTGCAATTCTTCCTAAACCTCCCAAATTTCTGGGATTACAGATGGGCCCCACCTTGCCCAGTAAAACTAAGATATTTATAAAGAACAAATATTTATTTAGCACCTAGTTCTGGAGGCTTAGAAGTCCAAAGGTATGATGATGGCATCTTGCAAAGAGCCTTTGAACTTGTCATCCCATGGCAGAATACAAGAAAGGACAAGAAAGAGCAAGAATGAATGGGAATTGGGTCAAACTCATCCTTTTTGTCACGAATGTATTTCTGCAGGACTTTGAGCCATAGCAAAGGAATATGGCAGCCACCATGGGCACAATTTATGAAAACCTAATATACAGCTTTAAAATAGAATGTGGACCTAAATACCCAGAAGCACCCCCCTTCTTTACAAGATTTGTAACAAAAATTAATATGAATAGAATTAGCAGTCCTAATGAAGTGGTGAACCCAAGAGCCATATCAGTGCTAGAAAAATGACAGAATTCATGTAGCATCAAAGTTATTCTGTAAGAACTGCTGGGCTTAATGATGTCTAAAGAAAATATGAAACTCTCTCAACCACCAGAAGAACAGTGTTATAGCAACTAATTAAAAAAAAATACAGGCCCTCCTCACATTCAATTAAAGTAGCCTTCATTTTCCACAGTAGCAAATTTTCTAGACACCTGTTGTAGATCTGAAAGTAATAGAAAGGAAGCTCCCATTCAAAGGCAATGTGTCTTTTTTTTTTTTTAAGAGAGAGAGAGAGGCAGAGAGAGAGGGGGAGAGAGAGAGAACTTTAACATTTATTTTTCAGTTATTGACGGACACAACATCTTTGTTTGTACATGGTGCTGAGGATCGAACCCAGGCCGCATGCATGCCAAGCAAGCGTGCTACCACTTGAGCTACATCCCCAGCCCAGGCAATGTGTCTTAAGATGCTATAAATCATACTAATTTTTTTATCCATTTGAAATATATGTTGTGCTATAGTAACAAAAATTACTCCCACTATAATTAATAACAGCGTTAATCTATGCATGAAGACAGAAACATCATGACCTAATCACCTCCTAATAGTCCCACCTCTCAACACTATTGCATTGGGGATTAAATTTCTAACACATGAACTTTGGAGGATGAACTCAAACCATACCAAATGGGAAATAGACATGGAGAACTTCTGCAGAGTTCCAAAGTATGATGATTGTTTTGAGGAAATTACCCTTGTGATTGTTTGAATTGCAAATGGAACTTTTTTTTTTTTGGCAGTATTGGGGATTAAACCTCGGAATGCTCTACACTGAGCTACATCCCAGGCCCTTTTTATATTTTGTTTTGAACTTTATAGTTTTCTGATACTTCAAGAATTTTCTGGTGAGCTCAATGATGACATTAACAAATGTAATTTTATATGTTATTATACAATGAAGTGACAGCATTTTGGAAAATTGTATCATTCAATGAATCCATAATTTCAGATGTTTCAAATTCATGCCAGGGTAAAAATGAATTCAAACCACAAGCCTAAACCATTGGATTTTGATGTAAACAGAATAAAAAGTTCATGGATATGATTTCAGATTCTACTTGCAGCTAATATTTAAGAAAATACCACTTGTTACATTTTTGGTGCAGTATCAGAGAATAGCCACAATAATATGACAAGGCTATTAAAATACTCCTTTTTAAAGAAAAATAATATATAAGCATATAAAGCAAACAATATTTGTTTCAGATTGAATACAGAAACCAATATGACAGCCCTGCAGTTTTCTACTAAAAAAGAATTGCAAATGTAAAATTATGACATTCCATTTATGAAACTGTTTTTGAAAAATATGGTGGTTTATCATACACATAAATACACACACACACAAATTTTTTTTTTTGGTACCAATGTTGGAACTCAGGGGCACTTAACCACTGATCCATATCCCTAGCCCTTTTTATTTTTTATTTTGAGATAGGGTCTTGCTAAGTTGTTTAGGGCCTTGCTAAATTGCTAAGTTTGATTTTGAATTTGTAATCCTCCTGCCTCAGCTTCCCAAGATGCTGAGATTATAGGCCTGTGCCATTGTGCCTGACTTTAAAAACAAATGTTTATTGAGACAAGGATTTTCATAATCTAAATTTATTCAAAATCACACACTACTATGATTTGACTCATTTTACCTCTCTTCACTCTTATAGGCCTCAGCTGTTTCTCTTATAATTTTGTAGTGATAGGGATTGAATTCAGGGCCTTGTGCATGGTAGGCAAGCACTACCACTACCACTGATTTGTACCCATATCCACACTGTTCTAATTTTAATCATTTATTTCGAGTATTATTAGTAAGCACAGTATGACACCTTGCTTAATTTCTCAGCTTTATTTTATATATATATATATATATATATATCTTTTCCCTCTGCCAAGTCAATCAGGAGTCAAATCCTATGGAGTTTTCCTCAAAACTTTTTTTTTTTCCCTGAACCAAGCCTTCCTTCTATGTTCCCACTATTTCTTTGATCCAATCTCACAATATCTTTTTTACACTTTTGACTTTATTTTCTGTACTTGCTCTATCACCCTAATCTGTGTCCCTCCATGGCACTCTATCACTCTATCCTTATAGTTTTACTTTCCTAAAAAAACAAAAGCAGTCTTCTGCCTGAAGACTTTTATTGGCTCCTGCATTGTCTTTTAGGGCTTCCATTGTAATGCATCTGAATCTTGGGCTAGGTCCTGAGTTCCATCCACAGCAACACACACACACACCACAAACTGAGTGGCTTAAACAACAAAAATTTATTTCCTCACAGTGCTAGAGGCATGGAGACCAAAACCAAGATTTCAGCAAGAGGGCTGGGTTTGTGGTTCAGTGGTATAGCACTTGCCTAGCATGTGTGAGGCACTGGGTTCAATTTTTAGCACCACATATGAATAAAATGAAGGTCCATTGACAACTAAATAAAAAAAAAAAGATTAAAAAAAAAAAGGATGGGGTTGGAGATACAGCTCAGTTGGTACAGTGCTTGCCTTGCATGCACAAGGCCCTGGGTTCAACCCCCAGCACTACCCAAAAAAAAAAAAAAAAAAGGTGTCAGCAAGACTTCTTGTCTTACAAATGTCTGTCTTCTCCCACTGTCTTCACATGGTCTTCTTTATGTGTGTCTCTATGTTGTAATTTCCTCTTCTTATAAAGACAGTCCCACCATGCTGACCTAATTTAATAGTAATTTACCTCTTTAGAGCCTCTAATCTGAGGTACTGAGGATGAAGGAATTTTGAGTGGACATGTTAATAGAGCAAGAGAAGAAGCAGGAATATAATTGAGAGTACTTCAGTAGTTAATAGATAGTGATTAATAGTTATTAGATGATAAAGGATTGGCTTAGAGTGTTTGTGTTCAGGATATATTTTGAAAGTAGAGCCAAAAGAATTTGCTGATTGGATTGTGGTGTGTGTGTGTGTGTGTGTGTGTTACTAAGGATTTAAAAAATTCCAGGGGGGCTGGGGATGTGGCTCAAGCGGTAGCGCGCTCACCTGGCATGCGTGCGGCCCGGGTTCGATCCTCAGCACCACATACCAACAAAGATGTTGTGTCTGCCGAAAACTAAAAAATAAATATTAAAAAAAAAAAAAATTCCAGGGGCGCTTTACCACTGAGCCACATCCCCAGCCCTTTAAAAAAATTAAAAAAAAAATTGAGACAGGGTCTCACAAAGTTGCTTAGGGCCTTGTTAAATATCTGAGGCTGGCCCTAAACTTGTGATACTCTTGTCTCAGTCAATCCCCTTCATGGCAATCACTGGTATTACAGCCAAGTGCTATCATGCCTGGCTCTGATTGGATATTGAGTATGTGGAAAAGAAGTCAAGTATGATTCCCAGATTGCCTGTCTGAGAATGTGGATGAGAGATAATGTCTTTGTGAAATAGAAAGGACTGGGAAAGGAAATGGTCTTGTTCTAGACACATTAAGTTTGAGATGCTTATTTGACATCCATAAATAGAATACTCCTGTACCGATCAAGAAAATGACCGTTTGGGAAGGTGATCTGATAACTGCTAAAGCAAAGTACTTGACAAGATGATATCTAGTGGACGAATAAGAGGGCTGACTTTAGAGTGGAGCATGTAGTTTGTTCACTGTTACAGGAAGGGAAGATAATGTAGGTGAACTTCTACCCCCTGTAGTGGGGTAGATTTTGTTCTGATAGGAAGAGGCAATTCTACTCTGTCAATGTTTTTTCCTACAAAAAACCTAAAAGTGATATTATTGAGTAGGGGAGGAGTATTGGTATGAGCTGAGAGAAAATAGTGTAAAACAGTTATTTAGGAAAGTAACAGAGAGCAAAACCTAAAGGCTGAGGTCCACCTGATATCTGTGATAATAAATTTAAAGAATGTTCACAATGATATTATTGCATAGGCAGGGAGGGAGGGAGAGAGAGAGTAAGAATTTGCATTGGCATGAGATTTTGTGTGTGATTTCTGTCAAAGAACAGAGGGGAAATAGTCTTGCAGTTGCAAGAGATCAAAGACTAATGTCCTGTATTTCATGAGTCAATCCTGTGACATGTAAGAGAAAAAAGCATGTCCACTTTTAGAGAGGGCTGTAGGAGAAGTCGCTCTCCATCTACCAATTAAAGAAGGAAGGCAAAGGGAAGATGAGATAAAAATCATTAGTAGATTTTGCTGATAAAGTGAGTTTCCAAAAACTCAACAGAAGGTTTTTGAACAACTGGGAGAGATGCGCGGAATTGGGTCAGATTGAGGAATGTATGGAGTATCAGAAACTGGGGAATTAGAATTTGTGTGGTGACTGAGGTAAATAATAATTAGCTTCAATCATGTTTTATTTTTGGGATAGTTTTAAAATATGCTCATTGTATAAATTAAATACAGTAACATTTACCATTTTAGTGCACAATTCTATTAAGTTTTTTTGTTCTTGTTACAGGTTATTGAACTCAGGGACACTTGACCACTGAGCCATGTCCCCAGCCCCATTTTGTATTTTATTTAGAGACAGGGTCTCACTGAGTTGCTTAGCAGTCTCCATTAGTTGCTGAGGCTGGCTTTGAACTTTCGATCCTCCCCAGCTGCTGGGATTACAGGTGTGGGCCACTGCGTTTTGACAAACATACACTTGTGTAGTCACAATCAAGATATAGTTCCATCATTCCAAAATATACCCTTGACTATGTAGTCAACATCTCCCTAGCCCCTAATTCCTGGAAACCACTTACTTATATTCCTTAGCTACAGGTATGTCCAGTCCAGCCTTGTCCAGAATGTCATATATACAATATATAGCCTTTTGATTCATGGTGTTGCTTGTGTCTGTATTTTATTCCTTTTATTGCAAAGTAGTATTTTATTATATGAATGTGCGACTGTGCAGAATATTATTTTATTACATGAATGTACTACTGTTTATCCTCTGAACTGTCAAGGATAATTGGGTTGTTTCCACTTTTCATCCATTGCTAAAAAAAACCTCTATGAACAAGTATTTGTGTGAACACAATTTTTTCTGTCTCTTGGATATATACTTAGGAATGGGATGGATCCTATAAACATATTTTTAACTTCATGAGAAACTGCTGAACTGTTTTGCAGAGTGTGAGTTTATTTCTTTTTCACAGCATTGAGGGTTCACTATGGGTAGCAGTGGCATGGGGTAGGGTTGAGTAGTTCAGATAAGACACAGTAGGACTCACAAATCTTAAATACCTGTTATTACAGAAAAAATTTAGTTTGTTCTTGTAAGTCTGTGGCCCACAGCAACTCATAATCTGGTTGTGCTAATTTTATAAGAAACTTAATGCGGTCAATAATCAATAGCACAATTATAAGATTGGTTGTTTATTTAAACATGTAATAAAAATTTTGCTCTTGAAATGGAGAGAAATAAAATGTTTTAAGTGTATTGGAAACAGGGTTTTATGAATGCTATATACAAAACACGCAGGTTTTCATTTTGTGGTAGTTATTGAAAATTGAGTTCTACATTTAAAAGGGTAAAGATGTCTCCCAAGGGGCTAGGGCTGTATAGCTCAGTGGTAGAGCATCTGCCTCGCACATGTGAGGCTCTGGGTTCAATCTTCCGCACCACATAAAAATAAAGATATTGTGTCCATCTACAACTAAAAAAAAAAAAAAGATGTCCCGCAAATCGCTGTATTTTCACACGCTGATGCACATATAATCTGTCCCATATATACAAACAACAAACAGTACCAGGTGTTCTAGGATGGGAAATTGCACTTTCCCACCCTAGAAGGCAGCTCTTGGTACAGCGCGCAAGGTTGTACGTCTACACGGCCAAAGTTCAGTTGGTGCCGGGCATGCGCAGCCGGCCGATTGGACGCCGGCCTTTGCGGAGGGGCGGGACTAAATTCGGCGTCTTTCCTTCCAACCGCAGCTCGTGGCAGCGCCATTTTGAATGTGCGGCTGTCGCGGGCGTTAGTTCGGTAGGCAGGGCTGCGGGCTCGGGCTTCGAGCAGTTTCCTTACTTTCTCTGCTTCGTTTCCATAGATACATGTAGAGACGTGTACATACATACATCTAGGCCTGTATCCGGTGTTTGAGGCGAACTCCTTAAGATGATGTTAAGAGGAAACCTGAAGCAAGTGCGCATTGAGAAAAACCCGGCCCGTCTACGCGCGCTTGAATCCGCAGCCGGCGAGAACGAGCCGGTGGCCGCGGCGGCCATGGCGCTGGCGCTGGCGGGAGAGCAGGCACCGCCTGCCCCAGGGCCCCCGGAGGACCACCCGGAGGAAGAGATGGGGTTCACCATTGACATCAAGAGTTTCCTAAAGCCGGGTGAGAAGACGTACACTCAGCGTTGCCGCCTCTTTGTAGGGAATCTCCCCACCGACATCACCGAGGAGGATTTCAAGAGACTCTTCGAGCGCTACGGCGAGCCCAGCGAGGTTTTCATCAACCGGGATCGTGGCTTCGGCTTCATCCGCTTGGTGAGTCTCGGGCCGCCAGCCCAAGGGAACAAAAGGGCGGTGGGATGTCCGCGGGGCTTCGCTTGTCCAGAATGGCCTCTCTGTGGATTGTGACCGCCCGGGTACCCTGCTCGGTATGGTGGCCTCTGCTTCGCGCCGGTTGGGCTTTGCAGGCCTACTGTCGCGCGCTAGATCGTTACGGTCAACCCTGCCTGAACGGGTAGCCTCCGGTACCTGGGGGATCGGGGTCGCGGGGACCGACTGCATTTTCGGGTGACAGTTCTTCGAGGCACAAATATGTTGTGAAGAAAATGTATTTGGAACGGAAGCTTCGGTTTGGCCAGAAATTTGGGTTTGAAGGAACAAACGACTTGCTTCTTAAAGACTTACCCAAAACATCCCTTTGCCTTCAATAAGCCCTGCACGCATTTTACAGCAAACCGCGTTAATACTCACCTCAGTGCAGCCCTCTCTTTACCTTACCCTTGCAGGTGCTTAAACTCTGTACTCGAGTACAGAGTTCCACCTGCAGTGATTGGATAGTATTGAATTGTATTCTAATATTGTTTTTCCACCCGACTTTTGGAGGTTCCTGTGTTTTGGTGGGGGAGGTCGGCCAATATACTACATTATAGTTGACTTATTTGTCCTGCAGTAGGGTATTATGTGTCTTGCCCCCTTTAAATCTAAATTTTGAAAAATTTTCCGATAACATGCAAAAATTGTGCCTCCTTCTTATTCTAAAAAGCTTTGACAGTTTGCACTCCGGACAAAGTATTTGCTTTTATTAGGTTTTCCTTTGTTTTGTGGTGAGTTCATCAGTTGCAGTCATACAGCATTATTGTCATTCATATTTAGATACTGTTTTTTCTTCAATCACAGTCTTTTTTAGGAGACATTTTACACATAAGACTTTTTCCTGTTATCTTTCTAGTTAGACCCTCACTCTAATATTCATTGCAGTTTATGGAAGCTGTCTTATTGGAACTTGAACTTTCAAAATCGATTTCTCTTCATATGTGGACAAAGTAAAACTTAATATGTAGAGAAAATTTATTGTATTCTTAAATACTTAAATGGCTCCAAGAGAAGATAGTTAGTTTCAAGATATTAATAAAAAACAATATTTCCTTGGAATTCAAGTAAATAATCAGTACATTTTGAACAGATATATTTATCTTTTGTACAGTAGAGAAGCAGCCTGTCATTTGGTAAAATTCTTAATGTAAATGCAGAAGTTTGGGGATGTAGCTCAGTAGAGCACTTGCCTAGCATGCCAGAGGCCTTGAGTTCCATCCCCAGCATCACAAAATAAAAAAATGAAGTACTGTAAGCAACTTTTGATAAACTTTCCAAAAGGATTTTATGTAATATTTTCGTGATCCTTGGTCTCTTGCTTGCAGTGTCTTATTCTGAAGTTGATATTTTGGAGGAGGAAGAATGGAAGGACTTCATTTCCCTGTTTTGAAAGCCTTTACAGGACCAATTAATATTTTGACATTGGAAAATCTTTTTGTTTCTTTTTTTAACTTCTTTTTTACTTTTAGTTGTAGATGGACACAATACCTTTATTTTATTTTTTATTTTTGTAGCGTTGAGGATTGAACCCAGTGCCCCACACATGCAAGGCAAGTGCACTACCAACTGAGTCACAATTCCAGCCCTTTTTTTTGTTGCTTATCTTTTATCTTATTAATAATAGACAATTCCTTCCTTCCTTCCTTCCTTCCTTCCTTCCTTCCTTCCTTCCTTCCTTCCTTCCATCAGCACTGCCCAGTAGAACTTTCTGCAATGATATAAAGGCTGTTATATATCTGTACTGTCCAAAAGAGTACTCACTAGCCACATGTGACTGTTGAACACTTGAATGAGGCTAGGAGGGCTGGGTAGTGCAGTTTGAATGGTACTGGAAATGGAACCCAGGGGCACTTTACCACTAAGCTATATCCCTATCTCATTTTTAATTTTGATTTTTTTTTAATGAACTTAATATTTTTTATTATTATTATTATTATTTTTTTTTAGTTTTCGGCAGACCCAACATCTTTGTTTGTATGTGGTGCTGAGGATTGAACACTGGGCCGCATGCATGCCAGGCGAGCGCGCTACCCCTTGAGCCACATCCCCAGCTCCCATTTTTAATTTTGAGACCCGGTCTCACTGAATTGATTAGGGCCTCTCTATAATTGTTGAGGCTGGCTTTGAACTTGTGATCTTCCTGCCTCAGCCTCCTCAGTTGCTGGGATTACAGGCCTATTCCATTGTCATGGCTCTTAATTTAAATAGCCAAGTATGGCTAGTGTATGGGCCAGCACAGTTTATTCAATGTACTTTTAGTACTGTTCATTTAAAAAAAAAAAAAAACAACTGGGATTAGGAGGTGAGAAGGGCTGCTGTTGACTGTTCTTTTGGAATATACTCCTCCAAACATAGCACACTAATTTTTTTTGCATACAATTAGTAAAGTTTTGTCTGTTGGAAGCCAGGATTTAGTTTATAGAATTTGACTTTATAGATAGCTTTACAGTTTAATGTGAATTCTGTTTGTAAGATGTAAATTTAAAAGGTTTATTTCTGAACCATTATTTTTTCTACTTAGAAAAATCATATAATGTATACTAGATCTGAATAAACATATATGACATAGTGGCTTTTTAAAATAAGGGTGTAATTTTTTTTAAGCATATAAAGCAAGGCTTATTAAAAAAGGGGTAACAGACTTCTCCTGGGAGGAAGAATGGGGCCATAGCTGGTATCCTGGTATCCCCAAGGGTGTAATAACTGGTTTGTTTCTTGAAATAATTTATTCAGTAACTGATCTTAAATTACAAATAAACTAGTAGTTGTAGTATTCCAATTCGTAGAAGAAAACATTTTCCCATATGGCATAGGGTCAGCATTGCTAGTATTGAGTGGTGGAGAAACAATTTAAGTGTTTCTTTTATTTATTTATTTTTTTTTATTATTTTTTTTTATTTTTTAGTTTTTCGGCAGACATAACATCTTTGTATGTGGTGCTGAGGATCGAACCCGGGCCGCACTCATGCCAGGCGAGCGCGCTACCGCTTGAGCCACATCCCCAGCCCCCAATTAAAGTGTTTCTTACACATATGGTCGTAATCCAAATTGTTAGCATATGGTACATTAGAGATGAAATAGATTGTTTTAGACATTTTATTGTGGAATTTTAGATTTTGGTTATTTATTGATAATTTTAGACTGGATAGATCTGAAAAGTTGTACATTTGTTTTTTAAAGTTATACATTTTAAAGTTAATTTTTTGTTTCTTTTTTTTTCCATAAAGTGTTGGGACTTTTTAATTACCTCGCCCTAAACTCTGTAGTGATGCTCTAACACAGCCTGGTTGAAGAAGGCAACTGAAGTTAGTTTGATTTACCTAAAACTGGTATTAGTTTGGCCTGAACTTTTGTTTTTATCCTAATAAAACAGATTTATCAAATGGTGGTTCTTGACTAGTATATTTATTTATTTAAATTTATTTTTTAGTTTTACGTGAACACAATATCTTCATTTTTATGTGGTGCTGAAGATCGAACCCAGCGCCCAGCGCATGCCAGGTGATCACGCTACCACTTGAGCCACATCCCCAGCCCAGACTAGTATCTTTAGATCTTTTCCTGGACTAAGCAGAGGCTGCTTAAATTGTTTCCCCCACAGTACGTGCTAGCCTTGGTGACCTTATACCTCCCCAAGTAATCTCACCATATCTATTAGCTGAGAATCAGTTAGATGTGTGAATACTAGGGCCCTAACCCAGATCTACTGAATCAGGAAGTTCTGGAAGTGGGGCCCAAATATCTTGTTTTAAATAGCCCTCTGTGATTCTGATGCTTGTCAAGTTTAAGAAGCCAACTTTTCTAGGAAACCACTTGAAGTTAAAAATCAACTGAATTTACTTTCAGTCAGTCATTAGGGACTTAGTCCCCATCTGCCTCTTTTTTTTTTTTTTTTTTTAGTTATGAAATGATAGATGTTAGTATTATAGATTTGTTATAGAATGTACTTTGTATAATTTTAAGTCATATTGTATTTCAGGAAAGTGTGAGAGTGGTAGTCTTTCTTTTTCTTTTTCTCTTTTTTTTTTTTTTTTTTTTGGTGGCACTGGGGATTGGACCCAGGACCTTGTGATGCTAGGTGAGCCCTTTTTCTTAATTTTTTTATTTTTATTGGGGATTGAACCCAGGGGCACTTTGCCACTGAGCTGTATCCCCAACCTTTTTTATTTTGACAAGGTTTCATTAAGTTAGCGAGGATCTTGCTGAGGCTTGCCTCAAACTTTTGATCCTCTTACTTCATCTTCTGGAGTTCTTGGGATTACAGGCATTGCCAAGGTGCCTGGCTCAGGAGAACTCTTATTTTTTCTGTGTGTGTGTGTGTGTGAGAGAGAGAGAGAGAGAGAAGACACAAGGATTGGGAATTAAACCCAGGGGTGTCCTGCCATTAAGCTATATCCCCAGTCCTTTTTATTTGTTATTTTCAGACAGGTTTGCCTAAATTGCCTAGGCTGGTCTAAAACTTGAAATCCTCTTGTTTCTGCCTTTCAGGTAGCTGGCATTATATGTGTGTGCCACTGTGTCTCTGTTTGTTAGACTTCTGTTGTGTTTTTTTTTTTTAAATATTTATTTATTTTTAAAATATTTTTTTTAGTTGTTGATAGACCTTTATTTATTTTTATTTATTTATAAACGGTGCTGAGAATCGAACTCAGTGCCTCACACATACCTGGCAAGTACGCTACCACTGATCCACAGCCCCAGCTCCTAATATTTATTTTTTAGTTGTAGTTAGACACAATACCTTTATTTATTTTTATGTGGTGCTGAGGAATGAATGAACCAGGACCTCTCATGTGCTAGGCAAACACTCTACTGCTGAGCCACAATCCCAGGCCTGTTCATTAGACTTCTAATGATAGTACAACATCTTTTCTCTCTAGTATACTTTCTAAAAGATGATTATTATTTACTTGGTGCAATTTTTCTTTTGGTACTGGAGCATAAGCCAGCATAAGCACTTTACTACTGAATTACACCCCCAGTCCTTTTTTTTTTTTTTTTTTTTAAGAGAGAGAGAGAGAATTTTAATATATTTTTTTTTTTTTAGTTTTCAGTGGACACAACATCTTTGTTTGTATGTGGTGCTGAGGATCGAACCCGGGCCGCACGCATGCCAGGCGAGCGCGCTACCGCTTGAGCCCACATCCCCAGCCCACCCCCAGTCCTTTTAATTTTTTTGAGATAGGGTCGTCTTTTTTTTTTTTTAATTTTTATTGTTGGTTGTTCAAAACATTACATAGTTCTTGATATATCATATTTCACACTTTGATTCAAGTGGGTTATGAACTCCCATTTTTACCCTGTATACAGATTGCAGAATCACATCAGTTACACATCCATGGATTTACATATTGCCATACTAGTGTCTGTTGTATTCTGCTGCCTTTCCTATCCTCTACTATCCCCGCTCCCCTCCCCTCCCCTCCCCTCTTCTCTTCTCTCTCTACCCCCTCTACTGTAATTAATTTCTCCCCCTTGTATTATTTTTCCCTTTCCCCTCACTTCCTCTTGTATATAATTTTGTATGACTCTGAGGGTCTCCTTCCATTTCCATGCAATTTCCCTTCTCTCTCCCTTTCCCTCCCACCTCTCATCCCTGTTTAATGTTAATCTTCTTCTCATGCTCTTCGTCCCTACTCTGTTCTTAGTTACTCTCCTTATATCAAAGAAGACATTTGGCATTTGTTTTTTAGGGATTGGCTAGCTTCACTTCTCCCTAAATTGCGAAGACTAGTCTCAAATTTGTTGTCTTCCTGCCTCAGATTCCAAAGTATCTGGATGCCTGGCATACTTTGTGTACTTTTTCCATAAAAATCAAATTATATGGCACACATTCATTGTGATTTGATTTTTTAATTTAATGTTATCTTTAACATCTTTTTATGTTGTTAGATTTTCTTTCTCTCTATGGTAAATGGGGATTGAACCCAGGGGCATTCTACCACTGAGTGATGTCCCCAGTCTCAAAATAAAACCTGGCCTTGAATTTGAGATCCTCCTGCCTCAACCTCCCAAATTGCTAAATTAACTGGTATGCACCACTGCTCTTGTTGTTATTTCATCAACTTTCTGTTGATGTCTATTTCTGGTTTGCACCAATGAATTAATTGCCTTCTACTTGTATAACTTAAAACTCCTACAGTGGGGATTTTTAAGCAACTAGTAAATAGTAATAGAAAAATTCATGTGCTTTGGAAAGAGTCCGGAAATAGAAATCATTGGATCATAGTTTGAACAGTCCTAGAGCAGTCATTTAGAATCTTGTGGTAGCCATTTGCAACTTTGTGATTCCTTGTATTCCATCAAGACCCTTTGGTTTTAGAAAGCAGTTGTACCATCTCTACCTAGGTACTGTCTATGCCCTATGCCCTGATTTTGATCTGCTTTCTGTTTTTACATATTTCTTAGAATGTCTGTAATCTTGGCTCAATCTTCTTTCAAATAGCATTGTGCCCTTGGTACTTTGCAATGCTGTATTTTTGTTCTTTTTTCTTTTCTTCCTTTATTTTTTTTTTTTTTGTACCAGGGATTTAATCAGAGTTAAGTGGGCGCTTAACCACTGAACCACATCCCTGACCCTTTTTATTTTGAGAGATGGTCTCATTAGTTGCTTAGGGCCCTGCTAATTTGCTGAGGATGACATTGAACTAGTGATCTTCCTTCTTCAGCCTCTTAATTGCTGGCATTACAGGCATGCACCACTGCACCTTGTCTTTCATGCTGTTGCAGTATATTTGAGTTGTTTCTGGGTTTACATGATTATGAATAAAGCCACTATAAAAATTGTGCATAGATTTTTCAATGAACATACAGTTTTATTTCCCTTCACTAAATGGTGATGAGTGGGCTATTTCAGGTTATATGGTTATGTGTATTTTTAAATTCATATTGAAACTTTACTAAAGTGGCTGTCTACTTTTTTCTTTCTTTCTTTCTTTTTTTTTTTTTTGTACTGGGGATTGAATCCAGGGTCCTTAACCACTGAACCACATCCCAGCCCTTTTTTATTTTATTTTATTTATTTTAAAGTTTTCTGGTTTTTTCGTTGTTGACTAACCTTTATTTTATTTATATGTGGTACTGAGAATTGAACACAGTACCTCCACCACTGAGTTACAGCCCTAGCCCCTTGTTTTTTTATTTTTGAGGCAGGGTCTTGCAAATTGCTAAGAACCTTGCTAAGTTGCTGAGGCTGGCCTAAAATTTGAGATCCTCCTGCTTCAGCCTCCTGAGCTGCTGGGATTACAGGCCTTCTAGCAGCTGCTATCCAGTTTTTCAATGCCACCAGCAATTGCTGATTGTTCTCCATCCTCCTCAACACATGGTGTTGTCTTCTACGAAATTTGTCATGTTAAATAAGTGTATTGTGATATCTCATTGTGGCTTAAATTTGTATTCCTCTAGTGCGTGATGATGTTGAATATCTTTTTGTTTATTAACCCTATCCATTCTCTTTGGTGAAGTGAATGTTCAAGTCTTACTCATTTGACAATCAGTTGTTTTCTTATTAATGTGTTTTAAAAATCATTGTTACAATTTCTTTTTTTTATATCTATTTTTTAGTTTTAAGTGGTTACAATATCTTTATTTTTATGTGGTGTTGAGGATCGAACCCAGTGCTTCACAAATGCTAAGCGAGCACTCTACCACTTGAGCCACAACCCCAGCCCACAATTTCTTTTTTATATAAATGTTTTGCAAATATTTTCTTTCCATTTAAAAACAGAGGAACCTCTCCCTCTCCCTCCTTTCTCTCCCTCCCTTCTCCCTCCCTTCAGTTTATACAAAGGTGGGAAGCAGCATTATGGTAGATTTGTGGAAATTGTGAATTCTGTATAGGTTCAAATGAGCACCTGTGATCTTGAGCAAGTTACTTAACCTCTGTAGGTCTGTTTCTCTATGTAAAATGGGTACAGAAAAAATACCTACTTTATAAGTTTTTGAGGATAATGAAAGCAATGTATACACATATATACACACACATGCACACACTAACTGACTGACTTTGTGGGGGTGGCAGGGAAGTTCTGGGAATCAAATCCAAGGCCTCACACTTGCCAGACAAGCACTTTACCACTAAGCTCTACCCCTGGTTATATGTGTGTGTATGTGTGTTGTGTGTGTGTGTGTGTGTGTGTATATGTAGTGTATATATATATGTATTTTCTAAAACATGATGATGATGATGATTTTAGTTCTCAATGGACCTTTATTTATTTATATTCGGTGCTGAGAATAGAACCTAGTGCCTTGCATATGCTAGGCAGGTGCTCTACCATTGAGCCACCCCCTCAGCCCCTATATATGTATTTTTAATAAGGGATAAGGACTGGTTTGTAGTAACTACTTGATAAAAGTTATACTTTATTTTTCTGAGTCATGAAATCTTTGTTCTCATTTTAACTACTTAATTTTAATTGATTTTTACAGAGATGTAATTAATTGATTTTTATGGTATACATTTAGAACACTGTTTCTCAAGTAAGATAGTTTTTCTTCTCAAGGATATTTGACAATATCTGAAGACATTTTTGGTTGTCACAACTGGGGGGAGTGGTTCTACTGGAATCTGTGGTGAGTAGAGGTCAGGAATGCTGATAAACAGCCAATAGGCAAAGTACAGTCCCCTATAATAAGAATTATCCAATCCATAATATTAATGTTGAGGCTGAGAAAACTGTTTAAAACCATTTAAAACATGGAAAGTATAAACTTTTTTCTTGTTGCTAGGGTTTGAATCCAGGCCTACCACTGAGTTACACACTCTAACCCCTTTAAAATTTTTTTCTTTTTCCCCAGTGCTGGGGATTGAACCCAGAATCTCGTGCCTTCAGGGAAAGCACTCTTATTATTGAGCTACATCTCTAGCCCCCAAAGGTGCAAATTTTAAATCTACTGGTAGGTGAATCTTGACTTGTACACCTGTTGAACTCTGTCTGCTAGAAAGTATAGAACGTGGCCTGGTGCGATGGTGTACATCTGTAATCCCACTGACTTGGGAGGCCGAGGTAAGAGGATCACTAGTTCAATGTCAGCCTGAGCACCTTAGCAAAGTCCTAAGCAACTTAGTGAGATCTTTTCTCTAATTAAAAAAATATAAAAAGGTTTAGGGTTGTGGGTTTGTAGTTAAGCGCCCCTGGTTTCAATCTCTGGTGCCATCAAAAAAAAAAAAAGGAAGGAAAGAAAAACATACAAGTATTTTATGAAGACAGTAACTTCTAGCTTTTGAGACCATTTTAGAGATTGAATGAAAAAAGCATATCTTTATGAAATTTACCAGTTTGTTATCTGTTATCTTAGATACCTGTGTTCTATACCTACTTATTTATGGCCCTGTAGATCCAACCTACTTTCTCACTAATATTAGGCAAGCATTCTATCACTAAATTACACCCATACCCCTATTCTGCACCAACTCTGAATTCTCCAAATCAAGGAAGTTCTGTTATCTTGTGTTTTCAGTAATGAGCATTTTTTTTTCTAATTTAAAAGTGCTTAGGAGGGCTGGGGATGTGGCTCAAGCGGTAGCGCGCTCGCCTGGCATGCGTGCTGCCCAGGTTCGATTCTCAGCACCACATACAAACAAAGATGTTGTGTCCGCCGAAAACTAAAAAATAAATATTAAAATTCTCTCTCTCTTTCTCTCTCTCTCTCTCTCCCTCTCCCACTCTCTCTTTAAAAAAATAAAAAATAAAAGTGCTTAGGGAGCTGGGGTAGTGGCTCAGAGGAAGCGTGCTTGCCTTGCATATGTGAGGCACTGGGTTCGATCCTCAGCACCACATACAAATAAAACAAAGGTATGTTGTGTCCACCTACAACTAAAAAATAAATGTTAAAAAAATACCTATAAAAAAAGTGCTTAGGCACACTTGTTTGTACAATAGATTTATTACAGCCCACGAATGTGTGTGTTTGCTTCTCTCCGTATGATAGTGAAAAATGTGTATCTGATGAAGGAGGCGTAGTTAATAAGACCTAATAGTAACTTTTACAGATAATATAAAGTAGAAATAAAAAGAAAAGGAATTTGTTTGTCAGAGGAGAGGTGGGAGGCTTTGAGATAACAATATAAAAACATTGAGGGCACAGGCTGGGGTTGTGTCTCTGGTAGAGCACTTGCCTAGCATGTGTGAAGCACTGGGTTTGATTCCCAGCACTGCAAATAAATAAATAAAATAAAGGTCCATCAACAACTAAAAAAATAAAAAAACTGAGGGCATAGAGAATTATTCTTTCTACGATAGTTCATAGTAAATGGCACTTGGTCTCAAAAAGTAATTATATGTTTAATATATGTAGGAGTTTTTGTTTTTTAACAATATCTTTTTTTTGATGGTGGAGTTACTGGGAATTGAACTCAGGCACTTGACCACTGAGCCACATCCCCAGCCCTCTTTGTATTTTATTCAGAGACAGGGTCTCACTGAGTTGCCCAGCACCTTGCTATTGGTGAGGCTGGCTTTTAACAATATCGTTTTTTTATTCTTACCAGCAGTGCACAATGGTCACAAGTTTTTCTTTCTTTCTTTTAGTTGTTGATTAACCTTTATTTTATTTATGTGTTTGTATGTGGTGCTGAGAATTGAACCCAGTGCTTCACACATGCTAGGCAAGTGCTCTCCCACTGAGCCACACCCCTGCTCTATGTAGGAGATATTTAAAAGATACTGCTTTGAGTATTTTACAACTGTTCATTTATTTATGAGCAATTAATCTTTATATAATGATGTTACTGGGGATTGAACCCAGGGGCACTTTATCACAGGTCCATCCCCAGCCCTTTTTATTTTAAGACAAGGTCTCACTAAGTTGCTTAGGACCTTGCTAAGTTGCTGAGGCTGACCTTTAACTTGTGATCCTCTTAGCTCAGCCTCCTCCAGCCTCACTTCTGGAGCTGCTGGGATTATAGGCATGTACCACCATGCCTGGCTATATAATGACCTTTAACAGGACAGTGGGTTGGGATTTTTTACTTAGTGTGCACAATGATCTTTGAATAACTAATAAAAAGCAAGTGATAAGAAAGTAAAAGGAAAATCAAAGTAACCCTATCAGCCATTTCCTAAAATTACCTGGTTTTCCTTAGAAGCAAGCCACTGTTTTAAATTTTTTTGTTACTATCATCTTTAAAAATGATTTTTCCTCTTAAAAAGGAATCCAGAACATTGGCTGAAATTGCAAAAGCAGAGCTGGATGGCACCATTTTGAAGAGTAGACCTCTCCGAATTCGTTTTGCTACACATGGAGCAGCCCTAACGGTCAAGAACCTTTCTCCAGTTGTTTCCAATGAGCTTCTAGAACAAGCATTTTCCCAGTTTGGTCCAGTAGAGAAAGCCGTTGTGGTTGTGGATGATCGTGGTAGAGCTACAGGAAAAGGTTTTGTAGAATTTGCAGCAAAACCTCCTGCACGAAAGGCTCTGGAAAGATGTGGTGATGGGGCATTCTTGCTAACAACGTAAGTTTTAAATATCTCTTTCTTCTTTTGTCCAGTTACATATGGTCTTCTCTCTGTTCTGGAATTCTGTCTTCCTTTACAATTCATACTGTCTTGGCATATGGTAAGTAGGTATTGATGAATGTGAAAAAGGAATTTTTATGTATTGCTCACTAGGACTTACGAATCATACAAAACAATCCTTTAAGAAATTTTAGCTTTTATTGAGGTACAATTTGAGCCAAATAAGTTTTAACAAATGTTTGTAACCATGTAACTACCACTATAATCAAGATATGGAACATTTCCATTGTCCCCCAAAAGTTGCATCATGCCCCTTTGTACTTACTCTCTACTACTTACCCCTGCCCTAAGTAGATATTAATCTTTTCATTACCACAGATAAGTTTAGTCTTTATTAATAGAAATCATGTAGCATGTACTCTTTTGTGTCTGGTTTCTTTTGCTTAGCGTGTTTGTGAGATTTCATCCTTATCAATGTGTGTATAGTATTTTATAGCTGAATTATGTTCTGTTTTATGACCACATCTAGTTGTCCAGTGACTTATGGGTTGGTGTTTGGCCAACTGTTGTGAATAAAGCCACTATGAATATTTGTGTTCAAGTCTTCTTTTGAACATTATGCTTTCATGTGGCTTAGGTATATACTCAGGGGTAAGTTGCTATATGTTCATTTTCCTAAAAAAACTGTTAAAACTAACTGGGTGTGGTGGTGCCTGCCTATAATCCCAGTGGTTTGGGAGTCCAAGGCAAGAGGATCTCAAGTTTGAAGTCAGCCTCAGCAATTTAGCGAAGCCCTAAGCAACTTAGTGAGACCCTATCACAAAATAAAAGAAGGGCGAGGAATATAGCTCAGTGGTTAAGTGCCCCTGAGTTCAATCCCCTGGTACTCTTCCAGAATCCCCAAAATAAAAAACAAAAACCGACAAAACTGTTTTCCAAGGTGTTTGAATCCCCACCAGCCAAAAATGAGAGGCTCTGGCATTTTTAGTTTTCTCTCTTTCTCTCTCTCTCTCTCTCTCTCTCTCTCTCTCTTTTATTTTATTTTATTTTTTTTGATAGTAGGGATTGAAGGTTGCTTTACCATTGAGCTACATTCCTAGTTCTTTTTAAATTTTTTTAACATCTTTAAAAAAATTTTGAGACAAGGTCTCGCTAAATTACTGAGGTCTTGCTATCCTTCTGCCTCCTCCAGTCTCTGGGCATTTTTAATCTTAGATATTCTAGTGAACATAGTAGTCTCTCATTGTGTTTAAAATTTTATTTTCCTGATGGCTAACGATAAGCATCTTTTTTATATGCTTTTTGGCAAGTTATATATCCATGAAGTATCTGAAATGTTTTGGCCATTTTCTAATTGAGTGATTTGTCTTTTTACTAAATTATCTGTTTTAGGTACATGTCTGTGGGAGGCCAACCTTAAGGGTGACTGAGTTACACTCCCCGGCTGGGTGCTGAGGCGCTCAGTCACAGAAATGGGTGTGTCTTGCTACAGCCCCATGGGGTGAAGCTATGCTCACCTGTTCCTTTGTAATATAACCCCTTGCCCTGTTTAGGATAGAATCTTCCATGGAAGTGCCTTGTGTGTGTCCCCTTCTCTTACTGTGTCCTTGGGTGTGGCCTACTCAGGGTCAGTCAACCTGCTGACAGTGGACTTCATGAAGATACACAGCCCCCTGAAACCTGACCCCTTGCCTCATTTGAATAGCTTCCCTCAATAAAAGGGGTCAGCATGTGCTGTCTCTCTCTCTTTCTGCGGACCCTTAAGGTCAGAGGAGCCGTCACAGCGACCCCAAAGAAAAAGGTATTTGTGTCTCTTGTGTGGTTATTTCGTGCATCCCAGTTAGCCCAGTTTAACTGGAGTGACCCCTGAGCCTTTTAGTCGTGAGAACAGAAACCCGGCACATGTCTATATTATGAATATGTCTCTTTGTGGCTTTCCTTTTTTTTTTTTAGTACTAGAGATTGAATCTAGGCTTTCATGTGTCCTAGGCAAGTGATCTACCACTGAGCCTCATTCCTGAGCCCTGTGGCTTTCTTTTTAATTTTCTTAATGTGATTTCCAAAGAGCAGAGGTTTTTGTATTTTGTGAAGTACAGTTGAAAAGGTTATAGTTGCATTTTTCTTATTTGCATTTTTGTCAAAATTGGAAATCTGGGGGAAGAAAAGGTCTGGGGGTGTTGCTCAGTAGTAGAGTACTTACCTGGCATGCCTGAATCTATTTTCCTTTCTGTTCTGTTTATCACTGTATCTGCTCTAAAGCTACTTAGTTAATTACCTAATTTATTTTAAGCTTTGAGAAATTAGACAGTGTAAATCATCTAACTTTTCTTTTTAAACTGGGGATTGAACTCTTAGCATTCTGCTGCTGAGCTACATCCCTAGCCCTTTTTATTATTTTATTTTAAGACACGGTCTCTCTACATTGCCCAGGCTGGCTTGGAGCTTGTGATTCTCCTCATTCAGCCACTTGAGTAACTGGGATTACAGATGTACGCCCACCCGTGTCCAATCAACTTCGCTTTTTTTTCAAAACTGTTCTATGACGGATTCTTTGTTTTTTAAATTTAGCTTATTTTAATTTTTTTGGTACTGGGGATTGAACCCAGAAGCTCTTCACCACTGAGCTATATTCCTAGCACTTAAATTGTTTTTTATTTTGAGATAAGGTCTCACTAAATTGCTTGGGGCCTCACTAAATTTCTAAGGGTGACCTCAATTAGGGATTTTCTTGCCTCAGAGCTTCCTGTACCACTGGGATTGTGGGTATGTGCATACCTGGCATATTTTTGTATTTCTTTATCATGTGGTGCGGTCAGCCATTGGTTGTGAAATATTCAAATATTTTAGGGTGTGGGAAATTGAATTTAAAATAATATTTCTTTGGTCTTTAGAGGTTTGGATATTTGTAAAACATTTTTCACTCTGTTTTTTACTGTTTAGCACTCATGCTAAAATTGACATTCATAGTAGTTCTGCTGCTTTACAACACAGCCAGCTTGTTCTGGTATCAGCCTCTGGTCTTACTGTTTTTGCTTAGAGAACTTTCTTCCCTTACTGGGATAAACCTCATTTTCGTTTTTTTTTTTTTTTGTACCAGGAACTGAACTCAGGGGCGCTTAACCACTGAGCAACATCCCCACTCTTTTTTGTATTATACTTAAAGACAGTTTCACAGAGTTGCTCAGGGCCTTGCTAAATTGAACTTGTGATTCTTCTGCCTCAGCCTTCAGAGTCTGTGGGATTAGAGGCGTGTGCCACTGCGTCTGGCTCCATTTTTTTCCTACTTTGCTAAAATTAGTTCTCTTTACAGAAGCCAATCATCTTATCTATTTTTTTGGGGTACTGAGATCTAGGATCTAATCCTAGGATACTTTACCACGGAGCCACATCCTCATCCCCTTTTTATGTTTTATTTTGAGACAGGGTTTTACTAAGTTGCAGAGGCTGGCCTTGAAATTGACATTCTCCTGTCTCAGCCTCCCAAATTGCTGGGATTACAGGAATGTGAAACTGGCCAGCTCATCCTACTTTAAAGTAACCATCCTCTGTACCATCACTTAGGATTCACTCCTCATTTTAGTTCTCTTTAGTGCCCATGCTTTAATTTGTATGTCTTTCTTTTTTAATATTTATTTTTTAGTTGTAGCTGGACACAATATCTTTATTTTTTATGTGGTGCTGAGGATCGAACTCAGGGCCTCACACGTGCTGTGTGAGTGCTGTACTGCTGAGCCACAATGCCAGCCTCTAATTTGTATGTCTTTCTCTGCAAATAGAATGTAAGCTCCATGAAGGCAGGGGTTTGTTTTGTTCCAACTCTGTAATCCCAGCACCTGTGTTGTGTTTCATTTTAATTTTATTTTGCAGTGCTGGGAACAACACCTATACTCTAATGATACCTGGTCACATAGTAGGCTTGTGGTAATTATTTCATGAATGAATGAAGGAATGGGCAAGACATTTCTTGAAATGGGAGAAGCATGTGATTTGTATTTTTTTCTATTGCAAGCTTTGATGAATTGGTGTTTTTTAAAGTGATAGCCACACTGGTAAATATTTAACAAGTTCTCATAAGTAGCTTTTAAATATTGAACAGTTTTTTTTGGGGGGAGGGCGGGGTACCAGGGATTGAATCCAGGGGCACTCTGCCACTGAGCCTCATCTCCAGCTGTTTTGAATTTTATTTAGAAGGGTCTCACTGAGTTGCTTAGTGCCTTGCAGTTGCTGAGACTGGCTGGCTTTGAGCCTGCGATCCTCGTTTCTCAGCCTCCTGAGCTGCTGGGATTACAGGTGTGTGCCACCGCACTCAACTTGAAGAATGGTTTTGAGGGAATTGGCAAGGTGTTGAACATTTTATTATCTGAGAGATATTTCATAATCATGGTTTCTTGGATTTTTGCTGTAATACTGGTTTTTATTTGTCCTATTTTTCATGTGAAAAAATTGACCCAGAAATGTAAAGTTATATGCTTAAAGTTGTACAGCAGTTAGTTGTAGTAAGTTGAATTATAGCTGTAATAAGTTTAGTCTGGTATCAGGTCCCTTGCTTTTTATGTTGTGGGGTGATTGATGCTGCCTACAGATTCTCTTTGCTTAGAAGCTTTGCATCTCAGAGAATTCAGAATGCTCTTCTCTTCTGCTGTTTGCATGGTAGTGCCAGCTAAAATATGTGGTGGAGAGGAAGTCTTTTGACTGTCTTGTCTAAACTGTAGTCCCTCTGTTATTCTCATTCTAAATTTTTTTTTTTTTTTTTTTTGGACACTGGAGAGCACTCAGCCACTAAGCCACTTCCCCAGCCCTATTTTGTATTTTATTTAGAGACAGGGTCTCACTGAGTTGCTTAGTGCCTCACCCTTGCTGAGGCTGGCTTTGAACTCAAGGTCCTCCTGTCTCAGCCTCCGAAGCCACTGTGATTACAGATGTGCGCCACTGTGCCTGGCCTTGTTCTAGTTTTGTGGTAAGGATTAAACCTAAACTCTTGTGCATAATAGGCAAATGCTCTACTACTGAGCATACCTCTAATCCTCCTGTTATTTTCTTTTTTTTAATATATTTTTTATTTGTAATTAGACACAATACCTTTATTTATTTATTTATTTATTTATATGTTGTGCTGAGAATCAAACCCAGTGCCTTGAATGTGCTAGACAAGTGCTCTACTGCTGAGCCACAATCCCAGACCCTTTCCTGTTACTGTCTATGACAGCATTCTAGTTTGTTCCATTCTAGCTCATAATTTGAGTAGTATTATCTTTTTTCTTAGTCTGAAGATTTTAGGGACTGTTTTGTTTAGCTTTGTGGTCTTGGTTCATATGAGGCAATCAAATGTTTATTGACTGATAGCTGCATTACTTCTGAAAGTCTTTTGAATAAATTGCTCAGGAGTGGTACCATAGGGGCTTACAATCTAAATATTTTCCCCCCCATTACTGGGGATCAAACCCAGGGCCTTTCACGTGCTAGGCAAGTGTTCTACTACTGAGCTATATCTCCAACCCTGTAAATATCTTCTAAGATCAAAATTTTTCTTGAAAATATCTTTAGAGGCAGTTGGCATACTGCACATCTGTAATTCCAGCTACTTGGGAGGCTGAGGCAGGAGGATTACAAGTTTGAGGCCAGGCTGGGCAACTTTGTGAGACCCTGTCTCAAAATAAAAATAAAAAGGACTGGGGATATTGCTTAGTGGTAGAATGTCTCTGGGTTCAATTCTTAGTATCAAGAAAAAAAAAAAAAAAAAGAGAAGAAAGGAAAATCTTTAAATTTGCCATAAAATGCTACATATTATACATGGTGTTGGATAAACAACATAATATACTGTACAAAAGTATGTGTAAATTACATTCTTATGCTATTTTGAAATTACAGAAGAGGCAAAAAAAAGTGAGAAAGGGAAAATTAAAAACCTACATATAATAGTGCTATGCCTGCATCTTTATTTTTTGGTATTGAAGATTTAACCTGGGGACATATTACTCCTGAGCTATATATGCAGCTGTCTGTCTGTCTATATATCTATCCATCTGGTAGAGAGATTGAACCCAGGGATGCTTAACCACATTCCCAGCCCTTTTTACTTTTTATTTTGAGGCAGGGTATCACTAAATTGCTGAGGCTGGCCTTGAACCTGGTGATTCTCATGCCTGAGTCTCCTGAGTTGGCTGGGATTACAGGCATACAGCCCTTTTAATTTTGAAACAGGGTCATGCTGTGTGCCCAGACTGGCCTTGAACTTGCAGTTCTCTTGACTCAGCCTCCTGAGTAGCTGATATTACAGGCTCATGCCACCATGCACAACTATCATTTTAGTTCTGACTTCTTCTAATGGTTTTGGACAAATATAAATTAATAGAGATCAGATCAGTTAAATTGCATTTACTGTGGATTGTTATGTAGTTATTTCCCAAAGGGAATTATTACATAATAGTGGAAGTATATATTATGATGCTCAATAGTTTTTGTTATTTATTTTTAGATTTAGTGCTGCTGGCCATGAAACCTGGGGCCTCATGTATGCTGTGCAAGTTTACTGCCACGAACTACATCACTGGCCCAATAAGAGTTTTGTTGATTTTGGTACTGGGAATTGAACCCAAGGATGCTTTACCACTGACTATATCTTTAGTCCTTTTTGTTTTTTATTTTGAAACAGGCTTTACTAAATTACTTGAATTTAGGATCCTTCTGTGTCAGCTTCTACTAATTTTATTAGTCCCTGGGATTATTGGTGTTTACCACCACTCCTGGCAAATAGTTTTTTGTTTGTTTGGCTTTTTTTGCGGGGGTGGGGGATACCTTGGATTGAACTCGGGGGGCACTCAACCACTGAGCCACATGTCCTCACTGATTTGCTTAGTGCCTTGCTAATTGCTGAGGCTGGCTTTGAACTCTGCCTCTTGAGCCACTGGGATTACAGGCATGTGCCACTGCACGCAGCCTTGTTTGTGTTTTTAAAGGGAGGATGTATCATACAGACAGAAAGTGGATTAGGGCAAGGGAAATAGAGAAATGACTGCTAATTACGTTCAGGTTTTCTTTTCTTGGTGATGAAAATCTTACGGAATTAGATTGTGGTGATGGTTGCATATAAATTACTGAGTTGTATGCTTTAAAAGAGTATATTTTGAACTTGTTTTAATTCTTTTCTGAATTTTAATGGTGTGTAAGTTTTGTAGTGTGTCCAAAATTTCAAACAAAACTAAACAAATTACAACTCTGTTGATTATGATAGGGCATTCTACTATGCACAGATGTTATTTATCAACTGCTTGGTTTTTTTCATCTCTCTCTTTGTAGTGTGGGGATTAAACCAAAGAATTCTTGCATGTTCATTTTTTGCTTATTTTTCTATAAATAAAGCAATTTATCAAGAAAAAATTAAAAATGGAAGTATAGATATTTCTTATAGATACATATATCTGTAAGACTAGATATATGCTGTTTTCAAATATTACGTTAAATAGAAAAAAGACTGGAAATAAAAGTGTGAAAATGACAGTAGAAGTTATATTTGGTTAGTGTGTTTACAGGTGTATCATGAGGACTCCAAGAATACCTCCAGATTTGGCAGATCACTGTAAGGATCAAGAGGCTGTAGCATCTGTACAATTCTTTAAGATTTATTATACTGAAAGTACACAAAATAAGCAAAAGGGAAAAGTAGCATGGAGTATGGTCTGTGTATACTTCCAAGAGTCCTTCCATTAGATTCACACAGGATGTTTCTAACTCATCTAAGCAAAAAATGATGTGTTTTCTACCAGGAAAATTAACCTGAGCCTTGGAGTACAGGGGTGTGTGTGTGTGTGTGTGTGTGTGTGTGTGTGTGTGTGTAGGGTGGTGGGATCAGTCATCAAATTTACCAGAAGTTTATGTTCACAAACTATTGTTCTAATAGCTTAGGCACTGATAAGCAGCCTTATCAATTAGGGTGATAGACTAGCAGTGTTAGACTTGCCTTTTTAACTCATTTCTGTACACATGTCATATACTAATTGCCGCAGTCTGGCTGGGCACAAATCAGGAGCCACTCAAGCAGGAACAAACTTCCGAACCCCCCCCCCCCCCCCCCCCCCCCCCCCCCCCCCGGGCCCTTCCAGGAACCTCACACACCAACCTGAACTCTCCACCAGAACTTCACCAACCAACGCGAACACCCCAGGAATCCCCGCGAGGAGTTCTGGAGGCCGGACAGCAGGGGTCTATATACAATTGAATACACAGCCTGTTTCGATCCAGCATCATCTTAATGGCTCGACTCTCAACCATTACTTCTGGCAAAACGCCAGGGGCCATTCCTACTCAGCTGTGGCTCTCAACACTAATAGCTTTTGCTTACTACTCATTTGAAAGGGATTACTTTTCCATCATTTTATTACTTTGTTATATGTCTTCCTATACTAAATGAGATTTCTCCTAGATTTAAAAATTCCTTTAATAAAAATACCATTGTGATACCTATTTTTTTTCTTTTCAACAATTGTTTGGCTTGTGTTTTACCTCTGAGCTATATTCCCAACCTTTTTGTTTTTAGTTTTTTTGAGACAGTCTTGCTCATTGTTTAGAGCCTTGCTAAGTTGCTAAGACTGGCCTTGATTTACCATCCTTCTGCCTCTGCTTCAGCTTTCAAGCCACTGGGATTATAGGCATGTGCCATTGTGCCCAGCTGTAGCATTTCTTTCACTTGTATATTGGAAATTTGAGGATTATTTAGAAAAACCTGCTGGTAGTGGAAGTGTAAATTGCTACTTAACCTTTCTAGAAAAGCAGCTTTAACCTTTGGGATACTATCATTCTCAGTTAGACCCGATATTTTTTAGCAGTCCCAGTTATCTGTTAAATTTTAGTATGTGGTCAGTTATTTTGTAAATGTCTTCAAAAGAACAAAAAAGAAGATTAAAAAATATTAGAAGAAACCCCCCCCCCCTTTAAAATCACCATATTGGTCTATTGGGTCACTATATAAATTTAAGATAACATTATCAAAATATTTTTTATTTTTCCTTTGTCAAACATTTGGTTATTTTGTCTTGCTAAAGCTTATTTTATCATAACTCTTTAGTTATTCCCAACTATGCTAATAAAGAGTAATATAGAAAAAAAACCCCACAAAATGGTAAAATAAAAGACATCTCTTTACTTTTTAAAAATTATATTATCAAAATACTCTACCACCTTTTTTGATGGTGTTTTACCACTGAGCTACATTCCCAAACTTTTTTCTTTTTTCTTTTTGGTGGTGCTGGGGATTAGAACCCAGGGTCTTGTGCATGAGAGGCAAGCCCTCTACCAACTGAGCTACATCCCCAGCCCCAAACTTTTTGTTTTTATTTTTTGAGACCGTCTTGCCCATTATTTAGGGCCTTGGTATGTTGTTAAGACTGGCCTTGGTAGTACTGGTTATTGAACCTAGAGCCTTGGGCATGCTAGCCAAGCACCATACCATTGAGCACCACCTGTAGCCCTGTATCATCTTTCTTTCTTTTTATTAGTTTTTTTTAGTTGTAGAGGGACACAACACCTTTATTTATTTATTTATTTATCTGTTTTTTTGTGGTGCTGAGGACTGAACCCATTGCCTCACATGTGCTTGTAGGCAAGTGGTCCACCACTGAACCACAATCTCAGTCCCCTGCATCATCTTTTAAGTCACTGTCACAACATAATTAGAGGTCCTTTCCAAATGATGGTATTTCATGGGATTTTCTTATACAAAACTTAAATTCTTATTTAAATGAAACATTTTCAAGATGATTATTCTGGTGACAAAATGGGGATAAATATTAGAGTTTAAGATTTAAAACCTTTGTGAATACTGAAAGATGAAAGTGAAATTAAAAAGATGGGTGAAAGTGGAGTGGGGTGGTGCACACCTATAATCTGAGCTATTTGGGAAGCTGAGGAAGGATTATTGCAAGTTTGAGGCTAGCCTGGACAATTTAGTGAGGCCCTGTCTCAAATTAAAAAATAAAGAGGATTGGGAGTGTGTGTGTGAGTGTGTGTGTGTGTCTATGGATGTAGCTTAGTGGTAGAGTATAAGTGGGTTTGATTCCTAGTACTTCAAAAAAAATAAATTAAGATGAGAAAATGGACAAAGGATGATTCTAAAGAATAGTAGGTACAGTGAAATCACGGATGTTACTATTTTCACATATGTCCTAATTTAGCAAAAATAAGATACAGTCCTTAAGTACTTCCCTTCTGTGTGCGACACATTCCTATATTTCTCACTTTTGATATATTATGGATAAAGGTGATTGTGACTGATTTTTGCATGCTTGTTCATGTCTCTTTAGAAGTAGAATTGCAGGAACAGGTAATATAAAAGGAGGGGCTGTGAGAGTATACACATTTGTGTTTGTTTCTTCCAAGAAGACTCTTAACTTCCTTTCTCCCCAAATGTTTTTAAGAATCATCTAGTGGCAAGTGGGTGTGTTTTCACAAAACTGTAATCCCAGTGGCTCGGGAGGCTGAGACAGGAGGATAAGAGAGTTCAAACCTAGTCTCAGGAATTTATTGAGGCCTTAAGCCACTCGGTGAAACCCTGTCTCTAAAAAAAAAATTACAAAAAATGGCTGGGGGTGTGGTTCAGTGGTTAAGTGCCCCTGAGTTCAATCCCTGGCACCAAAAAAAAAAAAAGAAAGAATTAGCTAATGGTCCATGTTATAGTTAAAATACCTGATATGTTTCAGAGTATAAACATGTCATTATTTTTCTCCTAACCTTGTTTACCATTTTCCTGTAAAAATCTTGTCATTTTCAAGTAATTGTCATGTTTTCTGAGACAAGTGGTCTGCTTAGTAATTTTCCTTCGTGAGTATCTTTTGAATTTTGAGGAATTAGAATAGCCTTGTGTTATTGAAGGGATGTGCATGTTCTATCTTTGTTGACCTTTGCTCACCTGGAGCTCTTTTTTCTGGTTTTATTGCTATTCTTATGTTTACTGTCCTGCCCTAGTTTCCAGTGGGTAAATTCTCCACTTAATGCATCATCTTCATTTTGGCCCTGGGCCCCTTTGAGTCCTCTTAGAAGTAACAAAATTCAAATCCCTTTTCTTTTGTGTTCTTACTTAGCTTATTTGAGGTCTCTATAATTACATTCAGTAATATCCCATACCTGATTTTAATTCTTTCTTAAAAGGTTTCCACTAGCTCAGATATAATTTTTTAAAAATAATTTTGTATACTTTTCTCTGGTTTAGGATCTTGTTTATGTGTTAAACAGAAGCTTTTGGATTCCAAAAATCCCCTTCCCCATTTCTAGCTCTTCTGGTAGCACTTAAAACATTAACAATCAAACTTATTTCTCTCTGAAGCATCATTTTTTGAAGGCAGAGTAAGTAGATTTTACTGTTGTGTGCATGGTGAGCTGATAGCAAAAAAAATTTAATATCAGTATAACATCATAACTCTTCCTTCCTCCTCTTACTTAGAAAAAATATTAAAAAAGAGAATGTTTTTCTAGTCACATCTTTCAGTATACACTCTTTGTCTCTTCCCCCTTCCCTAACTTGCCCCATGAATGTCTTGTCTTTTGCGTCTCCTACTTTTGTTTGATACCTTTAGGTGTCATTTTAGGCTTTAGCTTTTTTTTAGGGGGTGGAGTACAGGGGATTGAACTCAGGGCACTCAACCACTGAGCCACATCCCTAGCCCTCTTTTGTATTTTATTTGGAGATAGGGTCTCACTGAGTTGCTTAGTACCTTGTTGTTGCTGAGGCTGGCTTTGAATTTGTAATCCTCCTGCCTCAGTTTCCAGAGCTGCTGGGATTATAGGTGTGTGCCACTGGGCCCAACAGGCTTTAGCAGTTTTTTAAGAAAGATTTTTTTCCCCTCCCTGAACGACACTGGTAGACTGGGATATGGGTAAATGTGGGTAGAGAAGCATGGTTTGAAGTGATGGGACATGGGAATGATAAGGGCCACATAACATAAAACATAGGTTAGGTATGCATTATTTTTCATTGTGCTTTATAAAAGTGAACTACAGTGGTTCTGCTGATTCATAATTGATAATTTATATACTCGTATTTTCTGGCTTTGACACTCACCTGTATCTGGCTAGCAAATATTTATTGACTGATTTTATGACAAGATATGCTACTTTTTTTTTTTGAATCTTTATTTTTATGTGGTGCTGAGGATCGAACCCAGGGCCTCGAACCGAGTGCTCTACCGCTGAGCCACAACCCCAGCCCAAGATATGCTACTTCTGACATATTCTCAATTGAGATATTTTCCAAGCATTATTTTATTTATTTATTTTTTGGTATTAGTCATTGAACTCAAGGGCACTCGACCACTGAGTCACATCCCCTGCCCCATTTTGTATTTTATTTAGCAACAGGGTCTCACTAAGTTGCTTAACGCCTCGCCATTGCTAAGACTGGCTTTGAACTCGTTATCCTCCTGTCTCAGCCTCCCAAGCCACTGGGAATACAGGCGTGAGACATCTCGCCCAGCTCCAAGCATATATATTTATTATAAAAAGTATCTAGAATGGTGTTGAAAGTAGGCATTATGTTAATATTTATTAATTCTTTATATATCCAGGACTCCTCGTCCAGTCATTGTGGAGCCCATGGAGCAGTTTGATGATGAAGATGGCTTGCCAGAGAAGCTAATGCAGAAAACTCAGCAATATCATAAGTAAGATTTTATTAATAAAGATATTTTAGATATGTGCTATCAGGGGTGTTTATTTTATCATATTTACTGTCTAGTACTATTGGGTTATACGATATTCTGTGTAGTCAATACAATCTGGTTAATAGAGTAATCTGGTTTATGTTGAATGCTAGTTGTCTTTTTGTGTGTGAAACATTAATTTTACTTAGAATAATCTTTCCTTTTATACTGTGGTAGAGGTAGGTGGTTAGGAGGAGACATGCTAGAGAAAAATGAAATCTAGATAATGTGAAAATATATCTTCAGTTAGTATGCGTCAGGTGTATTTAAGTAGAAAGAAGACTTTTGGGTGGGTAGGGAGTAGTGTTGGGAGGTCAAATATCCTGGCACAGCGGAAGAACTATTTTACAGGTTTAAAAAAAAGCCCATTTTCAAAATGCTGTAAATTTTATCAGTTGCTCCCCCCTTTTTTGAATCACTTTTTTTTGGAAATAACTTTTTTTTTTTCTTTTTTAGTTGTAATTGGACATCTAAAAGAAAATCTTTATTTTATTTTTATGTGGTGCTAAGGATTGAACCCAGGGCCTTGCACATGCTAGGCGAGTGCTCTATCACTAAGCCACAATCCCAGACCCTGCCTTTTTTTTTTTTTTTTTTTTTTAAAGATAGAATGAGAGAGGGAGGGAGAGAGAGAGAGAGAGAGAAATTTTTTTTTTTAATATTTATTTTTTAGTTCTCGGCGGACACAACATCTTTCTTTGTATGTGGTGCTGAGGATCGAACCCGGGCCGCACCCATGCCAGGCGAGCGCGCTACTGCTTGAGCCACATCCCCAGCCCCGACCCTGCCTTTTTTTTTTAAAAAAAAATATTTTTTAAGGTATTAGAATATCTTTTTATTTATTTATCTATTTATTGAATGTGCTGAGGAATGAACCAAGGGCCTTATGCGTGCAAGGCAAGCGCTCTACCACTGGGCTACAACCCCAACCCTATCAGTTGCCTTTTTTATTTAGTGTGGTACAATTATATTTGCATAAGTTGTCTGTAAATACTTTGTTTTTATAAACAGTCACTTTATTGTCTTTGTGCCAAGCACTATTCTGGGTGTTACTAGGGCAGTCAAATAGGTAGTTGGGTGCATCTGATTTTAGAGGATCTGTCCTGGCAGAGAGTACCAACATGTGATAACAAGCCAAAGGACTGAACTCTGAGTCTTGAAATAATCCATATATATAGCAGATTGGAAGATCAGAAGGAATCAAAAAAGACTGAGAAAGGGGGTCAGTCATTGGAATAGGGGAGTCAACCAGCAGCAAACTGAGTCCTGGAGCAAGGGAAGAGTATCACTAGTAATGGATCATAATTCAGAACCATAATGCTGTTCTTCAAAGACTTAACTATGACTTCCTGTTTGCTTGACATTTTCTTGTTATATCTTACCATTACAAATTTGAGATAGTGTACACTTTTGGATTGTGAACTGGAATTATATTAAAGAACTGGAATTATAAGAGTCTTAAACAAAAGTGGGATTTAATACAGTTTTTTTAAAAGAAATCTAGTTAATTTTCCTAGATTTACTACTAAAGAGTCAGGTTCAGGAGAAAATGCTCATAGAGGATAAAAAGCAAGTTTAAAATTTAATTCTAGGTCCAAAAATCCATGTTGTTTTCCTAGAGAGAAAGAGAAGAATTCTTATATTTATAGTCAGTCTCAGAGTTAGGACTGCTGTCTAATATACAGTTCTTAGTAAATTAGTGGTTGGTATATCATCTTACTTCTTCACCCTTCCATGTTAATACTTTATAAAGAAAAGATGGAAATTTGTTTTGCAGGTATAGAATATCTAGATCATGACTAACCTTTGAATGTCCTCATGTACCTGTGAAAGGTCCTCAAAGCTTTTTCTTGTTATTACATCTTTCCCTCTGTGACAACCTATGCTTTATCTTTCTGAAATTGGTCCCACCTCTTATCTTTCTTTCTCTACCTCAAAATAAAAGTTAAAATTTACAGTTGCAAATTATAGGTGGGATGAAGATTGTATTGTGGTGGCTGGGGTTATGGTTCAGTGGTAGAGTGCTCGCCTAGAATGTGTAAGGTACTGGGTTCAATCCTCAACACCACATAAAGATAAATAAATAAAGGTATTATGTCCATCTACAATTAAAAAATATTTAAAAAAAAGATTGTATTGTGTTCTTATGATCCTATGAGTACTTCTTAAAGTTCTCATAGCCAGTAATAATTGATTTTTTAAAAAATTTTAGATAGCATTCATAGACCTTTATTATTATTTTTTAATTGGTCATTTGTTTGCTCATCATTTATGTTACTTCTCTCAAAAAAATATATATATACATATACTAAATTTACATGATAGGGCCAGATACTGTACTTGAGGGACCACAGTTAACAGACTGATGCTCAAATTGAATTTAAAATATTTTGTTAGCACTTAAAACAAGTTGTGGGTTAGGCCTTTGATTTTTGGCTCAGCCAGTTAACCTGTTTATTAATAAATAAATGTTTATTTACTAACAATGATTTCTAACAGCTTTTATTACTAAAATATTACATTTTGCCATGTAATCAGAGTACTACCTATGTGATGAAGAGCCTTGAACATTATAAATGCTCAATAAATGGTAGAGTATTCTCTGATGTTGTTGTTTACTTTTTAAGCATACATTTCTTTATGTTTTTAATGTAAATTTAGGGAAAGAGAACAGCCACCACGTTTTGCTCAACCTGGAACATTTGAGTTTGAGTATGCATCTCGATGGAAGGCTCTTGATGAAATGGAAAAACAGCAGCGTGAGCAGGTTGATAGAAACATCAGAGAAGCCAAAGAAAAACTGGAGGCAGAAATGGAAGCAGCTAGGCATGAACACCAATTAATGCTAATGAGGCAAGGTAAAAACATATAAATATGGTGTGATATTTTCATATAGATATGGTGTGATATTTTCATATAGATATGGTGTGGTATTTTCTTCTTGAGATTTATTTATGTGTCCACTGACATGTATTAGTACTTAAGTTCCTATTTAGGAGTCTAAAGACAAGAGTTGGAACTCAATATTTCTCTTTGCTGCAAATTTTTTCTTTGATAAGTGGATGCTGATCCATAGTCAGGGACTGAGGGGTGCGTAGGGAAGAATGAAGGAACTTTGGATTGTGCAGAAAGGAGTGAGGGGAGGGCTGGGAAGGCGGGGATGGGAAGGACAGTAAAATGAGATAGACATTATTATACATGTATGATATACACATAGTATGATTACACTACTGGTGTGACTCAGCACCATCTATAGGCAGAGTATTGAAAAGTTATGCTCTATTTGTGTACGGTTTGTCAAAATGCATTCTAGTGTGTCACGTATAACTAATTAGAACAAATTAAAAAAAGAAAAATGTGAAAAGAACAGCAAAAAAATTATTTTTTCTGAGAGAATTTCTTTTATAAAAACATGAAATTATTTCAGGTTGAGTAAGCACGCAAAATGCTTGGGACTAGGAGTATTTCAGATTTCAGGTTTTTGGATTAACGATGCTTGCTCAGTCTTATATAAGTTCTACCTATGTTGAGTAATTTGTTAGAGATAATTCAGTGGTGTTAAATTTTGCCAGTAGCAAATATATACTCTAGAGGCAAAAAGAGAAGTATAGTGGGCAATTCTTGATAGTTTTAGTTAAGTCATGAAACCATATATCAAGATTATTTGTTGGAAATTAGGACAGATACTGTTGATTTATAAATTATTGCTACATGCCAAAATGATATAGATGGATAACCTAGAAGAGATATAAAAGATCCATATGCGCTGATGGATACGGGGATTTAGAAAGAGTAAATTCCTAGTAATGAGCTGGAAGGTACTTGAGACTATGCTAACAGAACTTCTAAGAGCACTGCTAATGGGCCATAATGTTCTCTCATTCCCTACTCGGATACCTAATAATATGATAAACCATTTTTTAAACGTGTCAGAAGCTCACTTCCCTTTTTGTCGTCTTTAGCTTTTTTTTTTTAATACCTGTCTTTATTGTTCATGAACATCTCTCTTCCCTTTTTTGATCTTTAATTTTCCAAATAATTTTTTCTGGTCCTTCCTGCCACCACTCTTTGCCATTACGCCTGATAGTTTTATTTTCTTTAAGTATAGGATTACTTTCTCTTCTTCAGGTCATTTATTTGTTTATTTATTTTTGTTTTTGGTGGTACTAGGGATCAAACTCAGGGCCTCATACTCTACCACTGAGCTACATCCCCAGCCTGGCTCTTTACTTTATTCTTTATTTTTATTTTTTTGTAGTTGTAAATGAACACAATGCTTTTATTTTATTAGTTTATTTTTATGTGGTGCTGAGGATTGAACCTAGTGCCTCACACATGCTAGCTGTTTGCTACTGAGCAGCTATAGCCCCAGCTCTTTTACTTTATTCTTAAGTTTTTCATTTTTGTTTTTTAAGTTAGCATTTCAGTTAATATTTATCTTCAGTTAGCTGTCCACAGAGATTGAGGCACTACAGATATCTCTCTGCCTATGTGCAGTATGTTTATGGGACTTTCTTCTATCTGATGTTTGCCTTCTGTAAACCATTTAATATACTTCAGAGTTATTGTTTCTTTAAAAGGTAAATATTTGTTCATTCAACTCTAAATCATTTTGGTAAATTTCTGTTACTTTTTGGATAAAGTATAAGGTGTGGGTTTTAATTCTCCTGTCTTGGTTTGTAGAGTTGCTAGAATTACAGATATACCAGCCCTTCCAGCCTTTTTTTTTTAAATTTATTTTTCAGTTTTCAGCGGACACAACATGTTTATTTTATTTGTATGTGGTGCTGAGGATCGAACCCAGCGCCCCACGCATGCCAGGCAAGCACGTTACCACTTGAGCCACATCCCCAGCCCTTTTTTAAAATTTTAAAATTTTTTTTATTTTTTAGTTTTTTAGATGGACACAATATCTTTAGTTCATTTTTTTTTAATGTGGTGCTGAGAATCGAACCCAGTGCCTCACGTATGTTAGGCAAGCGCTCTACCACTTGAGCCACATCCCTAGTCCCCCCCCCCCTTTTTTAAATTAGTCTCAGGCTGGCCACTAACTCCTTGGTTCAAACCATCCTCCTGCCTCGGTCTCCCAAATAAGTTGGGACTTCAGGTATTTACCATCTGGGGTTTTTATTTTTTATTTTTTGGTACTGAGGCTTGAACCCAGGGACTCCGGACTACTGAGCCATTCCCCAGCCCATTTTGGGGAGGTGGGGTAGGGGTGGGGTTGTTACCTGGGATTGAACTTAGTCCTATTTTGTATTTTATATAGAGACAGGGTCTCACTGAGTTGCTTAGCGCCTCACTTTTGCTGAGGCTGGCTTTCAACTTGTGATCCTCCTGCCTTACCATCTGTTTTTGATCATCAGCATAGTTCTTGAATTTTCTTATCTTTGTTACCCTAACTTAATACAACTCTAAGCAGATAGTATAAACTCTTCACCATGTATTTTTCTGTTACTTTCTTTCTTTCCACTACTGAGCTTTTCTTTGTTGTATTGCCTTTTTTTTTCTTTTAATATTTTTACAAAATTTTGCTTTTGTATTTATAAATTAAGTAATAAAAGTATATTTATTTCCTTTAAATGATGATTCCCAACTACCAAAGAAAGAAGGACAAGGAAATAACTATATCTGGTCATCCTTTTGATTTTCCTGTAATTTTTATTAATCTTACCTCT
Organism: Marmota monax; assembly: GCF_021218885.2. Classification (NCBI taxonomy): domain Eukaryota; kingdom Metazoa; phylum Chordata; class Mammalia; order Rodentia; family Sciuridae; genus Marmota; species Marmota monax. Next base: position 9,171,412 of record NW_026691982.1, on the reverse strand, counting down.
TATTTTTTTGGATTTATGGCATTGACTTAATCTTCCCTCCCTGTCTTTTTTGTACCCTCCCTTCCTCTTTCTTGTACTGGGATGAAATCTATGTCTTATTATGCTGAACATTCTCTCTACCTCTGAGCTATACTCTCAGCCCCATCTTTAATCATAATTCTCATATGTGCTTAAATCTTAACCTTACTGTATATAGGTTCAGGCATGACTTGACTACTGTTCATTACTTATTGCTGTTTATTCTCAATTATCCTCTGTAATAAGGACATAGAAACAGTATTTCTTTTTTGGGGGTGGGTGCTGGGGATTGAACTGGGGCTCTTGACCACTGAGCCACATCCCCAGCCCTATTGTGTATTTTATTTAGAGACAGGGTCTCACTGAGTTGCTTTAGCAACTCACTGTTGCTGGGGCTGACTTTAAACTTGGGATCCTCCTGCCTCGGCCTCCCAAGCCATTGGGATTATAGGTGTGTACCACTGTGCCTGGCTGAAACAGTATTTCTTGAGCTCTTGCATGTGCTGAAATATTATCTATAATCCTTGTTATACGTGTGAAATCATTTATCTTTCCCTACCCTTTCTTTCTTAATTGGTAACATGTTTTAGAATCTTCTAGCATTTTGTGTTTCTGTAAAGGAGTCTAAAATAATCCTGAATTTGTATTATAATTGCTTTATTACATTGTTATTTCTGTTTGTAATACTGGGCAGTGAACCCAGGACCTTGCACCATAATAGACAAGCATTCTGCCACTGAGCTGTGTTGTGTATTGAGTCCTTTTTTTAAAGGAAAAATTATTTTGAGAGTCCCTTTTTTATTTTTTCATTTTTAGTGGTAGATGAATAACAATACCTTTATTTATTTATTTTTTAAAATTTTTTATTGTTGGCTGTTCAAAACATTACATAGTTCTTGATATATCATATTTCACACTTTGATTCAAGTGGGTTATGAGCTCCCATTTTTTTTTTTTTAATTTTTTTTATTGGTTGTTCAAAACATTATAAAGCTCGATTCAAGTTGGTTATGAACTCCCAATTTTACCCCAAATACAGATTGCAGAATCACATCGGTTACACATCCACATTTTTACATAATGCCCTATTAGTAACTGTTGTATTCTGCTACCTTTCCTATCCTCTACCATCCCCCCTCCCTCCCCTCCCATCTTCTCTTTCTACCCCATCCACTGTAATTCATATCTCTCCTTGTTTATTTTCCCATTCCCCTCACAACCTCTTGTATGTAATTTTGTATAACAATGAGGGTCTCCCTCCATTACCATGCAATTTCCCTTTTCTCTCCCTTTCCATCCCACCTCATGTATCTGTTTAATGTTAATCTTTTCTTCCTGCTCTTCCTCCCTGCTCTGTTCTTAGTTATGAGCTCCCATTTTTACCCCATATACAGGTTGCAGAATCACATCAGTTACACATCCATTGATTTACATATTGCCATACTAGTGTCTGTTGTGTTCTGCTGCCTTTCCTATCCTCTACTATCCCCCCTCCCCTCCCCTCCCCTCCCCTCGTCTCTCTCTGCCCCCTCTACTGACATTCATTTGTCCCCCTTGTATTATTTTTCCCTTTCCCCTCACTTCCTCTTGTATGTACTTTTGTATAACTCTGAGGGTCTCCTTCCATTTCCATGCAATTTCCCTTCTCTCTCCCTTTCCCTCCCACCTCTCATCCCTGTTTAATGTTAATCTTCTTCTCATGCTCTTCGACCCTACTCTGTTCTTAGTTACTCTCGTTATATCAAAGAAGACATTTGGCATTTGTTTTTTAGGGATTGGCTAGCTTCACTTAGCATAATCTGCTCTAATGCCATCCATTTCCCTGTAAATTCTATGATTTTGTCATTTTTTAATGCAGAGTAATACTCCATTGTGTATAAATGCCACATTTTTTTTATCCATTCGTCTATTGAAGGGCATCTAGGTTGGTTCCACAGTCTTGCTATTGTGAATTGTGCTGCTATGAACATCGATGTAGCAGTGTCCCTGTAGCATGCTCTTTTTAGGTCTTTAGGGAATAGACCGAGAAGGGGAATAGCTGGGTCAAATGGTGGCTCCATTCCCAGCTTTCCAAGAAATCTCCATACTGCTTTCCAAATTGGCTGCACCAATTTGCAGTCCCACCAAGTAAGGGTACAAGTGTACCCTTTTCCCCACATCCTCGCCAGCACTTGTTGTTGTTTGACTTCATAATGGCTGCCAATCTAACTGGAGTGAGATGGTATCTTAGGGTGGTTTTGATTTGCATTTCTCTGACTGCTAGAGATGGTGAGCATTTTTTCATGTACTTGTTGATTGATTGTATGTCCTCCTCTGAGAAGTGTCTGTTTATGTCCTTGGCCCATTTGTTGATTGGGTTGTTTGTTACAATACCTTTATTATTTATTTATGTGATGCTGAGATTCAAACCCATTGCCCCACGCATGAGAAGCAAGCACTCTACTTTTTTTTTTTAAATATTTTTAGTTGTCAATGGACCTTTATTTTATTTATTTATTTTTATGTGGTGCTCAGGATCGAACCCAGGGCCTTGCCCATGCTAGGCGAGTGCTCTACTGCTGAGCCACAACCCCAGCCCGAGGGTGACTACTTTCCAAGGAAGCTTGCTGGTGGGGATAGTACTGAGCTCTCTATATACTCTTGTTTTCTCCTGCTGTACATAGGTACCTGTGAATAAAGTTGAGTTTATGAATCAGGCACAGTAGGAAATTAACAACAATAAAATAATTATACCTATATTGTAACATTTATTTAAAACTTTTGAATTGTTTATTTTTCATTTAACATTTTTGCACTGTGATTAACTGCAACTACAGAAAGCAGAATTGTAGATAATTCGACATCACTTATTTTTAGTAATTTTCCCCTAGAAAGATATTTATCATGCTAGGGCATAAATGTATAAACTTTAGTAAAATCTCAGTATCTTTGGATCTTAGTGACTTTATTTTGCCAGGAGAGGTACTGAGGATTGAACTCATGGGCACTCAACCATTGAGTCACATCCCAAGACCTATTTTGTATTTCATTTAAGAGACAGGGTCTCACTGAATTCCTTAGCACCTCACTGTTGCTGAAGATGGCTTTGAACATGAGATCCTCTTGCCTCAGCCTCCCAAGCTGCTGGGGTTGCAGGCATGTGCCACCGTGCCCAGCTCGGATGTTAGCAACTTTTAACATACAGTTTAGTAAGTGTAAAATATTAGTTTTATTTTAAAAATCATAGTAACCCTGCTAAGTATCAGGTAACTGTGCTTAACTGATAATTTGATTGTTAGAGGCTTTGAGTTAATTATACTGTTGTTAAGAGTGAGGAAATATGACCTGAGATGTTAAAGCATCTCTGTTTTGTTTTTTATTTTTTTTAGGTTCTAGGCATTGAAAGTGGTCTCGTTCACATTGTTTTTGAGCTTCCCTGCTCTGCCCCCTTCTTTCAGGATTTTTCTCCTTGTTGCACTTCTTCATAAGACATTAACATAGTGCTAATTGTGTTGAGAGAGTTCTTTGGGTTTTATGCGGTATCCTAGTTCATTATATCTGTTTGGTCTGATTCTTAAGTGCCAGACTTAATTATACAATATACAAATTTATAATATAATTGTACACATATTTTGACACCAATAGAGAATTTTTTATTCTTGTTGACATAAAAACACAGAAAATAAACTAAAAATATTAATGTGTAGTCAATATTTTCTAGATCTGATGAGACGTCAAGAAGAACTCAGACGCTTAGAAGAACTCAGAAACCAAGAGCTGCAGAAACGAAAGCAAATACAGCTGAGGTAAAGCAACATCACTGTAACATAAACGTGAAAATATGTAATTGTGTGAGTTTTAAATAAATGTCCTACTACCCATTATAAACAAGTTATACAAGTAGGAATATGCTGAAAACAAATAAATAAGAAAATTGTTTATTTTTGACTCCATGTAGGGGATAATAATTTTCTTAAGATTTTTTTAGCTGGTTAAGGGTACTTTGATTGCATATTCTTTGGAGTTAAATAATGAGCTTAGGTAATGTTGCATATGATTTGTTAGATATTATTTTCAGAGATGGATATGTTTGGATATGTTTGAATTGCCATTAGTTTTTTTTTTTTTCATGTGTGACATTACTAGATGTCCCTTATGTATTTTTTGCTTCTGATAATTGTTGAAAAGATTTATGGAAGTGGACTCCATTGTAAAAAGCATTTAAAATCATAGTACGTAAGTTAACCATAATGATTAACTGGGGGCTGGTGATGTAGCTCAGTTGGTAGAATGCTTGCCCCTCATGCACAAGGCCCTGGGTTCAACCCCTGGAAGGAAGGAAGGGAGGGAGGGAGGGAAGAAAGAAGGAAGGAAGGAAGGAAAGAAGGAAGGAGGAAGACTGTGGTTGATTCATAAGATATAATTTTTACATTTGACAGTTTTCCTTGTGCCTACAGTATTTTATTGTGAAGTATAATGGGATACATAATCTCTTTATAAACTATAATAAGGAAATGTCCTGAACAAGGTTATGATGGTTGAAACAAACTTAGAAATTTTGATTTTGAAAGATCTATAAAAATAGCAAGTATTTGTGGTTAGAAGTAACTTGTTCGTGGAAAGTAAAAGTAGAGAAGAAAGTGAAAAACTGAGTCTGAAGTTTTTCTAGTTTGCAGATAGGTGATATTCAGTATGTTTTGATGTATTTTTGTAGTTTTGTCTTTGTACCTATTTACATCAATATTTGTAGTGTGTGTGTGTGTGTGTGTGTGTATCTGTTTTGGAACTACTATGATTTTACTTTACCCAAGTCATTTCCAGATTATAGTCCTTGAATAGGCAGCATAAGCATTCTTACCCAGAGAATTGTTAGAAATGCAAAGTCTCAAACTTAACCTCCAGAACTACTGAATTAAACTTGATTTTAGAGCCAAGCCATGTGGTTCCAGTGCAGCAGTTGCTCACATGAATGTCCTACCTCAGGGATTGTTTTTCAACTTCTCTTTTTATGTGAACATATTTAGCTGAGCACCGTGGCAGACACCTGTAATCTCAGCTCTTGGAAGCTGAGGCAGGAGGATGATGAGTTAAAAGCCAGCCTCAGCAATTTAACGAGGCCTTAAGCAACTTAGTGAGATCCTGTCCCAAAATAAAAAGGGCTGGGGATATGGCTCAGTGGTTAAGTGCTGTTGGGTTCAATTCCCAGCACCAATAAATAAATAGATAGATTGACCGATTAATTAATTAATTCAAATCTACTCTTAACAAAAAGGACACAAATACCTCCCCTAACTTAAAACCTTATCTAAATCTAGCTTCCTCTTATATTTTGACTTGACAGCTAGACTTTTTGTAATTGTACCCTACCTTTTGACTGCCTCCCCCCTCAAAAGAAAGAAAAAAGAAAGAAAAAGAAAAAACCCTAAATAATCAAAACAAATAACATGCATGTGGAGTGGAGTGGGTTGGGGTGGCCCAGAGTAGGATACCAAAATACAAATGAACCAATTACAAATGAACAATATAATCATACTGAAGTGTGTGTGTATTTTTCATTTTAGTCTTTCAGTTTTTGTGCAGTGTACTTATTCAGAGAAAGAAAAATTACTTTTTAAAAAGTAATAAATTTCCAGGTGTGATGGCACATGCCTATAATCCCAGCCACTTGGGAAGCTGAGGTAGGAGGATAACAAGTTCAAGGTCAGCCCCAACAACTCTGCAACTTAGTGACACCCTGTCTCAAAATAAAAAAAAAGAAAACACTGCTTGTCAAGTTTTTGGTGAAGTATCAGAGAATATCCACAATAACCAGATGGGCTACTAAAATAAGCATATATACACACACACGTACATACACACACACACACATACACTTACGTGATTTTCTTTATGTAAAGCAATATTTGCTACAGATTGAATATAGAAGCAGATATGACAGCCATAATAGTCCCTCAGTAATGGCAGGGAGATTCTGCTTCCCTACCACACTGCCTGGGAAGGCCACCAGGATTCTGTTTCCTAAAATAGGAAACTAGAATTCCACTTAGTTAATAATTTTTATGTATTTATATGTACATTAAACACATACTTTCTAAAACTTATAAAAACCTAAGGTTAGTCATAATAAATTGCATGCATCTTTAAATTTTGAAAGTTTTTTTTTTTTTTTTAAGTGTTAAGAAAGAACATTTATTGGGCATTTCTATCAGACACTGCCATTTGTCTAGAAGTTTGTGAAGTTCACTTGAGGTCAGATAGATGGGCAGGCAGGATGGAATGCCTGAAGGAATATATTCCTCAGACCATTGTTCTTGATATGTTTTTTTCCTAATTTTGGGCCATGGTTCTCAAATGTTTTTCACCTTATGGTGCTTTAAGGATCCCCTGAGACTGGCCCAGATTATCTTTATCATTTTTTGATCTTAGGGATTGAACCCAGCAGTATTTTGAAACAGGTTCTTGCTAAATTGCCAAGCCTGGCCTCAAACTTGTAATTCTTCTGCCTCAGGCTCATGAGTAGCTGGGATTACAAGTATGTGCTACTGCACCTGGTTTATGTACCTTTAGGTGAACATATATAGAGATATATGAACATAAATAGAGATAATGAGACCCTATTTTCTCCAAAAGGCTAAAATTTAAGTGAATCTGTGGTGCTGGTTTGGAGACAGATATAATAATGAATTCAGTGATGTTTAATATGAACACATGCAGAAATACAGATGTTTTTATGTGTGAATTAATATATACTTATATTTCATGACTCCATTGACCAAGAGGCCCTAGAATTAGTGGTATCCTAGTAAATATGAGTATATTTAGTATCCACATCTTTGTTTCTAAGAACTCTCATATAAGAAATGAGGGTTGATAGAAACACTGAAAGCCCACGATGTGATTATAATGTCTTGTGCCAAAGAGTAAAGAAGCATTCAAAAAAGGATAGAGTATATCAGAAGAACTGGGAGCTTTATGAAGGAGTTCCTTATGCCCAGAGTAGGATGATTTTAGCAACAAAATAAACAGTAATTGTCAGGTTTTTTCAAACATTTGATTTTAAGCCATAGAATAAAATAAATATTCATGAATCCATACTGATAAGAGCAATTGAATAAATAAATAATTAGAGGGCTAGAAAGGGCAGCTCCCCTTTAAAGTAAGAGTCTAATTAATAGATGCAGGAAGAATGAAAGCAATAATGTCACTGATCAGCAAAAACTGTAGTAATAATTATTACAGAGAAGATTTATTGAAAGAAGCTAAAGTTGGTAGGCAAAAGTTTGAAAAACAGGGTTTTTGCATAATTTCAAGTTTGTATTAAGTACAAATAGAAAACAAAGTGAATAAAATCCGTCAGACACCTTGAAAACTGTGTTAAAATTCCTATCATTCATATTAAATCAGTTGACTTCAGTCACCCCTTGATACTATTTAATGAGGATACAACATGATTTCTGTGGTTTTATTGCTAAATAGGCATATTGTCATTTCAGTTATGACAAAACATCAGGCAAACCCAAATTAAAGGGTCTTCTAAAAAATTTTTTCTTTTAGAAAGTGTCAGGTTCATGAAAGAAAGACTGAAGTGTTAAGAGACTGGAGGAGGCTAATAATAATTAAAAGCAGCTTGGGATTCTGATAAGGTCCTGGAACAGAACAACATTAGAGGGGAAAATTGAATTAGGTTTATAGTTATTAGTGGGTAATTATCATATTTTACCAATGTTTGTTCCTGATTTTTATAATTGTATCTTGGTAAGGTAAATGTATTATTTAATAGAAATTAGATGAGGTATACATAGGAGTGTTGTACTATTTTTGCAAGTTTTCTGTTAAAGTACTATAGGTTTTGGATATAGTGTAGGGAACAAATGACATAAGTTATTTCACTTTTGAAATGAACTCTTTATTTTTTTTATTTATTTTTTTGGTGGTGCAGGGATTAAACCCAGGGTAAGGCAAGCACTCTACCAACTGATAATAGCCCCAATTTCGCCTCCTAAGAATTTTGATTTTAAAAAATATGATAACTTGTCTTAAAATAAAAGAAAATCATCTGGCTAAAACTGCTACTGAGTAAGATAGCTTTAATTGTTAAACCAAATAACCTGGACTCTGCCTTTATATTTTTACCTTAGTTGGAATAGAAAAACCTTGCTTAGAAAAGTATGTTTTCAGAGAAACTAAAGAATTTCTTTGGAGTTAGAAAGGTTTTTAGTTTCTTTTTCAATGCTATAATAAATTACGTAAATTTTCATGAGCCACTTAATTCTTCAGAGGCTGGGTTCTACCTGTGACTTGTCTACTTACTAGTGTTTTTTTTTTTTTTTTTTAAGGGGTTACTATAGATTTAACCAGGGGCAAATTATCACTGAGCTACATCCTCAACCTTTTTATTTTTATTTTGAGACAGGGTCTGAGTACATTGAGTAAGGACCTCAGCAAGGTCTTAAATTTGTGATCCTCCTGTCTCAGCCTCCTGAGTCACTGGTATTACAGTCACGTGTCACTGTACCTGGCTGTGTAGTAGTTTTCATCATTTACTTTTTGCTTCGTTTCTTTTCTTCTCAACACTTTCCTGCCTATCCATTTATTTCCTAAATCTTTCAATATATTATCATTATTTTTTTCACAGTTTTGGGGATTAAAGCCAGGGGCACTCTACCACTGAACACTTTTTTTCCCCCAACGCTTTTTTTTTTTTTTTTCATTTCAAGACAGGGTTAAATAGCAGAGATTGGACTCAAATTTTTAATCTTCCTACCTCAACTTTCTGAATCTCTGGGATTACAGGTGTACACCATTATGCACAGCCAGCACATTATTTTAAAGTCCTTATGATGTGTTGGGTCAGCTTTTCTTTCCTATAACCCAAATACCTGACAGAACAAATTAGAGAAGGAAAGAATCTTTTATTTTGGTTTACTGTTTCAGAGGATTCAGTCCATGATCAGTTAGCTGCATGATTAGTAAGGCAGAACATCATGATGTCAATACTTGACAGAGGGAAGCAAAGAGGGAGAAAGACAGGAAGGAGCTGGGGACATGTACACCTTTGCAGGACATGCCCCTATAACCCACTTACTCCAGGTAGGTTCTACCTCCCATTAGTTCATTCGGCTATCAATTCATTCATCAAATGAGTTAATTCACTGGTAAGGTCAGAGCACCCATGATCTGATCATTGACCGAAAGCTCTATTTTTGAATTGCTGCATTGGGGACCTTGCTTTTCAATATATGACCTTTTGAGACATTACAGATTCAAACCATAATAGAGAGATAATGGGTCCATAGAATGTACTGTAAGCTTAGGCGGGCTGGGGTTGTAGCTCAGTGGTAGAGTGCTCACTTAGCATTCAAGAGGCACTGGGTTCAATCCTCAGCACCACATAAATGTAAAATAAAGATATTGTGTCCACCTAAAACTAAAAAAATAAATATTTAAAATAAATAAATTTTAAAAAATAACAGAAGGCATCTGAGCACAGTGGCACATTCCTATAATCCCAGCAAATTGGGAGACTGAGGCAGGAGGATTGTGAGTTCAAGGCCAGACTCAGCAACTTAGACCCTGTTACAAACCAACCATTCAAACAGAAAGCAGCAAGTCAGATTCGTTCAGTAAGCATTATGGCTTAGTGCCTAGATCCTCTGTTTTTAGAATCCTGTAAAAATATTTGAGATCTGAAGATTGTTAGAGGATTTCGATTTAAAACAAATTATAAAATTAAAATTGTATTAATTTTCAATTAAGTATGATGTAAAGGATGATATATTTGTCATACCTCTTTTTCTTTTTTTTTTGGTCCCATTTATGAATATAACATAGGGAATGCTCCTTTACCTGAAGAGATAACTTAGAGCATCTTGCAGAATAAGAAAAATAGAAAGCAAACATGGACAACAGGAATATTTATGCCACTTGTAAATTTAGGTTGTGGAATCATTGGTGTGGTATATCACAAGGATATTGCTCTTAATCAGATTGTTCCCATGTCATGTTAACTTTTTCATATCTTGTTCTTTATGCTTACAAATTAGGAATACTGGGTTTTGTTTTGTGGGACTAAGAATTGAACGTAGGACCTCGCACATACCAGGGAAGTGCTCTACTGCTGTGCTATAGCAGAATCCTTTTATAAATTTTTATTTTGGGACAGGGTTTTTCTAAGTTGCTCAGGCTGATCTTGAATTTGTGATCTTCTGCCTCAACCTCCTAAGTAGCTGGTATTACAGGTGTGCACCACTGGCAGGAACACTGTTTTTTACTTGCCTTTTTTTTGACAATAAATATTCTTTCATTATCAGTAAATGCATACCTACCCTTTTGTAACAGCTATGTTCCTTCGGATTAGTGAACCTTGATTTTTTTTTTTCCTATATACTGATTAATGTGTCTTTATCCTTTGCTTTTATGAATAATGCCTCAGTGTATAATGGTGTACATATTTATGCTTGCACATTTGTGCACATATTTGTTTAGTTTACTGGAAATTGGTTTGCACATTTTTAAATTATATGTTAGAAGTTGACCGCCAGCAGGATCATATTATGTCTGCAAAGCTTTAAAACCAAAAATAGTTTTTAAAATGTGTCATTTAGTGGCAGAATCTGATGTGAATATGTTGGATGGAGAAGCTTGACTTGAAATTATGTTGTTATCTTGTCAATCTTTATGTTTTCCAAAGATCATGCATGTTCACCTTACTGCAAAAATACTGATGTGGTTGGTTATGAGGTGCCAGTCTGAACCTCATTGGAAATTTAGTATTAGTATATTGATCTTTTTTAAAAACCAGAAAAAGTCTATTTAAAAACACATTTGTCTTAAATAAGGTAATTTTTAGCTAGGGGTGATGATGTATAACTGTAATCCAAGCAACTCAGGAGGCTGAGGCAGGAAGATCACAAATTTGAGGCCTGCAAAATTTGAAAAAAGCACAAGGAGAGCTGGGGATATAGCTAAGTGATAGAGTGCCTCTGGATTCAAATCTCAATACCACAGTGATGATGGTGGTGATGATAAGAAGTTTTTACTTGTTCCTGTGTACATATTCAGTAGTATATGAATTTGAAAGTATTTTGTTAACAATAAAATTTATGAACTGATTAATGCATTTACTAAAGATATTTTTTAAAGCGTGTGATAGTTTTATTTTGGAGAGTTAGGCAACATTTTAAAAATAGCATAGATTTTGGTTGAAATCCATGTAGGAACATTGTCTCTTTACTTCTTGTGAGCCTAAAACCTTACTCTTGAGTAACTTAACAGATTTTCTTCTGGCAGTGGAAGAAGTCACATATTTCAGTTAGTGGTTTTGTGTTTGTGGGGAATGTTGTGCAACATTCAAAATGCAGTGTTTTGAAGCTTAATTCTGAATATTGAAAGGTGTTTATTCAAGTTAACCTTTGATTTCTGCTGATGGGACATGAGTTTAATATAGCCTTCACTATTTCAATTACTATTTTTTTTGTGTGTGTTTGTGTGTGTGCACATGCGTATGCATTTAGGACATATATAATTTGGAATTTGCATTGATTGAATATTAAATATTACGAGTCTGTTCCTTAAATATTAATGTAGGTTTTCTGATTTGATCATATAATAATTTAATTACCGATTTAATAGTAATCCTACACATACATATGTTGATTTTTGCTTGAAGTTTTACTTGCTCTAGAACAGGAGTCAGCAGATTTTTATTTTCTGGCAAAGGATAGGATAATAAATATTTTAGTTTTTGTAGGTCATATGACCTCTGTTTTAACTCTTTAACTATGCTAGCTAAAGCAAATGATTGTCCTATATAACTTAATTTACCAAAAAAAAAAAAAAAAAAAGTGTGGGCTGCTACTGTTCAGAAGTTCTTCGGTGGGTTAACAAAAGTAGAGCAAAGAGAGGTCAATAAAACTTTTCTTTCTGCACACAATAGAATTTTTGTCTAGGCAGTGCATCCTTTGAGGTGGCTAATTTTTGTAGGTTTTGGATATATTGAAGACCTCTGCCATGTCATTGATAAATTTTAGACACCCCTCCCCTCTGTCTTTTTCTGGTACTTGGGGGTTGAGCCCAGGGGTGCTTTATGGCTGAAGTATATCTCCAGTTCTTTTTATTTTGAGATAATCTCTCGCTAATGTGTTGAGCCTGGCATGGAACTCCACTACCATTCCTGGGTCTTTGGATTTTAGATTTCTTTCTTCCCCCTCTCCCTCCCACCTCCTTCCCCTCCCTTCCCCCCTTCCCCTCCTGTTGTACTCCTCTTTTTGTACTCCTCCTTTTGTAGTTGTAGATGGACAGAATGCCTTTATTTTAGTTGCTTGTTTTTATGTGTTGCTAAGGATTGAACCCAGTGCCTCATATATGCTAAGGCAAGCGCAATGGCACTGAGCTATATAACCACTGAGGTTATGTGTCATTGCCTTGGGGTTTTTTGTGTATGTTTCTTTACTTTATTTCAGTTATTTCTTTGGCTGAGTTTTTAGACTTGGAACAAAATAGAAGAAGGAAGTTTAAATCTAGGCACTATAATCGATCATTAGTCACAAATTTGACATATTATAATTTGTATAAATTATTTTTTATATGAAATAAAGTACCTGGTTGTGGCTTACATGTTGTAGTGCTGAAATTTTTGTTTGAAATAATTTCAGACATGAAGAGGAACATCGTCGGCGTGAGGAAGAAATGATCCGACATAGAGAACAAGAGGAATTGAGGCGACAGCAGGAAGGCTTTAAACCAAACTATATGGAAAATGTAAGTAAAATATAGTTAACCAAAAATATTTTATATTATCAGGTGGGTGACATGTATTTGGAATTTTTTTAGATTTTTATTTATACAATAGTATATTTTCTAATCTCTTTGAAGTTGCCATGCTTAACCTCTTACAGATAATAAAATTAGTTACTGAATGTAATATGTTTTATGAAATGGATTGTCCTTTTTTTTTTCTTTCTATTTTAACTGCCCTTCTAAAAAATATAAGCTGTTAAATTAGAAATCCTAACTATATGCATCATCTCCTGGCTGATTTTTACCTTATACTGATACTAGCAAGTCTTTATTCTGGAACATTTTAGATACATAAAAATGGAGACTAGTATATACCCATCATTCCAGATATAACAGTTACAAACACATGGTTGTATACATATTTTCTTTCCCAAACTATTTTGTTTGAAATATCTAACTTCATATAGTTTCACATGTATTTTTAGTACATATCTCTAAAATATGTGTATTTTTCTTTTAAATACCTGTATCGTATCTTAAAAATGGCTAGTTTTTGTTGAATAATTAAAGCTGAGGTTTACATAGCTCTTATAAATGATTTTTTTTTTTACAATTGATGTTTTGAATTGTCTGATTTTCTCTCTCATTTTTTTCTTTTTTTTTAAAGCCTCATTATGCATAGTATCTCGCATGCTGAGTTTTTCTGATTACATCAGTACAGTGATTTAGCACATTCCTGTGTTCCTGAATTTTCTGCAAACTGAGATATTCAAAAACTTAATCTGATTCAGGTTTTGGTTTTGGAGGGCAAAATGGTAAAGCAAACAAGACTATGTCAGATATGTTAAAATCTACAAGTTCTTAATGATAATGTGTGAAGAGTTACTACATTTTTCATCTTGAAAGAATGCCAACATAACCCATTATTCTGAAGAATATCTCTTATTTTTTTTTTCTTCTCTGATGTTGGGAGCTATGATACTTCAAAAAGAAGCTTAGACTTCTTTAGTAAGTTTCTGAGGCTAAGAGTATTAACAGTTCAAATTATTGACTCTTTTTCCTGACCTTTCTGTCCTTATTCTTCTGAAAATTTTTAGCTTTTTTTTTTAACTAGAATACATAGAAAAGTAAATCTTAAGTTGTATAATAACAAAGAATATTTATCTTACTATCAGGTAAATACCCTTGAATAAAAATTATGTGGCCTTTAAATAATCAGAAAAGGTTTTCATTCTTTTTGTGTTATACTAAAGGTTTAATTTAATCGAGTTTTAAATTCTATTACTGAATCAATTGAGTAATTAAAAAAAAATTCTGAGTTTTTATTGAGTAATTTCTACCATTATTTTGTAATTCTTTTTTCCTCCTTAATTAGTAGACATTTTAAACTGTCATCTTGGGTTTTTTAGTTGATATATTTGCACATAAATCTGTTAAATTTGTCAATTTGAGGATAATTTAAATTATTGAAGAAAATGGGATGTTTAAGTTTTCTAGGCCCATATTTGAAAAATAGCAATTACTGGTATTATCTTTAAATATAATCACATGTAAACCATATGTGATGAATTTCTTAAGGAATCTTTCATTGAGAATTAGAAAATTCTCCTGTTCTTTTTATTTATCTGAATATTTACTAAAGAATTTTCTTATAGTAAACTGATACTAATGTCTGGCATGACTTTCATATTTTTGGAGTGAATGTATAGCTATTTGTATGTCATATGCATAAATAATCAAGTTAGGGGACTAGAAGGAAATAATTAAATATATTGCTAATTTTACTTTTTTAAAAAAGCTATTGGAAATATTACTACATTTTAAAATTGAATTACTACAGGTTCTTAGTTTTAATATTTTAAGCTGGGTGTAGTGGCTCATGCCTGTAATCCCAGCAATTTAGCAAGATCCTGTCTCAAAATAAAAATAAGAAGAACTGGGGATGTAGCTCCTGTGGGTTCAATCCCCACTTCCAGGGGCTGGGGCCAAGTGTGTTGTATTTGAAATTCATTTTAATGTTGTATAAAGTATAAAATATTACAGACATCCAAAGAAGTTTGAAAATAAATTTTAGATATTAAACATACTCTGATGGGCTTATTGGCATTTCTAAATAGATCACATATTGTTTCATGAGATTATATTCTTAGAAAAGGATTAAAAGATAATACATTCATTTATATGATATATTTCAGGGAGTTGAAGAAGCACATGTTGCATATTTTGAAGCGTCATAATCAAAATTAATTTGACTAGAGCAGAATTCATCAAACTATAGTCTTTTACCATGTCCATTTTAATAGTACTTCATCACAGAGATAAGAATAGTATTAATCTTTTCATAAAAAGAAGAAAACTGGGCTTGTAACTGTAGGCTGAGTTACTCAAGTTAACTCCATTGGCTGAGGGAAAAGAATTGCTTGAGCCCAGGTTTTGATGCCAGTGTGGGCAACATAAGAAGATTCCAGCTCAAAAAAGAATGTTACACGACTTTTGATCCACAGTATTTTAAAATATTTGTTCTTTGCCTCTTTATAGAAAAAGTATATTGAATCTTATGGTGAAATGTTTGTGATTTCTTAGAATTAGTATTTATGTTAGGTTATAAAGTTACTGAACTCTCACTTTTCTGAAGAGCTAATATATATCAAATAGTATATAAAAGCTGGCTGTGGTGGTGCACACCTGTAATCCCAGCAGCTCATGAGGCTGAGACAGGAAGATCAAGAGTTCAGAGCCAGCCTCAGCAATAGTGAGGCGCTAAGCAATTCAGTGAGATCCTGTTTCTAAATAAAATACAAAATAGGGCTGGGGATGTGGCTCAGTGGCAAAGTGCCCCTGAGTTCAATCCCAGGTACCAGAATGAATGAATGAATGAATGAATAAATAAATAAATAAATAGTACATAAGTAAGCTGATAATTTGTGTGACAAAGGAATTATGTTTAGGGGAAATATCATCTTTTCTTTTTAAAAGCACTTTTGAGATTAAAAATCGTATGAACAGACACAAGGCTTTCATAATTTTGTTATTAGTTTTATTTAGTTCCTAGCTTCATACTGCTTCTTGCTAATGTAAAACTAATCAAGCACTAAAAATTAACAAATGCTCTTTACCTCTCTTGACTGCATTTGGAAAACATTTTGTTAATAAGAACATATTAAGGCAGTTTTCTGAGATATTCGTCCTTTACTTTATAAAATGTCATTGGAAAAATTGTTAAACTGTTTTAATTCTTCTTATTATTTTTTTTGTTGTTTTGTTTTAAAGCTTTGAAATTAGGCCCTCTTATGTGCTTTCTCTTTTTTCACTGTTCAATTTAAAGGGAGGAGTCAAATGGTAAGTGTTCAGCTTGCCTAGTAATGAAAGTAGAATTTTCTTGGTTAGTTTTCATATGTCACCTTTTATTTCTTTATCATATTCCCATTAGATATATTCCAACATAATTAAGAGCATGGAGCTATGAAGTATTAAAAAATTGATTTACACTTTATATCCTAAATACTAATATTTTTTAATGTAGCGAGGGATGAAGGAAAACACATCTGGTCATATTTATTTTTCTTTGTCAGCCTTCAACTTGATGATAACTTTTATGACATACATGGAAATATATTTTTAAGAATATGTTGTCTATTTTTCTTTAGAGAAAAATCAAACTGATAATTGCTATTGTAATAAATGAAACATTCGCTCTTGTAGAATAACATACTTTTGACTACTTTAAGAATGTATTTTTATCCTGTATCATTTATTTTTAGGTTTATCTTGTACTATAGCATGGAGTGTATTTGACCATTTTTTAGGTAGTTTTTATGATCATTTCTAGCTAGTATTTACTAAGTTGCAGTTTTCTGCTGTCCCAATTTTATAGCTTTTGGAAACATAACAATTTAGAAATAATGAAAATTTTATGAGGTTGGCTTTTTTATGATTGTCTTGTAATTGTTTTCATGTTAGGTTGCTTCATTTGCTGTAGATGAAGTAGTTTAAACACTTAAATACTGCAGTCTTTTCTTGTGGAAAGAATTTCTACTAGAGGAAATGGTAGATTTTAGTTTAAATATCTTGTTATTGCAGTTTCTTGTAGTAAATATTGCTTTTGGGGGATATGTTAGTGTCCTAATAAATATCCAGATGTCAGTATTTTTCTAGCTATCATAATTGTATCATGTGGTGATACAAAATTTTGGTAATGTTTAGAATGCTAGTAGTTATTATTTTTTTTAAGTCGCATTAAAAAAATGCTAGTAGTTAATTTTAAAACCTGAAAAGTTTCTATTTCTGGTTTGGTAAATACTTTTTGCTTTTCAGTGAAGAAAAGAATGGCATTTAAGATCTGTTTAAATACCCTGCAATAAATTAAGTCTTGGTACTGTAATGTGTGTGGTCTCAGATGTGCACATAATAAACTTGGAAGTAAAGGTATATTATATGCCAAGGCAGCAGTTTGATTCCAGTTGGGTTCCTTTGACAGCGTATTCCTTGTTGCAACCTAGGGCCTGTGAAATACAGATCAGAAACATTAAGAAAATATATCCAGGGGCCTCTTATGTAGCTTAGTGATAGAGTACTTGCTTATTAGTATCCACAAGGCTGTAGGTTACATTCCCAGCACCAAGGAAAGGGAAAAAGAATTATATCCAGAGGCTGCTGGTTTTATGTCTCTTCCAAGGACAGTGTTTTTCAAACACTTGGGAACTTTTTAAAAATGTGGATCCCATTGTGGAATGGTGGCACAGGCCTATAATTTCTGTGACTTGGTAGGCTGAAGCCAGGAGCATCACAAATTTGAGGTGATACCTTATATCAAATAAAAAGGGCTGAGATGTAGCTCCATGGTAGAGCACCCCTGGGTTTAATTCCCAATCTGGAGAAGGGGGGAAAAATAAGTGGAGCCTTAGATCTTATACCTAATCATAATTTTTTTTGTGTGATTAGATTCTGAAGTATCTTGAGTATCAGTTGCTTTTTTTTTTTTTTTTAAATTTAGTAGTTCTTAAACTTGAACTCAAGGCCCACTACATATTTTGATTCAGTAGTTCTGTGTTGGAGACATGGGCTTAGCATTTTAAAAAGTTCTATACCTTGCTCATTGTCTCTATTAGGGAAAGTTGAAATATCACAGATTGTATATTAAAATGAGAATGATGGTAGTAGATTTGGGTGGGGGGGCTTCTTGAAATGTGAATGGAGAGTGTACTTGTAATACAGGGGAGGATTTATTCATATTGAGTACAGTTTAAATAGTGCAACATTCTGTCTGAATAATGCCATGTTGATTTAGGCGTGGCAACCTTGAATTGGGCTTTCAGATTACATATGTAGAGGATATTGTCTCAAATGACAGGTTAAGTTTTTAATTGTTTCATCCAGACAGGGGTCAGTAGAGTAGGACAGGGTCAATCTACATGCTATCTATTTTTGAAAATAAAGTTTTATTGGAACATCATATTATTTTTTGTTGATTAATTTCTGCTTTGCTTTACAGCCTGAGTTGAATAGTTGTGACACAGCTTTATGAGGCTGGATTAAGACTATGTGGCCTGCAAAGCCTGAAATATTTACTATCTGGCCTTTAACAAAAAAATGTTTGCTGACTCTGATCTAGAGCCAATATGAGAATCGGGTGGAATCTATCAAAAGGGACTCATGTTAACCAAACTCATAGTTTGAGAATTTTAATGCAAAGTAATTAATTTGTATGTTCTTTTCCAGTGTTTTTAGAAGGCTCACTGAGCAGACAACTCATATCCTAAATTCAAGATTCCTGAGGAAGGAATCCAAATTAGTGTTCCTGAGGTTCACTGGTAGTTTTGGTTATGGGTCAGAGCAAAAGTTATGGAAGAACTGGTAAAGTTTCACTGTTCCAGACTGATACTTGGGAGTTTCCAAATCTTTGTAGTTTTAATATAAACCATTATTCTTTAAAATGTACCACCTTTTGGTGAGTAGTGTCAAATTTGGCCTGTTATTTAACCGGCCACTTCGTTTTGTTAGCTTCTCCTGCTTCCTGTATAGGCATTGTTTCTCTTATTCATTCCTTGATTTAATGATAGCCTCACTTCTGGTGAGGCATATACAAAATTCAAAGCAACGATCCCTATTGTTTGTTACTAATGAATAGGTACAAATTCATTTTCTGAAATGGCTTATGAATTTTTGAGAGAAGTGGCAGTTTTGTCATCTCCGCCTGACCATCTCTCTTTTTCTGAAAGCTATTTAGCTCTAATAAGTAATTTGCTGATGTACAAGGATGGGGGGACGGGGAGATACCTAAAGTATTCAAACAAAGGACATACTTTAAAAGGGATTTTTATGGTCTCATAAGCTTAGAGGAATAAAGAATTATATGCTGTAGAGTTGTTAGATTTAGATATAGCCTGCTGGGCGATTGTTGTCTGTTGCTAATATATGAACATGTTGGTGAAAATCTAAAAGGATAATAACATAAATAATTTATAGTGGTCTCACATATAGTGTTCTAGTTGTGACCAGTTATTCACTGAAATAATTATTAGTATAAAGTGAGGACTTTTCTAAATACTTCGGATAGCACATAATTTGAACTTAGAGTTTAAGTTTGAAATATTTAAAATTCTAGAAAATGATCTTTAGGATTTTGGTGATTTTTGGGATATTTTGATTGAAGGTATCAGTGTTAACTAAGTGTTGAATTCTTGGACCACTTCTGTAAAATGATTTATTTAATATTCTTGACAAATCACCGGTATTTTGGTTTTGTTTTTGATATTGGGGACTGAACCCAAGGCTTTATTTGGACAAGCACTGTACCACCAACCTACATTCCTAGCACTTTTTAAATTTTTATTTTGAGTCAGGGTGTCACTAAGTTGCTCAGGTTGACTTTGAACTTGTGATCCTCTTGACAGCCTCCCAAGTTGCTGGAATTACAGGTGTGTGCCATCAGACCTGGCTAAAATTACTTTTTAATAGCAGGCATAAAATGGGCTTCTTTGGGTGAACCAGGATGTATGTTTATCCCAATCATATTTTATGATTTTTCTTTCTATATTTTCTTAATCATTCATGTTTAAAACAAATACAGATGGAAATAATTACTGATTCTCTTATCCTCCATACATTGTTTTATCAGAGGTCACTTCATTTTATTGGATTATTTTTATGTCATTTTTAGTTGACTTTAGCTTTTTTTTTTCCTTTAGACTCTATTTGAGAGAGGTTCATAATCGAGAAAATTTTCCATGTCTTTTTTTTTCTTTCTGGAGAACCTCCATATAGGCTCAGTTAATATTATTACCTCTGACTTATTATGCCTGCTATGAACTTTCTCTCTCTCTCTTTTTTTTTAATCTTTATTTTTTTTTTGTTTATTTTTGAACCCAGGGCCTAATGCCTGTGAGGCAAGTGTTCTACCACTGAGCTACACCCCCAGCCCTGAACATTTTCATTTTAGTGTAATTTTTTAAAAGTGATGATCAAGTTGGAGTCTTAATTATTATTAATTTTTTACTTTGTGGTACACTAATTGTGCTGAGTGTATTTGAGCTCAGGAATTAATGTATTTGTCATTTTTTTTTTTTAGATGTATGTCGAGAGAATTACTTGCTTCATATCTTGTTTTTCAAATGAAGTGAAGCTCAACCGTGGTTTCCAATTGGGGTGGAGGGAGGTTCCAGGGATTGAACTCAGGGGCACTGAGTTCAGTCAGCGGGCACTGACCCTAGCGGGCACTGAACCACATCCCCAGCACTTTTTTGTATTTTATTTAGAGACAAGGTCTCACTGAGTTGCTTAGCACCTCCCTTTTGCGAAGGCTGGCTTTGAGCTCTCTATCCTTCTATCTCAGCCTTCTGCGCCATTGGGGTTACAGGCATGTGCCACTGTGCCTGGCTCAGTATTCTTTATGGGCCACCATACCTTGGTATTTATTGAATGCTAGTCTCAGATGCTAAACATTCGATATTTTGGAAAACAAAGGTGTTGTTGAGGTACAACTATTGATGCATTTTTATAGATTTCATAACAATCACATAGAGAAGAGTAGTTTTTAACAACAGTCAAATAACCAACAATTTTTTTGTGCTTGGTTTTCAGCACACCTAACTTTTCAATATGCAGATCCCACGTGAATATCCCTTCAGAGTGTTAGGCTTACAGGAAGACTTGGAGGTTTCCATTCAGAAAGAAAAGTTTGTTCATTGTTTGCTGTGTTCAAAACATAGTGCTGAGCACCATAGAGAATACAGAAGATGTTAGAAGATTTTAGTTGCAGACTGCTTAACACAGAGAATGTTAAGAAATAAAGCTAAAATATTCTGAGAGTTTAAAGAAACCTGGGAGTGTTGAGTGTTATTGAAATATTTATGAAAATTTCTTTGGGTGTTTTCTGTTTGTTTTTTTAAACCTAGAGTATTGCTTTATTATTCTGCGATGTGGTAGGTATACCTCATGTAATGGTAAGTTCTAATAATTTTTAGTTCTGAATGGTAAGATCTTACTTTTAGCTAATGTTCTCCCCACCACACCCCTTACCTTTAAAAAAAAAAAAAATTGGAGGAGAGTCAAG
Source organism: Marmota monax (assembly GCF_021218885.2). Taxonomy (NCBI): domain Eukaryota; kingdom Metazoa; phylum Chordata; class Mammalia; order Rodentia; family Sciuridae; genus Marmota; species Marmota monax. The sequence continues at coordinate 9,150,126 of NW_026691982.1, read as the reverse complement.
ATTGGCAACTAGAGGTGTTTAGCTAAATGTGTTTTTTAAATGCCTAATATATGTGATATAACTAATTAAAAATTTTAAAATTATTCAGTTGAATTAATAACAAAAATATTCTAAGAAGGCATAAATTTACTTTCATTTTGTGACAGCCTATTTAGAGCCACCTTATAGGAGTTTTTTTTTTTACAAGGTAATTATAGTTTTAAATATTTTTAGGTCAATCAGTACCTTCTATACTTCTAAACAATCAGTATCTTCTATACTTAAATATTGAACTCTTCTATACTTAAATATTGAAGCTTGGTAATATCATCTGAAATGTTAGAATTTTATGCTAAATTAAACTTGACAAATGGGAATGTTAATATCTATGTTTAAAACTACCAGTGGTAAGGCATAGGAACTGGATTTTTAAGCATGCTCCACTGATGGAATGCATTAAAGATATACTGTTAATAATTATAATTACAAACTTTGGAGGACTTTTTAAATACCTGGGGCTAGAAATATTGCTCAGTTGGTAGAGCCCTTGCCTAGCATCTGTGAGGCCTAATGTTTCAATACCCAGCAACCCCTCTAATGTCTGAAAAAAATATATGGGTAAGTTTGCTCTTTTGGTCTTATGATGTCTTCTATATTGTGCTCCATGTTTTAAATCCTGGATTTTCTGGTTGTAAACTTAACCATATTTTAATTTTCTCTTTTTTTGTGTGATGCTGAACCCCCTGGACTTTGCACATAGCTAGGAAAGCACTGTGCCACTGAGCTGTATAACCCCAGGCCTTAATCATATTTTTTATAAGATAATTTCTTCATCTGGCATATTATACGTTTTCTAAATTCTGATTTTAAACAATTGATATAATTGTTATTGTAGTTTCTCCTACAATTACAAATTTTAAATAACTTGGATTTTTTTTGATGCTATTTAAGTATTTAAAAAATGATTGTATTTCAAATTATTTGCTTTTGTTGGGTACTTAGAAAACATATATCTTATGTAAACATGAAAGCTTCTGGTAAATTTTAAGATAATTTACTAATGCCTAATATCACAAACAGAAAAGGATAATCTCCTCTATGAAAATGTGTACTTAATTCCTTATCCATTGGACCTTATATTCCTTATTTTCTTTTGCTGCTGCTTTCTTCTTTTGATGGGATCAATTTGGAATCGCTTCTTCTACAGTTTTTATTTGTTCTTTTGTTTCATCTATATATACTGTGACCTTGCTAGTTGTGATAGTTTAACTTTGGTAAGAAAGAAAATACACTAGAAAAGAGATTATGGATTAAAGAAATGCAAACTAGTCACTAGTGACTTTATGTGAGATTTGGTAAGATTCTCTTAATATTAGTATTGGATTATAGCTGAGATTGCTGGTCATTTAAGGAGTTTGGGGTAAAAAAAATGAATTATTACCAAATCAATGCTAGGTTTTGAAATCAAGCACTTCTTCAGAGAGAGTTTGTGAAGACAATTGAAAATGTTTTGGGGTATATACATTGAAAATAAAATTCTCAGGTGAATGTTCGTTTAAAGATTCAATTTGTAAATTATATATTTCCTTTTGTTTCTTGATGTGTACTCCATTATGCATTATTGCATTTTGTTCAATATCAGTTAGAAAAGTATTCTATGTATTAAAAAGTAGCCATTAATTTTGCCAACATACTCTTGAATTTGACAGTAACATGAGAATAATTCCTTTACTCATTAATTGAATCAGCCTTTAAAAATACGTTATTGAATGAATTTTGTTGAAAGAGGTACCAAAAATATCTCAAGTTAGTAGGCATAGTACATTATCCTACTTCTGTTATTGCCTCTCTTTTTGGTTGGATATTTAACGAGGAACAAATATTTTTGTTTCATGACTATCCCTTATAGTCTTAAGATTTTTTTTTCTTCCTTTTGTGTATATGTGTCCTGGGAATTGAACCTAAGACCTTAAGCATGCTAAACACATGCTCAACCACTGACCTGTGTTCTTAGCTCCATGTTTCTTTTTTTGTTAAGCAGACTTTTAATTTTTTTTAGAGCAGTGTTAGATTCATAACAAAATTGAACGGAAGGTACAGAGTTTTTCCATCTACTTCTGTCCCATTTATGTATGGACCCCCTCTTATAAAAATCTGGCACCATCAGGGTATGATGGTGTATGCCTATAATCCCAGCTTCTCAGGAGGCAGATGCAGGAGGATCACAAGTTTAATGTAAACCTTAGCAACTTAGCATGGCTGTGTCTCAAATAAAAAAGGTCTGGGATGTGGCTCAGTGGTAGATTGCCCCTGGGTTCAGTCCATAGTACATGCATACCTACAGACAAACACACACACACACACACACACAAACTCCAATACATAAAAAAATTCTTAAAAAATTTAAATATCCTATACCACAGCTGTACATTTATTATAATTGTTAAAATTGATGAACATACATTGATACGTCATTATCAACCAAATTCCATAGTTCATTAGAATTCAATCCTCATGTGCATTCAGAGGGTTTTGACAAATGTACAGTGATTTTTATGTACCATTGTAGTGTCATACAGAGGTATTTATTCATCCTTCCCTACCAACACCTGGTAATCACTGTCCCTTTGTCTTTTTCCATAGTTGTGCCCTTTCTGAAGTGTCAGTTATTAGAGCCATACGGTGTGAAGTTTCTTTCATGTCTTTTCATGGTTTGATAGCTCATTTCTTTTTAGCACTCAGTATTCCACAGTTTATCTATTCATCTACTAAAGCACATCTTGATTACTTCCAAATTTTAGCAGTTACAAATACAGCTGCTTTAAACATGTGCAGATTTTAAATGGACAGAAGTTTTCAGTTCCTTGAAGTGAAAAGCAAGGAGTGTGATTGCTGGATCATATGGTAAGAATATGTTTAGCTTCATTAGAAACTGCCAAACTGTGTTCCAAAATGGCTGTATCATTTTGCATTCCCACCAGCAATTAATGATATTCCAATTGCTACATATCCTTGTCAGTATTTGGTGTTGTGTTTTGGATTTTGGCCATTGGAAAGTTTTGTAGAGCTATCTCATGTTAATTCACAATTCTCTGAAGATATGTGATATAGTTTCATTTTAACAGTCATAAAATTAAGGAACATTTTCTTCAATATTCATGGATGAAGATATTTTGGATTGAATGTATTCAAATTGGGGGAATCTTAAGTTATATAAATTAAAAGATTATCTTAGTTTCATAAACTATTTTTCCTTTTCCTATCTAGCAGTGAGCTATATAATATTTGGATTTTTTAAAAATTACCTGAATTAAAAGTGTTAAATTTTCCAAAATTTCTCTAATGGTTAGGTTCTAAAGTTTATATGCTACTATTTGAATTTTATCCATGGGAAACATGTCTCCTATTCCTTTTTAGTTTGAGTATTTACTTTTATCTTAAAAAGATAAATTTGTGATGCACAGTCTTCAATATCTTAACACCTTTTTCATGAATGAATAACTTCTTGGCAAAGATTTTAAAAAATTTTTTCATAGTATTACATGTAATAGATTTTTGTTCCATTCTTTGTTGTGATTGTTAGTGTTTCTGAATGCTAACAGTTTGTATTTAATATTTCTCAAGAAAATTTGATTAGTTACCTTTATTCATTTATATACATTTCCTCAGGGAAGAAATAAAATAATGCCATTTGCTAACTCTTAATATTTTAAATGCTAAATGTAATAGATTTTCCTAGGACATTTACTTCTATTAATACTTAATGATAAAAAAGTTGAATCTTATTGCTTGCCAGAATTTGCTTTGCTTTTCTCTAGGATTATATATTTTAAAGTGGATTTAAATATTCTGTGTCATCATTTTTAGCATTTTCTTTTTTGAAATGTGGAACTTAAATAGTATATGGGGATCTCTAGACAATCTTTAGAAGTTTCCTGAGAGGTAAGCATGAGAGAGGTCTTTATGAATATTTTGTTCATTAATACTTCATTCACTCAAAGAAGAATAAAGATTGACACATTGGATGAAACTGACCGTAAAGTAAAGTGTTGATACATTTTAAGGCAATTTCTTAGTTTAGTGTATCATAATATTTAGGTATTCATCTGACCCTTTAGTTTTAATTTACCCGATACCATGTAATTTCTTAAAATTAGGTTAACTTAAAATACTACACAGCCAGGTGTGGTGGTACATATCTGTAATGCCAGCCTCAGCAACATAGGGAGGCCTAAAGCAACGTTGCTATCTCTAACTAAAAATATAAAAAAGGGGCTGGAGATGTTTGTTCAGTGGTTGAGGCCCCTGAATTCAATCTTTGGTACAAAACCAACAACCAAAAAAACCTACATAATGTCTTATTTAATATCGCTGTCCCATGTATTAAATATTAAAGGAACAATATCTTTATTCTACAAAATAAATCATTTCAAGTGCCAGTAGTGTTATGGTTAGCATACATTTGAAAATAGGTTAACTGATACTAGTATACATTTTTTGCTAGTTTACATTTTTGTGAAATAAAACAGTGGTTCTCAAAAATTTTTGACTTAATATTCCATTAAAAATTACTGAGGGGAACCAGGAACCGTGGTACATGCCTGTAATCCCAGTACTTGGGAGGCTGAGGCAGGAGAATCACAAGTTCAAGGCCAGCCTCAGCAACTTAGAGAGGCCCTAATTTTGGAGACTTTGTTTCAAAAAAGGGAATGAAACTAGAGAGATACTGAGAACTTCAGAGAGATTTTCTTTAGATTATGTAAGTATTTGCCATTTTAGAAATTAAGACAAATCTTAAAGAAAATGTGTTTCAGAAGGAAGAGTGGCCTTATTTTACTTTTTTTTTTTTTGCAAATGATTTTAATGTTTGGCTTAGACATAGTAAGGAAAATGGTATTGTTTTACATTTTGTAAATTTGCTTAATGTTCTTCTCTATAGGAAATAGTTGACTTCCCATATTTGCTTTCACATTCCATCTGTTGCAAAAATTTTTTGGTGAAAATCCATGAAGAAAATGTGCTTTACATGGATAAATAATAGAGGCTATCTTAATAACCTTTTTAGATAGTAGCTAGTATTCTTTGATACCTCAGTAAAACTTAAGTGGTAGTGTCTTAAAAGTATGTTTTGCAATAAAATCCATTGATGTAACTTGAATTTTGGATCTTTTATTCATGTATAGTTTTGTAATGTCATTAGAAAAATACTAGTTCATTGACTTAATTAGATTGTCCAAATGGTTATATGTTTTATTATACAGATTTTTGTTTTTTAAATCACCTTTCTTAATAACAGCCTCATTAGAAAATATAAACTAGATTCTCTGGGCAGTAATCAGTTTGTCAGGTGGTGTTATATGAATTAAAAATTTTGTTCCATGATGCTGGGTGTGATGGTGCATGCGTGTTATCCCAGCAACTCAGGAGATTGAGGCAGGAGGATCTTAAATTTGAGGCCAGCCTCAGCAATTTAGTGAGACCCTCTCTTACAAAATAAAAAGGGTTGGGGATGTGGCTCAGTAGTTGAGCACACTTGGGTTCAATCCCCATACCAATAAAAAAGTTAAAAAAAAATTGTTTCATGAACACAGTGGCTCATTATGTATGCAACCCAATCACACAAATGCATTTTTTGAAATACCCATCCTACTTCATAAAGCAGTGCTCTATGCCTACATTTTTAACATTATTGTTGTTACATAGAATATTTTAAAGCATGCGCTCAAGGATAAAGGTTTAATGCAGTTATTTTTAGTATTTCATTAAGGTATTCATAATTGAAACTTTTAAAATATATCACGTGACAAATACAGTGATTACTAATTTTTAAAAAATGAATGTAAGTCCATTGATTTTGCTAAAATGCTGTTGTTTTTTCCTTCTCCTCCTCCTCCTTTTTTTTTTTTTTTTTTTTTTGCCAGCCAGTGCTTCAGCACTTTTAAATGTAGTGAAAGTTGATAAGAGTTTAAAAAAAAAAATCTTAACATCATAGTATTGTACAGTATAGTGTTTTAACTCTTAGGGTTAGTAAAAGATGGAATAGTTTTCACCTCTACACTTCCTGAAAGGATCGATCCATGAACTGTACTTCGAAAACTCCCGTTTCTATGGGATGTGATTAGATATGTGGTTCTGGAAATCACCTGTACATTTCTTCCCTTTTTGTCATTTCTTTATTTAAATGCATGTGAATGACTAGCTTTTGAGAATACATCTGTGAAATAATTCTTTTTATGGAAGTGCACCCAGTTATAGAAATACTATAAATTGAACAAAAAACTTACCTTTTTTTAGGCTCGGTTGCTAGAATTCTTGAATTAAGGTACTTTGTGAAGGTGGAAATTTTATGAACTCCATAGAATTTTACAGGGTAGTTTAACCACTTCATATCTGTGTAACCTCAAGTAAGTTATTTTAATAGCTCTGTGCCTCCACTTTTATGATCTCTAAAATGGGATAATGGTAGACATATTTCATGGGGTTGTATCAATAATTTTAATACTGAGTTATTATAATAGCTTTGTGTTTTTGCACTGCAGTCTTTTAAAGTGTTATAAATAACTTATTTAATCTAAAACCATGTCTCAATTTATGGCAAAGTAATAAAGCATTATTAAAATTGGTTTAAAATTCAGTGATTTCCTTAAGTGATTCTTAATTCCATATGCAACACATATAAAGTGATGAGAATTACCATCTTAAATTCAGCTTATAAAAGCATCTTAATAATATAATCTCTTCCTCTTTTGCATTTTGCTACTAATATGTAATAGTGGATTTTAGAAAATAACAGCAACCTGTAAGGTTGAAAAGGAAACTGAAAAGTTTTACTCTTAAAATTGTGAGAAAATGGTATCAAATTAATGTCTTGAAAACTTAAAAGAGTAAAGCTGTATAAAATAGTATTCAGTAGTTTCCCCTAATATACTGTCAACATTACTAAATGAAAGTATATGTACATTTAGTGAAAAATTCTGTAGTGTGCAACATGAATTGGTGTTTTCATATACTCATATGCTGTCTTAGATAAAGAATGATAGTTTAGAACTTCATTCAGCTTATAACAGCATCAGAAGGGGAATGTTAGTGCCACTATTTGTATAGTTGACTGAAAACTAAATCTCTTCCATGTTAATATTTCCCATAAATCTCTTGATAAAAACGAATTTTGAATAATACCAAAAGAAAGTACTTAACTTTGTGAATAATAAAGCTAAGCATTGCTGTTCCACAAAGTGATATATTAGAACTGAAAAATACAATTTTTAAAAGATTGTTCCTTCACCCCACCAAATACATAAATCCTGGTTCCCTCAAAAAAGTCATCATAGAAATTTATCATGTATTTTAATATCTATGGTGTTAGAATGTAACCAGCTTCTCAATAATAAGTTATCAATTATAAATAATATCTAGAATATGCTGGGTGTAGTTTATCTTTTTCGCATGTCAGTAATAGTATCCATTAATGGGCAAGAGTTTAATACTCATTTTTAGGAAAGTTAAAAAAATTCTTATAATAAGAACCTTGGCATTTTAATTTTCTAAGTAATGTGACAAAATATTTCTTACAATGGTGTGCTTGTTGTATCATAGCTTCTTTAATTGAATCATAGTTTAGTTAAAGATTACCTTTGGCATCTCCATTGAGGTTAGATGGGCAGTGTTTTTAAAAAAATTTTAAAGGAGCCATTTGCTATTTAATGACATTTCCATCATGTTTTTATTTTCTTTATTTCTAGTTTCATATGTGCTTTTTACCAGTATTTTATATCATTAAACAGGAGTTAAAGTGAATGTTTAGATTTTAATAAAATTGATTTTAAAGGAACAGTAATAACACTTTCTTTAGATTTAAACATTCCTGCTTTTGTCTCGGAATGTTTTTCATGATTATTGCATTGAACACATTTGTCTGAGATTTGAAATGGTCATCAGTGTAGAAATTGCAATTTCAAAATGTTATTTCATCATTTCTCCTAGATATTTCATTGAAGTTAATCTGTTATTGGTAAAGTTTCTACCAAGTAGATTCTGTAGTGAAATTTGAAAGGTTGTGAACATTCCTATGACCTATTGTGTTAACTGTTAACCTGAATAGTACATTGTTTCAGAACTTCCCAAATGTGAAACACTTTCATTCAGGTTTTAAGTAAAAGCATTGCCCAGTTACAGGAAAGAAGTATTGTATGGATCTTTTAGTAACTGCTTTTATAGAAACTGAGTGGAATGATGCTTGATTAGTTGAAAAATAACAAAGTGCAAGAATGAATTATAATATTTAGACAATAAATATCATCTATAACTTTGAAACTTCAGTAACTTGGTTGAAAAACAACTGATCCTAGTTATTATTACTAGATTTTCCTCTGCTTGAAATGTGGACATATGTCTTTGATCTGTTGGGATAAAACATTTAAATAATCTATGGTAGGTTTTATGTAATCTGGTTTGTTTGTAATCTAATCTTGTAATATAAACTGGTTCTAAGCACTTGTAGTGTATTAAGCATGGGAGACAGAAGTTTCTTTTCTGTGTTCTTATTAAGTAAATGATGTTGGAAATTTTCAAAAATTTTACTGGAAAGTGATATCCCAATTCATTCTTTTCTTTTTGATTTTAGATGGGAAATGTAAAGTCTTAAGATCGATAGGTTGACTGTGACAACTATGTTTACTTACAGAGAGAACAGGAAATGAGAATGGGTGATATGGGTCCCCGTGGAGCAATAAACATGGGAGGTAGGGATTTGAAGCAAAAGCCTTCTGTAACTTACTTGTAATTCTTTGGGGATTGTATATGTTGTTTGTGATATCTGTATATCAGCAAGAAACTAAAATATGGAACTAACACTGAAGGTGAAATTTCTTATATTTATTAAAGTGAAGTATTACAATTGCATTAAAAATATATGCCTAGGGAGGAAATTTGAAAGATACACTTTTGTAGCTGAAATGAACAAAAATTACAAATTGGATTTGAAGTAGCCTCAAAGTAGCTCATTTGTTACGTGATGTAACACAATTCTTTTGTCATACTTTAAAAATAAAATTACATGCCTTCAAAATGGCTTTTTTTTTAACCTTGGAAATGGATAGTTTCTATTTGTGTTTTTTAATTTTTTTGAGAGCATTTTATGAATCTATTTTAAACTAGTTTTTTTGTAACTTTGAAGCTGCTTTTATTCATGTTACTGAATATTTAACCCTTTTCTCTTAACTATGTATTGTACATGGAAGATTGGAGATACCTATGACATAAGGAGACGAGATATGCCTTGCTAATGCATATCTTTAAAATTGGTGTGAACCTTAAAACAAAGTATCTTCGTTAACAACTTAATTTTAACTTGCAGAGCCAGGTTGTCAAGAAAGTAGAGTCAAGCAAATAAACTGAGGGAGAAGTTGTTGTGGAATATCATAGATCTTAATAAATTTGAAATTTGAAAATGCCATAAATTTAAATATTGGATAATCAATTAAATTTTATATAGTCACTTCCACATTATATTGTCTCACAGAAGCTGTCATGAAGTTAAAATCTTTATATAGCTCAAATGGATATACTGTCTTAAAGATCATATTACCAGGGCATCCAATATTACATAACTTGCATACCCTTCTGATAGGTTCTTAAAACATGTAGTATATGAAATAAAACTTAAAACATGGAATGTGGATAATGAGCATTTTTGATGATTAGCCCCCCTTTTTTAAAAAAAAATAAAAACAACCTCCGAGAAAACCTTTGCCAGTTCTTTCACATTTCTGACAGAGTACCTGGAAACATTAATTGCTATTTACTTAGTCATTTTTCCTATCAGACAACAAATGGTTACTGAGCATCTCTGATATACAAAGAAAGCACAAAACAAGGCCCTTGCCCATAAAAAACTTAATGATGAAGTTAGTTCTTGAATACATGCTAAAATCAGTGAAACGAGAATATAATTTCTAAATTATGAAATACAGTTGTATATAATGATGTACCAGTGGTTCAGAGTAAATTCTGGAATGGTATAATGACAGTCCATGTGTTCTTTAACTGCACGAGTGAGGAGGTCATTATGGAATATAAGCAGTTTCAAAGATTGTCATTAATGATAGAACAAAACTTTAACATAAAACTTAAAACTATTTCTGATGCTTCAGAGAGACACTGAGAAACATCCTCTTTGCTTGATTAATAATTTTATGACAGTATGCCTTTATATTCTTTATTTAGTTAGAAATTCAAGACAATTTAAATTTTTTTAACATTTCAGAGAATCATGTTTGTTTTAGCACTTATTCTTCTAAAGTCTGATTCATTTAATATTCTCTTCTTTAGTCTTCATTCAGTGTGAGACTTTATCTTAATAGTTTACTCAAGTTATAATTTAGTTGGGTTGGTGTTGAGTAAGTGAAACTGTCATATTTCATCAAGTTACATTGATAGGGCTGGAGGGTATTTAGTACTAGATCATGTGCTTGGCATGCTGGAGTTCCTGGGTTTGATCCCTAACACAAAAATGAAAATGAATAAATCGTTGATTGAATGTGGCATCAGATTTTCTGGTATGCCACTAGTGAAATATAGATTATAAAACTGCTTTTCAGGTAACCAGGTAATGTCAACATTTCTTAGATCCTTAAGTTTAGTTTATTTGTAGCCATATAGGTGGAAGATATAACTACATGTAGGTAGGAATATATATTTTTTTCTATTTGTAATGTTTATAGTTGTGCAACTTAAACTGACATAACAAGAAAGAAGGGGAAAGGCTTTAATTTTTTCTTTTTGGGGAATGTTAAGTTACAGTATGTCCTAGAACTGTCTTCCACCCTTTTTCATTTTTAGATTGTGGAAACCTATTCAGAATGACAATTTGTTATTATATTGAAGGAATGGAAATATTTTTGGATAAAGTGTAGATTTTTCAAAAAGAACATTTTGGGATTAAGGAGATAATTCCTTCCTTTGAAATTGCTTCCTAGGGTTGGTTTCACAAAACAATAGTATGTGATGCCAGGCATTGATAGGGTATAAGTTGTCTTTCTTTTACCTGCTCCTTTGACTCAACTCTATAGAGTTCAGCTATATTAAGTATTCTGTAATGAGAGTGAATGAAAACTTAAGCTCCTTTTATAATGAGTATCTGCAAAATTGAGTTCTGAATACCAGAAAATTGACCTACATAAACCAGGGGGAAAAAAACCTCAAAATTGTAATCAGTCACTTAAGAATTTTTAATGATAAACAAGCCTGAGCATAAAAAAGGAAAAAAATGTTTCAAAGAAAACACCTAAAAATGTTGTCTTTGAAACTGTCATGTATAATATTATAGCTGAGACCCTATTGTAATTAATTTTAGTAGATTGTTTTATAAAAAAATTTGATATGTCTCTATCCCCATTTCTAGAATTTTGAATGTTAAAAATGTCCATATAATCATTTTATCTGTGTTTGGGTGAATTTTTTTTAAGTAAGTTTCATCATGATGAGTCATTTTATATCATTTTGGTTTGGATTTTATTTTTTAATGTTTGCAATTTGGGTAGATATTTAATTACTATATTAAAGTCAAGAATTTAACTTCAAGTGATTTTTGCAGAAAATGGTTTCCCTCTTACAACTTACTGTCATTTACACGTTAATATTTTTAGCTATAATTTTAAGAGCTAATTGTTTGTTGATCATTAAGACTGATAAAATGTAGTCAAAATTGCTAGGGATTGTTTGGTTTTAAAGTAGGATTTAGTAAATGGTACTACGTCTTAAGTATCCTAAAATTCATAGTTACCTTATTTGTTTTATGTGTGTTTATTTTGAGGCTGAAAATTGTAGAGTGTAGGTAATGTTCTGTTACAGAATAGATAATTGAGTGTCTTATTTTCAAGGAAAGGATTTTGACAATAGTTTTGGTGTATAGATTGCATAAGTTTTATAAAATTTTTAATGTTTACTAAACTAAGATAGGACAGCTCTAAGTATAGATTGTTTTACATAGATGCGTTTAGCCCAGCACCTGCTGGTAACCAAGGTCCTCCTCCAATGATGGGTATGAATATGAACAACAGAGGAACTATACCTGGCCCACCAATGGGTCCTGGTCCTGCCATGGGACCAGAAGGAGCTGCAAATATGGGAACTCCAATGATGCCAGATAATGGAGCAGTGGTAATGTATCATAAATATTATTTTGATTATATTCAACTAATATACAATTCTGCCCCAAAGATAACTTCACACTTAAACATAATTTGGCATCATTTGTTTTAGCAAAAGAGATGAATAGTCATTGAAGAAAAAGTAACTTTGTGAAGTTATATTTTGATTTATGAGAAGCACTTCTTAAGTAGCTTGAATTAAGATTACCATCCATGGCATGCTTTTGTACCCAAGTATATAGCAAAAAAAATAGTCATTACAATTATTTCCAGTGCTTTTTATTTGTATTCACCTTTATCAGCTTTCAGTGCATTGGTTTAGTATTTTATGATTGTGTTCCTTTTCTGTGTAGACTCCTTGCCTTTGGGGACAAAACTCCAATATATATGAAAATGCAATTTTCAGTAGGCATTTTTTATTTAAAAAATGACTTGTTTTGATTTATATCAAAGTACTTATTTTCATTGTAAAGTATTTTAATGTAAAAACACTAGAAGTCTTTTTGTATGTTCTAAACTGACACTGCTGTATTCTTTTCACAGAATTACTAATTATACTTATTAAATTTAAACTTTTTAAAGTCTTTATCTGAGAGTGTGAAGATATCTTTGTATGGGTTAAATATTATAAAAACAAAGTTTCTCAAGTGTAATTTTTATTATATATTATCAGTAAACAAGACTGATAATCTTATCATTTTCCATATGCCACTATTTAAATGAGGCTTTATAATAGAAAATATTATTTCCTCATGTGGTATTTGTTCATGGATTTCAAATAACATCTAGAAAGAAAAAGTGGTTGATTGTATATTTTGAAAAGGCAGTTTGTTTTTGAACTTTCCTATCAGATGTTAAGGTACCATTGCTGCTATAAAAGAGAAAACACTGCCAGTTAAACTCAGACATTCCATTAGTGTAAATCCATGGTGATCAAGAGGACTCTAAAAATAAGATATTGTATGCTTGGGTGATAAAGTTTTTGTTTTTGGTGGCACATATAATGCCCTGGGTTTGATCCCATCCCCAGCAGCAGCAGCACCCTCCCCCCCAAAAAAAAAAAATTCTTGCATTTTAGAATTGAGGAACGCAGTGTTTTATCAGTTTAAGATTTACCTTAAATATAATCTTTTAAGAATTTGGAAAAAATTGGGTGTGCTAACAGTTGGGAGTTTTTAAAATTGATAGTTTGTGCAGGCAGATAAGGAGATAGTATCTTTTTATCTACTATGAACAGATGGCACCTAATGCAATTAGTATTTATTCCTTTAGTAGAGGCTGAGTAAAATATCAAACGGCTAGTAAAGCCTGGCGTGTTGGCACACATCTATAGTCACAGTGGCTCCAGAGGCTGAGAAAGGAGAGTCACAGTGCAAAGCCAGCCTCAGCAACTTACGGAGGCTTTAAGCAACTTAGTGAGACCCTGTCTCAGGGTAAAAAAGGCTGGGGATGTTGCTAAGTGGTTAAACACCCCTGGGTTCAGCCTCTGGCTTAAAAAAAAAAAAAGAAGGCTCCTAGTAGAAACTTCATTATTTAAAATTTTTCTTTAGCATGTAATCATAGTAACAAAGAAGTAATTGTTCTATTTTTCTTCCCTCTCCCTGAAATTGTATACCTTATTTAAATATCACTCACTTGGTTTATTTACACTTGTTTTACTACTATCTTCAAGGAGTTCTTTTTAACCCTTGAGATTAATATGTGTAGTTATTGTGAAGTTTTTCAAAAGATATGATTCAGATTTTTAATTGTGTTATTAATAGTAAGTTAATCATTTTTAAAAATTTATTTTCCCAATGCTAGTCTTTTAATGAAAACATCTCAGAAGTTTCATATTGAAATCATAAGTCCTTGCGTGTGTTTGGTCTAGTGCTTTGTGTCTTAAAAGCATTGATGTTGAAGTTTTTATGTTTATTTTTTAACACAATATGATGCTGCTCCCCAGTTTTATTTCTCTGGGTTTTCTTTTAAAAAGAAGTACTTTTCTTTTACAGCATAGTTTCATGCAGTATAAACTTTTTAAATAAAGGAATCTGAGCAATATCATAATTTTGGCTAAATATAGGCTAAAATGTCATTTGCTTATGTCATAACAGGTTTTTTTTTTTTTCATGAAATTGGGGCATAGCATTAGCAGTTTGTAAGTCTTCAGATGCTGCTTTTTTATTTTTAAACATAGTAACTAATTAAATTGCTCCTTTCTTCCTTCTATGTGTGATCCTGATTCTGCTGGACTTTCTGCTGAACTTCATGACACCACCACTTGGGATTTTGCCAATTTTTCTTGTCACTTTTTTTTGGTGTGTTACAAATGGACTTCATATTTCTTATGTGGTATTATAGCACAATGATAGATTTCCCCAAGGACCGCCATCCCAAATGGGCTCACCTATGGGGAATAGAACAGGTTCTGAAACACCTCAAGCACCAATGAGTGGTGTAGGTCCTGTGAGTGGTGGTCCTGGTGGCTTTGGTAGAGGAAATCAAGGGGGCAACTTTGAAGGTCCTAATAAGCGTCGTAGATATTAAACATTCTTTCATTCCTGGCTATTTAGAAAAAAAAATTTCAGTGGTATGCCTTTACACTTTTATCTGTTACCTAAAATAGTTTTATTGTTAATGTATGTAGACATAAACTTTTTCTTTTGTAAGATTTGAGGTTTTTGTATTTTTCTTTATTCATAAGCTTTGTAGATTAGAATGGTAATGATGATGCTCATCATTGTGAATGTTAAAATGTATTTGTGACTTAGCTAAATATAACTATGCCATAGTACTGTGAAATCTATGTAGTTACTTAATCTCAATAAAGAAATCATATTGGATCATTTAAAAATGTTATTGGTGGTATTCTCTTATGGTTTTACTAAACTTTGCTGTAACAGTAATAGTTTGGTTGCTTCAACTAATCCCAGCCGTTTAAAAAGTGAAAATGATTTTGCTTTTTCGTCTGTGCACATAGTCCTGAAGATAGAGAAGCTTAGTGGAAGCTAATGTCAATAAAGGGGAGATGGAGCAGTGTATCTGGGGATGGTGGGCATGCATTTAATTTGTATAAACCATTGCTGTTCTGTGAAATCGGACTTGCTGCCTATATTTCATACAGATTCTGAATATTCACATACTCTGAGAAGTTTAAGGGTATCTTTGTCCTGTGGGTTTTTTTTCCCCCAAAAAATAAATCTTTTGAATCTTGAAAAAAACTGTTTGAAAGTAAATCTCTTCTGCTTATAAAATAACATAGTTTTAATCTTGTCTGCCAACCTCTATTTGCTGTCAAATCTAGGTCTTACCCAATTATATACGTAGTATTAAATTTTTAAAAAAGATTCAGTACTGTTGGATTGGCAGTTAATGAGGGTTTTTTCTGTGTGATTTTGTGGTTGACTAGGTTTCTTGAGAACATTGGTATTAAAAAGATGACTTAATTGTTGAAAATATTTTCCTATAGTTTCACTTTCCTATAAAATTTGTTTGTCATCCAGGACTCTCTGTTTCCAAGGAATATAGTTTCACATGTTGATTTTTAAAAACCGAGAATTAACTTAAAAGTGGTGATAGCCTCTGATTAACTCCCTCATCCTTCAGATACCTATTTTGAATTTTGATTTTCAATATTTGGAAGAAACTGATTTTATCACATTAATGTTTATCTCAAAACAAACTCATAGCTATATTTAAAAATTTGTATATTGGTCATGTTTATTTAAAATTACATTAAGGAACTTACATTAAGGAACTTCCTGTTTAATTTAAACTACAAATCTAATTCACCACCCACTGATGACAGCAGTTGTTTCTCACATAACATTTCATTGTATATATGTATATCAGACTTTTACCACCTTTCTGAAAAATAATTTGCTGTTTTTAGGTAAAGAGTATGTAAATCATGCCTTTTATTTTTCCCATGATGTCAGTTTTTGGTAGAGGGCATATTTTAGAAAGAAATAATCTTAGTTAACTTAAAATCTTCCATAAAAGCAGTTGGTTGTAAAGCATAATTAAGGCTTATTCTGTTGTACCAGATAATGTTTTATCTGCAGTATTTCTTATTATATATTTTTGTAGTCAGAACAGTGTGTTTGGAATTATTATCTAAAACTTGGAATATTCACAAGCTTTTTTTGGGCAGTTCTTTGAAAACAATTAGAAAATAATAGTCAAAAGACTACTAGTTTTACTAGTTTTCTTGAGTGTAAGGTGGCAGAGAGTAGAATTTGTTTTAATTTGTGATACTAACTTGGATGTGAGGACTTTTAAAATTAATTACAGTTTTAAGTGATATTTATCGCACTTAAGTCTACCTTTCATATAACGTGTTTATTTAATCCTCCAGTAATTTTTAGCATTGTATTTCATTCAAAACTGAATTCAGATTGGGAGAAACTTGTTACTTTGATGTTAATACCAAGCTACCTTTTGCCAAGGCTGTGAAGTTCTGTATGATTCGTTCAAGAACATTTGAAAGCCAGTGCACAAAGATTTCTTAATCTCCTGAACATCCTAGTGTCCGGGCTCAACTCTGGCTCCAAGAACAGAGTTCTACACAGCTTTTCCCCTGCATCAAGAAAATCCTTGTTCCAGTACTTACCAAGTTTATCCTGGGAACAGTCAGCTTCTGAGTGACAGTCAAGTGGAGCATCTCTGAACTCCTAGTTATTCAGTTGTTAGTGTTTTTGTATAGTTAAACAACTTCATGGCTGGTAATTCAATATTTTTTCTTGTGAATTAGTATACCAAGGAACACTTTTTTGAATGTCATTTACATAAAAGTGGTAGATATAAAAATGAAGAGAAAATTCAATAGTGTTAGCTTTCTAAATAAGTATGAAGTTGTCTTATGCTATCATTTTTTTCCATAAAAAGATTAATGTGAAATAATTATAATAATCACAGTCGGGTTTTTTGCGGAGGGGGGGTGTATGTGTGTGTGTGTGATGATTTTAAGTACCAATTTTAAAGTCTGCGGGATTTAGGTTTCATATGCTTTCTGTAGTTAAAATGTGTAAAATAAATGTACTTTGATTTTTCTAATTCTTTTATTCTAGCAGTGTATTTTTTTGGAATTTCCCCCATTTTTGTTCATTTTGAAAGCAAATGAATTGATGTTCTTGACAGATGTTGCTTTTAAAGTAGTTTGGTTTACTGATATTTCATAGATATAATTTGTTATTCCGTGAGTTTAAAATTTTTTTTTTTCTTAGATCAGTGCTGAGCATTAAGTCAAAGAGATTAAATATTTGTTTTTAATTCTACAATAGTATATTAGGGGAAATAATCCATAATTGTTGTTTAATGGAAATTATCAACAAGGACAAAAACTTTGGCTCTTGTTTTGCAAACAGTAAATTATACTTTTATGATTTATTAAAACATGCTTTTTAAATATTTCAGTAGCTTTCTCTTTATGCATGAAGTGTAATAATTGATAAATATCACTATGAATGACTAAAAGTCACTAGTTCATGGTGGTTGACAGTTACAATATACATTCTGAATGAGAAAGAAGACAAATGTGTGATTGAAATGATGAGTTGTGAAAGAATGCAGTTGAAAGAATGTGATCGAAGTGTGGAAAAAGATTTAAAAGGATTGAAATTTAATGTCAAATGGTACTAGTCAAAAATAGAAGGGCCATGTCATTTTGAAAACAACAGAGGACGTAGTTTCGTGGGGAGAGACTGATATTTAAATGTTTTTTGTATAAGAGTTTTGTCGCAATATCTAATATGATTTTCAGAGGATTGCAGTGATTTTAAAAATCGAATCTCTTACTTTCAAGAATAAAACGATGAATTCTTGTTTATTAGACCCAGTAGTAAATATTTTACGGTATTCACTTTCTGATTAGATTGTTTGTAGTCATGGGCTTTTGGCGGGAGAAGAGAATACAAATACCTCAAAAGCTGGTTTATGTTACTTCTGCTGTAATTTCAATACCTAGCTGTTGAAAGTGAGGACATTTTTAAGGCCAGTTTCATACCAAAGAATACTGATCTCCATATATCAAAGCAAAAAGTGCATTTCTTAAGTTATATATACCAGCATAGGTTTATTTTATCATAAAATGCTCATATAATTAAATAAATTAGCAGTCCCCTTATACTTTTATAGAAGAGCATTGTCTCATTTTCATAAGCCTTTATAACTTAATATTTAACAATAGGAAATAATTGTCTTATGTTCCCTTTACATATTTTCCAAAGTTGTATAAAACAAAACATGCATACAATTGTTTCACAGTTGACCTTCTGATCAAGTAGTTTAGATTCTAACACTGAAATAACAAAAAATTGCAGAAATTTCTGTGTCAGGTCTTTAAAATCTGGATTTATATGTTACATATTTCCTTTTAAAACTATCAAAAGTGGTATTTTATGTGTTGTAAAAAACATTTTGAGGGTTTTGTTGTTGTTTCCTGGTAACTAAATAACAATATTAATTATTGAAGTTTGAAACTTCAGAAAATATTTAAAGGCTCTACCATAGTGCTGTGTTATCTAAGCATTTTATTTGCCCTTTTTGTCCTTTTTTTAGTACCTGTTTAGTTTATAATACCTATAAAAGACCTCTTTGTTGAACTTATTTGGTTATATTTTTATTTTGGCATGTGTTTTCTATATTTTGATTTGTCTTTGGAGAAACAAAAGCTTATTATTTCTGGGTTGAAGTTATTAAAATTCTTAACATGATGTAGCCAGAGTTCATGTATATACATTTGGAGAGAATTCAAATATATTGTTTTATTACTTGAAGCACCATTATTGTTACCAACTCTTCCTCTGCAGCAAATACTTTATTTTGTTGATTCTAAAAGAAGTCCAAATCATAATTGTTTTTCAATTTCTTTTTCTGGGTTAAAGAAATGAGCTTTAGAAGTAATGGTGTTCAGCTTGTTAGTGTCTATAAAATTTTACTTATCTCTTGCAGGTATATATTCACCCAGATTTCATGTTATACCCTTCACACCCAAAGTTAAAGTAGAATTAGTAGAAGTAGGAAGAATTAAGTGGAAGTTTACTTGTTTGAACATATGAATTTTTTCCCTTTTTAAAAATATTCCCCATATTTTAAAATAATTTAGTTGAATTTTTTTTTTTTTGGTTATTCCTTAAATACAGGACCCTGCCTTATATTGACAGCAATGTAAGTGGACCTCGAATTTCTTAAATACTATATGTAAGTGGTTTGTTGTTTGTGGTGAAGACTTTAAAATTGATAATTATATGTATTTTTTCTAGTTCTTAGACAACTTCACATTTTCATTTTATATTTGTATTGTGCATCTCTTTGTATGTGAGCTACTGTCAAAAATTTCATAGCCACAATCAAGTTTTGTATTTTTCCCTGGATCTCTGAGGTATACTTTTCATGTTTTAGGTTCTTTTATAGAAAAAGACATTAATGTTTGTCAACTGACCAGGCTTTTGTGAATATGAATGAGATTTTGTGTATGTTTTTGGATTTTATAAGAACTATGTAAATATAATCCTTTGCCTTATTATTTGTGCCATGTTTGGACTATGAGTTACCTGCCTTTTTATTTTTATATGACTATTCAAATAATTTATTTTTGCGAGTTATCTCAAGTTTGGAAGTGCAGAAAACATCTTATTGTACATTTGTTAGAGTAATTGTTCATTTTTTCTTCAGAGTATTTGCACATTACTAGATAACATAAACCAATATCAAATTTGAGATGTTCCTTAGTTAAATATGGTGGTTAGTGTTTTTATGTAATGAGAAAAACTAAACTGAATCTCACATAGTCATTCTGTAAATTCTGTCCTTTCTGGTGTTAGAGACAATCCCAGTAATTTGCTCTGTAGTATTTCGCATATTTTAATTTTTTGAGCTAATTAGAACTTTGTGCATATTCGCAGACTTGACTATTTTATACATTGGCATAACTTTGGTGTCAGTTTAGCAAACTGAAAATGACTGGAGCAATCATCTAGAAAATCATATTTTTTAATCATATAGGATTTATGGGGAGCTATGCCATTTAGAATTTTGCCTTGAGCATTGATTTATTGTAGTAGTTTGTATTCAGAGGTTGTACTATATGTGTTGGGCACTTATGTAGACTTACAGTACAAAAGTGGAAGAAATTCATTCTCTAAATTAAGGAAAGCAGCCACAGACATTGTTCTAAAGTGGTGGTTATCAAAACTTAAGCATGCTGTAGAACCACCTGGGAGGCCCATTAAAAAAAAAAAAAAATCTCTGGCCTCTCCACTCCAAAGTTTCTGATTCAGTAGGGCAGAGGTGGAACCAAAGCATGTGCATTTCACAAGTTCCCAGGAGATGTTGATGCTTGTAGAGAAAGAAAAAGAAATAAGAAAAGAAAAGGCATAGTAGCATTTTTTGACAGTGTTGTTTTGCTGTTATACTTTACTGTTCTAGTACATTGTAGGTTGTTAGAATCCTTGGCCAGTCATTGAGACAATCAATCTAAAACACCACCCAAACATTTCCACTTGTTGCCAGTTGAAAAACACTGCAAAGGTTCATTATTTTTGACTAAGAAATGTACTAGCTACTAAGTGCCCCATAATATATGATGTGTGTTTCTTAATGATTTTTGCAAGTAGGGTTTTATTGTTAGGCTTACAAACTCAGTTATTCTAAGAAATACAGAAAATATTTTGAAAATTTTATAAAATAAAAGACTTTCACTAAGCTGATTTTCATCTGTCCATATAATTATCAAAGACAAGACAGTGTAACAATCTTGTTTTTATACCAGTATTTTTGGACATGCTTATGCCTGATGGGAGAAGGTGCTAGAATGATACCATTTTTATGGATTAAAATGATTGCTTGACTTTTACTTTGTGTGAGTTTTTCTTTTACTTTTCTAGATTAAAGATAAAATATTATTTCTTAAGCATATTTACATCATAAGCATATCAAACATTTCACTTGCTTTGTAGCTTCATTCTTTGTAGTTGGTTTAGAAAGTAATCCTCATTACAGTTCAGTAGGTGGACATCTTTTAATAATTTAATGGTAAAAATTTATAGCCCTGTGAGAAAAATTTGTGGCAATATACATCTGTGTGTGTTTTTAATGTTTATTCAAAATTATGTAGTATCTTTAAAAATTAAATTGGCCCATAATGAGAACACATAGTTGTTATAATGGAAAATATTTTCTTCCCTAAAATTGTAACTATAAAAACAATAACCAATTTTGAGCCTTTCAGTGTATTGGTTGATTACCTTTGGCAAATATAATCTTAAGATCTGTACGGGAAATACTAAAAAAGTATTGCTAATTGTGATCCAGATGTTACCTGGGTATCTCTCTGGTCCAAGGCCACCCTAGCATAGATTTATCATCTCTTGATTTTTTCCCAGGAAATGTACATTGATAAAACAACTTCTTCTTTTTTTGCATTAGGGATTGAACTCGGGGGCACTTAACCAGCCCTTTTAAAAAATATTTTATTAGAGACAGACTCTTGATGAGTTGGTTAGAGCCTCAGTAAGTTGCTGAGGCTGGGTTTGAAGTCGCAATCCTCCTGCATCAACCTCCCAAGTTGCTGGGATTATAGGCATGAACCTCTGCATCTGGTGATAAAACATTTTGTAAAGTAATGATGGGTTTAGCACTGTGAAGGATCATTTATTTGTAACCAAGAAAGTCATCCCATCTGCCTTTTTATTTATTAACATTGTGCCAACACACACCCTGTTTTATCTTTCTGTTCAGTAGTCAGATTCCATGCAGTTTGCAAGCCCAGGACCAAGATGCTAGGCCACTTCTAGTGAAGGGGGTGGTGGCTTATTAGCCTATTTTCCAAATGAGTAATTTTCATGCAGGCTAAGTGAGAAAAAGCATTTAAAAAAATTATGTAGGTAGTAGATTACTTAACATGTTTTTCACACTGAATAATCAAATCATTTATAAATTCTGTGACACTAAAATGATTTAAAGCCCTACAAAACTCAGTGCTTACCTTTACTTTTATGCACACGAATGCAGGAACAAATGGTAAACGTTAAAAATGAAATTGCCTTGAATTTTCTACTTGACATCCTGTAAATTACTGAACTCTGATTTAGCATATGGTTCTTTCCTCTACCTCCTTGCATATTTACCAGCCCCACTATTATCTCACTCTAAAGCTGTAAGAATTTTAGATTATATTTGATCTGTTACTGGTTTTTAGATTTATGCATGATGATAAATTGAGGAAAATTAAATTTTTTTAAGTTGTATATTGTGCCACATTGACCTTTATCTTGTGCCATTATATTTAAAAAAAAATAGTATGGGGAAGATCAAAAGTTTTGGGAAACTGACAAGCTTGGGAGTTTAGAAGTGGGAAATAGAATATAGAAAATGGATATTCACATTTTTAGTTTCTGCTGTGAGATATGATGTTTTTAGTGTATGTATTATTTAGGTTAGAGGTAAGGTAAACTAAAGATTTGGGAGTTCATTCTGTTTAAACCTAAGAGTTGATGAAACATTTCTTATATTGGTGAAAATGCAGATTGATCTTTGAAATTATTTTGGAATTACCTGACTCTGGAAGAACACTACCTGTCACAACCAGTTTCTAATTCCTTTTTCTTACAGGTCTTATTTATATGAGCAATGATACACTTGTTAAGTATTAGGAACATTTGAAAGTCTTATTTAAATACACAGATGCTATATTGACAGTTGCTATATTTCTTGATGACTGGGTATGCTGGATACAACTGTGAACCCAGTGGGCTAGCCTTTTGCCCTAATTTGTGTTGTAGACCTAGAAGAGCAAATAAAGTGGAAGTGTTTTACCTAGTGTAATCTTACCAGTATTATCTCAAGCATTGAACATACTTTTGGGTATATGAATCTACTTTTGAATCTTCAGTTTTACATAATCCAAATACAAATATAAGTATTTCTGAAGAAAGTTCATCTGAATTGGATGTGGAAAGCCATAGTATAAAGACTAGAATGTAAAACAGAGATCTCTAACTCATATACTTGCCTGTTAAAATGATAATATTTGATGCTTGATGGAATAGGCTATTAAGCTAATTTCACCTTTTAGTTTTTATATCTCCTTTTAATGTGGTGTCCAGGAAAATTAAAATTGCATGTCTTCAGTTATTTTTCTTCAGTACAGTGTTGGTCTAGAGGAGTAACTTTGTCAAAGTCTTATTGCTTCCTTTCATGATTGTAATACCAGAATCCCATTGTACAGTCATTATATAATTCATTTATTATTATCTTTAAAAATGAATAATGTTGGGTTGTACATTTACCACTTAGTTATAATTAAACGATGTTTTCCCTACTGTAGGAAAGGAATTTGACCTCCCAGGTTTTAGGAAGTCAGTTGTATATGTTAATGTTTACACTCTACAGTTTTCATTTTTTGTGCTAGGGGTCAAACCCAGGGCCTCCAGCATATCAGGCATGTGCCCTACCACGGAGTATACCTCTGACTCCTTTTCACTTTTATTCTTTTCTTTTGTGTTTATTATCTACTTGATAATATCCATAAAATATTCTAGCAAATTTAATACCTGAAAACTTGTGACAGTCAAGATTTCTCTAATACTTGTGTGAGGTTATCTGTTCATTTAGAATATTAGACCTAAAAGAGTAGGTAACCTTACCTACCATATAGCGATTTATTCTCATTTAGTAGCAAGTCATTATTAAATGTTTGCTTGGTGGATGAGTAACACCAGTTGTATGACAGACATGGTGTTTATTAATAATGTAAAAATGCACAGAATAAGGCCCCCTGCTCTCTTGGAATTTGAAGTTTAATGGATATAAGTAGACTTGTAAGTTAACAGTATATTAATAAAACGCATAGAAAATGCTCTGAAAACTAAGATGCACATATTCATTTATTTGGGGGAGACTGCATCAGGATGATAACGTTTTAGCAGCTCTTAAAGGTGAGTAAATACTTGCCAATTGTAGCTTTTTGGACGGGTAGTGGTCAAAAGAGCTAATGGCAGTTAACAGAGACCCTGAACAGGTAATGAGAAGATGTCTTAGGAAGTGAGGCTGGAGTGGTAGAGAACAAACAAGAAGTAAAGTTTAGAGGCCAAGGATGCAGTTCAAAGATAGAAATGTGTGCTTTGTATGCATAAGACTATATGTTTAATTGCCAGCGTGTGTGCGCACACAGACATACATGCACGTGGAAAGTTGGAATAAGATTGTTATTGATCCAAGTTTAGGTTTTTATCTTTCAGATGACTGGGAGTCAGTGTAGATATTTTAAGTTTTAGAGTGACTGGATCAATAATAATGATGTAGAAAGCAGATGGACTGCATTGATCACTTACCTATCTCCCAACATTTCTATGATATTCCAAAGGATATTTAGAGGCAATGAGGACTGTGCACATTCCAGATATATATAATTAAGAGAGGGCGAATTTAACTGGGACTAGTTATTGGGATGAAGGAGGCAAGTGTTCTAGTAGTTTCTAGTTTGAAAGATGAGAGGGTACTAACAACAGCAAAGGTAAGTGTTTTCAGGATTGGTAGTAAAGGGAGATAGCCCTTAAGTAAAAATGAAGGTGTAATCTATGGATTAATGTTTTGGATTTGAGTGCTCCTAGGTGGTTGAAATTATAAACACTAGAAAACCTCTGCCTGGTAAATAAATAGTATTCTCGTGGCACCATCTATCACTGAAGGTGATGACTACAATTCTCCTTCTTAGCCATTCTGTTTTTTGTTTTTTTTTTTTTCATTTGCTCTTGCAATTTACTGGCACAAAATATCTAATGCATCCTTTTAAAACAACAACCACATCCTGGTCCTATCACTGAATTATGTCTCCAACCCTTTTTGATTTTATTTTGAGACAGTATTTCACTAATTGGCCCAGGCTGGTCTTAAACTTGTGATCCTCCTGCCTCAGACTTCTAAGTCGCTAGGAATTATAGGCATGCACCATCTTGCCCATTATCCCTTTGCTTTTTCAAATGTAGTAGCTTTCTATCTGAATTAAAACCAAATTGTATTGTAGGGCTTTATTTAACCCCCCAAGTCTACCTTTTTAACACTGTCTACATTCCCTGACCCTTGCTCACAAAATCTAAGGTGATTCTTCCCTCTTCCAGATACTTTTTAATGATTTTTAAAATATATTTTTAGTTGTAGGTGAACACAATACCCAGATACTTTTTAATGTATTTTAAAAATATATTTTTAGTTGTAGGTGAACACAATACCTTTATTTAATTTATTTATATGTGATGCTGAGGGGGCTGGGGTTGTGGCTCAAGTGGTAGCGCGCTTGCCTGGCACGTGTGAGGCACTGGGTTCGATCCTCAGCACCACATAAAAATAAAATAAAGGTATTGTGCCCACCTAAAACTAAAATAAATATATGTGATGCTGAGGATACAACCCAGTGCCTCACATGTGCTAGGCAAGTGCTCTACACTGATCCACAACCCCAGCCCTCTTTCAGTTATTTTCATAGGTCTCTTCCCAACAGAATTTCATGTCACCTCTTTTCATTCATGTCACTTCATCAGCATATGATACTTATTTGTGCCTACATTTTGTCTTCATTAGTATTCATACACAATGCTTGTCATTAAGTAGATTGCCCTCTGTGTCCATGAGACCCATAGTTGTGGGTTTAAGCAAACTCAAATTGAAATGTATATTGAACATGGATAAATATTTTGTTATTGTTCCCTACACAATACATTATAATAGCTGTTCATATAGCATTTACACTAATAGTAACTATAAGTAACTCAAGATGGAAGTATAGGAGGAATATGTGTAGGTTTTATGAAATTCTTTTTTAAAAAAATATTTATTGCTGGGGATGTGGCTCAAGCGGTAGCGCGCTTGCCTGGCATGCGTGCGGCCTGGGTTCGATCCTCAGCACCACATGCAAAACAAAGATGTGTCCGCCGAGAACTAAAAAATATTTATTTTTTTTTAGGTGTAGATGGACACAACACAATACCTTTATTTTTATGTGGTGCTGAGGATCGAACCTGGGTCCCGTCCATGCTAGGCAAGCGCTCTACGGCTGAGCCACAATCCCAGCCCTGGTTTTATGAAATTCTATACTGTTTATTAAGGGACTTGACCATCCATCCATTTTGGTATCCGAGGGGTTTCCTAGAACCAGTCCCCTGAGAATTCCAAAGAATGGCTGTATTTCTTTTTTTTTAAACTGGCGATTGAGCCCAAGAGTACTTAGTCTCTGAGTAACACCTGTAGCCCTTTTAAAATATTTTATTTGCTAAATTGATGAGTCCGGCTTTAAACTTGTGATCCTCTTGCCTCAGCCTCCCAAGCCTCTTAAAGGCATGTGCCACCACAATGTTTTTTTGTGTTTTTTTTCTCTTTTTTCTTTAAATATGGAAGGCTTCCCGAATTTGTGTCATTCTGGCACAGGGGCCATGCTACTCTTTTTGTATTGTTTCAGTATTATGTGTACTGCTGAAGTGAGCACGAATGGCTGTTTCTTAAACTGATCTGAGGAAATTTTCAGGAGAAAAAAATGGAGTAATGACCTAGATTGAAAGAGTAGAGTTTTTTGATGTTGTTTTTTGTATTTGTTTTTTAGCTGTAGTTGGACACAATACCTTTATTTATTTATTTTTATGTGGTGCTGAGGATCGAACCCAGGGCCTCACAAGTGCTAGGCGAGCGCTCTACTGGTGAGCCACAGTCCCAGCCCTATGAGTAGAGTTAATGTAACAGTTTGTGTGGATGAGAATCCCACATTTATTTATTCAACAAATATTTAATGAGCCTTTTTGTCTCAGCCTATGTGTATAATAGTTAAGAAAATGGAATTGGGCTTCATCTTTAAGTTTGAAGTTTAGTGGGTGACAAATGGGAAGAAAGTCTATAAAGACAACTTCACCATTGCTTTGGAGGGTCAGAGCAAGAAGAGCCAGCCAAGAATGTGAGTAAACCAAGTTTTGAATAAAATTTGGCTAAAAAGAAGAGCCACCACCATGCTGTCTTAGCAAAAAAAGGAAAGAAAAATACAAAATTGGGGTGAAAGATGAGAATCAAGACATCTTGCTCAAAGGATGGAGATTGGGTGAGGTTGGCAATATGGCAGAAGACAAATTTTTAACATTTGAAATAAAATGTGAAACCAAAATCATAGCCTATGTTCTGTGTATTAACTCTACCAAATATGTGCGTATTGGATCCACAGATACGAAGACCAAAGGACCTAGAAGTAAGTTTAAAAGACCAACATAAAGTCTCTCCAGGAAACTGGCCTTTTTTTCTAATTGATAATAAAATGAAAGCTACTGGTTTTATAAGTTTATATATTTTCCTTTCATATCTTCTCTTGATACTTATTGAAGAGAGGATTGAAACCAACTGAAGTGCAAAGGTTGGCTTCTTGAAACAACTAGTCAGTAAATACTCAGAAAGGCTTTCTAGTAAATTGCAACTTGAAGTCATTGATGAGTTCATCTATATAGACTTCCTGTAGGCGAGGATTATACAGACTTTTGTGTATAGCAGTGGCCTAATTATGTTAAATTTCTAGTAATTTGTAACTTTAACATGACAAAGTTGTTTAGATTTCTGGAAGAAATAATTCAGTAAAAGTCGTATATTCCGAAGGAGTACCTAATTCTCTTGCCAGGTTTGGATAAATTAGTTGGGTATTGTTACCAAAGCAGATTTAAAAGCTATCTTACAAATATAAGGGGAGAGCACATAATTCATAGTTCTCAAAACATTTCTCTGAATTGGTCTTTTGTGTTAATAGTCCCTATTTAAGAGTAAATTATTCAGGTATTTTCAAGTGTTTGTAAAGATCACCAGGTTCCCTTCTGTTCCCTTCTGTTTTCGGTTGCTTACTGCCTTTATCACGATCTTTTGAGTTTATTACTAACCAGTTTGACGAACTTTGAGGATTTTAAAAATTACCTGTGGCATACACATTGCTTGCTTTTCTGGATTGCTTTTGTAATTATGATTTTAAATATTTCCAGAAGAGACATCAAATTAACATTTTTCTTAATTGTATAGTAGACATTCTTGCATTTTGGTTTTTATCTTCATTTGCTAAATAAACCGAGTATATTCGTTTTAGTATTTTTTATAGATTTAAAAAAAAATATTTATTTTTTTTAGAAGTAGTTGGACACAATACCTTTGTTTTATTTTTATGTGGTGCTACGGATCGAACCCAGGGCCTCGCACGTGCTAGATGATCGCTGTATCACTGAGCCACAATCCCAGCCCCTTTGTAGATTTTTAAGAAGGGAATGACACCAAGTCTGGAGACTTTATAAATAAGTTTTACAGTTTTGCCATTTCTTGATCTAAGAGATGATGAAAAGTTGGGAGATAAATTATATAATGCTTGCCTAGCATGTGTGAGGCACTGGGTTTGACTCTTAGCACCAGATACAAACAAACAAATAAATATTAATAACTATAACATTTTTTAAAAGGATTATATTTCATATTTTTGAAGTATATAATATGACTGGTTTAACATTAAATGAACACTGACTGTTAATTCATTTTTCTTGTTTGTCATTTAGCATTTACTTTCCTTTGGATAACACATTCACAGACACAAAATAGCTTGGTTACTAAAGTTTGGGCAATCCAATGAGTTTTGCTTTTTTGTGTGGGTATTAATCAACATGTCACAATGATATATGTCTTCTATGGTATGTATCTTTTGAAGTACAAATAAATGGAATCAAGTCAAGTTAACCAAAACTGTTACAATTTTTTATAAAAGTAATATAGTATGCAAGGTATATTTTAATACATTTAATAGAACCATGACTAAAATTGTCTATCCTTTTACTAAAGGGGGAGGAGAACAGGTTTTTAAAACTTAATAATTAGCTGTTGGAACTATTATGTATACATTTTTCATATATTTTACTCTTGGATTCAGTATTTTACTATTAACTTTCCATGATTTTTATCATCATATCTTGGCTCCTTTCGCTACCCCCAGACTTCCCTGTGGAGGCCTTTATTTTTCTGCTTGTATCTTGAGTGTTTACTGGAGCAGTACCACTCCCTAGGGACTGCTGTGCTTCTCTGGAAGTGCTTGGCTGGGGTAACATTAAATGAACATTTGACAATTCATTATGACAATTAACTACCATTTTTTTCTGTTGTCCTTTTAATGTGTATTTTCCTGTGGGTAGCATATTCATAAACAAAACATCCTGGGTATTAGCACAGTCTCGTTTCTCTTTGGGTGTTATTACATTATTAAAAGTAATTTAAATACAGGTTGAGCATCCCTAATCTATAATGGATCAGAATCTGAAACTTTTGAGTACCAACATGATGGCACAAGTGGAAGATTTTACACTTGACCTCATGTGATTGGTCACCTTAAAAATATGTTATTGCTGGAGGCGGGGTTGTGGCTCAGTGGTAAAGTGCTTGCTGTCATGTGTGTGGCACTGGGTTCAAGCCTCAGCATCACATATTAATAAATACATAAAATAAAAGGTATAAAAAATATATTATTGCCAGATATGTTGGTGCATGCTTGTAATCCATGCAACTAGGGAGACTTAAGTTCAAGACCAGCCTCAGCAACTTAGCAACATTCTGTCTTTAAAAAGAAAGAAAATTGCCTTCAATCTATATTTATAAGTTGTATGTGAAACCTAAATTAATTTCATGTTTATATTTGGGTCCCACCCCCCAAGGTACCTCATTATGTATATGTGAATATTCTAGAATCCCACCCCCTGAAAAATCCCAGATCCAAAACACTTTTTGTCCCAGGCATTTGGATGAGGTATGTTCAACCTATATTAAAAGGCAAATTTAATGTTAAAGTTTTGTTGCAGTCATGATATAGGGTATAAACTAACATATGAAGATATAATCTAATAAGCTAACAATAAAATAGATGATTTTTCAAAGTTGTATAGAGTGATGTGAATGAATTGCAAGAAATTGTTATTACATTTGCAGAAAGCATGGATTGCTTTTGCTTAGTTAAGAAGATACTAGCAGTGGTGTTAGAATATGAATTCTAGTTCTATAGTAGGTATGGGTGACATGGAATATAAGTTTCATTTAACAAGTATTTAGTACCACATAAATGTAAATAAAGATATTGTGTCCACCTAAAAAACTAAAATATATTAACAACAACAACAAAAAAAGCTAGTGTGGGGTAGATGGTATGTGATCCTGTCTTCTAGCAACCCCCAAACCATTAGTTATAAAACAATGCAGGAGAGGTCTAAGAGAGAATAGGAAAGGATGGTAAACATCAATAGGATAATAGCACCTTTTAATAATCAACTTGAGATTTTTACTACATGTACATTGAAAGGTAGAAAAAAGAAAAAAATTTAAGAATGAATACAAAAATGTTGTAATTTTATGGGTGTGTTGTGGGATTTGGGGAGGTGGAAATGCTCAAGTATCTGAGATGAGTTGTATCTTTTTTTAGTGTCTGTGTGGGGGAACTGATCAGAGAGTGTCTACATGAAGAAAGGCTGAGAGCTCATAAATATGTACAAAGCTAGTAGGAACCCAAAATGAGACTGGATAACTAATCAATTTAGAAGCCATTAGGGAATTTTGGCAATAGAGGACTACTTATATCAGACGTTGTGGTAAGTTCTTGTAGTATTAGCTACTTTTAAGAGGCAGAAGCAGGAGTTTGATACCAGCCTGGACAATATAGCAAGATCCTGTCTCAAAGGAAAAAAAAACACAGAATTCGGATAAATAACTAGTGATTTGAGGAAAGATGGATTTACAGGATGCATTTACAGGCAGGGAAAGCAATTGAAATAACAGGCAGTAAGGTTGGGGAAGAAGGGCAGAGATCAAGAGTTGCCAACTGAGCCTGGGGGACGTGGTTCAATGCTTGCCACGTACCACTTGGTACCAAACCGTCAGGACTTGGGGGCTGTAATTGGATGTGTGAGGGGTTTGTTTATAAGAAACAAGGCTGCAGGGGCTGGGGATGTGGCTCAAGTGGTAGCACGCTTACTTGGCATGCGCGGGGCGCTGGGTTCGATCCTCAGCACCTCATGAAAATAAAGATTGTGTCCACCGAAAACTAAAAAATAAATATTTAAAAAATAATCTCTTAAGAAAGAAAGAAAGCTGCAATTAGGATTTTTTTTTTACCTGAATGTCAGGTAATTTTGATATTGCCCACTTTTAAGTATAATTAGGAAGGGTGAGGGTCAGGCTTTTCTGACACTTCAAAAAGTGTTCAGCATATAAACCCTGGTGTTTAGGAAAAGGTCTTGGCTGGATATTTTTTGATTATCAGTAAGGGAAATGAAAATAGCAGGACAGGATTTATATAGATTAGGGTGGCCGAAATATCCTTTTATACATCTGTAAACTGTTTATTTAGATCTTGCAGCAGTGGGTTAACTGGGACTCATACTGCAATACATCTAAATCCCTACTTCATAGAAGTCAGTAATTGCATTCATTAGGTACTGAAACAAGCATGTTAAAGATGGGGACATTTATTATAGATGGTGTTATTTATACTTTGTCAATGGCCGG
The DNA here is from genome assembly GCF_021218885.2 of Marmota monax. Taxonomy (NCBI): domain Eukaryota; kingdom Metazoa; phylum Chordata; class Mammalia; order Rodentia; family Sciuridae; genus Marmota; species Marmota monax. The sequence goes on along the minus strand of NW_026691982.1, from coordinate 9,118,480 downwards.
CATGAGGAAATGTGGAAACCAGAGGTGGGCTAACACCTGCTCCCTCTTCCTGAAATCCTCCTTTGAGATCTAGAAATAACTCCTTATTATATCATTTTATCATTTAGGTCTAATAAAATCAACCAACCTTTGCAGGTCACAGTGGTGCATGACTGTAATCTGAGCTACTCAGGAGTCTAAGGCAGAAGGATCACAAATATGAGGCCAGCCAAAGCAACTAAGCAAGACACTGTAAAAAAATAAAAAAAGGTTTGGGAATGTAGCTCAGAAGTAAAGCACCCCCCAAATAAAACAAACAAAAAACCACACCAGCCTTCCAATACTACTTATGCATAAACTATATTTTTAAATTTGAAAAATGATATGCACCCAGTACACAAAATATGAAGTGTCACAAAATGTGAGTTTCCTTATGCTATCTACTGTGTACCCAGCTTCTCTATCCAAGGGCAGCCATTATTTAGTGGTTTCTTTTGTATTTTTCTAGAAGTTCCTATGCATTCAGACAATAATTTGTTTTTAGCATATATACAAATGTAAGCATGCTTGTTTCTACAGCTGTATTATTTCCCTAATAATTTTGGAGATTGTTCCAAATATATGCATATGAGACATTCTTTATTCTTTTTTACACTTATTGTTCAATATGTACCAGATCTTTATTAGGTAGTTTATAATTTGTGCCCCCTCATCTTAAAACATGTAATATGTCTTTGGATATGTATTACAGGGGACGTGTCTGAACAGGGGTAGGACTCCTCATGGAATTTCTTGTTCATTAGGTCTCTGTATATAATACATCTTTCTGTATATCCTGACTATGATAAGAATTTTTTGTTTCCTGCAGTCTCAACCAATACATAAAATCAGTAAAGATCAGACACTGGTAAAACTCATGGGATTATTGCAGATGAAAATAAAAGTTTGGAAATAAAAATTATAAATTGAACTTGGGAGAGCTCTGAAGCTAACTAGTGAGAATTCTAGAAATCAAGAGACCTAAACTCTTAATACTTAAGGGCTGGGGCAATGAAAGTGCTTGTTTCTTGGTCATATTATTATAGGTTGGAGAAATAGACATGTCTTATCTCATATATTCACGGAAGGCCCCTCTGAGGACTTTAGCTTGAACCTGAACGATCAGATGAGGGAACAGAGAAGGAAATGTTTTGCAGCAGAGGCTTTTTCCAACTTTTATCCCCCATCATTATGGTTCCCTCCACAGACGCCTTTTTAGACATTTTTTTTCTAATTGATTCCCCTCCAGGGAGATGGACAAGCCAGTTAACTGCTTACGTACTCTATATGTTACATCAGTGTTAAGACAAAACATAGAACTTTGTCCCCCCACTCAGCTTTCTCCCATATGTGGGTGATTATTGCTCCCCTGAGAATGCAAGATTCAGAGCATTTGCCATGGTAATTAAGATTATTTTCCTCCAATGAAATGAGAAATCATTGTAGAGATTTGGGCCCAGGTAATAATAATGTGATCTAGTTTATGTTTTAGAAAAGAACAGTTTTAGCTTCTCATGGAGAACTGAGCGGAAGGAGAGCCAAATGAAAGTAGTGGACCATTTAGACCAGTAAGAAGAGATGACAGGTGATGGTGGCTTGTCTGTAATAACCACTACTAAAGATAGATTCATTAGAGGAGATAGAATAAAATGGATATAGTGGGCTGGGGTTGTGGCTCAGTGGTGGAGCACTTCCCTGGCATGTGTGAGGCACTGGATTCTACCCTCAGCACCACAGAAAAATAAATAAATAAAATGAAGGAATTGTGTCCATCTGCAACTAAAAAAAATTTTTTTAAAAATATGGATATAGTGCTGGATGGTAACACATGCCTGTAAACAGTAGTTTGGGAGGCTGAGACAGGAGGATCCAGAGTTCAAAGCCAGCCTCAGCAATGACGCTAAGCAACCTAAGGTGCTAAGTGAGACCCTATCTCTAAATAAAACACAAAATAGGGTTGGAGATGTGGATCAGTGGTTGAGTGCTCCTGAGTTCAATCCGTAGTACCCAAAGAAAAGAAAATAGTATTAGTGGGTATCAATAAAAATTGCCTATGGAGGGCTGGGGATATAGCTCAGTTGGTAGAGTGCTTGCCTTGCATGCACAAGGCCCTGGGTTCAATCCCCAGCACCACTAAAAAAAAAAAAAAAATTGTATAATTATCATAAATTATGTATATATGTATATGTATGTATCTCCTATGGAACCCATAGATTTGTAGGAAACATTGAGAAATGAGAAACTCAAGTTTGATTTTGATCTTTGCTAAGGTACTCAAACGGCCTTGAATTTAGAATCCTCTGGAGTAGCTGAGGTTATAGGCTTAAGCGACTGCACTTGGCTATTACTGATTTTGTGTTTTATATTAATATAATTTCAGTCTAAATTTTTTATTACCAACACAAATTATTACATTTTAAAAATAGGACAAACTTTAAAATTTTTTTTTAGATTTCACAATCCCTTTTTAGAAGATGTGTTAGCATTCCGTGTTAAGCCAAATTGCTAAAACATTTAACTGTATCTTTACATAAGTACAATTGTTGGGATGTCTTGTGATTCGGAAGTCTTGTGTACATCAGTGAGCACCAGATGAAAGAATTCTTACTGGTAGTGATCATATTTCCTCTTCACATTTAACATCCATTTCACCCTTATATTTAAATAAATAACAGCAGATTATCTTTTATGCTGTTTAAGTAATTTCCCCCAATGAAATATTTACTTATTTATCATAAATGAATATGTGACAAATTCTGCAAGAAATTGTTTTTCTTAACAAGTTGACTTACATGTTATCTTCAATGTAGATGTGCTTTATATATATATATATATATATATATATTTTTTTTTTTTTTTTTTTTTAATTTGTTGATGGGCCTTTATTTATTTGTATGTGGTGCTGAGACTCAAACCCAGTGCCTCACGCATGATAGGCAAGCGCAGTACCACTGAGCCAAAACCCCAGCCCCGAGATGTGATGTTTTAGGTGGTTTTAAATATATGGTAAAAAATGTTGCATATCAACTGGATAATCTGTTGTCAGTGCCTTTTTGTGGCCTATGAACATGGTTGCTAAATTAATGTAAGTAAATGTGTCTGTGGGGTTCTTAGATGGGCAAATATTTTGCTTGAAATACTGATCTTTGAACGAGAAGTGGAGGATCTTCAGGTAAGTTCATAGTGTTTGTGTTATCCTGAACTAAAATGCAATTTACTGTTACTGTGGTCCAGCTTGCAACCCTGATTATGCACTGATAAAGGAAAAATTTACATGTCTTTTTGTTTGGTATTTTGGTTGTGTGGTCACTAGATGATAATGCTGGACTTTTGTTTTTGAAATGCTTTTGTAGGAATTTGGGGAAATAAGGTTGATAAATTTGTTGGTATCTTTCACTGTACAGTATTTACCTTATTACGCTCCTCTGCACACTTGAACTGTTAATTTTTTCTTCAAAGTAATTAATAAGGTTTGACAAAATAATCAATTTGTATATTATTTGACTTTAAGTGTTGAACTTTACATTTTTTTTTATAACTACAGCAAATGTTACCTCATGATCTTCAAAGGAAAAGATATTTTCTGTGTTAGTATTGTAGGTATAATGCTTTGATATTTTTCTTTAGTATTTTTCTAAATTTTGAATATATAAATGATTCTTTTTGGGGGAGAACAGGGAATTAAGGGGCACATGGCCACTGAGTCACATCCCCAGCCCTATTTTGTATTTTATTTAGAGACAGGGTCTCACTGAGTTGCTTAGCACCTAGCTTTTGCTGACACTGGCTTTGAATTTGCGATTCTCCTCCCTCAGCCTCCCGAGCTGCTGGGATTACCACTGTACCCAGCTAAATGATTCTTAACTATATATGTATGTATGTATGTTGAAACATGATCTTATTTTAGGTATTTCCTTGTTTGGGGGTTTGTTTTAGAGCTGGGGTTTAACCCAGTTCTTGCTAGGAGAGTACTCTACCACTGAGCTACCAGCAGCTCCATAGGTACTTTTTTCTTTTGAAGGGGGTGGGCACTGAACCCAGGGGTGCTCTACTTATTACTGTGCTACATCCTCAGTGCTTTTTATTTTTTGAGGTAGGGTCTTACCAAGTTGTTGAGGCTATAGATCTTCTTCCCTCAGCCTTCAGTGTCTCAGGAATTATAATTGTGTGCTGTCACACCCAACTCATACTTGTTTCTTAATTTTCAGTTGCTATGTGAATTTCAAAATTATTCTTCTTTAGTTTAAAACAATTAAAATTTTGCTCTTTAAAGCTTTGGACTAGCCTGTGATAGCTCAATTTCTATATACTTTTTCCCGTTTTGCTTCTTAACAGTTAACATAATATTTGAAATTCATCAATATTGTTACATACATCAAATGTAAGTGGTTCCATATTTTTAACAGTATACCATTAAATGAATATGCCACATTTTGTCTGTTCAGTTTTCATTTGATATAGACTCTTGGGATAGTTTCTAGTTTTGTGGATATTATGAATAAAGCTGCTATGAAGACTCATGTTCCAACAATTTATATATTCATTTTTTGGTGAACATATCTTGGAGAATTGTTGAGTATAGGGTAGGTGTATGTTTCTTAGAAACTGCCAATATTCAAAAGTGTAAGTCCTATTTTATATTCCCACAGACAATGTATGCGATTTTATGTTGTTGTACCTCCTTGTCAATACTCTGGATTGTCAGTCATGTTAATTTTAGCAACTCTAGTAAATATGTAGAGCTGTTTCAATTTCACTTCCTTGTATCTTCTGGTGTGGAGTACTCTTCATTTACCACCACCACCCCCTTTTGTGGAGTAAGGGGGAGCATTCAATTACCTTTTTTGAAGAAAGCACTTTTGGTTTTCCCTTATTGCTATTTAACTAGGTTGTGTGGTTTCATGGTCATCTGATGTAGAATCAATTACATAATATATAACTACTATATATAATATAATCTTTTTGGTGTACAAATGAGTTAATGCAGAGATAGCTTTATTTGAACTCTGAAAAGCCAGAAGATGTTGGAATACAGAATGTTCCTATTTGGACTTTTCTTTCTTGCAAAATATGAACTAAAAGATGGAACTTCTTTTTTAAAAGTTATCCAGTTGTTCAGTTAACTGACCTTGTATTCTAATGTTTCATTTGCTCATCCATTTAACTTATATCAAAAAGTAAGATGTAACTATGGATGTATTTTCAGTTGTCTCATAATTGTTTTCATGGCATTTTCACAAGTTTCTCTGGAAAATATTGCCTTTTGACTTTCTAATTTTTTGGGGGGCCATTATTTACTCCGTCACTATTTCCCTATAGTGTTTGAAGATATATTCTTTTTTTTTTTTTAAGAGAGAGAGAATTTTTTTTTAATATTTATTTTTCAGTTTTCGGTGGATACAACATCTTCATTTTATTTTTATGTGATGCTGAGGATAGAATCCAGTGCCCCGCGCATGCCAGGCAAGTGCGTTTACCGCTTGAGCCACATCCCCAGCCCGAAGATATATTCTTTATTGAATAGAAAGAATCTATTAACACTGGAATAAAATAACCAGTGAAAAGCACACTTACTTTTTCCTTTTCTTTCCTGTCCTTCTCTTTTTTCTCTCAGTTTGTGGTACTGGGAATAGAATCCAGGGCCTCATTCATGCTAAGTAAATGCTCTACTGCTAATATACAACCCCCCAACCCTTATTTACTTACTTACTTACTTACTGGGGATTTTACCTAAGGAGCGCTTTACCACTCAGCCTCATCCCCCAGCTCTTTTTTTTGAGACAGGGTCTTACTGAGTTGCCCATGTGGGCCTCGGCCTTATGATCTTGTCTAAGCCTCTCAAGTAAATGGGATTACAGGTGTGTGCTACCATGCTTGGCCCACTTATATATTTTCCCTGTCCTGAATTACTGTAAGTAGCAGTTTTTAATTTATTGCTTTAGCATCCAGTATTGAAGTCTATCTTTGGCATGAAAGCAAAGGATCATACTCATGTTTGATAGCATCTCTCTGAAACCTACGAATTTCAGAATGTCCATTTCTTGGGAGGAATTCTACTGTTGAATAATGAGTGTGCTAATGGAAAATGCAATTTTTCATGGCTTGAAACCACAGGCATCTACTTTAGAGGAAATGATTCCCTTTTAAGTGATTTGTATAGCAAGATGTTCAATACCCATTATTAATAAAATCCTGTTTCTTGAATTTTTATAATACATATGTTGTAATTTGAACTATTCAACCTCCTGGGTGTTCAGTTATATTTTATCTACATTATATACATACCTGCCTTAGAATTTATTTTAGCAATTTATATATTACATAAAATATATTGTATGTAATATATGAATAATAGTAGGCTTATGTACTTCATAGAAATAAAGCTATCTCCTTTCACTCAAAGACTGGGAGAATGTTAGGAGTATTGTTACATAGTTGGCTATTCTCTTTAAAATATACCTTCTTTAATATTTTATCTCCTAAGTCGTCATAAAAGCATATGTGGTACTGACTACATTTTTGACTGTGTGAAAAATTTCTCTACTTCATCTTAGGATATGGTTAGTGGAATACCCTCCCCTTTTTTTTCCACTTTAAACAATTTAAATGGTTTGGAATGACAAGGTATAGTCAAACATTAACATGTCCATAGTTCTTATTACCTGAATTTTAATTCTAAAATTAAAGACACTACTTTTATCCAAAGTGGTTGTCATGTAGTCTTATATGTATTAACTTTTTTTTTTTTAAGGATTTCAGTTATTTAAAATTTCAGTTAAGGAATTATTCTAATTATTCTATGCAATTATTGGTTAACCCTCACCCCAGTTCCATCCCCCGGCCTTATTTGGCAGTGTCACTTGGTGATAACTTGTTTTTCAGAATCAGAAAATACTAAATCCATCTGCCTTTGCGTATCAATTTTCCAGATTTTAAAATTAAATTAGAAGCTGGCTTCATTGGCATGCACCTGTAGTCCCAGCGACTCTGGAGACTTAGGAAGATTGCTTGAGTCCCTGAGTTTGGGGCCAGCCTGGGCCCCATTAAAAAACAAAACAACCCTTCAAATTACTGCTATCATCAGATGGATGTACTTGTACAATAGCTCACTGTGACTTTTATCAGGTTTCATTACAATGTACTGTAGGGTGGTACACCTGTAATTCTAGTGACTTGGGACTGTGAAAGTAAGATCACAAGTTTGAGGCCAGTTAGAGCAATTTAGTGAGAACCTGTCTCAAAAATAAACAAAAAATAAAAAGAACTGGGGATGGAGCTTAGTGGCACCTTGTCTCTGGATTCAATCTCTAGTACCCCAAAACAAAACAAAGCAGTGTACTATAAACCTCATTGCTGTAGAGTGCTTGTTTTTGGTTTGGGGCCTTGTTTGTGCATGCTAGGCAAGTGCTGTGAGCCAGGTCCCAATCCTCTAGTGGCTTATTTTTGAATATTGAATGTAAGTATTAAGCCACACTTTTGACTAAATGTTGACAAATAGAACTTGGCAAAATTCTAAGGATTACCTTTCCAAGTTTCATTAAATTTGATATCTTGTAAATTTCAGATTCAGTTTTGAAAAGTTGAGAAGGCTTAATTTAACATTTTATTCGACTGTCATTGTATTATTAAGAATAATTAAGTAATGCTGTTCAATTTGGTTTTATGTTTCCATTTATTTTCATTGTCGGCCTTAATTTTACCGAAGGTGGTTAGAAAGATGTTAAAAATTTATGAAACCAGCTTAAGAACACAGATGAATTTATGAGATCTTCAACAAATACCTTGCATAGGGCTGGAGATATAGTTCAATTGATAGAGTGTTTGCCTAGTGTGCTCAAGGCCCTGGGTTTAGTCCCCTGCACCACCAAAAAAACAAACAAACATAAAAACCTTCCATAGTAGATAGAATGCCAGTTGCTGGTAGAAATTATAAAAAATAATTTTTAATTGATTTGTGACAAACTTTCAAAAAATATTACAGGTTTTTATGGCAGAGACTATGGTTTTTCTATTAGTGAGATGCATTAGCAAATTTCCTATGAAGCACATGTAAAACTCTTGATATGTTTTTCATGAATAAATTTTTGGGGTGGGTAGGAGTGTTTTATACTTCAGGTAACTTTGTGCCCTAAATGAGTTTAGAAAATAATACTTCTCGATTTTTAGGGTAGAGAATTCCAATATTTTGTGGTCATGTACTCCTAACATAAAACTTTTTAAGATTAACCACAAATTTATATGTTTGTGTACTGCTATTAATATTTCAGTTATTTTATAGAACCATACATTTTATAAGGATGAGATAATTTAAACCTGTTTCCACAGAAAAATCTTGGGTGTGTGCTTTTTTGGACAACATTGGTCCAAGGTAGGAAGTGTCTTTTTCTGATAGTGCACAACAAAAATATGTGTATGTTCTGCTTTGGCACAAGTAGAATAAGATTTTGTAGGTATAGTAGGAATCTATCTTTGTTACATTGAGAGAGCAATAATCCTTTTATACAAGGGCCTGTGGAAATTGGGACTTGGCAAAAAAGTTTTCTTACAATATTTTAAAAATCCTACCAGATTTAAAAATTACTATTTAGGATTTAATAGTGTTTTATGCCAAAACAAAATTAATCTGAATTTTAAGTTTGCATACTTAGAGGAAATGGGGCATATTTTAAATTGAAGGAAAATCTTCATTTAATGAAAATTAGGTCTTTTCATAATGGAAACTTTATACCGCAAAATGGTATCTTAATAGAATCTTGGTTATTGTTAAGAACTTTGAAGAGATGAGTTAAAACTTCTGAAGTCAAATTTTAAAAGGCTGAATCTGATTTGTGTTTCTAGGGTAATAAAAGACGACATGGATGAAGCTTCTGAAACTCCAGCTTCCAGTATAATTCAGAAGAGTTAAAGACCAAAAATGCTACAACCATACTTTATTTCAGGTCAGTCAGCATCTGTACATTGATGCCAAGTTTTTATTTATTTTCAATTTTCCCATTCTTCCTAATTCTGTTGACTATAATAAACGTAGATACATGCTAATAAACATGTAATGTAATCTTTATAACAAAATTGGCATAGGCACATTTTATCCTGATACCTTCAGCAAATATTACTTTAAATGTATTTCTTTCCTAGCCACTTTATCTGGTGATGGCAAACATTCTGTCCTGTTTTAGCTTCTGTAGGTGTGGTGCTGGAGACAAGTGATGGCATTGCCTGAGAGCTTATTAGAAATGCAGGATCTGCAGGCCAGACTCAGAATGATCTCCTGAATCAGAATGTCCATTTTAACAAGGCCCCAGAAGGTGTGAGCACATTGAGAAGCACTGATGGGTCCCATATCCTTTCTAAGGTATTGAATATCAGCTCATGCACCACAAAATTGACAGCTGTTTTGCTTATTGTTTTCCAACTCTAGAAAGTTAATCTTGGGCTTTGGTTATGAAATGTGGCTCTGAGCAACATCATTGAGAAACTTATTAAGAATATACATTCTTAGACCCCATCCCCAGAACACTTTGGGGATGTTTTCTTAAAGCCTTTAGGTGATTGGTGGTTGAACCATCAATCAGGGAATTACTAATTTAAAAGAATTGCTCTGGGGCTGAGGTTGTGGCTCAGCGGTAGAGTGCTCGCTAGCACATCTCTGTGTGAGGCCCTGGGTTCGATCCTCAGCACCACATAAAAATGAAAATAAACAAAATAAAAGCCATGGTCCCTTAAAAAAAAAAAAAAAAGAAAGAAAGAAAGAATTGCCCTTTCAAATGTTTGTAGAGAATAACTTGATATACATATGGGCATTTTGTTGGGATTAAATTTTCAAATGGCTGTATATGTATATACCCTTCCTTAAATAAAATGTGAAGCAATCTCAAAATATATGGATAATGGAAAATCTAATGTACAGAGGTATCTTTGCTACACATCAAAGCTGTGGCATTAAGTAGCCTTTAAACAGAGGTAGAGAAAGAAATTTTATGTTTATCAAATGACTTTGTCATTGGTTGGTTAAAATAACTGCCATTTGTTATAGATTTCATTTTCTAAGAATGTTAGTGGAAATAAATAAAGATAAGAAAGTTAAGTAATCAAAATGCCAAATATATTGCTGGGCTTGGTGGCACACACCTGTAATCCTCCTCAGGAAACTGAAGAGGGAGGATCACTAGTTCAAAGCCAGCCTCAGCAATGGCAAGGTGTTAAGCAACTCAGTGAGACCTTGTCTCTGAATAAAATATAAAATAGGGTGGGGGGGTGGCTCTGTGGTTGAGTGCCTGGGTTCAGTCCCTGGTACCAAAAAAGAAAAAGAAAAAAGACAATGTATAATTCTAGTGAAGGCTATAGCCGCTGCTTTTATTATAAGAAGTTAAGAAATACCCTACCCCAAGATCAAACCCAATGCCATGTGCTCCTAAAGCAGTTTCTTCTTTAGGTTTTTTGAAGCACACCCAAGACTAGGTATGAGCTTTGTGACAGAGTGCTTGCTCAGTATGTTCAAGGATCAGGTTAAGCCCCAGCACCACAGTGGAGGGTGTGTGTGTGAGAGACACACACAGAGAGACATGACTTAAGAAATTTTCACTTTGTATTACAGAATCCCCTGAAGGGTTTGTTAGAAAGTGCTCCTGGGCTCTCTGAGACATAAGCCTAAGAATGTACATTTTAGCTCCCAAGTGATGCAACCTTGCACTGGGACATTTTCTTTTATAGTATATCTCTAGGTATTTAGATAATGCATCAGCTCACTTTAGGTAAAACCAGTGGCCTGAGCCACTGGATTAAAGAACAATTTTATAGGTCAAATGTACTAATTCAAATTGTGAATATTTTTTACATCTGCTGTTCCATGATTCTAGTCCAGCAAATTATTTTTAGAGCTGGATATGGTGTTGTGTGCTTGTAGTCTGACTCAGGAACCTGGGACAGGAAGATTGCAAGTAAGTGAAGCAACTTAGCACTCTGTCTCAAAATAAAAAAGGGCTGAGGATGTGTCTCAGTGGTGAAGCACTGAATGGGTTTAAAGTGGGTTAAATCTTCAGTACTAAGAACAAAAACGAAAACCTTTAGAATGAAACCTTTTAAATTTTTTTATTTAAATAAAACCTTCTGTAATAAAAATATACTATGGATATTACTTCTTGCTAACCAAACAATTTCTTTTTCAGGTCAAATCACTGGAGAAACAAGCCAGAAAACACTATGGATTCTTCCACATGAACAATTTATAGATGAATGAGTAATCATAACACTCTGTGTCCCAGGGCAACATTTTCTGCAGTTAAAAGTGGTTATCTAGATCATAAACTTAAGTTTCCAAATTAAATCTAGGTGTTACCTACTACTTGGTGTGGTGGTGGTCTTACTGGCTGATTTTGAAAAATATTATGGTACAGCCCACAAACTCAAAAATTATGAGTTTTCAAACTTCCTTACTGAAACCACTAGAAGACTATGATCATCCTCTCTGTCATGAAATTTTAGACTGAAGAAATTGTCTGCATTGGGGTGGAGGCAAGCTCAATAGTATAGGGCTTGGGCTGGGGATGTGGCTCAAGCGGTAGCGCACTCGCCTGGCATGTGTGCGGCCTGGGTTCAGTCCTCAGTACCACATACAAACAAAGATGTTGTGTGTGCCGAAAACTAAAAAATAAATAAATATAGGGCTTATCTGGTGTGCGCAAAGTCCTGGGTTCAATCATCTGCACCAAAATAAAGCAGATGATTTAACTCAGGGCATGCATTTAACTGAGGGCTATGAGCAAAGGTGTGTAGTGAATTATGTAATGCTTAGATTTCAGTTGACTGGTAAGGTTTCTTTCATACCTTGAGGGAAAATCAGGGTTAGGAATCCCAGCTGTGTTCTGTAAGGAGCATAATCTGCCAATCAGAATGTGGATTTCATCAATGAGCCTTTGTTTAACTCTACTTATTAAGATTTGACACCTGTAGTTATATACTTTTAAAGTTTAAAATTTTAGGAGTTTATGTTAATTTCATCAGTATTGAGCATTTTCAAAATTCTTCATCTTGTTATTTCATGAATTGGATTTTTGTCATCCTGCTCTTTCCCTATATTTTGCTGATTGCTCTCCTTGAGCGTTTTTGCTTCTCCCAGTTTATATGCCAAACAGTTTCTCTTTTCTAAGTGCTTTCTTAGTCATTTGATTGTTCTGACTCTTGCTAGCACTGACATGTTAACATCCATGACCAAGTGTATATATAGCTCCTTGTATAAAGGTGATATATAAACTAGTACTCAAAAGGTAACACCTGAACTTCAAATTGAAGCAACCAAATCAGATTCTACCAATTTAGAATATCAAGATGGAGCTAGGCACAGTGGTGCACACCTATAATCCCAGTAGCTCAGGAGGATTGTGAGTTCAAAGCCAGCCTCAGTAACTTAGTAAGGTCTTAAGCAACTCAGCGAGGCTAAATAAAATATATAAATGGGCTGGGAGGCCTCAGATTAATGCCCCTGGGTTCAATCCATGGGACTCCCAATAATTTAAAAAATTAGGGTAAAAAATAGATAAATAAATTTGTTCCTGAACTGAAAACTAGCTCCCTATCATTGTTCAACATTTGTAAATTCACTTTCTTGGGTACTAGGTATTGCAGAGAATGTGTGATATACTTTCTACTGCAGTCACTAGTAAAATAGGTCTTAAAGTAACCCAGTTATTTTTGTCCTTCCCTCTATATACACTGGAAAATAATGTCACAGAGGAAAATGATGCTTTTTTTTTTAAGTTAGGGTAATAAAAGATTACTTTTTTTTTTTTTTTTTAGTGAAACATGGCAAAAGTGATGCATTCCATTTGTTGTGGTTATCTAGTCCTGAGAGTGCCCATTATTGTACATAGTTGAAATATACAAGGACATTACTTTGGCCATGTAAAAGTCTTAATATAAGCAGCATTATCAAAGGATTGCTACCTCACTAGAGAACTTGCTTAGGAGCAATAAATAGCTTGCCAGGGAATTTTTAGTTGATTGAAATCCTCTTCATTATGCAGAACTTCAGAATTTAATTATTTTTACTTACCCACAAACACAAGTGGGCTTTTTGTCCATCTATTGAAAAACTATGGGTTAGAGCAAAATAACTGTTAAATTGTGTGGGTTCATATTTCTGTTTCTACTAAATGTACAACTTACTGTCACATCTGGGGAAAGCTGTTAGTACATTACGTTTCATGTTTTGGTCAAATTAACTTGTCCACATTCCTAGTCGAGTTTTGCCTGTTGACTTACTACAGCTTCCACATTTGTCTAGTATACTAAACTCTAGAGGAACTATACAGATTTCCTAATTGGTTTGCAGGTTAGACAGCCCTATCTCCTTGATGAAATGGATCACTTTGTAATGTTTTCCTATAAGGCTGTTCAACTTAGGGATAATTTTGAGGCAAATTTTACTTCGAGATTCTTTTATATGTCATTGATTATTAATCCCTTTTTGTACCCGCACCATTACTAACACAGACCTCCTAATTTCCCCCCAGAAAGCTATGAAATCAGAATACTAGAATGCTGAGGTGAAAAGGTTCAATCCCAGCCATCAGTTAGCTAGAAAGAAGTCCTGAGACTTTATATATTTAAGATATAAAGGAGGGGCTGGGGCTGTGTAGCTCAGAGGCAAAGCACTTGCCTCGCACGTGGGAGGCACTGGGTTCAATTGTCAGCACCACAAAAAAATAAAGATATTGTGTCCATATACAACTAAGAAATAGGAAACAGACCAAGATCATGTTTTATTGAGGAAAAAGAAAAAAGTGGTTTTAGGATATAAACTCAAAATGATTTTCTGAAATATTTACACAACGTGTACTGTGTGAAACTTTTATTTCACATAATGAGAAACTAATGAACTCAACAATTGCTTGAAGAGGTCATGAGGTCTGTGGCAGTCCCTTCCTACAAGGGACAATGTGGCATCCAATAATGTAGTGGCATAACAAGGCTCACCTGAGACCCAATGCCAATCTTCCTAGTCATGTTCAAAAAGGGTACAGGAAATGGCTTTTCAAAATTACTTGATAGTTCACATTTTATGCTCATAGGCCTCACACAGTTTAGTTTAAATTCTTGCTGCATTTGAAAGGTTAAGCAGGCACTGCACCTTTACAAAAGTATTGTCACCTCCATCCTTTCTGATAGGGGAACCTCTATATTAATTACCCCATTACCACATTATATCAGTCATCCTTCACAGCCAGAAAATTCACTTTATTCAGTGCTTGCATGATTTGAATACAGATGCCTCCTTTTCTGTAAGTAAATGCTTTGCATTTTTTTTTTTCTTAACACAGAGATTCACCAAGGACAGTAGAAAATTGAGTCGAAAAAGTCTTGTTCTTTAATTTTCTTAAATAATCCTCATGTATCTTTCCACATTGTGGAAAAAAAGAAATACGCAGTCTGGATATAATGCTAAGATTGCAGAATACTGGCACACATCTGTATTTTATATGTATTATAGTCTGACACTAACAGATGACAAGCTTATACTGTAAGAAGTTTACAGATGAAACTTTACAAAAGTTTTAGATGTGCCAGAATTCCAAACTGCTCCAAAAAGAGTACATAGGACTAGGTCTGAAAGTAACTCCATCCCAGTTCTGTTTGGTCACTGCAGCTGCACTCTGTATGCACCTATCAGCAGCTTAACCTAGGGAAAGGAAAAATGTATGCATTAGTATAGAACTACAATTTCCCTTTCTCACAAGAAAGAACAACATTGCCAAGACTTCAGTCATTGCTATTTTAATAAAAAAAATTCCAAGTGTTTATAATTTGTTTTTGTTACTTCATTATATTATCAGATCTGTTTTAATCCAGCTTCCTTTCACATGGAGAGGTGATGGTCTAGACATAACAATGGCAGTACCAATGCCTAAAACAGGGGTTACAACTGCTAGACAGAGATGTTCTCAGATTTAACCTTCATCCCATTCCTGCCACATTGTCTTACAAATTTTTCAAGTCAGACCCCCATGCATCCAGTACTCTTAACCATAAGGAGTACTCCTCTCCATGACAGGCACACTGAAATTTCCAGAGACTAAGATAATTTTTTTCTAAATGATCACCAAATATCATGGGACAGCAACCTGAGTAGTAATGCTAAACATGAAACGAGGACTCTTACCTTGGCAGAGGGTGCTTCTGTCAACCTTATAAAGAGCTTATTGGGGCCTGCAACAGGGCTGAAGGAGTAAACAAAATGACTATCCTAGAGTAGAAGGAGACAAGGAAACAAAGTTAGCATTTTTTCAGACAAACCTCAACATCTACAAACAGATTATAACTTTAGTACTAGGGATTCTCACAATGGTTAGATAAGCACTCTACTGCTCAGCTACACCCCCAACCCTTATGTATTTCAATTTTGAAACAGGGTCTCACTAAGTAGCCCAGACTGGCCTCGAATTTGTAATCCTCATCCCTCAGCTTCTCCATTCCAATGGAGAATCGTGTATAAATCAGTGTCCTACAATTTCTTTTCCTTTGATTTAAAAAAATACAAATCATAGAAACAATATCCAGAAAAATGTCTCATTCAGCCCAAGGAAACAATTTTTGAAGTGGCAAAAGAAGTATATAAAGATTCTTCAAGATCTTTTACTTATGATGTCCAAAAATTTATAGCCACTGAAAGATAATGACTAAAATGAGCATAAATACAACCAGTATATACAATGGTTGTATTTAGGAATTTGAGGCATTAAAGTTTCCTAAATTTTAAGTAAATATTTCTTTGGAATTATGATGGTAAGAGATCTGATATTCGAAACTGGTACTTTATGGTATTCTTATGTCCTAAGAATTTACATTCAGAATAATGTTGGTTCTAAGACAATATGGAAACATTGACAAAAATTTAGGATGAGTATGTGAATTTGCTCATTCCCAACAAGTGGTATATAGATATAAATTTAAGTAATATGAGCTTTTAGTTAGAAGAACTTTCAGTATTGGACTACAGAAATTCTTACCAGAAAAACAGGAAGTTGAAATTTATCATTTAAAACTACAGCTTGTACACTGCATGGTCCACAGAGCCGAGCAATAACTTCTTTACCCAAAAAGTTTGCATGAAAAATAAAGAGGAGGATGCCAGAGCCTGAGGGAGGGAAGGATAAGGGAGTTATTAACTTCCAGACCCTGAGGCAAGGCACCCCTGCAAGATGGGAGTCTCAATGAGACTCCACCCAAAATTTATGGAAGACCCTCACTCTTCCACTTGTCTTTTCAAGCTACTGGAAGTATGACACAGATTTAGCTCTCTAGCTTCATAATGCGACTTTCCCTTGCCTAAAGCACAGAGGATCAAAGGCCTGCAAAGAACGTACGGGCAGTCTTTACTTTTAGCACCACTATCAAGTAGCAAACAGGATGTGAGGTTGTTTTTGTAACTTTGGGGCAGGGAGCACAGACAGCCCTCACTAGGGCCTGCAGTGAATTACTGGCAGAAGAATCACAACTCTTGCTTTAAGGACAGATTTCTGTTTCTGCCAAACAAAATGACTACATAAGTGTCTTAGAGGAGTGTTGTTCATTAATTCTATTGAGGTAAGAGTTGTTTCAATAAAAAAAATCATATTAACTGTAGCTCTTAAGAAGCCATGGTTGGTCTATCTAAATAAACTCATCTATAATGTAGATGAATTTAAATATCTAAAACTTTTAATGTGCTTACAAATCACAAGACTGACAGAAGGGCCAGTCTGGGCCTGTGAGCCTACTGCTTGTCTTTAGACCACATTCAAGGATCAGGGTTTAGAAAAATCTATCAGGGTATTAATTTAAAGATGACAGGGCATCTTTGTAGGATTTCAGATGAATAATAAGAATTTCATAGGATTCAGACATTGTAAACTTGCAGCAATTAACAAAACAAAAATAAACTTGGTAGGCCCATCAGTCTAGTCATGTCAGTTCCACCAAATAGCCCATCCCAATAATGTCTGGGTGAATAGTCAAAACTACAAAGTATGACTTCAATGCTGAGTTCACTGAACACTAACGTTATAATTGGCTATCTTTAATTGGTGTAACTGGACTTAATTTTCTTTAATACATTTTTCACTGATGAATACACACTTTTTAAATAGAGGTTGGAGACTTAACAAAAAGCCAGAGCCCTGCTTCTTATCTATAGCCAGAGACAGCGTTATCTGTACCTTCTGTATGCAGCCTCTTTGTCCTAAAGAAGGGTCATGGTCTTCCTAAACAGGAGCTTTTAAGCAGTGGCTAGAAAGCAGGGCTGTAGTTTACATTTCTGTTTACTAAAATTTACGGGGAAAGACTTTTCTTTTTAAAGGGGCAAAAATTATTAGCAGTAACAATTCTAGCTTAGAATATTTAAACTATTTTTAGTAATGCTCTAAAAACAGTTATAATTATTAAGACTCAACTCCCATACATTTTAAACAGGGTTAACAGTATTCTGAGGACCCTTCAACATTGCCTGGGATTGTGGCTCAGTGGGGTCTCTTTTCTGCCACAGCAGCTCTGCTGCTAATTTTATTTTACATAATTATTATACATAATGGCACTTCCTTCAGGTTTTGTTCAAAGAAAGAGTTGTGAAAATCAGTTGATAATTGTGACACTTCAAACTGAAAGAAGCATGAGGATAAAGTATAGGTTTACCTTCTGGTATGTTTTGTGGAGGTTTATAATTGAAATCTGTTGAGAAATCTGGCCCCTCACAGAGTCGATGGCATGCTATTGGGAATACAGGTTCCAGTAGAGCAAGACGAGCTTCAAAGTAATCCTTGATTGTCTCTTCTGCCACTCTTGAAAGCCTAGTAAGAGGACAGGACTAGAGCTGTTAATGTAGATGAGTTTAAATATTGCATTATACTGCATAAACAAGAATGTTAATGAACTTTAAAAAAATGTTTAGTGGAACGTTAGCTAGTCTAATTTGATAATTACACATGGTATACATGTATCAAATTATTACAAAGGTATCCCATAATTTGTACAATTAAAATTTCAGAAAATATATATTAACATAGAAAAGAACAAGACAATTTATAATTTAGAACAACAATCTGCCTGCCCAGATTGAACGTTTTATTCCTCATCTTGCTCCTCTGCTCTTTTCCTCTTGCACTGGGTACTGACATAATGTACTGTGAATCCGTCTCACTGGAATTTAAGTTCCAAGATGGGAATTGTTTTCCCTACTGCTGCCTCTATATTCCTGGTACAAAGAAAGACTGTGCTTAAATAAATACTTGCCTAATGACAAATGAAAAATCAAAATTGAGAGCCCCTCAATCCTGGAAAACAGGAACACTGGCCAGTGGCTGGATCCTTGCAGCTATCCCATGTGGACAGAAGAGATGAACTGGCTTTCTGAGATTCCCAGCAGCTATATAAGGCACGCTGTGGAGCAGGCAGTTGGAGATGCCAGCACAGGGCCTTTTTGGCCTTTGGTTTCTTGTCTAAGATGTATTTTCTGTTCAGAACACAGATGCTATGTCTGGAATTACAGCAGCACTCTTGCAGAGACCAAGAACCTAGTGATTTCTTAATATAGTGAGATTAGGTGGTGAGAAGAATGGCTCATCCTCCTGGGGCTGCCCTACCCTAAGATACTTCTTGTATAGAAAATAAGCACTTTACTTTCTGCAGTTATTAGCTTCTATTTCTAGAATTTCTGGCAAGTCTTACCAAAAGAATTTTTGTTTTTTGTTGTTTTTGCAGTGCCTGGGATGGAACCCAGGGTACTTGCACATGCTTGGCAGGAGCTCAATGCACGCCGAGCACACCTTGGAGGGGTTACACACCCCCGGCCCACCAAGAAAATTCTTAAGTGATTAAAAAAAAATTGCATTATAAAGTATGAACTTTGAATAAAATAAAATTTAGAATTCAGGGGCTGGGGTTATGGCTCAGCAGTAGAGGGCTCGCCTCGCATGTGCAAGGCCCTGGGTTCGATCCTCAGCACCACATAAAAATAAATAACAGTTACTATGTACAATTACAAAAAATAAATATTAATGATAGTGTGGGAGGCTGTGGAAATAGCAGGGCAGCAATAAACCTAAAATTGCTTTAAAAAATAATTTTGAGAAAATGTCAGCCAAATTAAGTTCATACTTAAGATTTTAAGGCAATACTCTCGGATATGCCAATGTTATGTTCAAATTTTCTAAGACTTTCATAATTCATCTACTAATAAAAGAAACCCATTGGGACACATACTTAACCTTTTTCTAAGCAGTTGTCTCACATTTCAATTATGAAGTGTCCAAATAGATACATAATACTATGAGACTTAACCATGGTACCATCACTTCATACTTACGTCTCTAAATGGCTCTTCAGCAAATCATACACAAGCACATTGTTACACTGCTTTGCAAAATGCAGCGCACTATTTTGGTGCTTTGACAAAATATTGCAGTCAGCTCCACATTCAATTACAAGCCGTACAATGTCTGAATTTCCTCTTTTACAGGCCTATGTCAGGAAAAGAGTAATAATTTACCCACTTGTAAACTGTAACTACAAATTAGTGTCAGTCTCTCTTTCACACATGCTTAGGAGTTCTTTGGGAAAAGGGCAGGGCATGATGGAGAAGGGGCAAGACAATAGGGGGCCAGGTCTCAGCAAGTGTTAGCAACTGTGAGGCATACTGCATGTACCACTAGACCTCCCTGACACACTCACCAGGGTGTACTTGTCTGCCAACACTTTGCCCAGGCTCTCCAGACTCCCACCTGCCATCCTCCTTTCACTCCCCTGGTCTTTCCCACACTTTGGCTTTTCTTATATTTCTGTCTCTTATTTTCAACCTGTGGCTAGGCTACAGTTACTGTCACTAAGAATGATGACTCACACATATGAATTTCTACCCACACCTGTCTCCTAGGCTGTGGGTTCCTCATCCTAAGTGAAATGCCTGCCGAACAGCTGAATGCCCTGCTTGCCTCTGTGCTGCTTACACTCCCAACTTAGAACAAGGCCTCACCTGTTACCATAATCTGTGAATCCTATAAAGTTGTAGAACTAATCTACTTTTACCCCTGTCACTATTTAGGTATAGACCGCCATTTTTTCACTTAATTTTAGAAGCCTGCCTAAAAACTGCCAGTCTTTTCACCAATCCATTCTCCCTCATCACTAAGGACTATTAAAACATCCAATTGATCCTTTAATCTGATGATCTCTTTCTCCATCTACCTTTCAGTAGCTCCAAAGTCCCCTCAAGATTCATTCCCAGTTCCTCCTCAAGCTGTACTAAGTGCTGGTGTCCACTCCTCCTCTCCCCTCCCTGCTATGGAGGTGTCAGTGCCTGCTGTTCAGATGCATTCAGTGGTTTGTCAATGAGATGATTCTTTGAGGTACCATCTCTGGTTTACATGTATGGCAATAACATACATAAAGGAAGAGTAAAGACTCAAAAGCTCAGGCTGTTGAACAAAATGACATTTTCATGAACCAAAAATGAAAAAGAAAAAACAAAAACCCTACATAGTTTAGACCCCAACTGTGGTCAAAGATCAGAAAGGGCTAGTAGCCTGTGTCCTTAGAGCAGCAGGCTCAGAACAAAACTCAGTGCCAGGCCTGCTGCAGAGCCAGGAGTCACACTGTGATCTGGTCATACTTGACAAGTTTAGAACCAGGTGTCAGATCCCTCCTTGGATCACAACTTACATAAAGTTGCATCCTTGGATCACAACTTACATAAAGTTGCATCTCCCAGTTAGGAGATGGGAAGACAAGAGCCATCTACAGTTTGGTGTCTGGACCTGTTATGTCCTAACACCATGCTAGGTCATGAATATGGAACTGTCAGAGAGGAATGAACCATACTGGGTTGGGCCCTGAGAGGCAAATCAAACCTGCTACATAGAGAGCAATACTGGGGGCCTCCAACCACCTGCCACTCAAAATACATCTGCAAACTGCAATTCCAAAGGAAATAGATTTATCAATACAAAATAATACCAAACCAACAGCACATCATGCTTTCCTAGTCCCATGTCTCTGAACATTGATCTAACATGATTACTGCCATCTTGTTTGTAGTTGCCATTATGTCACTATGTGACTCCAGCACACATCTCAAACCCTACTAAATAAAGTTGGCAGGCTAGGGGTATATCTTAGTGATAGAGCACTTGCCTAGCATGTTTGAGGCCTGGGGTTCCATTCCTAGCAGAGTTTTTTTTTTTTTTTTTTTTTTTTTAAAGCCAAGTATATGGTCTTATGCCATTAAACATGTTAATAGTTTTTGAGAAAGGCAAAAACTTGGCTTATCATATACACCCCTTCTTCTTGTCTTAGGGTATGGGGAATCCACCTGTCTGCTACTCAAGACATGCTTCTGCCAGAAAGTCCCCAATAAATTACCCTTTATGCCATTCAGGACCTGTATGACTCTTCAGCTCCTTTCACTTTTGGCAGAGAATTCTCATACAATGGGACTGTAGTTTTTCTAAAACAATTGCAGTCCTCCTATTTTTCTGTTTCCACTGATGCACTCCTGTTATTTTATATCCTTTCAGAACACAGCTTTATGCTTATCACATCTACCCTAAGATTCACCCTGGGTCCACAAGGCCAAGCTTGGGAGCACTTTCCTATGTTTGCTCCAATCACATTACTAACCACACCACACCCTGCTGCTCTGCTGGGCCACTTCTACTCATCTGTAAGCTGCTAGAGTCCAGGAACTATTCTGTACCCATGTTCTCCCCATCCCCAGCACAGGGTCTGACAGTGGTAGGCACCAACATGAATACCTGCAGAGACTGAGGAACTTACTTTCATGAGTGCTGTCTCACCATTGCTCTGCTGGACATTTACAAAAGCTCCAGCTTCCAAAAGAATAGCCACTGTGGTTAAAAAGTTCTATTAAAAAAAAAAAAAGGTTTAATTTCCAAAATTCTTTACACAGTTTTTAGAAATTATGAAATATTAAGTCATCAGGAAAACCACTGGGCAGATTTCATCCCAAGTGTTGGGTGGCTACTACTTTGCGGTGTTTCTTCACTGCAAAGGTCCACAGCAGCATAGTGTTGAATGTTGAGGGTGGCGCCTGCTTGGGCACCTGCTCATAATCATGTGCTTCTATGCCAGTAAGTGCTATCTGACGTTTAGTCATTGGTTTCTATATAAGAACCTCTGCAGGGGCTGGTGTTGTGGCTCAGCGGTAGAGCGCTTGCCTCGCACGTGCGAGACCCTGGGTTAGATCTTCAGTACCACATAAAAATAAATAAGTGAAATAAACGTATTGTGTCCAACTACAACTAAAAAATAAATATTTTTTTTAAAAAAGAACCTCTGCATATAAATCCTTTAAAAAGTTAATACATGGGAACATTTTAATTAATAGCCAAGAGCAGAACTTAATTTCAGTTTGAAAAATAATGCTGAAATCAGTACTGGTACTTTAGAGGCCAAGTTTAATATAAATTACTTCCAGCTAGATAAATCACATTTTGAAAATTTAATTACTAAGTACTAGTGATGATAACAAAATCCATTCATAATATATCACAGGTCAACTGAAATATCAAAGTATAAGGTTATGTTATCATATGACCATTATATTTCACTGCAGAAACAGACTAAATTCCTGATACAGTGAAGTTACAAACCTTCTCAGCGGCATGGATGAGGGCTGTGGTTCCATTCTTCTGTCGTCCATTCACTTTTGCACCTTTGGTGATAAGAAGTCTTAAGAGGTCATCCTGCCCGCCTGCTGCAGCAAGCATCACCAGTGTCATCCCACTGGAATCCTTTGTTGGTTTATTAACAAAAAAGCTTATTAGTCTTTAATCAAAAAATTTCTGGTACCAAGTCTCTTCACCGAAGATGTTTCAAGGCGAAATCACTAAAGGTACTGATTTAAAGCATCTATTTTTCACCACAATATGCTAAAAAATAATTAGAAACCATAACCTTTAGAACTATTTTTACACATGACTGTTGGCATAATTTTTAAAACTTTACAACATCCGTGTATTAAATTCTAAAAACACATCAACAACAGTTTGCATGATGTAAAAATGAATGTTGAATTATTTGGGGGCAGATGGATCAAATTCTCTACCTAGAAAATCCAAAGCAAGTAACTTAAGTATATAAATGAAGAGTCAAATGTACAAAGTTACTGTATTCATAGATGGAAGACTCAAGATACAAATAAAAAACAGTTCTCTGCCAAATTAATCTACATATTTTATGCAGTTTTAATCAAAATTCTAACATTTTTTCCCGAAGTATTATCCCAAAGGATTAAACCTTAAAAATATACAACAAAAGCAAAAACAAAACAGAAGATATCATCTTTTCAATGTGAGAGTAGACACTCAAAAGCACTGACAGATGTGACTATCCTAAAGTAAGAATTCTTTAAGCAATATAAGACTTCAAACAAAAAAAACTAAGAAGAAAGGGCTGATACGCTTCTACATAAAAAACACATATACACTAGTGTGAAAAAACCCCCAACAACAAAGAAAAGATGGGCAACTGCTATAAATGGGCCACCACCAAAAGGACACACACAATGGCCACATGAACAGTACTTTTTCATTTTTCACAGAGGCAGAGGGTAAGCCAGAGCGAAGCCCAGACAGAGCAAAACCAAAAGAAATCGTCATTTTGAGAGGTTGGATTTATAAGTTCTGTATGTTCATACAGCTCTATACAATATGAATTTTACAAAATGAATATGCATTACTTTTGTTATTAAGAAAAAAACTGGGTGAGGTCGTTGTAAGCACTAGTAGAGGTGTGGGTTGATACAGGGTTTGGGGCGCGTTTGGTGGAAAACTCATTGGGGGCCAGATTTGTTTGTGTTCTTTCTCTGGACTCAAGCAGCAGTGAAAAACATGAGTCCCTTAAGATCAAAACAAAAGCACAGAAGAAGCGGGTCAGATGCCAGAGAAAATAGAAATCACCTGGAATAAAAAGATGCTGAGAACTGCTGGCTTATGCACCACTAATGAGACACGACACCCCAAAAGGGAGCGCTATGCCAAGATCAAGATTTCTCTGAAAGTCTGTGACTCTGCAGACCACCTCCGTGATACTTTGATCCATGAAATATGCCATGCAGCTTCCTGGCTGCTTGATGGTGTCCGAGATTCTCATGGTGATGCATGGAAGTATTATGAGAGAAAATCCAATGCGGTGCACCCCGAGCTGCCCAGGGTCACTCGTTGCCATAACTATACAATTAACTACAAGATTAATTATGAATGTACTCAGTGCAAAACCAGGGTTGGCCACTACACCAAATCGTTGAACACAGAACGCTTTATCTGTTTCAGATGCAGAGGGCCTCTGGTCATGCTGCCATTAACTCGTAAAGATGGAACCCCCATTGAGCCCCATGTGAGACCATTTGCCAAATACGTGTAGGAGAATTACCGAGTGGTGTTTCAAGGGACAGCTGGGATCAGCCATGGGGATGTGATGAGAAAGCTCAGCAAGGATTATGTTGCCAGTAAACAAAAGAAGAATCCTTAGAGTATGTTTATATGAGCTGAATCCTTTACTGATGAAAAGTTTTAGAAAAAAGTCTCTATTATTGTGAAGTTATGAATATTAGAGTTTAAATACATGTTTTAAGATTCTTGTTATTCATGATTATTGTTCTTAACTAAGGGCTCTATTGCTAGTCATTTTGTCCAGGACCATACCCTGAAACACTCCGGATCCACCTTGGGTCTTATTTTGAAAGCAAGTTTTAAAATGTAGAAGAAAACAGAGAAGAAAAATGAGTTTTTAAGAGTGGCAGATTGAGAGAATGAAAAGGATACTGGGAAGAGAACAGTTTTAAAAGCAGCAGTTTACACAGAACTGTTGTCAGATATAACCTGCTAAACCCACCTAGACAGAAAAGACAAACATGTTGTGTGAATTCAATTGCTGATGACACCGAGTGAAGCTGTCAAGCTATATAATTATTCAACAAATAAAATGTTTTTGCACCTCAAAAAAAAAAAAAAAAACTAAAATCAAATTTTTGTTTGTTTTTTGGCACAAAGGATTGAACTCAGGGGAACTTTCCACTGAGCTACATCCCCAGCCCTTATTAAACTTACAGACAAGGTGTCAACTAAATTGCTGAGGCTGGCCTCAAACTTACAATCCTCCTGCCTCGCCTTCCAAGTCAATAGAATTACAGACATGTACCTTCCTTGAGATTTTTCAAAGACATATTACCTCTTGGTCCAGGTTGTATTCTTCATTTGAGTTAAGTGCAACCTTTACAGTAATATAATCCCCATTTTTCACAGCATCCCTCAACAAGTCTAAAATGAAAGGAAAGGTGAATTAGATTTTTATTTTTATATATATATATTTGTGAAAGGGAACTGAATAATTCCAAAACCACTCACTACTTGGAATTGTATCTGTTGTGACAAAAGTCTCATCTTCTCCATCGAGGTGCTTTTGAAAATCTTCTAATTTCATCCATTCCAGCTGCAGGTCCATGCCCAAACTCAAAATCTGTTGCCTACCATCTGGAATATACAAGGGCCTTCCTTATTAACATACACTTTTCTGAAGTATTATAAAAACCCACAATGTTTTGTGGTGTTTTAACCAAAACTTTATGTATACTTTTAACATAGGTTAATAAATAATTCCATCTTTAACTGATAAAATTCCTGACTCTCTTGAGAAATTTTATAATAAAAACTATCTACATTTAGGTATTCCAAAGATATAAAGATAAATGGGTAACTTGTAA
Organism: Marmota monax; assembly: GCF_021218885.2. Classification (NCBI taxonomy): domain Eukaryota; kingdom Metazoa; phylum Chordata; class Mammalia; order Rodentia; family Sciuridae; genus Marmota; species Marmota monax. Next base: position 9,092,721 of record NW_026691982.1, on the reverse strand, counting down.
TTGTAAAATGGTGAAATATGAAATTTTTAAAACATTTATTTATGCTGTTCATCTACAACTACCAAAAAAAAAAAAAAAAGATGAGAGAAGTTTAGAATAGCTCTGAGATTTGTCAAGCACATCAGAAAATGATAGGCCTGGTTTTCACAAAGATCAGAGTCCCCGCCCCTCGCCACTCCAGTCACAGAGGAAGCCAACATCACAGCACCAGGCAACCATGTGAACAGGACAGACGAAGATTCATACTAATTGAGATAATACCATCAATTCACAGGACTACTGTAAGAGAGAACAAATATAGACTAGAACCACTGAAAAGACTTTAGCTACAGTTCAGATTCTGTTCTCTAATGAAGCAAAGTGATTTTAAAAATCTATGTTCATTCATACTATGTTCTGTATTGTTACTTCTGGACATGATAGGTTTATCTTTCTCTAATTTTAATAAAAATTAGATGTATAACAAAGAATGCATGTTGTGAAGCAAAACAATCAAAGTATGCATCTGTGACCAGTCTTTCAGAGAACCTGTACCTTCACCCCTAACTGCCCCTCCACAGTGTTATTTCCATCCAGAATCTAGTTTAGACTGATTTAGTCAGGCCCTTTCTTAAAACAATTTTGCCACAAACAATATATACCCCTAAAAAAAAAAGTTTTTGTTTCTGAGCTTTACAAAATTATAGTTCTTCAAATATTCTGGATACCAATGCTTTGTCTTTTCATTTTTTAAATAGTAGCTATAGTGAATAGATTTTATAGTCAATTTTATCACTCTTCTTTTATAAATTTTTTGTCTTAAACATTTCTCTACACCAAGGGTCACAAAGTTATTGCCCTTCTTAATCATCTAAATACCTAACATCTAAATATTATCTGTATAGTCAAGGCTTCATTCCATCAGGATTTCATGTTCATCCATGGGGTTTTATCTGCATGAATAACCAATTATTCTGACAAAAATAACAGACCTTTTTTATTCTTGCATGGTAACCCTTCCACGCAAGACCAGTAAAGCCCTTGAATATAAACCCATAAAATAAAAATTATTTCATATTAATAATTATGACTATTCAGTCTATTTTTTCTTAGGTAGGTTTTGTTAAACTACAATTTTCCAGGAATTTTCCCATGTCATTCAGCTTTCAAATCTATCCTAAGAAACTGCACATAGAATCCCTTCATCTTTTTTTTTTAATATTTATTTTTTAGCTTTAGGTGGATACAATATCTTTATTTTATTTTAATGTGGTGCTGAGGATCGAACCCAGTGCCTCACACATGCCAGGTGAGAGCGCTACTACTTGAGCCATATCCCCAGCCCAAAATCCCTTTATCTTTTAATCTGTACATAATCTGTAACTTTTTTTCACTTGAAACATTATGATTTCATTCCTTTCTTTTCCCCTTTTCAACAATATCAGAGGCTTGTCTTTTCAAGGAACCAATTTTTAAATGTACTGATGTTCCCCACTGTTTTTTTGTTTTGTTTTGGTTTTGTTTGGGTAATTCTAAGAACTAAACCAAAAGGCACTTTACTACTGAGGTAAAAAACATTCCAAGCCCATTTTTATTTTTTATTTTGAGACAGTGTCTCACTAAGTTACCCAGGCTGGCCTTAAACTTGTGATCCTCCTGCCTTGGGCTCTCAAGTAACTGGGTTTATGGGAGTGCTCTCAGACAGCTTGCATCTGCTCTTTATTGCTTGGTGTCCTAACAATAGTGCTATCTCTAGCATTTGCACTCTTGAGCAACCATCTTCCTCCACCTTGCCTACTGGTCCTGGAAATTAACCCAATTTCCTACAAGCTCAGCAATACATCCAGAAATATGTTTTACATAGTATCTAAGATCTAGTTGTTTTGCACTAAAAGAGGATCTCCCAGAATATCTTGTCTGTCATGCATTCAAATTATTATTGTCAGCTGAAATCCCAGCTACTCAAGAGGCTGAGGGGCAGGATGATCCAATAATTTGAGGCCCATCTGGTAGCTTAGTGAGGCCCTGTCTCAAATAAAAAACAGGACTGGGTATAGCTCAGAGGTAGAGAACCCCTGAGTTAAATCCGTAGCACAACAAAAAATAATAAAATAAAAAATTCTCAATCTACTTATCAAGACTTACAAATGATAACCTCTTACTTATCAGATTAAACTTCCTTATGCACATGGTAGACAAGTGCTCTACTCCTGAGCTACATTCCCAGCCCCTTTTACTTTTTATTTTGAGAAAAGCCAGACTTGAGGTTGCAATCCTCCTGTCTCAGGTTGAGCAGCTGGTATTAATATGTGTTTACTACCACATCAGGCCACTATAATTTTATTTGGTGTTATTTACTACAAAGTTAAAAGTTAAAAATAAATGTGTGACAATTTTCAAAAAGAAATCTAACGGTGCACAACTGGGCTAGAAAATCAGAAAACTTTATAATTTCTAAATGCACTAAACGTATGAGCAGAAACTTAGAAAATATGTTACCTCATTTAAAAGTCAAAGAATGACTTGATCTTCAATATACAAAAGACTTATCCAGTGATGCAAATAAAATCTTGTTATTTTCTGATGAGATCAGAATTATAGTCAGAAAAGAGTAAATAATACAGTACATTACCCAGAAATTCTACAAAACAATGCCAAACAAATTCACCTGAATTCTCATCCATGTGGCACATACTGTCCAAAATCTCCTGATCACCTTCTGCAGCAATGTATGCCCAAGTGTCAGTTTCATCTCTGGTATTCCTCCTCTCTTTGAATGAATACTTGTTTTCCTTGGTTTTATGATCTTCTGTGGTTTTACAATCAAGTGGTATTTCTTCTCTTTTCCGATTATTCTCAGGAACATCATTTTTCTCTTCTGTAGTTTTTTTAAATAAATCGAATGCATTTCTGATTTCTTTAAATGCTAGTTCAAAAATTAAAACTGATGTTAAGTATGAGTCGTAAATTTCTTTTGCAATCAAAAGAAAATCTGGGTTTAGTATTAAAGAATAAGTATTTTTTCCCCAACCTTGGGATTTTTAAATTTTTAAAATATTTTTTTATTTGTTCTTATTAGTTATAAAGTATTTTCTTAATTTTTACTAATATTTCTCTTGGTTATAAAGCAAGATCAGATTTACTATCAAAGTCACAAAGTGATTTCAACTGGTTTTTCTATTAGCAGCTTGTTATCAAAAGGATGTCCGGGGTGAATAGCTGTCCAGGTATTCTGAACTATTCCCCTAAAGTTGTGACAAAGGTCTAGTCATCTTGAGCAGCTGGTATTATATATGTTTACCACCACATCAGGCCAATATAATTTTATTTGGTGTTAAAGTTAAATGTTAAAAATAAATGTGTATGTGACAACTTTCCTACTGCCAGAGAAATCAGCCTAATAAAAATGCATCCTGGGGCTGGGGCTTAGTGGTAGAGTGCTCACCTCTCACGTGTTGAGACCCTGGGTTCGATCCTCAGCACCACATAAAAATAAATAAGCCAAATAAAGGTATTAAAAATGTTTTTTTTTTTTTAAATGCATCCTGTGATTAGGACAGAAATGGTTTCTGGTGGTGAATGGAAGAAATAGCAGGCTGCCAGAGTCCTGAATCTGCACTCAATAAAATGACTGGATACTACTAGCTTTGAATTCTCACTTTTAAGTGAGAAGAAAAGCTGGAGGTATAGTTCAGTGATACAACATGTGCTCAGCATGTATGAGATAAGAAAATTGGCAAAGTACTTAACAATTGGAAAGGACTCTATTATAAACTCAGGGTACACAGTAGACAGGTTTTACTAACAGGGATACTGAAAATTGGACCCATCAGTAAATACCATTATAAATGGGATGAACATTAGTTTCATTTGAGGTTATAAGTTCACAGCAAAAAAATGTGCCTGAAATTGATATACAAGTTATAAGGAGGGGAGCTGGAGCTATAGCTCAGTGGTAGAGCACTTGCCTAGCAATCACAAGGCCCTGGGTTTAGTCTCTAGCAATCAAGCACATGCAGACAGAAACACACATGCACACACACACATAAATACACACAAAGAAAAATGTTAACAAAGTAGAGCTAATTATAAAATATTTTTAAATCTCTAATTATTCTTTGAAGAGATAGTAAACTTAAGATATAGTTACTTTATGTGTGATCCTCCAAAATAGCTATGCACCTGTCTGGCTTTAATTACCTGCTACCACTGCCAAACTCCAGCCTAGGCTTAGAACAAAATCTACTTTTAGGACTAGAGATATAACTCAGTGGTAGAGTGCTTAATAGGCATGCAAAAGACCTGGGATTCATCTCTAGCACCATAAATAGAGAAAAAAAAATCTTCTTTTAACATTACTTCAGTTAACATTTAACTTTTAACATTACTCCAGAGAAAAGATTATAATTACTATTTAGAATCACTTTTTTTTTTTTTTAATCCTGGGATTGAACCCAGGGGAACCACATCCCCAGCCCTTTTTATTTTTTACTCTGAGACAGGATCTCACGAAGTTGCTTAGGGCCTTGCTAAGTTGCTGAGGCTGGCTTTGAAACTGCAATCCTCCTGCCTCAGCCTCCTCAGATGCTGGGATTACAGGTGTACAACAGTATTTCTAAGTGAACATATTTTCTAAGTACTTTTGGTATATAAATTGTTTATTTGGTGGGGTTTATTTAAATACAGCAATGGTGATTTTTTAAAACTAAAGTACTTGGTTCCAATACTAACTTATGTTATGGATTCTTAATTATTACATATTGTCTTTTGCATGTGGTAATGAGAAAAGAATCTAGGGGCAATCTGCCACTGAGCTACATTGCTATACCTTTTATTAAAAATTTTTGAGTCTTGCAAGTTGCCAAAGCTAGTCTCAAACTTATGATCCTCCTGCCTCGGCTTCCCAAGACACTGGGACTACAGATATGCAACAATGCACCCTGCTCTATTATTAAGTATCTTGAATTGATCAAAATGTGTATTCAATATATTTATATATATAAATGAGAGTTTGATACAATTAACATAGTAAACAAAAAAGTTTGCTTCATTTAGCATCCACTAAAAGACACCTTTACTTTAATGCCACAGTGAATTTCCTGTCTCTGTGTAATTCTAACATTCTACCATCATACTTCTGAAAGGTAGGAAGAACATAGTGAACAGAAAGAAAATAATACAGACACATAAAACTGTTATACATGTTAAGCCTCCCTCACCAAAAATCTGAAATCTAAAGTGTTCCAAATTCTGAAACTTTCTAAGCACCACCAATGCCAAAAGAGAAAAATTCCACAGGTGACCTCATGTCATAGTCAAATACAAGTACAGGGGCTGGAGTCGTAGCTCAGCATTAGAGCACTTCCCTTGTATGTATGAGGTTTGGTTCCCAGCACCACATATAAGTAAGCAAATAAAATAAAGGTCTGTCAACAACTAAAAAAAATATTCCAACAAACAAAAAAACACACAGGTACACTAAAAATACTGTATAAAATTGCCCTCAAATTATATGTACACACACACACACACATAAATGATTATATGAAACATAAATGAATTGTGTTTAGACTTGGGTCCCATCCACAAGATAGTTCATTATACGTATAGGCAAATATCCCAAAATCAGGGGGAAAAATTCTAAATCTGAAATACTTTTGGTCTCAAACATTCCAGATAAGCACATTTCACCTGTGTAATAAATTTAGGTAACTGGTTAAATAAAAGTAGTAGAAGGCTCTAAGTGAATATTCACTATTCCCCAGTGAATAAAATTTTCTGATTTATAACACTGCAGGCTAAAAAAAGAGATTATCTTTACAGGAAATTAAATTCTTTGTATAAAAAGATGGTGACAAAATTGGCAAAATGTTTTTATTTACACTTACTCTTCAATCCCTTTGGCTCTTTTCGACCTTTTTCTTCCTTGTCTAAATCATGTCTTTTCTGGTACTTTTCTTTAGGTTCAATTTTTTTGGTCTCTTTCTCCTGAAAAAATATTTAAAACTCAAAACAAGAATGGATAAAGAGCTGATAGTGTAGATTTGAAGACTGAAAAATGTAGATAGGTACATGGTGCTATTATCTACCTATATGTTAATAGGGTACATGATCACTGATCATTTAATCTTTTTTACAGTGCTTCCTCAATCAATATTATCCTTCAACTATTTGATAACTTACACAATATCAAATTCAAAAAACCTAATGCCAGCTTCCCAACTCTTCTTTGGGAATTTTATTGTTAAAAAATAAAATGCTGGGGGCTGGATGGTGGCTCAGTGGCAGAGCACTTGCCTTGCATATATGAGGCACTGGGTTCCATCCTCAGCACCACTAAAAATAAATAAATAAAATAAAGGTATTGTGTCAATCTACAACTAAAAAAAATGTTAAAAAATAAAATAAAATGTTGGGCTGGGGTTATAGCTCAGTGGTAGAGCACTTGCCTAGCATGTGTGAGGCACTGGGTTCGATCCTCAGCACTGCATACATGTCTATTGACAACTAAAAATATTTAAAAAATAAAATGTTATAAAAAATAAAATTCCAAGAATATTTCACCTAGTCTCATCAAACATGACTATTTTTATTTCTCCATACTCTCCCTTCATCCTTATAATTCATTTTTCACATGTATGTATGGTTTCTTTTCCATATTTTCTAAAGTTTTCCTTTTTTATTACATTGACCTCAATATTTCAATGGATACCACACTTCTCAAATTGATACAGTTTCTTAAACATTTTCCCCATATCTAGACAGTATTTTATTGTTTTTTCACTGCTGAGGATCATACAGCCATAAATATCTTTGGGTAGAGAGCATTTCCCCACTTTAAAATGATTGCCTTAAGACAAATTCCTAAAACTGGGAATAATGGACATAAAGAAAGTAGTCGTTATCATAGCCCTTGATAAATACTACATATGGATACTTTAATAACTTGGAAAATATTTTCATTTGTATGAAAGATCCTACAAAAAATTTTATTATAACAATGGGACAAATGATAATAAATAATTTTGTATGAATTAAAACTTATAATGTTAATGTACCCTGTATTTGAGTTTTATATTCTTAAGACAATAGAGCAAAATACCAAGTAGGATGGAAAAAGCTAATAAATTAAGTTCATGAAGCTACAGTCTGAGTATACAACAATTCCCTAATGACAGAAATACTTCATAGTTCTACCATTTTCTTTTCATTATTTGTGAAACCTCCCGATCACTTGACACGCCTTGGTCTGCTTTGGGTATTTATGTACTCTAAGATTATCCCTACTACCCTTACCTCCTCAGTTGAGTCAGGGGACCTGAGGACTCTCTCTTCCCCACCAGTCCTGGAATCCTTCTGTGTTTGAGCAGATGAAGGTGGGCTCAGTTTATCTAATTCTGTGTTACTTCTACCCTTGTCTTGATTCCTTTGTTTTTTAGGTATAGTTTTTTTCTCTGAGAAGATGATGTTCTTGTTTTCTAGCCTTTTGCTCTCTTTTGGTTCTTCAGTCTTCCTCAACTTCTTTTTTTTCCTCTTGGCTTTGACATCAGCATCCTCATCAGCACTTACAGTTTCATCCAACTGTTTCTCCAAACTACCCTCTTGAAGTGCCTCCTGGCATGTTTTATCTTTTATACTTTTAATTTTTTGTTTCTCTTCTCTGTTGTCATTAAGTAACTCTTCACTGTCATCCTCCTGAAAAGAAGAATCATTAAGCACACTTGATTCAGACTCTAGCTGAGATTCAATACATTTCTCTTTTTTTGTTTTTCTGTTTTCTTTGGGATCTTCTCTCATTTTAGTCTTTAAATCTCTTATTTCAGCCTTTTTAACTTTCTTTAATTCCTTAGCTTCTTTGATTTCATCCTTTTTGGGCTTCTTAGAGTCCTTTAATTCTTCTTTGGCTTCCAAAATTCTTTTCTTTGTCCTTAAATCAAATACAAAATTTTCAGAGGAGCTCTCTAGCTCTGGCCTGGTTTTATCTTTTAGTTTCCCAGTCTTTGTTTTTTTCTTTTTTAAATCATCCGGGCTTTTCTCTTCTTTGTGCCTTATTTTTTTCTTTTTCTTCCTTGGGGAAGTATCTTCTTTTGTCTCACTTTGCTGATCACTATCAGAGTTTGCTTCAAATATGTCGTTATTTAAAGATAGTCTCTATAAAATACAAAAAAGGATAGAACACTAACATAATTTTAAAGATTTTGAAAAACTAATAATAATTTTATTTTTTTTTAAAAAACTATTTTTTTTAATATTTATTTTTTAGTTATTGGCGGACATAACATCTTTGTATGTGGTGCTGAGGATCGAACCCGGGCCGCACGCATGGCAGGCGAGCGCGCTACCGCTTGAGCCACATCCCCAGCCCCTAATAATAATTTTAAATGTTTAAAAAAGTGGTACTGCCAGGAGCAGTGGTGCACACCTGTAATCCTAGCAGCTTGGGAGGGTAAGACAGGAGGATCAGGAGTTCAAAGACAGCCTCAGCAACAAGGTACTAAGCACCCTGTCTCTAAATAAAATACAAAATAGGGATAGGGATGTGGCTCAGTAGTCGAGTGCCCCTGAGTTCAATCCCCAGTACCTTAAAAAAAAAAAAAAAAAAATGATACTAATAAAATCTGGGAGAAATTTTTTAAAGCATATTCAACTTCTTAACATTACCTACACTGAAGCTGTATAAAATATTACCTATTGGGGAAATACTGGGAAATAATATTGCCCAAATTATATTATATTGTGTGCATGTATGAATATATAACAACAAATCCCACCATTATGTACAACCATAATGCACCAATTTAAAAAAGATACTACTTATATCTCATTTAGCAAATAGGTCCTGATAGTAATAATAAGCATCAACTAAAAAAAATGGTAAAATACAAGCTAGATGTGGAGTTATATGCCCATAATCCCATCTATTAGGAGGCTGAGGCAGGAGGATCTTAAGTTTGAAGCCAGGATGGACAATTTAGTGAGATTTCAGTTCAAAACAGAAGTTTAAAAAGAGCTGGAGATATAGTTCAAAGCGAGAGTGTTTGCTTGGCACATGTAAGACCCTGAGAGGGATGGGATAGATGAACAGAGAAATAGAAAATGTCAAATCCCTTGAGGCCCCATGTATATGACTTTAACTTCAAACTTCCCCAACACATAAGAAAGTAATTTTCACATTGTTATAAGCAGTTATAATCCAAAGACAAAAATTTTTAAATACTTTGAAATACAGGATGTTCTTAAATTTGCTGTTACATTTCACAGTTTTATATGGACGAAGCAAGCTGTACAGAAATCTTACTTCCCTGATTAATTGTTAAATAATGTTAAATATTTCCTATTAAATTATATTTTCCAATTCCAAAAATTTAAAAAGTAATTAAGAATAAGGTATTTGTATAGACACAAAATGTTGTGAAAACTATTTTAACTTCCCATTTCCCAAAACTGTCTTATCTTAAATAACTGGAGAATGGAAAGTAGGGGAAAAAAAGACAGGTAAACTTAAAATGTTTCACGTACAGTGCCTAAGAAATGGATGCCACCAAGGTTAAAAAGATAGAGGGAACAAGGTGGTACTGGCTTAAATTTTTAAATCTCCCTGAATCACTGCATAAAAAACAAAGCAACTGGGCTGGGGTTGTGGTCTAGTGATAGAGCACTTGCCTAGCATTTATGAGGCACTGGGTTTGATTCTCAGCACTGCATATAAACAAATGAATAAAATAAAGGTCCATCAACAATTTTTAAAAAATTTAAAAAAAAAAAAAACAAGGCAACTACAATTGCAAAACAAAATCCCACAGACACCATTTATAACAAAATTAGGTGGTTGGGGTCAGAATTGTAGTTCAGTGGTATAGCATATACTGTGTTGGATAGACACACACATACACACACACTCACAAATCAAGTGGCAAATTATCTCCAGAATATAAATAGGTAGGGACAAACTATTAAGAGCTTTAAGATCTACACAGTTATACATACCTATATAGGAGTAAGGGAAAACAGCAAACACTAGGAGATTGTGGTGTGAGAAATAACAGATTCTTTGAGAAGAACACCTCACCCAGGTGAATTATGCATAAGTGAATTATGCACTATGAACTCCCCAAAATAACCAGAGTCGCAGAAAAGGGAGGTGGGATTGGGGGTGTAGCTCAGTGGTAACGCACTTGCCTTGCACACATGAAGCCCTGGGCTCAATCCCCAGCTATGTTTTTTTTTTTTTTTTAAGAAAAAAAAAGTAACCAGAGCAAGCTCACTCCCGTCACTTGCACAAAGCCATAATGAGGAGAAACTGCTATGACTGGATTCCAGATAAAGCTGCACAGAAACAAAGAAAAGATCCAGAAATCAGCTGGGCACGGTAGTGCATGCGTATAATCCAAGCAACATGAGAGGCTAAGGCAGAAGAATTTCAAGTTCAAAGCCAGCCTCAGCAACTTAGTGAGGACTGTCTCAAAACATAAAAAGGGATTGGGATGCGGCTCAGTGGTTAAGTGCCCCTGGGTTCAATCCATGGTACCAAAAAAAAAAAAAAGGAAAATTCAGAAGTCAGTGGTGGTTGGGTAGGGTGAAACAGAATCTTAAAAAACCCTTATAAAGTAATGCCATATTTTTGAACCCTTCAATACATAATAAAGGCAGCTGCTCAGGAGCCGTGGAACTAAAAAGAACCTGTTTTCTTCTGCCTTCTAAAACTTAAGGAAAAGTCATTTCATATAAAAATAAATAGTACTAAATGATTTGGATAGACTATTTTGTTAAATTGTTAAGAAAAAAGAAGACTAAGGAACACAGTCACAAGTCAGGCATGGTGGTGGTGTGATCCTTGTAATTCCAGCTACTTGAGAGGCTGAGTCAAGAGGTTCATTTGAGTCCAAGAATTTGAGCCAGCCTGCTTAACATGAGACTCTTAAAAAAAAAAGAAAAGAAAGTTTTGGGGCTGGGGCTTAGCTCAGTGGTAGAGCACTTGCCTTGCACATGAGAGGTACTGTGTTTGATCGTCAGCACCACATAAAAATAAATAAATAAAGATATTGTACCAACTAAAACTAAAAAAATATTTAAAAAAAAGAAAAGAAAGTTATAGAACTGGAGTTCAAAAACAACAAAGTCCTAAAAACAACAAAAACATGCCAGAAGGCTTGGGATATATATAGCTCAGTGGTAGAACACTTTCTTAGCAAGTATGAGGCCCCAGGTTCAATTCCCAGTACTATAAAAAAGAAGAATAAAAATTAAAAAAAAAATGCCAGAAAGACATGCCTCTAAAACATTCAAACAAACAAACAAACAAAAAACTCTGAAGCATCAGTCAAGAAGTCATTTGTAAGAGGAAGAAATCTGGATCAGATGTTGGAGAGCAATAGGTAGTACATATTTGTGGCACGCATGAACACAGATGAAGAGATGTTGAATGATGCAATTTTTCTTTTACTGACTCAATTTCTACATTTACAATGAAAGAATAACAAAGTTTGTAAATGGCCAAATGATTCTGCTAAAGAGGGAAAAGCCCAGTGACCAGATGTATTTCTTGCCACATGCCCATTCACTTATAAGACCTCAATGATTAGGCCCAAGTGTCATACAGTAAATAATTGAATACTTTGGAAATGAAAGAGTTCACAGGCTGATAAAGAAAACAGATATTTCAGTCACATAAATTAAAAACTCAGAATGTTATTAATGCCTGGAAGTTTCAATTATTTTATAAAATAAAGATAGCTTTGGAAAAGAAACTTTCAAATAAAGAAGTATTTTCCTAAAATTAGGATATTCTTATCCTTTTTAAGCTCAAGAATGAGCTTCAAACACACTTGTCTATCAATAATTTAAAAATAAGAGGAGGTTGGGTGTGGTGGCTCCCACCTACACTCCCAGGAACTCAGGGCAGAGACAGGAGAATTCCAAGTTTGAGGCCAACCTGGGCAACTTAATGAGATCCTGTCACAAAATAAAAAAATTTTAAAAAAGGGTGGTGGGATATAGTTCAGTGGTAAAGCACCCCAAATCCTCCTCAGTACTAAAAAAAAGAAAGAAAGGAACCACAAGTTGGCTTTAACCAGAGGTTCAAAAAGTAATTAATAAATGAAAATTTAAACACCACCATATGTAAAGGGAGCATAAAGTTAATATTCCATATGACAAGACTACTTGGGAATTATTTTTTTTTACATTAAAAAAATTTTTAGTGGTAGTTGGACACAAACCTTTATTTAGTTTTATATGGTGCTCAGATCAACTAGTGTCTCACACATGCTAGACTAGCGCTCTACCACTGAGCGTTTCTTGAGAGTTTTAAAAGATTTCTTACAAAGACAGGGAAGAAATATATTATAGAAAGATTTTGAACAAAAGGCCTAAATTTTGAGTTTTATATATAAACCAACTGCTTAATAAAGCAGACATGTGGGTACATGTATATGCTTTAACAGAAAAAAATAGGGAAGGGGGGCTAGGGATGTGGCTCAAGCAGTAGCGCGCTCGCCTGGCATGCGTGCGGCCCGGGTTCAATCCTCAGCCCCACATACAAACAAAGATGTTGTGTCCGCTGAAAACTAAAAAAAATAAATATTAAAATTCTCTCTCTCTCTCTCTCTCTGTCTCTCTCTCTTTCGGTCTCTCAAAAAAAAAAATAGGGAAGGTAGCAATAGTATCTATTCTAGAAAAATGAAATACAACATAAGGAAAAATTTGGGGGGAAATAACAATCTAATCTGAACTCATTTTTATAAAGAGTTTCTGTTATAAAAATTATAAAACTGAGCATTTTGGTTGGTAATTTAAAAACTATACTATGGAGCTGGTGTTGTAGCTCAGTGGTAGAGCACTTGTCTAGCACATGAGGCATTGGGTTCAATCCTCAGTATGATATAAGTAAGTAAATAAATAAATGAAGGTATTGTGTCCATCTACAACTAAAAAAAGTAAAAAATGTTTGGACATGCATTCACTTAAAAAAAAAAAAAAAAAACATACTATTAAAAGTCCTGCCACCATAGCATAAATTTTAAAAATCGGCAATTCCACTCTTCTAACTGGATTTCAAGCTACGAGCCCAAACTAAAAGACAACCTAGCATAATGGTTAAGAGTGCAGTTGCCTAGTTCTATGAAAGTGGGTGAACTTGAGCTAGTTAACTTAGGTAAACTTCAGTTTCTAACCTTAATCCATACAGAATGCTAACCCAGTGTGTATAAGTTACTATTCAGCAAATACCAGTTGCTTCTGTTAGTGCTATTATTACCATTAACAAGCATTGCACATAATCAGAACAGGGTCCTAATATAGCTTTGGCCATTCAAAAAAACACTAGGTATTCTTTTTTTTTTTTTAATATTTTTATTTTATTTTTATGTGGTTCTGAGGATCGAACCCAGTGCCTCACGCATGCTAGGTGAGTGCTCCACCTCTGAGCCACAACCCCAGCCCTGCACTAGGTATTCTTAAAAATCTCCAACTGTAGGGAGAAAGGGAATCAATGTTCAGTCCTTACAATAAATTATAAGTGGGCTAGAGATGCTCAATGGTAGATCACTTGTCTACTGTGTGTAAAGGCAGTGAGTTCGATACCTAACACTAAAATAAAATAAATTATAAGCCAGAGTCAGCTGTCTGTGTGAGAAATACAGTGTGCCTTCACTGTATTTACTAATAAGTTTTTACTAATAATATCAAGTATTTACTAACAATAAGTTAGTTACTAACTAATAAGTTCAAGAATCCTTGCCAATATTCTAAGAAATGACTATATTTGGCAGGCAGGGCATGGTGGCACACAGGATCCTGTAATCCTAATGACTGGGAGGCTGAGACAGAAAGACTGCTAGTTAGGAAACTCAGCAAGACCCTGTATCAAAATAAAAATTTTTAAAAGGCTAAGGATGTAGCTTAGTGGTAGACTGCTGCCTAGCACATAAGATAGAAGGAGGAAGGGATGGACAATTACTTCTTCTTCTTTTTTTTAAATATTTTTTTAGTTGTCAGTGGACTTTATTTATTTATATGTGGTGCTGAGAACTGAACATAGTGCCTCACACATGCCAGGCAAGTGCTCTACCACTGAGCCACAACCCCAGCCCAGGACAATTACTTCTAAGAAGAAAAAGAAAATTAATGGCAAAAATGAGAAGTTGAGTACAAACTGGTTCAATTTGTAAAGAGAAATTATAAATGAAATTAGTAAAAGGTTAATGGAAAAACTCATAAGATTATACTAACTCAATTATTCATGGAATGACAGAATAAAGGATAAAATAATGAGGGAAATTAGTACAGCAAAAATAACAAAATTTGTGCATGAGTTTAACATTATCCCACTTCAGTCCACCTTCCAATCTTTTTCCAAACTTTTAAGTACAGAAGTTTGACTCATCTGAGTTTGTCTGATTACTCTTGACTACCATCAGGAAGAGCTATGTATAGCCAATGAAATAGTTAACTTATGATATGGCTTTGTTTTCTTCTCTTTTAGGTTACTCTTTCTTTTCTTTTATCTTTTGAGGTGCTTGGAGACTGAACCCAGGGCCTTGATGCAAACACTCTTATCACTGAGTTACAGGTCTATCCCACTCTTAAAAGAAAATATTAACCAACATTCAAGTCTGCTATCTCCCCCAAAACTATGTGTTGAATGCCCAGTCCTCAGGGTGATGCCACTAGAAGAAGGTGGGGGCCTAGTAGGAAGTCCTTATGCCCTCAAAAAGGATTGCAGACCCTGGTTTCTTCCTGATTCCTGGCTTATGAAGGCAAATAGATGGCACCTCCACATGTCCCACCTTTGCCATCCAACACCCCCACAGGAATGGTCTGTGTGATATTGAACTGGAACTTTCAGAACAGTAAACAAAAATCTTTTCTGTTTATTATAAGTTATTTATCTCTGGTATTTCATTATAGTGTTAGCTGACTAACACAATGACTAAACTAGTTTGTGAAATGCAATTTACAGATTGGTTACAGACAGAAAAGTACTGCAAAAATTACTGAAAGCAGTCTGTGATAATAAATTAACTATATGAAATTTACAATAAACTATTGCATATTTAATTACTTGTAAGATATTTTTTATACAGTTAATGTCAGTAAAATTCATCATAAACTTAAATACAAAAAGCCAAAAGAGAAATGTGATACCTGAATATCCTTCTTGACTGTTTTAGTTTTGTTTTCTGCAACTTTCTTCCTAAATTCAAGAAGAACTTCTTTACAGTCCTCCAAATGAATCTCAGGCTCCCATGTATCATCATCTGATGTATATCCTTTCCATCGAACTTTATAAAGGATTTTACCCTGTGGTATAAATTAAAAACAGGCAAATAAAGCATACCATTAGCTGATTACATTTCTAAAAACAATACAACTGCTCAGAATACATGAAAGAACTTGAAAACTACTTTCAAATAGAAGTTAACATCATATTATAAACTATATATATTCATCTCCTGAGGCAAGTGGGTTAAGAAAGAATAATACTATTGATCTACTTTTTACAAACCAAAAACTAATTTTCTGATTATGTAAAAAATTCAATGTATAATATTGGAAAAGCAATGAAAAATAGGAAGAACCAAGTAAAAGTCACCCAAGGATAAAAATTTTATCTCATTTCTTTACTTACTGCATTAATCATGTTTAGTGCTTTTTAAGATATTAAAAATATAATACTATAATGGTTAATCTTGGTCAGGTGTGGTATGCACACCTATAATCCCATCAGTTTAGGAGGCTAATATAGGAATATTGAGTCCAAAGCCACCCTCAGCACCCTGTCTCTAAATAAAAATACAAAATAGGGCTGGGGATGTGGCTCAGTGTTTGAGTGCCCCTGAAGTTCAATCCCCAGTACAGCCCCCACCAAAAAAAGATTAATCTTGCTTTCACTCACATATCAAGCTGTTTTTAAAACATTTAAAAAAATTTTTTTTTATTTTTTAGTTTTCAGCAGACACAACATCTTTGTTTGTATGTGGTGCTGAGGATCGAACCCGGGTCGCACGCATACCAGGCGAGCGCGCTACTGCTTGAGCCACATCCCCAGCCCCTTAAAATATTTTTGAAAGACATGATTTTTAGTGACTGAAGACTGTTTCATCACATAAATACAACAAAACTGTCCTTTTATAAACCAAGTACTAAAAAAAGATGAAACAAAAGCAAAGAACAAAATTAAAGAATATTCTTCCTACGGGAAAAAAAACAAACAAGTATTATTGTGATTGTTTTTATATAAAAAGTTGTAACATCCTTGTATATTCCTGATAGGTTGATGAAATAAATCCCAACAGATCAATTAAGTTTAAAAAAAAAAAAAAAGCAAAACAAGTTGGGAATACAGGTGAAGTGGTGGTAAAGTACTTGCCTAGCACGTGTGAGACCCTGGGTTTAACACTCCCCCACCCAAAAAGAAAGAAAGATAGGGAAAAAAATCCAAATTGGAAAGGAAGAAGTAAAACTCTCTGTATTCACAGATGATGATACTACATATAAAACGTCCCAAAAAGTTCCACAAGAAAGTTACTTGGAAAAAAAAAAATGCAAATTACCTAAAAGAAGAAACAAATTCAACAAACATGTACAGTACAAAAGAACACAAATCATTTACCCACAATGAACCAATTCAAAAAGGAAATTAAGAAAGCAATTCCATTTTACAATAGCATCTAAAGGAATACTTAGGAATAAATTTAAGCAAGGAGGTTGAAGACTTCTGCACTAAGAATTACAAAGTACTGCTAAAAGAAACTAAAGATGGCCTAAAATAAGTAGAAAAGCATCCTGTATTATTAGGTAGAAAGACTTAATATTTTAAGATTATTACCACCTAAAGCAATCTACAGATTCAATGCAACCATTATCAAAATTCCTACTGCCTTGTTTGTATAAATGGAAAAGCCAATTCTCAAATTTATATGGAACTGCAGGAATTCCTGAGCATCCAAAACAAAAGAAAAATAAATGAGATAAAGCAGATGCATTGTACTTCCTCAAAATTAAATCTTTCTCCTATCAAAGGACATTAACAGGCTGGAATGTAGTTCAATGATAAACAATTGCCTCGCATGTGTGAAACCCTAGATTCAGTCCCCAGTGCCCAATAGACAAAAAGACCAATAGAATGAAAAGATCCACAGGATGAGATAAGATATATATACAACTCTTTAATTTACAAGCAAGATAAAAAACATAATTCAAAAAAATAGACAAAGGAAGGCTGGGCATGGTGGCACATGTCTATAATCTAAGCTACTGGGAAGACTAAGGAAAGAGACCACAAGTTACAGGCCAGCCTCAGCACCTGAGACCCTGTATCAAAATAAAAAAATAAAAGGGCTGAGGGTGTAGCTCAGGTGTAAAACACCCTTGGATTCAATCCCTAATACTGGACAGGGGGCGGGGGACAGCAAAGGACTAATAATTACTTCTCCAAAGATATACAAACCAGCAACAAGTAAAGATGTTCAACCTCATGAGTCCTTAGGGAAATGCAAATCATAACACAAAATGAGATACCATTCCACACCCAGAAAATTACTGAAGCAACAGAAAATAACAAAATAATCAGTGTTGGAAAAGATAGAGAAAATGGAAGCTCCAAACATGGGTGTTGAAAATGTAAAATAGTACAGTTACTGCAGAAAATAGTTCCTCACAAAGTTAAAGAGTCACCCTATGACTCAGCAACCTCACACAAAGGTATATACCCAAAAAAACTGACAGGGACTCAAACAGATATTTTACACCAGTGTTCACTACAGCATTATTTACAAAGCCAAAAAAAGATGGAAGCAACCCAAGTGTCCATAATGAATAAATGGATAAAAAAAATGCAATACATAGCCGGGCGCTGTAATCCCAGCAGCACTGGAGGCCTGAGACAGGAGGATCTAAAGTTCAAAGCCAACCTCAGCCTCTGTAAGGCACTATACAACTCAGTGAGACCTTGTCTCTAAATAAAATGCAAAACAGGGCTGGGGATGTGGATCGGTGGTTGAGTGCCCCTGAGTTTAATCTCTGGTACCCCTGCCCCCGCTCCAAAAAAAACCATAAAAAAATGCAATACATACAATGGAATATTATTCAGTCTTAAAATGTAAGGAAATCCTGTTATATACTACAACATAAATGAACCTTGAAAATATGCTAAGTGAACTAAGCATAAGCTAGATACAAGAAGACAAATATTTATTATTTCACACATGAAGTACCTACAATAAGCAAATTCACTAAGAAAGAAAGTAGAGGTTACTGGGGAATAGGGGAAGGGAGGAGAAAGAATGGGAACTTACTGTTTAATGGTAAGAGTATCTAGGATAATGGGTGTCTGGGTTTGGGAAATAATGGTGATGGTTACACAACACAGGGAATGTAATTAATATCACTGAATTGTATACTTAAAAGTGGCTAAATGGCTCATTTTGTGATATAACCACAATTTTAAAAAAGACCTTTATTTACCTGTTGCATCTTTTGTCCATTTTTCTTGCTCATTTTTAAGAATTTCTTTTTTCTTTTTTTATGTATTAAAGATTGAACTTAGGGGTCTTTTATCACTGAACCACATCCCCAGTCATTTTTAATTTTTTGAGAAAGGTTCTTGCTAAGTTGCTGAGGGGCTCACTAAATTGTTCAGGCTGGTCTTGAACTTGCAAAAATCATTCTGCCTCAGCCTCCTGAGTTGCTAGGGTTACAGGTATGCATGATGAGAATTTCTTTTTAATACTTCATGGTTATTAAATCTTTGTCATATTCCAAATGTTTGCTTCTCCAGATTCTGCTCAATTCACAATCTCACTGAGAAGCAAGAACATACAACACAGTTGTCCAAATGAACTGCAGAACACTATATAGCAATATATTTAATAGGAGCCTGATTTTATTCATACTACCATTAAAGCAATAAACTTCACAAGCTGGATATGGCAGCACACACCTATAGCCCTAGCTATTCAGAAAGCCAAGGCAGGAAGATCCCTTGAGTCCAAGTTCAAGATCAGCCTGGACAACACAATTAAGACCCTATCTCAAAAACAAATAACTAAATAACGTTCCAAGCTGACTGCCAAGATCTGATGACATTAAGAGGAAGAGATAAGGCTGGGAGGATGGGGAGAGAGGTGCCTGGGTAACTTCTAGGGCAGTAGAACACAAAGGGCACCTGCAGTTATTTGCTAAGAAACTTACAAAAAGGCTATTTTTAAATCAGGACATTTGAGGAAGTCCATGCCTCTTCAAAGAAAGAAAAATGCCTGATTAATATTTTGAATGTACTAAAGGCTGCATGAATACCTCATGGACACAGAATACCTTACCCAGGGTTGGGCAGGGGGCTAACTTCTTAAACTTACAATTCTATATAAACTATTAGACAACAGCTGCTCTTGAGGATCTCTTTTTGGGAGATCTGCTTTCTATTACTCTAATAAATCCTGTTACTTTGCTCTCCCCTTTGTGGATTTTATTCTTCAAATTCATGAGACAAAGAACCCAACTCTATGCTCTGTGCTACCCTGATACGTCACTTTACCTTTCAGTCTTTTGGGGGAGCAGATATTGGGGACTGAACTCAGGGGCACTTGACCACTGAGCCACAAAACCAGCCCCATTTTGTATTTTATTTAGAGACAGGGTCTCACTGAATTGCTTAGCACCTTGACTTTGCTGAGGCTGGCTTTAAACTCATGATCCTCCTGCCTCAGCCTCCTGAACTGCTAGGATTACAGGTAGGCGTCCAGTTCAATCATTGTTTTAGTCAGTTTTTTTGCTGCTGTGACTAAAGAACCAGACCAGAGCAACTGTAGAGGAGAAAAAGTATATTTGGGGGCTCATGGTTTCAGAGGTTTCAATCCACAGACAGCAGGCTCCATTCCTTGGAGCTCAAAGTGAGGCAGAACAACATGGTGGAAGAGTATGGTGGAAGGAGGAGGCTCACATGACGAAAGCAAAGGGACACCTATACTTGCCAAATACAAATATATAGTACCAAAGCCACCAAAGCCATATATAGAACCTACCTCCTCCAGCCACATCCCACCTGCCTTCAATTACCACTCAATGCCCATCAGGGAATTAATTCACTGATTCAATTAAGCTTCTTATAAACCAATCATTTTTCCTCTAAACCTTCTTGCATTGTCTCACACATGAGCTTTTGGAGGACACCTCGAATGCAACCCATAACAGTCATACTCACTCCTTCAATCATTCTGTCATCTGTGGAACATCAATAATGTTTTATAATTCAGCAACAATAACTAAGTGGGGGGAGAACAATGTTATATCAGATGAGAATGTAAGAGCATTTATGAAGGTTAGTTAAAATTGAAGAACTAAAACAGATTAGACAGTATTTTTGTTTAAGAAACTTAAATTATAAGGGAATGGGGAAGAAAAGTAATCTTAGTAGTATGAAATACTGCCTAAAAGAAAGCAATATGGTTGGCCTTGGTAGAAATATCATATAAAGAAGTATATCATTATTGTAGAGTATAGAAATATGCTAATTTACCAATAACAGGTCACAGGAATGTATGATATTGTTTGCGTGTATGTGAGTAAAAATTCTGGCACTGGGGATGTAGCTCACAGGTAAAGCACTTGCACAGCATGTGCAAGGTCCTGGATTTTATCCCCAGCAAAATAAAATAAAATAAAATGCAAATTTGTCATTCAATGTAGTTTTTAAAAACAATACTTAATATCAAATGGGCCAGAAAAAATAAAGCAAATATGATAAATTATTTTTAATATCTTTATTTATTTTTATGTGGTGCTGAAAAATCAGTGCCTCATGCATGCTAGGCAAGTGCTCTACCACTGAGTCACCCACAACCCCAGCCCTGATATATTATTAATAACTGGGAAATCTGGGTGAAGATATATGAGAGATCCTATATAATTCTTATAATTTTTCTGATAATTAAAATAAAGCAGCCAAGAAACTAGTAAACTTTACTATGAACACAGTCATAAATTTAATGCTTAAGCCTGGTACATTGGGGCATGCCCAGCTACTCTGAAAGTTGAAGGAGGAGGATCACTTGAGTTCAGTAGTTTAAGGCCACCCTGGGCAACACTGCAAAACCCCATCTCAAAAAAAAAAAAAAAAAAAATGGGGCTGGGTTGTGGCTCAGTGGCAGCACGCTCGCCTAGCATGCCCGAGGCACTGGGTTTGATCCTCAGTACCACATAAATGTAAAGTATTGTGTCTACCTAAAACTTAAGAATGAATATTTAAAAAAAAAAAAAAAAAAGAAAGGAAGGAAGAAAGGAAGGTCTGGGGATGAAGCTCTCAGTGGTGGACCACTTGCCCAGCATACATAAGGCCCTAGGTTCCCAGCACAGAAGGATGGAAAGAAGAAATGAAAAGGAAAGAAGGAAGGGAGTCTCAACTAGGCTTGGTGGCACATGCCTATAACTCAGCTACCTCAGTAAGATTCCAAGTTTGGACAACTTAGTAAGACCCTGTCTCAAAATAAAAATAAAAAGGCCTGGGGAGAGCTGGGGCTGTGGCTCAGCGGTAGAGCATGCGTCTCACATGTGTAAGGCCCTGGGCTTGATCCTCAGCACCACATAAATAAAATAAAAAGGTGCTGTGTCCACCTACAACTAAAAAAAAAAAAGGCCTGGGGATATAGAACAATGCTAGAGCAGTAGAGCATGTGCCTAGGGTGGGCAAGGCCCTCAGTTCACTCCTCAGTAGTGGGGAGAAAAAAGTTTTAATAGATTTCAAAGAGTATAACATAGAGAATTCTCTGACCAAAATTCAAGTAAACTGAAATTAATCTTAAAAGATAAACAGAAGTTGGGTTGGAGTGGTAGCTCAGTGGTGGATTGCTTGCCAAGGTATGTGAGGCACTGGGTTCAATCCTCAACACCACATATAAATAAATAAAATAAAGGTATTGTGTCCATCTATCAAAAAAAAAAATATATATATATGAAGATAAACAGAAGCCAGGAGTGGTGGCGCACACCTGTAGTCCTAGCTACTCAGTAGCTAGGAAAATGGTAAGCTGGAGGCCAGTATCAAAAACTTAGCAAGATCCTGCCTCAAAATAAACAATAGAAAGGGCTGGAGATGTGATACAGAGGTAGAAAGCCCCTGGGTTCAATTCCCAGAATGGAAAAAAGGCAAAATGATATGAGGTAGATACAGCAGAACACACCTGTATAATCCCAGTTACTCCACAGGCTGGGGAAGGAGGACAGAGAATTTTAGGCCAGCCTGAGCAACACAAGAATACTTTCTCAAACAACTAAAAATAAATTTTAAAAAAGTTATAAAGATTTCTACCCAGAAAGGTATAAGATTATTGAAAGAAACTGACCTTAAATATATCTAGATTCAATGCAAATCCTAATAAAAATCCCAAAAGTTTTTAACACATGTATTAATCCATTTTTCATCCCTGTAACCAATACCTGACAAGAACAACTTAGAAAATAAAAAGTTTATTTGGGGATCATGGATTCAGTCCATGGTTAGCTGATTCCATCACTCTGGGACTGTGATGAGGCAAAACATTTTGGAGGAAGAGTAGATCAGAGGAAAGCTGCCTCATCTCAAGGCAACCAGGAAGCAGAGGAAGGTGGGGAATGGGTTTCAGAGAAGATGAACCCTTCTAAGGATGCTCCCTGAGACCTACTTCCTCCAGCTACATCCCACCTGCCTACAGTTATCACCCAGTCAGTCCGTAAAATTATTAATCCAGATAATGGACTAAATGGATTAATCCACTGATCAGGTCACAGGTCTCATAATCATTTCACCTCCTGCCTCAGCATGGGAACATTTGGCAGATCCCTCATATTCACAACACCCTGGAAGGAAACTGACATGTTTACCCTACAACTTCCAAGGCATTATTAAAAATCAACAATAAGGACTTCCTCATAAAACCTGACCCCTGTATTATACTACGTAGAATATCATTTCTAAGTTAAGTATAAATACAAAATGTGAAAGGCAAAATAGAGCTCATAGAAAAGAAAACCATAGAAAATATGTAGGATACAGAAAGATTTCTCAATAAGACACAAAAAGTACTCAACATCAAGCCTTAAGATTAAATATTACTACAAGAAAGATTTGGGGTGGGTAGTATGGTTCCATGGTAAAACACTTGTCTACCAAGCCGGAAGGTCTAGGTTTCCATCCCTAGCACTACAAAGTAAATTAATTATTTTTTAAAAAATATATATATAGGGGCTGGGGTTGTAGCTCAGTGGTAGTGCATTTGCTTATTAGCAAGCGTGAAGCACTGGATTCGATCTCAGCATCACATAAAAGTAAATAAATAAAATAAAGGTATCATCCATCTACAACTAAAAAATTTTTTTTAAATATATTTTAGGGCGCATTTTGGGTCTGGGCACCTGGAAGTCTCCCCCAAACAAAGTCAAAGAAGCCGTGAAGGTGGCCATTGATGCAGGATATCGCCACATAGACTGTGCCTACGTCTATCAGAATGAGAATGAGGTGGGAGAAGCCATCCAAGAGAAGGTGGTGAAGCGGGAGGACCTCTTTATTGTGAGCAAGTTGTGGTGCACCTTCTTTGAGAGGAAGCTTGTGAAGGAAGCCTGTCGGAAGACCCTCAAGGATCTGAAACTGGACTATCTGGATGTCTATCTTATTCATTGGCCCCAGGGATTTCAGGCTGGGAAGGACTTATTCCCCAAAGATGATAAAGGCAACAACCTCATCAGTAAAGAAACATTCTTGGATGCCTGGGAGGTCATGGAGGAGCTGGTGGATGAGGGGTTGGTGAAAGCTCTTGGTGTTTCCAACTTCAACCACTTCCAGATTGAAAAGATTTTGAATAAGCCTGGACTCAAATATAAACCAGTGACTAACCAGGTGGAGTGTCACCCATACCTCACCCAGGAGAAACTGATCCAATACTGCCATTCTAAGGGCATCACTGTCACAGCCTACAGTCCCCTGGGCTCTCCAGATAGACCTTGGGCTAAACCAGAAGACCCTTCACTATTGGAGGACCCTAAGATCAAGGAGATTGCTGCAAGGCACAAAAAATCCCCAGCCCAGGTTCTGATCCGGTTCCATATCCAGAGGAATGTGGTGGTGATCCCCAAGTCTGTGACCCCAGAACGTATTCTCGAGAACTTTCAGGTCTTTGACTTCAAATTGAGTGATGAGGAGATGGCGACCTTACTCAGCTTCAACAGAAACTGGAGGATCTGTGTCCTGGTGACCAGGCTAATTTGCCGGACTAGCCCTACAATGCCGATTACTGAAGCTGAATCTCCTGATGAGACACCTGGTGGATTCTTTCTCTTCATGAAGTGGAATTTGCTCTCCCTGAGGCTCATTTTAACTAAATTTATATGAAATTATATTGTGCTTGATCTTGTCAGAATCTAGGCAAAATTTTAAAAAAAAGTTTATTAGTGCATTATAATTGTATATAATGGGATTTTTTTAATGCTCTAATTGTCCATGCACGCAACATTAGTTGCTCAATCTCCTTCCCAGAACTTTCTTTCCTTCTCCTCCTCCCTCCCCCTAAGCAAGGTTTTATTTAGATCCATATGTTGACCCAGGGAAAGACTTATACAGGGAAGTATGACTCAGATGAGTAAATGACTATTTCTTCCACTTATTTGATCTGAACAAATGTTTGTTAAACTACAGGGTCTCTGCTACCATTGAGGATGCAAAAATAAAAATAAAAAAATAATGAAAGTAAAATATATATATATATATATATATATATATATTAGTTATCAGTGGACATTTATTTATTTATTTATTTATATATGGTGCTGAGAATCAAACCCACTGCCTCACACATGCTACGCAAGCACTCTACCACTGAGCCACAACCCCATTCCTAATTATTATTATTATTATTTTTAAAGACAAGGTGGTGCATTCCTGTAATTCCAGCTATTTAGGGGTTGGGAATATAGCTGAACAACACAGCACTTGCCTGGCATGCTCAAGGCCCTGGGTTCAATCTCTTTTGTACCCCCCAACACACACACACACACACAAGATTTTTAACATGGAAGAACTAAATTCAGAGTATGTAAAAGTCTCCAACAAATCAATAAAAAAGAAACAGGTAAAAAAGGGATTTGAAAAAGTACTCCATAAAAGAAGAAAATCAACTGAACAATAAATGTAAGAGAAGATGTTCAATATTTTCAACATTGATTACTAATGTTAAGATCTATAAAAATACAAACAAAAACTAGAAAATACCATTACATACCCACCGCTACTAGTTAAAAATATAACTATACAATTAAAATTTTCATCAACCACTGGTGGTAGTGTAAATTGGTACAACCATATTCAAAAACAGTTTCCACTTAAAGCTGAAGATAAACATATACCTATGACCAAGAAATTCCACTCCTAGGTTTGTATACCAAGAGAAATGTACACGCACAATATACTAGGAGACATGTTCAATGATATTAGCATTACAACAGTCAAAAACCATTGCCCAGGGGCTGGAATTGTAGCTCAGTGGTAGTGCACTTGCCCAGCATGTGTGAGGCCCTGGGTATGATCCTCAACATCACATTAAAAAAAAAAAGTAAATATAAAGGTATAAAAAAAATTAAAAAACAATAAACAATAAAAATAAAGCTATTGTCCAAATGCCCACCCATAGTAGTAGAAAAGAGATCTTGCTGGGCACAGTGGCACACACCTGTAATCCCAGAAAGTTGGGAAACTGAGGCAGGAGGATTTAAAGTTCCAGGCCAGCCTCAGCAATTTAGTGAGATCCTGTCTCAAAATTAAAAAAAAAAAAAAAAAAGGCTATGGATATGGCTCAGTGGTAGAAAGCCCCTGAGTTCAATTCCTAGTGCCCCCCCCCCAAGACAGATTTTAAGACATTCATATACTAGAATTCTGTTCACTAATGAAAATGAAAGAAACAATAACTCTCATACAATTTAGATTAATCTCACTAACATATTATTGAACAAAAATGCAGACAGAGCTGGGAATATGGTTTAGTAGTAAAGTGTTGCAATAGACTGGATGTTTAGGACAGCCCAAAAAATACGCATTTCTGGAACTAGTTGTAAAATTTTAAAAAATAATCCTTATCTACTAAATAATATAAAAATACCACAAATATCAGAAAAAGTATCAGTTTATTATGCAAAAATGATTTCAATTTAACTGAAACTAGAACATGACATATGTCATAACATGTCAGATTCAATTTTTCTAAAAACTCAAAAAGTACAGGTGACAATAAACTAAAGGAAGGGATATGGTTAAATATATAAATTCAGTGTTTGTTTTTTTAATTTTTTAGTTGTAGTTGACAATATCTTTAATTAATTTTTTTTTTAATGTGGTGCTGAGGATCGAACCCAGGGCCCTGCACGCGCCAGATGAGCGCTCTACCACTGAGCTACAACCCCAGCCCAAAATTCAGTGTTAATACCATTCCTCCAAGCCAGTTTTCATCACAAGGATTTCAACAAGCCATTTCCTTGAGAGAAAAATCAGCCAAGGTATTTTTGAATTATATTACATATATTCTTTAAATTTTAGGTGCTTTATTCTCATTTAAAACTTTTTTTTTAAATATTGTTTTAGGGGGCTGGGGATGTGGCTCAAGGGGTAGCGCGCTCGCCTGGCATGTGTGCGGCCCGGGTTCGATCCTCAGCACCACATACAAAGATGTTGTGTCCCCCGAAAACTAAAATAAATAAATAAATAAATATTTAAAAATTCTCTCTAAAAAGAAAAAGAAAATTTAAAAAAATATATTGTTTTAGTTGTAGATGGAAACAGTATCTTTATTTTCGTTTTTATGAGGTGCTGAGGATCGAACCCAGTGCCTCACACAAGCCAGGCAAATGCTCTACCATTGAGCCACAACCCCAGCCCTCATTTAAAATTTTTTATTAGAAAATGTGGGCACACAGAGTGTGGGCAAGTTTAAAAAAGAAGAACCATTTTATCCATAAAATGTTGTCCATATTAAGCTTTACATGTGGTCTGGCACTGTTCCAATCTCTTACCATTCCCTTTTCCCAAGAGCTTCTCTATGTTCTCCAGAAGTTAAATAAATGAATGAAATTGGCAGGGATTAGAAAGTCTGGAAGGCAGTAATAGTGCATTGTAGAACTGCGGGGAGCAAGATGAAGTAGAGGGTAAGAGTCCGATTGTTACCATTTGCAATTTTTTAAAAAAATATTTATTTTTTAGTTGTAACTGAACACAATATCTCTATTTTACTCTTTGATGTGGTGCTGAGGATTGAACCCAGGGCCTCCACGTGCGAGGTGAGCGCTCTACCACTGAGCCACAACCCCAGCCCCATCCATTTGCAATTTTTAAGAAAAGCCTCACATACAGAATTTTTTTAATGTGAAAATTCCTGAAATGCAAATGTTAGCAGCTAATTTCAATCTCAGAAAACAACAAAAAACAGTGTGTCAAATAAAACAAGTCTGCAGGCCAATAAAGTAACAAATAGTTTACCTTATTCCATTCTCCTGGAATTACAACCCCTCTGCTCAGTCAATCCCTAATTTCCCTTGAGTGCCCAATCTGCTTCCATCACTTTATACAGTACCACAATTATCTATACAATTTTAATTGTATAGATAAATCCTGTGTATAAATTCACAGAATATGCCAACTCAATTTAAAATGCTTAGTGACATCTTTTCCTGCTCTTACATTAGAATTTTTATTCTTTGTTTACTCTATTACTCTAAGTAAGTTATAAATAACATACAGGTGGCAATGAAGTATACATATAAACATATTGGAACTTTTTTTTTCTTTTTGGCCTGGGGGATTGTACCCAGCGGTGTTTTATCATTGAGCTACCAATGAGACAGGGTTTCACTAAATTGCCCAGGCTGCCTTCCCACTTGCAATCATCCTGCCTCTGCCTCCTGAGAATATGGCCAGTTTTCAGATTGATTATTCAAACATTCAGTTAGCAATCAAAAAAATAATACATATAAACAGGCCATGGTGGTACACACCTGTAATCCTAGTAACTTGGGAGGCTAAGACACAAAAATCAAAAAAATTACACATAGGGATAGAGGGTCTGGTTCAGTGGTACAGTGCTTGCTTAGAATGTGTGAAGCCCTAGATTTGATCCCTAGTGTGCATGCACATGTTTAGACTCACTCACACATACATATACACATATAAAATGTATAAATTAGCAAAAAGTGACTCAGTTGGGTTTCTGATTAAATTCGAACATCTAGACTATAAGAAGGCCTAATGAACCACTTTCAGGACCCTTAAGTTTGTCAACAGGTAGATGGCTGACCAATGGTCCAGCTCACTTAGCAATAATAGATAAAACTGCCACCTTCCTGTTCTGTTGAACTAATACCTTTCAATTTATACACCACTCATTCACAAGAGCACCAAAAATCCAAGGTCTTAAGAACTAGAATTTTAACTCAACTTTACATTTTAAAGTCTCTCTCGGGACTGGGGTTCTAGCTCAGTGGTAGAGCACTTGCCTAGCATGTGTGAGACAATGGGTTCAATTCTCAGCATCACATATAATAAATAAAATAAAGGTTCACTGACAACTAAAAAAATATTTAAAAAAAAAAAGTCTAACTCTCTTCCACCACCTTACACCTTTACATTTCTTTGTTTCATCTACTTTAGACTAAAAGATGAAACTTAAAATACAGTGCCTACAATTCTTTGACTGCTAAGAGCCAAGTATATGATGCATGGCATTTTTGGTCGAAAGGTGACGCCAGCTAGCCATTGAGATGATATGATTATGTTAAGATTTGCATTCATATGGATATTGGACTCCTGCTGTTCACCTAGGCCCGCTATGGGACTCCTGGAGAGTTCCCATTGGTTGGGGAAGTACAGTAGGAGGGAGTTCCAGCGGAGGAGCTCTCGCTGCGGGTGCGGGAGGAGGCCGCGTGGGTGGAAAAAATCTTCCCGGGAGTTTGTTCCTGCTTGAGTGGCTCGTGATTTTGTGCCCAGACAGACTGCGGCATTTGACATTGGCAAAATTAAAAACTATGTGTTGGGCTGGGGATGTGGCTCAAGAGGTAACGTGCTCGCCTGGCATGCACAGGGCGCTGGGTTCGATCCTCAGCACCACATAAATATAAAGATGTAGTGTCCCCCGAAAACTGAAAAATAAATATTAAAAAATTCTCTGTCTCTCTCTCTCTCTCTCTCTTTAAAAAAAAAAAACTATGCGTCATCTTACTTCTGAAAATATTACCCTCCTAATATCAAATATTAGCCAAAACGGTCTCAAATTGGCTCCTCCTCTCATCTTAAGGTGCTCACAATAGTTTGGGGGAAATTATACATAAAAATATTTCTATCTTGGTTGGGAGTATCTCAGTGGTAAAGCACAGGCTTACCATGCACAAGGCCCCGGGTTCAATTCCCAGCACTAAAATAAAAGAAAAAAAAAAAAATCCTACCTTTACTCACTGCAACCAATGATAATATTAATAATATTAGATTTCAATTCTCTGGACAGAACTTTCCAATGTCAGCCTCTGTGCATGCTCCAAATAATATCTATATCATCAGGACAACATGGCACACAGTAGTTGATAGAAAATGTATGCTGACTGAATGGATAAAAAAAAAAATAACAAAAGGCAACATATGACAAATGGGAGATATCAGACAAGAAGATGAATATGACTGTAAGGTGTTTGGTCATCTCATACCTACCTACTAAAACAGGTTATTTTCTTATTATCTATGCTTTCCTTTGTCTAGTGTGTTTCTTCCCCCAAGCCCACGGTTCATTCACTCATTTAAAAATCTGATACACACAAAGCAGATAGTGTGTGTTACTTACATGCTAGACATTGAACTAGCAAAGATTAATAAAAATCATATATTCCCCAAATTTCTTTATGGGGTGTGTGTATGTGCCATGAATTGAACACAGGGGAGCTTAACTACTGAGCCACATATCCAACTCTTTTAATTTTTCATTTTGAAACAGGGTCTCCCTAAGTTGCCGAGGGCCTCACTAAATTGCTGAGGCTGACTTTGAATTTGCAATCCTCCTGCCTCAGGCTCCTAAGATGCTGGGATTACACACTGGCTATGCCCCAGATTTTTTTTTTTTGGGGGGGGTGGTACCGGAGATTGAACTCAGGGGTATTCAACCACTGAGCCACATCCCCAGTCCTATTTGGTATTTTATTTAGAGACAGAGTCTCTGCTGAGGTGCTTAGCACTTCTCAGTTGCTGAAGCTGGCTTTGAACTAATGATCTTCCTGCCTCAGCTTCTTAGCCACTGGGATTACAGGCATGCAACACAACTGTGCCTAGCTATCCCCCAGATTTAAAAAGCCCAAAATCTAGAGCAGGACAGACAAAACATATAAAGGATAATACCTTAAATGCCTTAACAGAGGTCCAAACAAGGAAGAACAAAGGCAGAGATGAGAAAGCACCTCACTCTGCAGGAATCCCAGTCAAAAAAGGCTTTTAAATAGAAATGAACTTTGAAAGAATGAGAAGGATCACCAAGAGATGAAAAATAACAGTCCAGGCTAGGAGAACTTCAGTGCACAAAAGGTGTTTGCAATGTCACCCTCTTGGTGACACTAGGGTTTTATTCGAGGACAACTGGGAATTCCCTAAGATTTTAAGCCAGAGAATGGATTCTGGTTTCAGAAAACACGGGGACGATGGAATGTATAATGGGCTAAGAAAAGCAGCATTATTTTTCACTATCACTCCTTTGTAGCACACAGCAGCAGCCCCGTGAACCTGAATACTGGTGACAACATTAAGTCCTACCAGTCATCTGCACCCTTGTGATCCTTACCCATCACATCCCAAACTGCATTATCTCTTCTGCCAAAAGAACACTTAAAACTTCCTGAAGCATCCTTCACCAACGTGGCCCGAAGAGTCCGGGGATATCATTTGGCTTTCTATCATGATATTTCATGCTTGTGTTTAGCTCAGACGGGCTTGTTCCTCCTCTCCTCCAGTTTTGTGTCCGCATAGCTGGTGTTTCCCGCTGTAGTCCTCCCCTGCCGGGCCCCGGAGCTCCCCACCCTCCCTTTCTACTCTCCCGCACTGTCCACCAGGTCAGGATCCCTCCCAGTCCTCCCCAAACGGCTCCACACACCCTCTCCATCCAAGTCCCATCCTCCCTAACCAAACCTCAAGCCAGGACTCCCTTCTCGATCCTCACTACCCTTCCCTTCAGGTCTGGACCCACTTTCGTGTCCTCCCTGCAACCAGAGCCTCATGCAGGACCCCTCTCCATCTTCCTCGCCCAAACCCTCACGCCACGACGCTTCTCCCAGTGCAGATCCTCACGCCTATTTTCCCCTCCACGTGCCGCCTACCACATACCCCCTCGGTCTTCATGTCCAGGATCTTCTCCACCTCGAAAACATCTTCCCCGTCCTCCTCGCTGTCCCCAAAGGCCTCCGCTCCTCTCGTGGATGAGTCCTTCTCTTCGCCCGCTACTCCAACTCCTTCTCCTTCGACTTCAGGTGACTCACCATATCTGTCGGCACCCGACACAGGTACTACGGTCACAATCGCACCCTCTGCAACCGGCATGGGCGGTAGCGCCGCCATCCTAGGACCCCTGTAAACCGCGGTGGAAAACCGACTGCGACATACACCCTTACTGATCCTAGCGCCCCGCACTCGGCCCTAATCCACCTAGGCGGCGTGACGCGGCCTTGCGGAAAACCAGCCAATGGTGGACTCCAAGCCCCGGAGTGATACATGCAGTAACCAATCGGGTAAAGGCGGGCGCGCCAGAGGCCAGTACAGCCTACGGGAAGCTGGTGGGCGGGTGGCTGGGCGCCCGGGGCGGAAAAACGCTGTTTGGGGGAGGGGATTGGGAGGGACTGCGACAGCGCGCAGGCTTGCGGGGGTTAGAGAAGGAGGTGAGAGGGTGTGGGTTTGCGGGGGAGACCCAGCGGTACAGACTTGTCGGAAAAGACGTCCCAGGCGCAGACACTTGGAAGTGGCTGCCCCTTTCTTGGACCCAGCCTGCTGTCACACCCCAGCAGGACCGAACGGATGCCGGAACGTGTGTGTACATATATATGTATATACACGTACATATATACACAAGCACATATATAGATAAATATATATGGTTTTGGATTGGTTTACAAGGTGTCAGTAAGCCTATCAACTATAACTCATAGAGCTGGTATGTTTCAATGAGTATTGTTTTTTCACTTCTAATGAGTATTATTTAAAAGATAAGGACATTTGTTGAACTAAAGTGCATTTATTTCCCAAGTTCTAGTGCTTTTTATTATTATTGAAAATAAAATAGCCAGGCACAGTGGCGCTCGCCTGTAATCCCAAATGCTCATGAGTCTGAGACTGAGACTGGAGGAGTTCAAAGCCAGCCTTAGCAAATTAGCGAGACTCTGAGCAACTTAGACTCTGTCTCAAAATAAAAAATTATAAAAGGGGATGGGATGGGATTCAGTGATTAAGCACCCCTGGGTTTAATCCCCAGTACCAAAATAAAACAATTTAATTAAATGAAAACTAAAAGGATATGTTCAGAATATGAATAATTGGTAGCCACCCAAAGCAAAACACTGCTAGGAAAATCCACATATGGATAAAATATTCTTATCACTTTGAAATTCAAATAATTGAAGTCTTTGTGGTAGCAAGTTTTTATTATTGTTGTTTGTTTTAATTTATATTTCTTTGAACAGTGGACTTAATTTTACAAAATGGGCCTCACTGACAAGTCTCTGAAGCCGAAACCCATTGGAAAGAATCACTAGTTCTTTGAGTTAGTTATTATTTGTTTAACTAATAAACACATACTATGTACCAAGACTAGGCATTAGAAATAGAAATACAAAGATCAACAGAACAGGGTTGTGGTTGTAGCTTAGTGGTAGAATACTTGCCTAGCATATGTAAGGCGCTGGATTTGATCTTCAGCACCACATGAAAATAAATAAATAAAATAAAGGTATTGTGTCCATCTATAACTTAAAAAAAGTTTTTTTTTTAAATCAACAAAGCATTGTTTCTGCATTCCCAGGACACTCAGAATAATGGAAAATGCACAATTCCAACATTTAGATTTTGTAAAAAATATAACCAAATAACAATTAGTTGTTGTGAGAAAACTAATTTTTACAGAATAATTCCAGTAAATAAGAGTAGAAGAAAAGTTCGAATTAGGAAATCGCAATATTGCATGATAAAATAGGGGGACTGGAGGGTGTAATTCACTGGCTTGATCCCCAGCATTGAGAGCAAAAATCCAGGGAACCAAACTTGTAGGTGAGTGGTTGTTGAGGAACTGAATATTTGCAGGGTACCTAAGCATCTCCACAGATTACTTGTTAGTTGTAAGGGAAACCTAACTCCTCATGGAAAACCTATTGACTATTAGTATTAATAAAAGTTGAACTAGATTACATAACTTCTGTTCAAAATAATGTTGATCCTTGATCTACTCAAACCTTTACTACTGATTATGAGTTTATGTGATAAAAGAGAAAAAGGAAAAGGAAATACAATCAGACAAATCCAGAATGTGGGGTAGCACAATGTGCAATGTGCAGTGGTGCATGCCTGCTATCCAGGAGACTCAGGAGGCTGAGGCAGGAAGATAGAGTTCAACTCAAGCCTCAGCAACTTAGTGAGACCCTGTCTTAAAATAAAAAATAAAGGGCTAGGGTTGTGGCTCAGTGGTAAAGTGCTCGCCTAGCATGCAAGAGGCACTGGGTTCGATCCTCAGCACCACATAAATGTAAAATAAAGATATTGTGTCCACCTAAAACTTAAGAATAAATATTTTAAAAAAATAAAATAAAATAAAAATCTGGGGATGTAGCTCAGTGGTTAAGTGCCCCTGGGTTCAATCCCTAGCACCACACAAACACACAAAGGCTGGGGATTCAAAGATGAACACAGAAGCCCAAAGGACAAGGCTTAGTTGAGAAAAGGGTTCAGAAGAACCTGACAAGTGGTTGACAAGGATTCTTTGTTACTCTAACCACTTCCCAGCACTCTGGTGTTTTTCCTGGAGTTAGGGCAACAGACCAGGCTCTGCCACCCATCCCAGAAAACCAGTTGAAGAGTCAAGTGGTGGTAAGGACAAGAAAGAAGCTTTATTCTTTAGTGTGCCTGCACTGAGAAGAACAGAGAGGTCTAATTACCTAATGTCTTCAAGGAACTAACTTTGAGGCTTTATGGAAGAGGAAAACAAAGGCAAAGGTTGGGTGTTTGTAGAACTGACAAAACGTGCAATCTTGATCAAGCAGTCAGGATTAGACATGAGGTGCTTTATTGGCACTAAGAAGGTTGCTGATGCTTGGAAAGTAGTTTTAGTCTTTTGTCATAAGATTTTCATCAATCCAGGTGCACTGGTCTTGGAATCCAAGGTAAGTACAGGAAAATATGACTCAGAAGAACTCAAAAAGAAAAAGGAAATAAGTCAAAACTCAAGACAGGGTCAGAGAGACCAAATAGATCAGAGAAACAAAATGAATTTAGTTAAGTCAGTGAGAGGAAACTGCTTCAGTGTAATTGAGAGAAATTTCCAGATTCCTGTCTTGTCTGGTGTCTTTTCCTTTGGCAGAGTAGGAGAAGAGGGAACCAGGCATCCAATGTTTATGCTGTTTTGGGTACCAGGGTTTGTCTGAAGGGTAGGTTTCAGTGTTTCTGGACTTGAAGTGCTGATGGGAATAGGGATTTGGAGGCCAGGTTGGGGTCACTGAGAACAAAGGTGAGTAGCCCTGCTTTTTTTGTTTGTTTGTTTTTCAATCCAGAGATTGAACCCAGGGTTGCTCAAACTTAACCACTGAGCCATATCCCCAGCCCTCACTGAGTTGCTTAGGGCCTCACTAAATTGCTGAGGCTGGCTTTGATCTTGCAATCCTCCTGCCTCAGAATCCCAAACTGCTGGGATTATAGGCATATGCCACCACACCTGGCAGCAGCATGGCTTTTTATGGTCTGTAGAACCTTAGCAAGATACCAGAGGAACAAGTGATTATGAGCACTAGAAAAGAACCAAGCAAATAAATCTCTTTAGGAAACTATACACACAATCCCAGAGAGGTGCAGCCCCTGAGTAACCTGGAAAAGAACTACAGAATCTCTACCTGGGTTAATTGGCAAAGATATCCCCTTTGCAAAACCATCCTAAAAAGACTGGGAGAAGTGACTATTTTTTCAGATTTCCAAATCTTAAATGATTAGTAGGCTTTAAAAAAACTAGGGAGACATGGCCCCATAAAAGGAACAAAATAAATCTCAGGGATGGGGATGTAGCTCAATAGTAGAGCGCTTGACTACTATGTGTGAGGCCCTGAGTTTAATCCCCAGTACATAACATACTTACATAAATTTCCAGAAACTAGTCCAAAGAAATGCAGATCCATGAATTATCTGACAAAGACTCCATAATAACCATCTTCAATATGTTTAGTGAGCTGGTACAGAATAGAGGACACAGAAACCAATCCACAAAACTACAACTATCTTATATTTGATAAAGGGGCTAAAAGCATGCAATGGAGGAAGGATAGCATCTTCAACAAATGGTGCTGGGAAAACTGGAAATCCATATGCAACAAAATGAAACTGAATCCCTTTCTCTCGCCATGCACAAAAGTGAATTCAAAATGGATCAAGGAGCTTGATATCAAATCAGAGACACGCCGTCTGATAGAAGAAAAAGTTGGCTACGATCTACAGTTGGTGGGGTCGGGCTCCAAATTCCTCAATAGGACACCCATAGCACAAAAGTTAATAACTAGAATCAACAAATGGGACTTACTCAAACTAAAAAGTTTTTTCTCAGCAAAAGAAACAATAAGAGAGGTAAATAGGGAGCCTACACCCTGGGAACAAATCTTTACTCCTCACACTTCAGATAGAGCCCTAATATCCAGAGTATACAAAGAACTCAAAAAATTAGACAATAAGAGAACAAACAACCCAATCAACAAATGGGCCAAGGACCTGAACAGACACTTCTCAGAGGAGGACATACAGTCAATCAACAAGTACATGAAAAAATGCTCACCATCTCTAGCTGTCAGAGAAATGCAAATCAAAACCACCCTAAGATACCATCTCACTCCAGTAAGATTGGCAGCCATTATGAAGTCAAACAACAAGTGCTGGCGAGGATGTGGGGAAAAGGGTACACTTGTTCATTGCTGGTGGGACTGCAAATTGGTGCAGCCAATTTGGAAAGCAGTATGGAGATTTCTTGGAAAGCTGGGAATGGAACCACCATTTGACCCAGCTATTCCCCTTCTTGGTCTATTCCCTAAAGACCTAAAAAGAGCATGCTACAGGGACACTGCTACATCGATGTTCATAGCAGCACAGTTCACAATAGCAAGACTGTGGAACCAACCTAGATGCCCTTCAATAGACGAATGGATAAAAAAAATGTGGCATTTATACACAATGGAGTATTACTCTGCATTAAAAAATGACAAAATCATAGAATTTACAGGGAAATGGATGGCATTAGAGCAGATTATGCTAAGTGAAGCTAGCCAATCCCTAAAAAACAAATGCCCAATGTCTTCTTTGATATAAGGAGAGTAACTAAGATCAGAGTAGGGACGAAGAGCAGGAGAAGAAGATTAACATTTAACAGGGATGAGAGGTGGGAGGGAAAGGGAGAGAGAAGGGAAATTGCATGGTAATGGAAGGAGACCCTCAGGGTTATACAGTGGAGGGGGTAGAGAGAGAGGAGGGGAGGGGAGGGGAGAGGTGGGGAGGGGGGAGGGTGGAGGATGGGAAAGGCAGCGGAGCACAACAGACACTAGTATGGCAATATGTAAATCAATGGATGTGTAACTGATGTGATTCTGCAATCTGTGTATGGGGTGAAGGTGGGAGTTCATAACCCACTTGAATCAAAATGTGGAATATGATATGTCAAGAAATTTGTAATGTTTTGAACAACCCACAATAAAAAATTAAAAATAATAAAAAAATATGTTTAGTGAGCTAAAAGAGAACCAGATAACTAAACAAAATTAGAAAACAATGTCTGTGCAAAATCAAAATATCAATAAAGGAACAGAAACTATAAGAAAGAACTAAATAGGGCTGGGGATGTGGCTTAAGCAGTAGCGCGCTCGCCTGGCATGCATGCGGCCCGGGTTTGATCCTCAGCACCACATACAAACAAAGATGTTGTGTCCACCGAAAACTAAAAAATAAATATTAAAAAAAATTCTCTCTCTCTCTCTTAAAAAAAAAAGAAAGAACTAAACAAATTCTGAAGCAGAAGAATACAATAACTGAATGGAAAAATTCACTAAAGTGGTTCAAAAAAAGGCCTGACCAAGCAAAAGACTCAGTGAACCTAAAGACAGATTTGAGTAATTTAATTTTTGAATAATTGAAATAATTTGAATAATTGAAATTATTGAGTAAGCCAGATGCAGTGGTATATACCAATAATCCCAGCTACTTGGAAGTTTGAGCAGAAAGACAAGTTCAAGACCAGCCTCAAAACAAACAAACAAAACAGAGATAGAACACCCTGGGTTTAATCCCCATGTTTTAGTCAGCTTTCTCATTGCTATGACCAAAAGACCTGACAAGAACAACATAGAGGAGGGAAAGTTTATTTGGTGCTCACAGTTTCAGAGGTGTTAGTCCATAGATGGTTGACTCCATTGCTCTGATCTGGAGGTGAGGCAGAACATCATGGCAGAGGGTGTGGAGGAGTAAAGCAGTTCAGAAGATGGCAATCAGGAAGGAAAAAGAGAGAGAGAGAGAGAGAGAGAGAGAGAGCGCACGAGAGCTCGAGCTCGCGCTCCATTCAAAGTATAACTCCCAAAGGTGCATGCCACCAGTGACCTTTCTCCTCCATCCACACTCTACCTGCCTTCAGCTACCACCCAGTTAATTCTTATTAGGGGATTAATTCACTGATTAGGTTATAACTCTCATCATCATTTCATCCCAACCTTCTTTCATCATCTCACACATGAACTTTTGGAAGACACTTCATATCTAAACTGTAACATTCCACCCCTGGCCCCCAAAACCTCATGCCAAGTACATTTTTAAGAGTCCAAGCATTACCCAAAAGTAAAGTCCAAAATCTCCTTTGAGACTGAAGGCAAACTCTCAGCATGAACCCCTGTAAAAATCAAAAGCAAGTTACCTATATCTAATAAATAATGGCATAGAGTAAACATTTGCATTCCACAGGAAAGAAATAGGGGCATAGAAAGAAGGAATGGTATCAAGCAAGACCAAACTTCATCTAGGCAAACAAGCTCTATAGTTCTATGTCAAGCATGTGGGGCACATGGCATCACAATGCTTTCTAGAGTTTTTGTAGCTCTGCCCCTATGGTCTTGCTTGTTACAGCCCACATAATCTGTGTTTTGCCTTTTTTCTGCTTGATTCCTTAAGTTTTCCTTGACTGATGCCCCACATTACTGATATATTTTAGTCTCAAGTCACTGCAACTTCAGCTTCCTTCTCACATCTTCATTGCATCACCTTCTCAGGGGCAGCTTTCAGGGATTCCAACCCTGCTGCACTTTGCCTGACCTCTCAAGCCTTCCTTTGAAATCTTTGAAAGCCTTCATGACCTCCTAACTCTAGCATCCTGCAATCCTTCAGAATTATCACCACATATTTGATACCAAGGTTGGTCTTCCAGCATATATATATATATATTTTTTTTTTTTTGAGAAAAAGGAAAAAGAAGGTTTATTCTAGCAAAGCAGAAACACAGGGGACTCCTGTCTCAAAGGCTGTAATTATCGGTCTTCCACCCTATTAAGCAGTAGCCAAGCCACCTGGGACTACAGCTGCAGCACTTAAATGCCTGTGTAGCTGAGCACAGTGAAACAACTTCCTAGAACCCCTGTGTAAACCAGGTGTTTTTTATACCCTTAAGCCTGAGAAGAGAGTGGTCTATCCATGGCACTGCCTAAATTCCAGACTGCCTTGAAATTGCCTCCACCAGCTTAATTAGTTCATCATCCTTAAATTTGGCCTCACAGAAAGTCTCAGGACATGGCCAAAATGTAGACAATTTCTTTGCCAGTCTAACAAAAATAGCTTCTAATCCAATTTCCAAAAAAAGTCCTCCTTTGAAACCTCATAATCCCAGTCTTTACTGTCCACAGTCCTAGTGGCATTTTTGTCTGAGCTCCCACCAGAATTTTCCATTAAACTCCACTTACAACATTTTAAATCTTCCCACCTCACATCTCTAAACCTTTCAAAATTCTTCCTCTCTCAAACTAGCTCCAAAGGCTTTTGAACCACATAGTCAGGTAAGTCACAGCAATGACCCCACTCTCAATACCAATTTCTGTTTTTAAATCAGCTTCTCATCACTATGACCAAAAGATCCAATAAGAACAACATAGAGGAGGGAAAGTTTATTTGGGGCTTACAGTTTCAGAGGTATCAGTCCATAGATGGCTGACTCCATTGTTTTGGTCTGGAAGTGAGGCAGAGGGTGTGGAGGAGGAAGGCAGCTCAGGAGATGACAATTAGGAAGGAGAGGGGAGGGGAAGGAAGGAGAGGAAGAGAGAGTGTTATCTCCTCCATCCACACCCTACCTGTCTTCAGTTATCACCCAGCTAATCCATATCAGGTGATTAATTCACCGATTGGGTTATAACTCTCATCATCTAATCATTTCACCTCTGAACTCTCTTCCATTGTCATATACACAAATTTTAGGGAACATCTCATATCTAAACTATAACACCCCAGTACCACAAAAAGAAGGGAAGGAAGGAAAGAAAAAGGAAAAAATAAATTTCTGAGGGAGAGGAATAAAAATAAAACAAATGAAGCAAGTGAACAGAGCCAAAGTTTATGAGACACCATCAATTGGAACAATATGTGCATTATGGAAGTATCAGAAGGAGAAGAATAAAAGAAAGCATGGCATACTAAAATAAATAAAAGCCAAACCTTTCTAAATATGAGGATAGAAATGGGCATAGAAATTCAAGAAGCTCAGTAAAATCCAATTCTGATAAGTTCAAAAATATTCATACAGAGGTATATTATAATTAAACTGTCAAAAAGTTCAAGGAGAATATTGAAAGCAGCAAGAAAAAAAGTGACTCAGTGTTATGAGAACTCATATGAAAGGAAATCCTGTAAGATTATCGACAGATTTTTTTAGAAAAAAACCTTACAGGCCAGAGAGTACAGAATAACATATTCAACAATATTTTATTGAGAACAAAAAATTCAATAAATCTGCCTTCCAAGAATATTATATCTGTCAAAACTGTCACTCAAAAATGAAGAAGGTAGTTGGGTGTGGTGGCACATAACAATCCCAGCTGGGAAGCTGAGGCAGGAGGATCAAAAGCTCAAAGAGAGTCTCAGCAATTCAGTGAAGCACTAAACAATTTAGCAAGATCCTGTCTCAAAATTAAAAAATAAAAATGGCTGGGGTTATAGCTCAGTGGTAAAGTGCCCCTGGATAAATCCCTAGTTCCAAAAAAGAAGGAGGAGGAGGAGGAAGAGAAGGGGAGGAGGAAGGGGTGGAGAGGAAGGAGGAAGAAGAGGAGAAAAAGGAGAAGGAGAAGGAGAAAAAGAGGAGAAGGAAAAGAAGGAAGAGAAGAAGGCAGGAAGGCCGAGGCAGGAAGATCACAAATTCAAGACTTTCCCAAGATAAACAACAGCTAAGTCCATCATCACTAGATCTGCCCAACAATGAATACTAAAAAGAGTCCTTCAAATTGAAATAAAAGGATGCTAGAGAAAACATGAAAGCAATGAAACTATAAAGCTCTCTGGTAAAGGTGCATATATGGAGAAATAGAGAATAATGTGGACGTATAATACTGGTATGTAAATAAATCATTATTAATTCTATCATATTATTCAAAAGATATAAAAAATAACTATAGGGCTAGAGTTATGTCTCAATGGTAGAGCATTAGCCTAGAAAGTATAAGGCCCTTAGCTTAATCCCTGGCACTGCAAAATATTAATTAAAAATTTTAAAAATATTTAAAAATAGAAGCCAGGCATGCACCTGTAATCCCAGCAATTTGGCAGGGTGGGGAAGAAGAATCCTAGTTTGAGGCCAGCCTCAGCAAATGAGTGAGACCCTGTCTCAAATAAAAAATAAAAAAAGGGCTGGGGATGTGATTTAGGGATTAAGTGCCCCTGGGTTCAATCCCTCGAACAAAACAACAAAAACAAACAACAAACAACAAACAAACAAACGAAGACATACATGGCCAGGTGTGGCGACACTATTATCCCAGCTACCTGGGAGGCAGAGGCAGGAAGATCACAAATTCAAAGCCAGCCTTCCTAACGCAGTGAGACCCTGTCA
The DNA here is from genome assembly GCF_021218885.2 of Marmota monax. Taxonomy (NCBI): domain Eukaryota; kingdom Metazoa; phylum Chordata; class Mammalia; order Rodentia; family Sciuridae; genus Marmota; species Marmota monax. Next base: position 9,051,418 of record NW_026691982.1, on the reverse strand, counting down.
AAATAAAAAGGCTGGAGATACAGCTCAGTGAGAGTGCTTGCCTAGCATGTGCAAGATTCTGGGTTCAATCTCCAGTACTCCAAAAAAATATATATGAATAATTTTCAAAAGGCAGCCATTCTTCTTACAAGAATGCTCAGAGCAGCACTATTCACAAAACCCCCAAAATGGAAGCTACAACTGCACCCATTCATAGAATCAATAAATGCAGTAATTAAATATTAAATCCATAGAATAAATAAATTTTTGTGAGTGATCAATAACAACAATATGGTTGAATGACAAATATAATGTTAAGCATAAGATGCAAATATAGGCTCCGGTGTAGCTCAGTGACAGAACACTTGCCTAGCATCTGTGAATCCTGGGTTCAATCCCTGGCACCACAAGAATAACAAAAGTACATGTATATACACATATGACATTTTGTATGTATATATATGTATGATGTGACAGAATAATCAAGGGAAAACCTAAAGGGACCCCCTACCCCAGATTTACTTGCTTAAAAAATCATTAATTTTGGAGGATATTTGTTTCCCACTAGCTTGGCTGTAGATGATACCTCTGGTTGAAGTCACTGAATGGGTTAAAACTGTTGTCTTTTACTATCCCCCTGTTTTCCAGCAAATGTTGCCTTTTGTATCTTTTTTTGTACTGAGGGTTGGATCCAGGGGTGCTCAAACAAAACAACAAAAACAAACAACAACCAAAAAACAAACAAACAAACAAAAAAGACATACATGGCCAGGTGTGGCAACACTATAATCCCAGTACCATATACCATTGAGCTACGTCCCCAGATTTTTATTTATTTATTTATTTATTTTGGTATGAGTGACTGACCGTTGAACCCAGGGTCGCTTAACCACTGAGCCACATCCCCAACCATTTTTTAAATTTTATTTTGAGACAGGATCTCACTGTTACTTGGGGCCTTGCTAAATTGTTGAGGTTAATTTTGAACTCGAGATCTTCCTGCTTTAGCCTGCCAAATTGCTGGATTACAGGTGTGTGTCACTGTGCTAGCCAACATACCTTTTTTATCTTAATGAGTAAGTATGAGGTTAGTTATTCCTGGGAAAAGCAATTGAAAAGATACAAGTTGTAACTTTTCTCTAGATTTACAAAATCCAGGACATTAGATGGCCTTCAGACAACATCAAAATGTAGGTTAATCTTGTTCTTTAAAAGTAAAATAGGTTGGTGTGCTGGTGCATGCATGTAATCCCAATGACTGGGGAGGCTGAGGCAGAAAGATTGCAAGTTCAAGACCAGCCTTAACAATTTAGAGAGACCCTGTCTCAAAATCAAAAACAAAAAGGTATGGGAATGTAGCTTATTGGTAAGGCATCCCTGGGTTCAATTCCTAATACTGGAAACACAACAACAAAAAATTAAATAAAAATTTTAAAAGGCTGGTAGTAAAGTCTTTACTTGCTTACTATGGAGCACCCCTGGTTAAATCTCCAGTACCCCCCCACACACACACAGGAAAATAACATTTAAATTGATCCCTGTGGGCTGGGGTCGTGGCTCAGCTGTAGAGTGCTCGCCTTGCACGTGCAAGGCCCTGGGTTCAATCCTTAGTACCACATAAAAGTAAATAAATAAATAAATAAAATAAAGTTATTTAAAAAAACCTTGATTCTTAAAAAAAAAAAAAATTGATCTCTGCCTTCTGATCATTATCTAAGCTGCTTCCCTCTGCCACATTCTTCCTCCATGATGTTCTGCATCACCTTGAGTCCCGAGGAATGGAGCAAGCTATCTATGGACTAAACCCTCTGAAACTGTATTAATCAAGCCTGACCTGGGGCATCAGGCACCAGGTGAGCTGCAAGAGACACACAAGGATACTTGGAGGGATGTATATTTCCCTGAAGTGAGGAGAATGGATTGCTGACACCGGATCCTCTTTGGTCTGAGGCTTTGCTGATAATGAGAGGACTGGTGAGATGGATTGCTGCAGTTAGGGTGAAGAGAAGAAAGCACAGCCATTTTCCTCACATCATTTTTTCAGACCAGAGGGAACAGAATAACATATTATAACCTCCTCTCTACCATTTTAAGAAACTGGGAAGTTATTCTTGTGATGCTGTGACTTCAGAAGAGGTTTCTGAAGGGCCTCTGGAATGAAGTCTGCAAAACCATTGTTAGAATGGCCTTAGGCCTGAGCCTAAGCAATTCCATTTTTAAAAAACTCCAGTTTGAAACCTGCAGTCTCACCAGGCACAGCCAACAGAGCCCTCCAATATGGCCTCAAACAAGTTACTTCCCCTCACCTTGGTAAACAGAGCCCCTGGCAGGCTGTCCTCACATGATAAGAGGGAAAGTTGAGAAGATCAGGGTGGAGACCACCAGATCAGATGTTTCTGACTCCAGGGTAAATGATGTCACTGAGAAATCCAATGGTAGCTGATAAGGATTGAAAGGGGGGGTAAAAAAAAACACCAAAATTTAGTATAAATAATAGTGCAAATGAACGGAGATTCAGCCAGCTGAAACAAGGATGCCCTCAAGCTGGAGAGCCTGATGAGGACCTGACATCCCATCACTTGTCATCGTTCCTCTGTGTGATCCTCACCGCTCTCAAACTCTACTCTGGACCTTGGTGAGAGCTGCAACTTCTCCCTATGACCCTCTCCTCAACCGGTCATCCACGCCACACCAGGAAAAGCCTGCCTTAGTTCTGGACCTGATCACCGCGGTCTCAGTGAGTGTGCATCTGCTGGACATAAAGCCTAAGGCTTAAGACATTTGAACTTAGCATGCAGAGGGAATGTGTGTCATTAGCCTATCATGATTAAGTGTGTTTTGCATTGCTTAGATTTAATCTAGAATTGTTTGCTGTGAATTAATTAATCTAGAATTGTTTGCTGTGAATTGATTATGTCTATTGCAGTGCCTAGCACTAAGAACCTATAGAGTGAAACTGTATTGAGTAATTTGAGAGAATAAAGAATTTGAGAGAATAAAGCATTGAAAGGGGCAGAATCGTGTGGACATTTGTTAGACCAGGACGCAAGAAAAGACCACTGACTCCAATTAAAATCAAATTAAAGCAAGCTTATTATTTCGACCGGCTGGGCTGCTTCTCCCTCCCAAAACGGCAGGAACAAGACAGCACCCCACCTTTCCTACAGCCCAGCTTTATAGCCCAGAAAGTTACACAAAGGGGGGGTTACAGATAACAGAACTCTGACAAGCATCACACTAATGGTAGTTTACATTTTTTTTTTTGCTGGCCCCAACATCAGAATTTATGAGAACCATTAGAGCCTCAGAGAGGGTCGTTGTCTGGCCAGGGAAGGCCAATATTTATGAGGTGTCACTAAAGTTTCAGAGAGGGCTGCTATCTGGTCAGAGAGTCAGGCATGGGTGAGTTCAAGGCGGGCAGGCATTCCAAGCAGGTTCAGAATTTGCAGTAATTTATAGTAAAGCCGAAATTATCTTTTCATGGCTTTGTGGCAAGATGGCTCCCAATTTTAATAAAAGATCAGGTTGGGTCTATCATGCCCCCCTTTTCTTATGTGTCCCTTTCAAATCTTTGATAGGGTAGGGGAAGAGCACTGAGGGAATTTTAATCCCTCAGGTAACAGTCTCCAAATTTTTAGAACTCACCCAAAACCGGTCTCCCTGATTTTACCTGACTTAATTAATTACTTATATTGATAGTCTATTTATTTTTGGCTCCATTGTTGTAAGAAGAGAGGCGTCACTCATTTTGGCTTCTTCTGAGCTGAAAGAGGGTAATGTGAGGGGGCATGGCATGAGGTGTGAGTTTTCTTTTAGAAGTCAGTTCAGTTTGGAGTCTGGTTGAGGAAGAACAGGTTGTAAAGTCATCTGGGGATGGGTGCTTCTATGAGAGAAACAAAAACCATGAGTACTGAATAAATGTTGCAGCAGCTGGAACATTTCACTATATAGAAGTCCTCTCGCCATGAGGTGTGAGGGCTGAGAAGTTAGTGTATATATTTACTAGGAGAAGCTGTGTTCATAATAAAACCAGAGTGGACAAGGCCTAAAGTTATCAGGAATGTAAACACAACATTAAACTTTTAGTGTTACAGATGTCCTTTTCCATAAGATACAGTTTAATAACATCATCTGATCATGTAAAATCCTTTTACTAGTATAACCTCTGTGTCTAATAGAGAAATCTTTAATTATGTTACTCAGGGCTGGATAATCATACTAGCAAACACGAAGCCTTCCTGTGGAGGTTAGGAATATCTGTAGGCCTTAAACTAAAAACTTCTGTCTCTGGCAGCTCCTCTTAATAGTCTCTTTTTATAGTTATCAGGCGTTTCTGTCTGAGAATCCTTCTTTGTAGCCTCCAGTCTTACTTATTTTGGGAGGCTAACATAAAGTGTATACCTTAAAATATATTATTATCATTATTATTATCATCATTATTATTTAAAATGCCCAGGAATGGCTGTATTTTGGTTTTAATGTCTTTGCTGTTTAAGATGAAGCAGTCAAACTGACTTTTGTTTCTATCTATTGTTAACAGTCAGCTGAGCTTTTATGGGAATCATTCCTGGGGAAACTTGAGAGCAGCTTCTCAGTTCTGCTAGTGCCATTTGTGCTAGGATGGGTCCAGGTCTTGCTTGACCATGTGGCTTCCCTTGGAAGCATCAGGGAGGTCTCCCTTCTCTGATGACTGTCCTCTTCATAGCAAATGCACTGATTGGCTTTCTGTTCTCCAGTGGTCTCATTAGGTTATGTGGCCCAGAGTTGCAAAGCTCTTTAGAGAAGTCCCCTGTTCCCTGGATTCAGACTGACTCAGAGGGCAAGAGCCAAATATTGGTTTTTCTGGCCCTTTTAATTTAACTTTAATTTTAAAACTTAATCTTAAACATCCAGCAAATAAATTTTAACAGCCTTATATTAAGAGTACTGGGCTTTAATGTCTACAACTTTATAATCTTTTTATCAATTGGGGTCTGTATTATCCTATCTGTCTTGTAGGTGATGGCTTATTATCTTAAATTAACCTATGTTGTGTTCTTAAAGTAACACTTCTGTAAAACACTAACAGGGAATCTTTAGATCACTTATAAGGAAATTACAAAATAAAATTAACAAGAGTAAAAACACTTAGTTCGTGTAATAGCTACCCTGAATTTTTGGCTGAGTTATACATTATATCCCCTGTTTGAGCTCCTAGTAATCTTGACAGAAAAAAAACAACTTTTGAACATAACTTTAAATGAACTAAAATCTGGCCTACTGCTTTCGTTGTCATTCTCACATGTAGTAAGATGGGACACAGAGCCTTTTCTCAGGTAAGGCAGAGCTCTTTATAAATCTTAAGTGTTTTAGTTCTAAAGCTGATCTTTGTTTTTTTTTAAAATATCATTTTACAAAGTTTACATAAATTGTTTGAGGTCACATGAACATTAGCTAACACCATATGATATCACATTTAAAACATGAATTAAAGAAAGGCTGAAAGTTTTTTAACCTTTTCATAGACTAGGCTCTCATTAACTTAAAAATACATTTAAATTGTTCCCCAATGTAAAAAGTAACATAAAACTTTACATATCTTATTGATAACAGGTAAATAAATCCCCAATATATTTTTTTACCATACAACTTCAGAACACCAGCTTGATATAATGGTCTTTTAAAGTTTCTACCTTACAGACTTGTATACCTGGAAGATATGAGCACATTAATAGCATCACAATTACATTGATGTTTTCATATTAACCAAGTTTAGCTTTTTAAAAAATGACAGTATAATGCTCTAAAATAACAGTTCTTATTTAACCAGTTGTTTAATTTTTATGGTTGCTTGCTCTAGAAAAAAATAAAACTTAATAAACACAATGTTATGGGTAAACTTATGTTTTAAGAAATTTTTGTCTCTTTAACACATGACTGATTTTTACAATCTTATACAGACCTTAGTACAAACTTATACAGACCTTAGTAAATCAATCAGATATCTAACAAAAGTACTCATGAATGAGTAATCCCATATCAAATTTACTTTACTTATTTTATCAAAATATTAGACAAGTGTATTGAACAGTGCTAGCCATTTTTTTTTTGTTGAACGAAAAGTCCTAGAACAAGGGCATATTAGACATTTTATAGACATTAATATTTTATTAGTTTTTTTGAACACCTAGAAAAACTTGTAAGCTTAAATTTAAAGACATTTATTTTTATCTGTTTATCCAATTTAAATTGAACCATTTAAGTCACATGAATTAAAGATCTTTGGATCCACTTTTTAAAATTTGTTTTTATGAGCGCTCCTTATATATGTTAATTTGTATATCATATATATGATATACGGACATATGTATATATAGACATACAAAACATAACAAAAGTGTGTACACATAACAATAGTAAAGGCCTTGTAGCTTTTAGCAGGTGAAATCTCCATTGCAATGTTTCAAAAACTCCACAGTTGGTCAAAGATAGAACTGATCAGAAAAACATTAACCTAGGTCTGTAGGATCAAAATCATGAGCTCAAAAAAATACAGAATCTAAGGAAAAAACAAGAGTCCTAGAAAAAAATACTGGCCAGTAATTAGTCAATACCATACAATTTACTTTTTTTTTTTTTTTTTAGGCCTCAGATCAGTCTCCTACTGAGCTTGCAGGCTTCTTTCATTTGCATTTCAACATAAGTCCTGGCTGAGGTCTGAGGGAGCAGGGAAAAACTGTTATTCTGAGCAGATAGCTCAGGCCTAAGGCATTTTAACCATAAGTCATAATTTTCAGGTTCGGATGTTGAAAATTACGATACAAGTTTAAGATACAATTCACAAAATTTTATATTTTTACATCTTGTTTTGTCAACAGATACCATACTATGATTTACTATCCTTGTCCAAATTAATGCACTGGTACACACAGTGACATTTTCCCAGGCTACCCAATTCAAAATTGGTGAAAAAAAAAAAAAAGACTGAATGATTGGGAAGTTACTTGCCAACTTGGAAGTAGAGTTCTTTAGTTTTCCATCCTAAGTATTTAAGTTCTCTGGCATGAGTTATCTGAAATCATAAACTAAACAATTACCTAAACCCAACTTTTAACTGCAAGATTGTGCAATGCTTCAAAAACCCATTCAAATACCAGATTGTTACAATAAAACATCATTTTTTAGACACACATTCAGCCAAGATCATTCCCAAGAAACAATTTATAATATCAACACACTATTGCACATGTCTTAAAGGGCCAGAAACAAAGACACAGGACAGACAGAAAGGAGGTCCAGACTTTGGCTGACAGACAGAAACCTTTAAAACAGAGCAGATAAGAGAAAAATCTCCTACACCAGTGGCACCATAGATGTCCCCACAAGGGGACCAGATGTTTTCATAGAGGGGCAACCTGAAATGTAAAATCAAGGGTCTCCATGGTGACTTTGCTGCATTAAGTGTCCCCTTTTTCTTTTTCTCTTTTCTAAGAAGACAGAGGTGGCATAATCCTTACAGTGCAAGGAAGGAATGCGGGAATTCCCCAAAGCAACAGGGCTTCAGCAGCTGCTGGGAGTCCCTCAGTCCCTCCTTTTACTTACAGGATTAGCTCCTCTGGTTCGGTTCCACCACAGGCACGCTCCATCTCCTAACATTTCAGTAATCAGCACTAAAAAGTTCGAGGGGGTGGTGGTGGTGGTGGTGGTATCAAAATTTGTAACTGAAAGTTTAGTTCCTGACCTTGAAGCCAATTAATGCCAATTTAATAATGAGGACAGGGTTTTGAGAAAAAGAAAAAGGGAGGTTTATTGCTTTGCTAACAAAGGAGAAACACAGGGGACTCTGCCCAAAAGTTGTGACTCTCTTGATCTGGAGGGACAAGGAGTTTTAAAGGAGTCTCACTTGTTAACCTGGGAGATACTCAGTTCTTTGATCCCCAGCAGGCATTGCCCTCTGCAGTGGGTGTGCTCCAGGCAGCCAGCTAGGGGCTTCTGTCATCCTGCTTAACAAAGGGGGGTAAAGTTCATCGCAGTTCCTTAAAACACAGTCCAAAGGGGTGTCAAGCTTACTTGCTTTATTACCCATTTTCACGTCCGATATCCTTAAGTTTTTACCACAGAAATCACACAACAAAACACACAAAAACAAACAAACAAAAAACATATAGAACACAGAACAAAACATAACAGAAACCCGGCGCCGAAACAGAAAAACAGAGGAGCAATGCAACGTCTTGCTAAAGCTCCAGGGTAGGAGTGCGTGCGTGCCCGTCGGCACCTCTCTACCCTTCCAGAGGAATTCCCTACAGAACAGAAGACAGAACGATTTCTCGTTACTGTCTGGACAGGAGTATATGTGAGCCTCGCCAGGCCACCTCTCTGTCATCAGAAGAGATCTCCCTTAACCGGATACCAGATGTTATAAAGGCGCCACTTACCTGTGGAGGCCTCCTCCACCAGGTGCTTGCTAATAGTTTTAGTGCAGCAGTTCACTGCAGTGCTCCGGGGACGAAGGCTCACTCCGAGGCCTTGGAACGTCTCAAGTTGCGCACCTCCTATAGTGGCTCTCCAGTCCGGAGCCCTGGAGGGAAGGCCGGCTTCAGAATTTCCAGCAATCTGGTCTTGTGATCTGGTCGGGCAGGGTCATCTCGCTGGGGCCTCCGAAATGTTAGACCAGGATGCAAGAAAAGACCACTGACTCCAATTAAAATCAAATTAAAGCAAGCTTATTATTTCGACTGGCCGGGCTGCTTCTCCCTCCCAAAATGGCGGGAACAAGACAACACCCCACCTTTCTTACAGCCCAGCTTTATAGCCCAGAAAGTTACACAAAGGGGGGTTACAGATAACAGAACTCTGACAAGCATCACACTAATGGTAGTTTACATTTTTTTTTTTTTGCTGGCCCCAACATCAGAATTTATGAGGACCATTAGAGCCTCAGAGAGGGTCGTTGTCTGGCCAGGGAAGGCCAATATTTATGAGGTGTCACTAAAGTTTCAGAGAGGGCTGCTATCTGGTCAGAGAGTCAGGCATGGGCGAGTTCAAGGCACGGGCAGGCATTCCAAGCAGGTTCAGAATTTGCAGTAATTTATAGTAAAGCTGAAATTATCTTTTCATGGCTTTGTGGCAAGATGGCTCCCAATTTTAATAAAAGATCAGGTTGGGTCTATCACATTCTTTATTTCTCCCCTTGACTGCATACATCACAATTTTGCCCCCTGGCGACAACCATCAAGCCAGAAATCTGGAAAACCCCTGACTCCATGCTGTCCTTTATCCTGAGCAGCCTCCAAATTTCATCAACTCTCAAGTCTGTTTTCCATCCCATTGCCCCTGTTTTACTCCAAGTCACCAAGGAACTAAGGAACTTTGGGAGAACAGTGTCTGAATCATCTAATGAACTCATCAAAGAATACGTGAAAACTCATGCAGATTCCCTAGCTGACTAGCAACTCTTCCATCTGCTAGACTCCTCACAGTTATGTAGCCCTCCTGGACCCAATTAAGCATGAATAAAAGGTGAGGGGAAGGAGTTCAACACCTCCTCCCTTTTGCTAGATCCTTTAAGGATTTCCCAAAATGCGTCTCTCCCTGCTCACTGGAACAAGGTTGATCATTGTCTCTAAACTCTGCTGTGGCACTGTATAGCTGCTGCTGAGATCAGGACCATTGAATTTGGAAAAAGGGGTCCATGATGATGGCCAGAAGCTCCAGCATGGTCAACAGGAAGGAAGCAGGGAGAAGTCTTTGAAGCTTTCAAAGACAGTCTTCAGAGCCTTCAGTATCAGTGAAGACAATCCCAACACCTTCTTTCCAAGGGAAATGTGAATAGAGATGCATGCTAAGTACTTCTGTGCTGGGAAAAGTGCTAAAAACTTGTCATTTCTCACCCCGCCTTGAAAAACCAGCCTCTATCTCAGAGCAAAGCCTGTCCAAGGAAGGGACATGACCTTTGTCCTTGGAAAAACCCACAGAGCACTCCTAGGCACATTCCCACCCTGCTAAGATGTTTATCTACTAATAACAGGAGAGATCTGCTGCTCCAGGTGTCCCTGACTCAGTCAGGCTAGGTGGGGATCCATAGCAACCCCCTAGCAGCCACCAATCAGCATGAGACAGGGAAATACCTGGGATGCCAGATGACCCTCCCAGTAGTTTATGGTGGTTGATAACATGTTGGGAAACCATGTAGTTCAGCATGTACACCCCTCTTGGCTTAAACAAATCAGTTCAAATGAATACCCCCTTTGTACTGACCAATCACCCCTACCCAACTTGTTCCTGCCAGTGAATGTGCTAATCATGTTTTAAAGTTGTTATTTGATTTTCCCGTGGTGTGTGATGATTTGCTAAGAGAAGCTATGATGTAAGTGAGGTCCCTGCCTTCCCCAAAGAGTGTATAAACTGCTGCAAACCCTGGGCTCGGGGCCTCTCAATGTCACCAGTTGCTGTGTGTACGCGCGGAGGACCGAGCTAGCTCGCAATAAACACCTCTTTGCTGCTTACATCGATCTTGGGTCTCTGGTAGTCTTTTGGGGGTCCCAAATTCGAGCATAACAGCCTGTGTTCTGAAGATGACACTAGGGGTGCGGGAGAAAGTTCTGGAAGAATTCAGCACAAAAGTTGGCTTGGGACAAGGATTTTATTTATTTATTTATTTTTAAAAACTTGTCACCACTACAGGTGTTAAGTGATCTCTGAGGGATTGTGTGTAAATAGAGATATTGGTGAATAACTCATTAAAAAAATGTTTCTGGGTATGAAAGCATATCATAAAAATAGAAGGGAGACCAGTAGAACAGGGTAAGCGTCCAGGGGGAAGGAGGAGGAGGGAAAAGGAAGGTTCTGGGGAATGAAACTGACAACATTAATCATATTGTGTGCAAGTACAAATATGTAACAACAGATCCCAGTATGTAAATTATAATGCACCAGTAAATAAATGGGAAAAATAAAGATAAAAAATGTTTAAATTGCAGGGAAATAATGTACTTACTAAGAAATTTTAAGGACAGGCCTAGGAGATGAAAGTTGATATCTCAAGAATATTCTGGCAGAAAAGAAAACAGGCTCTGAATGATGAAGATCCTGCTCAGCATGTAGCCTTCCTGCCCATTAAACCCCTGCTCTTCCTTTCCTTCCTTTTAAAAGCCCTTTGTGGCTGTGAATAGTGGTGTCCACTTATGATTTCAGCTACTCAAGAGGCTGAAACAGGAGGATTACATGTTCTAAGTGAGCCGAGTAATTTAGTGAGACCTTCCTTGTCTCAAAATAAGACATTTAAAAAATGCTTAGTGTTGGGAAAAGTATAAACGGCAGCCATATCCCAGAGAAAAAACCCCAACATGACGCCTAAGCACCTCTTCTTCCTACCTTCTTCTTTTCTGCAGTGGCGCCAAAAGTTCCCGCCCGTGTGAACTCTCCCTCCGGCGCCAATTTCAAATCTCGCTGGTGGGGAACCTTAGCCCCAATGAGAACTAATTCCTGGGCTCCGGAGCTGATATCTGAAAGAACTTGCCAATAAACGGGTTGCCTGCCATTTATCTAAACCCTACCATCCCCCCCTTAGTTCTATATAAGCACACAGCTTTTTGCAATAAAATTGGAATTCTCCTGGCGAAGTGTCTTTGCGTGGGGAATTCTTTCACTTAGGGCTGCAGCTCAGTGGTAGAGCACTTGCCTACCATATGTGAGGCCTTGAGGTCAAATCCTTATAATAATTAATAATAATAAATAGAAAATAAAGAGTCCTTTGTATCTATGAGTTCCCTAAAATGGTCTGTGCTGATAATAACCTGCCATTTTATTTGATTTGCTAACTTTCCAAATTTTTTTCCTTGCCCTAACTTCTCTTCAAGTATTGGCTTTCAAGTATCATGTCATACCCGCATGTGTCCACCAATATCAAATGCCAAAACAGGCCAAAGTAAACTTGGGGCAGGAGGTGGGAGGATTTGGTTGGAAGGAATCAGCAAGGGGGCTTCTGGAGTACAGGGTTCTGTTTCCTGAAATACATGCCAGTTACATGTGTTCAATTTGTGAAAAATCATCAGTCTGTTTACTTATATTATGTATATGCTCTTCTGTGTGTGTTATGCTTCAACTGAAATTTTTTTAAAAAGGCATAAATGGGGCTGGGAGTGTGTATCAGTGGCAGAGCTGTTGAGAGCCACAGCCGGTCAGAATGACGCCTGGCATTTGCCAGAGGGAATGTTTGAAAGGTGACACCAGCGAACCATTGAGATGATGATTTGAGTTAAGCTGTATATAATTGCTGTGATGCTGGATTGATTGTATTGTATATTTGATCTTTACTGTCGGGCAATGGGGCGGCTCTTGCTGCCTCTGGGGCTGGCTACTTTGGAGTTCTCGTGCTACTTTGGAGTTCTCGAGGGGATTCCCGGAGAGTTCCCATTGGATGGGGAAGTGCCAGAGGAGGGATTTCCGGTGGTGGTGGGGGGTTCTGGAAGGGCCGCGTGGGTGGCGTTGGCAGAAAAGCGTGCGTGCAGTGCCGGTGAGACTTGAAATAAAGTAGTTGCTGTTTGAACCTACACGGCTTTGTGGCGGCTCGGTTATTTGTGCCCAGCCAGACTGCGGCACAGAGCACTTGCCTAGGATGCATGAGAATGAGAACATGGGTTTCTTTTTTCTTTTCTTTTTCTTTCTTTCTTTTTTTTTTTAGAACTGGGCTTGATCCCCAGCATCCTACCAGAAAATTATAACAGGGACTTAACATGACTACTTTTGCTAAAAAGCACTGACTATTCGCTTTAGCCTGCAGATGCTCAATGGGTACCTTAAAGCAGGATAAGACTTGACATCCCTGTCTTCATTTTGTATGTCTCCCTTATTGCCTTAAACTTTGTGTTAGATTCCTGCTCAGCTTAGCACATAGACATGTTAATCACTTAAGGAGTGTTCATCCAAAATTGGTACTCTGTCCCTTCAATGCTGAAGACACCAAGATTAACTAAGGTATTTTCAAGATTTGGAGGGCTATTCAACTGTCAGCTTTGACAATGTCTTGTTTCAGACCCCCTAGAAGTCTCCAATCATTGCCCTATATCTTCTAAGAAAACAGCTAAGTCTTGAAGGCAGATTATCCAAAGATGATACCTCCTCCCCTAACCCCCTCAACACAAACACACACCAAACAGGAGCATATTTCTCACCTTTATCCCCATCCCAATTCTTTCTCTATTTAACCCTAAAGCTCATGTCATTACCCCCAAAGACAGGGCTGAAAAGCTTGCTTTCATTTATCTTCCCCAATATGACTATATTCATTTCCTGGTTTTTGTTGGGAAAAGTATAAACGGCAGCCATACCCCAGAGAAAAAACCCCAACATGGCGCCTAAGCACCTCTTCTTCCTACCTTCTTCTTTTCTGCAGTGGCGCGAAAAGTTCCCGCCCGTGTGAACTCTCCCTCCGGCGCCAATTTCAAATCTCGCTGGTGGGGAACCTTAGCCCCAATGAGAACTAATTCCTGGGCTCCGGAGCTGATATCTGAAAGAACTTGCCAATAAACGGGTTGCCTGCCATTTATCTAAACCCTACCATCTCCCCCTTAGTTCTATATAAGCACACAGCTTTTTGCAATAAAATTGGAATTCTCCCGGCGAAGTGTCTTTGCATGGGGAATTCTTTCATTCTGGTGCCGTGACTCGGATACGGGTGAGCTCTTTCCAACAAGAGCCCCATCCCCGCTCCGCCGAGACACTCCGCCCTGGTCCGCTCTTTTCAGACTCTGGCTGCCTGCACTCAACACACTGATCTGGCGTGGTAAGGATCCCCTGACCCCGGCTCGCCAACTCCCTTCGAGCTATCGCTGGATTTGTGACTGTGATCGTCCGGCACACTCCAGACGCCCGGTGGGGGAGAGGGAATCCACCCCACTAAGACCTTTACTGGTTGAAGTGGACCCTCTGGTGATCCGTTTCCCTTTGGGGTGTGAGGCTTCTGAGTTTACACGAGAGGCTCTGTGGTTTTTCCTCCTCCACTGCCGCTGCCGCTGCCGGCTAAGAGTTGCTGTTTCCTGCGGGGCTGCTGTGTCTGGCTGAAGCTGCCTCTCTGCTCGGGAAAACTGAACTCCCGGCCTGGAACTGCGTTCTGCCGGAGCCGGAGTTCTGTTTTCATTACTGACTTCTTCCACTGCGGTCGAAAACTTTCCTGACGTCAGGTTGCCCATGGCTCCGACCCCATTGGGTCTCACAGATCGCACTTCACTGGTGACGACCAGGTAGTGCCCTCTGTATTTCCTCGCGACGGCTGGTCATTTTGGGGACGCCCACCTGACCCCCGTTCGCCCTGGGCTTCCTGGAAGCCGGTCCAGCCCGGGTTTTCCCTTTGTCTCTCTTGCTTACTCTTATTCTCTCTCTCTCTCTCTCTCTCTCTCTCTCTCTCTCTCTCTCTCTCTCTCTCTTCCATCTTTCCCTGTGACTATGGGCACCTCTTCATCTATACCTGAAGCCTCACCTCTCAAATGTTTAATAAAAAATCTGGCCACACTCTCCCTCACACCAGACATCAAGCCCAAACTTCTAATCAAATTCTGTACCCAAGATTGGCCTACATATCCACTGGATAATGGCAATCATTGGCCTCCAGAAGGCTCCTTAGATCCAAACCTCCTCTGGGACCTTTTTAACTATTGCCAGCGTCTGAAAAAGTGGAGGGAGATTCCCTGCATTGAAGGTTTTAGCCTTCTCGCACAGCACCCTGCTCTCTGCTCCTTCTGCCCTCCCTCTCAGGTCCTTCTTGCTTGCAAACCCCTCTCTTCCCCTACTTCTACTCCTGACTTCGCAGATTCTTCCTCATTTGACCCAGCAGATGAACCCCCACCTTATCCCCCAGCCCCATCTGCCCCTTCTCTCCCACTATACCCTCCTCTTCCTCTGCCTGATTCCACAGATCCTCATCCCCCTCCTCTCCGCCCTATTCTGCCTGCTCCACCTCCTCCTCCTCCACAGAGACACTCCCTTCCCCTCCCTCTCCTTCCTGTCCGCCGCCTGCCTCTTTCAGTCCTCCTGTTACCAGGTCTAAGGGACTCCTTCCCACCCCCAAGACAATCGCACCCCTTCGTGAGGTAGCTGGTCCCGAGGGTGTCATCAGAGTCCACGTGCCCTTCTCCATATTGGACATTACTCAGCTAGAGAGGAAGTTAGGCTCATTCACCACTGACCCCACCACTTACATTCGGGAGTTTCAATGGGTCCTACAAGCATACAGCCTCACTCATCATGACATCTACATGCTCTTGGCCAATACACTTCTCCCCGAGGAAAGGCGACGGGTCTGGGAGCTAGCCCAAGCCCATGCTGATGAAAATCATAGGACCAATCCTAACCACCCCACGGGCCCTCATGCTGTCCCAGAGCAGGATCCCCTATGGGATTACAACACCCCTGAAGGCTTACAGCCTCGTGACCTTTTTACATCCTGCCTCTTGGTGGGCCTAAAAAAGGCCACCCGTAAGGCTGTTAACTTTCAAAAGGTGCAGGAGGTCATTCAAAGGAAGGAGGAAACACCTTCAGAATTCCTGGATAGACTAACCAAGGCCCTTCAACAGTACACAAACCTTGACCCAGAAACCCCTGATGGCCGTCATGTCTTAATGACATATTTTCTGGCCCAAAGCTACCCTGACATTAAAGCCAAGCTTAAAAACCTTGAACAGGGCCCTGCTGCTCCTCAGACCGAAATCCTCGCTGTCGCTTTCAAGGTCTTTCATGGTAGAGAAGATGAAAGTGAACGCTGTAGGCAGAGGGCTAAAAATGCCAAATTCCAAATGTTGGCCCAGGTCATTCAGAGAAGGTCATCACCACGCCGTCCTAGTAAGACACCCCCTGGAGCTTGCTTCAAATGTGGTAAGGAGGGACATTGGGCCAGGGATTGTCCTTCGCTGAGGACACCCTCCAACCCCTGCCCAAAATGCCATCAAAGGGGACACTGGGGGGCAGACTGCCCAACAACCCGGAAGGGAGGTTGGTCAGCTGCCTGGCAACCCCAGCCTCTCCTGGGCTTGGCGGAGGAGGATTGACGGAGCCCTGGGCCTTCCCTCCTGACTATTACCATCAAAAAGCAAGAGCCTAGGGTCACCTTCCTGGTGGATGGACGCTTCATTACCTTCCTCTTGGATACTGGTGCCGCTTTTTTGGTCCTGAGGGAGTATTGGGGTCCTACCACACCTCAAAAACTCCTATTGTCGGGGTAGGAGGTAAACAGATTTTCCCTCGAAACCCCCCCCCCACCCCGCTTATCATGTTATATGCAGGGATCCCTTTTGTCCTTCACACACTCCTTTCTCGTTATGAGCCATTGCCCCATTCCCCTTCTGGGAAGGGACATACTCTCACTATTGAAAGTCACCATTCACATATCACCCCACACCTCTCCTACCTCTCATTTCCTCATGATGTTCCTAGGGGCAGATACACCTCCTTCATGCACTCTTCCACAACTATCTAAACCAGTTAACCCTGAGGTTTGGGACACAACTACACCCTCTATGGCTAAATGCAGTCCTATTCATATTGTCTTACGAGACCCTTCAAGATATATTAGTCAACCACAATATCCACTCACAACCACAGCCCTCCTCGGATTAGAACCCATCATCCAGGATTTATTACGAAAGGGGTATCTTAGGCCTACACACTCTCCTTTCAACACCCCCATTCTGGCAGTTAAGAAACCTAACGGGTCCTACAGGCTGGTTCAAGACCTTCGCCTTGTCAACTCCTCTGTGGTCCCCATCCACCCGCTAGTGCCCAACCCTTACACCCTCCTCTCTCAGATCCCTGCTACTACTACCCACTTCTTGGTCCTAGATTTAAAAGATGCATTCTTTTCTATTCCCTTGTCCTCAGAATCTCAGGATATCTTTGCTTTTACATGGACTGACCCTCACACCCGCCATTCTCGTCAGCTTACCTGGACTGTCCTCCCACAGGGATTCAGGGATAGCCCCCATCTCTTTGGCCAAGTTCTTGTCCAGGACCTCACATCCTTTCACCCCACCTGTCCTGACTCTACTCTCCTTCAATATGTCGATGACCTTCTTCTATGTAGTCCCTCTTGGGAACACTCTCAATCCCACACCGCCCAGCTTCTCAATTTCCTAGCAGATAAGGGATATAGGGTGTCTCCCCACAAGGCCCAGGTTTCCCAGTCTTCTGTCACCTATCTTGGTTTTCGTCTTACACCTGGGAAAAAGGAAATAACACTGGATAGGAGGCAACTCCTCTCTAATCTTCCAGTGCCCCATACGAAAGCCGAAATACTATCATTCCTAGGACTAGCAGGTTATTTTAGGGCCTGGATCCCAAATTATTCTCTTCTAGCCAAACCCCTGTATGACCTAGCAAAGGGACCCCCTAGTGAATCTCTTGCCTCCTCCCCCAACTACCACTTCCGCAGGCTTCAGCAACTCCTCCTAAAGGCACCCGCCCTTCACCTTCCTGATCTTTCAAGACCATTTCATCTATATGTCCATGAAAAAGGGGGACAAGCACTTGGGGTCTTAGGTCAAAACTATGGGCCTACATTTGCACCTGTGGCATATTTGTCCAAACAACTAGACCCTACCATCCGTGGGTGGGCCCCTTGCTTAAGAGCTCTGGCTGCTGGACAAATTTTACACAAAGAAGCATCTAAGCTGACTTTTGGGGCCCCTTTAACTATCCACTCCCCACATCACTTGAAGGATCTTTTAGCTTATAAGGGCCTTCAAACCCTTCCTCCATCCAGAGTTCTGTCGTTCCTCACTTCCTTTCTGGAAAACCCTAATATTACTTTCCTCCCCTGCTCTGCACTGAACCCTGCCTCACTGCTCCCAATAACTCCCACGTCTAACACACCAACTCATAATTGCTTGGAAACCTTAGATGATTTCCTCCCCTGTCATTCTTCCATTTCTGAGGGACCACTCACCAAGCCTGACCTTATCTGGTTCACTGACGGCAGTTCCTTTAGGCAGAATGGCACTCATTACTCTGGATATGCTGTAGTTTCAGCTACTGAGATTATAGAGGCCAAAGCTCTGCCTTCAGGAACTACCAACCAGCAGGCTGAACTTATAGCAGCCACTCGTGCCTGCCTTCTAGCACAAGGCAAATCCCTCACCCTTTATACTGACTCAAAATATGTTTTCCATATCTTATTATCCCATGCTGCAATATGGAAGGAGCGAGGCCTACTTACCACCAAAGGTAATGCGATCACTAATTTGGCTCTTATAACCAATCTGATAGAGGCCTCCCACTTACCCACCCAGTTGGGAGTTGTCCATTGTAGGTCCCATCAGAAGGATGGCTCTCTCATCACTGAGGGCAATGCCAAAGCTGACCAGGTGGCATGAATAGCTGCTACCACTTCCAATTATGGCCCCCCTGGAGGACATATAATGGCCACTTTAGACAGCTCATCTGAAGCCCCTACTTCTTCCAGTAAGAACAAGGATCTTTTCAAGTTCCTTCATACTCTATTCCATTCCAATTCTCAGTCTTTAACCCTCTTTTTACAGAACTTCTTCTCCCTCACTCCCTCTGACAAAGCCATGCTCCAAAATATAGCCTCTAATTGTCAGATCTGTCAGCGGACCAACCCTCATACTCCTTTAAGGCCCAAACCTTTCCCTTCCCACCAAGCCCGGGGACACATTCCCACTGCTGACTGGCAGGTAGACTTCACCAACATGCCCACAGTACGGCGCACTAAATACCTCCTTGTCTTTGTGGACACTTTCTCTGGTTGGGTTGAGGCATTTCCCACTTCCAATAAAAAGGCTTCCACTGTAGCTTCAATCTTACTGACAGACATTATCCCCAGGTTTGGTATGCCCACTTCCTTACAATCTGACAATGGCCCTGAGTTTATTTCTAGGATCACACAAAAGGTCTCTCAAGCCCTCTCCTTCAAGTGGCATTTCCACTGTCCATATCGCCCCCAGGCTTCAGGGAAAGTGGAAAGGGTAAATCATACTCTAAAGGAAGTCCTTACCAAATTGACAATGGAATTAAACTTAGACTGGGTCAAACTCCTTCCCTTGGCTTTGCTTCGAATCAGAGCTCTCCCTAAGAAACCATCTTTACTGTCTCCCTTTGAGATAATGTATGGAAGACCTCTTATACCCCCTGGGCTGGTCGTTTCACAAGGACCTCTCACCCGAGATTTGTCTTTGCCTCTCTTGTTTCATCTCCGCTCGGAACTCTGGAAATATCAGGACTGGCTTCTTCCAGACCCAGTCTCCTCTCCAAACACTCCTCCCTTAACACCTGGGAGTCTAGTCTATTATAACACCCCAGAGGAGAAAGGGCCTCTTGCCCCAAAATGGGAAGGCCCCTATCCTGTCATTCTCTGTACCCCCACCGCCGCCAAACTCTCCTTACCAGACAACCGTCTCACTCCCTGGATTCACATTTCTAGGTTGAAGCCATATCACCAGGAGGCCCCACCTGCTGACGACAGGACCACCCCAGAGGAACTCCAAGAATCACCTCCTGAACCTCCCCTTTACTCCTGCTCTCCACACCCATCTCACCCCTTTAAGTTGCGGCTCACACGGTGTTCTCCACAGCCCAATTCCTCTTAAAGAAGGCACAATGAGCTCTCCCAACACCCTAGTCTTCTCTCTCTGCTTGTTTTTTGTGCTCTGCTTATTTTCTGTGCTCTGTCGGGACTGGCCTTTACCCTCCTCTCCTACCATGTATTTATTCACTCTTCGGGAACGATACTCAGAACATGGCATGCAGAAGGTCCGCGCAGTGGATGCAACTACTTGCTTCATCCACAACTGCACCTCTATTTCCCTAAAATTGTCACCTTCAAGGACCTTCGTCCCTGGTAGCTGGAACTGGCCTTTCATTTGCTTCCTTTTTGATCAAACCAAAGACTATTGTCATTGGTGGCCTGAGATATATAATGGGTGCCCCTATTGGTCATGCAGGTTCCATGATGAACGTGGTAGCTATTCTTACCACTCACTTGGTTACCCTGAAGGGTGGACTTCTAGTTACCTAAAGTGGCATAAAGGCTCTTCATCCGATAACAATGGATGGTATACTTTAGATATACCTGACCCCAAGGCCAAACGTTGGGACTATGTTGAGTTTGCTGTCTATGCTCGGACAACCTCAGCCAGACCCACAGGGTGGATGACTGTTGGCCGCACCCTGATTACGCCACCTAAAGCAACCATCCAGGTAGTCGAACACATCAAGGAGTCAGAATCAAAACTTCGAGATCTTATCCATAGCCCATCCAAAGAAGATTCAGAGCCTTCAACCCCCTTAGGCCCCCCTCCCACATGGCTCAATTTGCTACACCAAACTCTTCGATTATTAAACTCCACCCCTCTTTCTGTGCCTACTTCTCAGTGCTTTCTCTGTGCTTCATTTAGTCGTCCACTTCTAGCAGCGGCCCCATTAGCGGCAGGAAATATTTCAGCAAAAACCTACAATTTCTCTAAGAAAGGACAACCCCTACATGTGACACGTATCCCACTGTGGGAAAGTTATTCCACCAATACTTCATTTCCTCTCATCTGTTTCCACCTGCCAACAATGAATCCTTTACCCATTTGTTCCTTGAGCTATAGCACCCCATTGAGCCCTGCGTTTATGCAACCTGGACATTTCCTCTGGTGTAACGGGTCTTTAAGTACCTCAACAATCAATGTCTCTGGCACCTGTTTCTTGGTTACTGTAGTTCCTCAGCTGTCTTTGTATACTCCCACCGAATTCCGGCAGCTGGCCCTACCTTCCCGCACCCGTAGGGCAGTCTTTCTGCCGGTTCTGGTAGGCCTCACTTTAACAACCTCAGTGGCAAGTCTCGGACTCTCTGGTGGAGCTATAGGTCATGCTCTGTGGGCATCCAATGACCTGCAACAAAAACTGCAGGAAGCACTCGATACCACTGCTGAGTCTCTGGGCTCCTTACAGCGGCAGGTTACTTCATTGGCACAAGTGGCTTTACAAAACCGAAGGGCGATTGATCTTCTCACTGCAGAAAAAGGGGGTACATGCCTGTTCCTCAGAGAGGAATGTTGCTACTATGTTAATGAGTCTGGGCTAATAGAAAAAAATGTTGTTAAATTGCAGGAATTATCGACCCAACTGCTCAAACCCACCTCCTCTAATCCCATAACGGGCTTCTTCCAATCCTCTCTTGCCACGTACTTACTACCTATCTTGGGGCCCCTTATTGGGATGCTCCTTTTTTGTGCTCTCTTGCCCTGTATAATGAAGTTCCTTCAAACCCAATTACAAAAAATTTCTAATCAAACTTTCAACCAGCTTCTGCTTAGGCACTACCAGCCTCTGATGACCGATGAACCCCCAACATCTCCAAGAGAACAGTTCACTCAGTGCTGAAGCTCACTACCAGGCACGATGGAATGCAATGGACATCAGACAGCGGGAGACAACGAGCTCGGAGAACCTCTTAATCTGCCATCCTGGATTCATGAGTCTTTATGTCCTTCTAAGCTTCCTCATGGCCCTTGGCCTCTTCTCTGTCAGTCCCCCAACATGGAACTTCTGCCAAAAATTGACCTTTGCTTTAATTTTTATCTTCATTCTGTTTTTATTCTCTCTGATCTTCTTCAGGTGCTGGTGACGCCATGTCCAGGCAACGCTTCCAGTATTTCCTAGAGTCTCTGTTACAGGACCAGTGGCTGATACCAACAATATCCTCCATCCAGGACTGGTTCGATGCCATCGACAACTTGTGGCTTCAGGGAACTTTCACAGACTTCACCCCTACGGAAGTAGCTGTCTATAGCCACTGGGTTTTATTTCTGGCTGCCACGATATCCCCAGACCTGCCCCCCGAGCATTCCTCCACTTCCCTTTCTAGGCCCACAGCACCCCCACACAGCAGGAAGCAGCCAGATCTGACCAACGACGTCCCACTTCCTAAGAAAACAAAAAGGGAGGAATGTTGGGAAAAGTATAAACAGCAGCCATACCCCAGAGAAAAAACCCCAACATGGCGCCTAAGCACCTCTTCTTCCTACCTTCTTCTTTTCTGCAGTGGCGCGAAAAGTTCCCGCCCGTGTGAACTCTCCTGCCGGCGCCAATTTCAAATCTCACTGGCGGGGAACCTTAGCCCCAATGAGAACTAATTCCTGAGTTCCGAAGCTGATATCTGAAAGAACTTGCCAATAAACGGGTTGCCTGCCATTTATCTAAACCCTACCATCTCCCCCTTAGTTTTATATAAGCACACTGCTTTTTGCAATAAAATTGGAATTCTCCCGGCGAAGTGTCTTTGCGTGGGGAATTCTTTCAGTTTTCACTAGTACTCCTTTTTGTTTCCTTGGTAAGAAATCAGACTTGATTTGTTGGGATCCCCTGGGTTAGATTGCTGGCCTACTATTCCAGTAACATGGGTGGCCATGCCTTACTGAGTCTTCAAACTGTGGGTGGATCTGATACTGTCTCCGGGTAGATAATGTCAGAACCTAATTGAATTAGGGGACATTTGGCAGGCACCAGCATTGCTTGCTTGGTAGGGAGGGAAGGACCTCCCATGTTTGGTATCACAGCAAGAAACTGAGAATTTGGTTTAAATTCCTTATCTTTAAAGTACTCTAGCTGGATGGCCAGCCAGAATGAAATCCTGTCAATTGACACAGGACAATTAGCTATTTCAAACTCCAACACCAACTTCAGGAATGTTTCAGAACTGAGACTTTTCACTGTTCTGGCATGTTGAGCAAATACTTGGCAGATACACATTGGTATGAGCAAATCAGTTGTTCACAGCTATTGGGTCAACATCTATTTAATGGTCAGGCCCTTGCTGTAGCTATTGTGAGAAAACATAACATCATCTTGCTTCCACCCATATCTGGCAAGGCAGGAGCAGTTTTTTCTTTTTCTTTTGCAGTGATGGGGATCAAACTCAGGACTAGGAAAATATATTAACCCTGAGCTATACTTCCAGCCCCTGAAGCAGTTTTTTCTTAGTTTGTTTTTCTTTATGACTATAATAACCATACATAAAATAGGGATATCTTCTCCTTCATTGGTTTTATATCTTCCTGAGTTAGGCAGTCTCTTTAACTCTCTGGATTTTATGTATTGAAAGGAAAGTTTCCACCGGGCTTGGTGGCGCACGCCTATAATCCCAGTGACTTGGGAGGCTGAGACAGACAGGAGGATCCTGAGTTCAAAGCCAGCCTCAGCAACTTAGTGAGGCTCTAAGCAACTCAGTGAGACCCTGTCTCTAAATAAAATACAAAAAAGGGCTGGGGATGTGCCCCAGTGATTGAGCCCCCCTTGGTTCAATCACCAGTACCAAAAAATAAAATAAAATAAACAAGAAAGGAAAGTTTCCAAATATAGGCAAAAACTGTTTGCTTTTTCTTTTTAAAATTAATACTTATATTAGATTACTATAAACAAAACTTTAAAAAAGGTTATTAGTGATGGCCCAGGAAATTAGACTTGGTTATAATCAGGATATTAGAGGTCATGAAGGTGAAGGCAGGACTTAAAAGTGAAAAGAAAATCTTGAACCACATATGAGGGGCAAGTCCTGGGTATTTGGTGAATGGCAGCAATGAGGCTAGCCAAAAAAATTTCAGATGAACTGGCGTTTTACATAGAGGGAGACAAGTATGGCCTAGAATGGAAGAAGGTGGAAAGTAACCTTCTTCCTTTCATAAAATATAACTCAAAATGAATCATAGCTTGGTATGATGGCACTGCCTAAAATTCTAGCTACTCTGGAGGCTGAGGCAGAGGAGGATTTTGAGGCAAAAGAATCAAAAGTTCAAGGCCAGCCTGGACAATTTATTGAGACCCTGTTTCAAAATAAAACATTAAAAGGTCAGAGATATAGTTCAGTGGTAAAGCACCCCTATGTTTAATCTCAAGTACCATAAGATAAGGTAAAATAAAATTTAAAAAATGCAAACCAGAAAACTTCTAGAAAATAGCAGAAATCTAGATGATCTTGGAGTTGGCAATGGGTTTTTAGGATGCAACACCAAAAAGAAAATCATCCATGGAAAAATTGCTTGAGACACAAGTTCAAGATCAGCCTGAGCAAAATAGTGAAGTCCTAAGCAACTTGACGAGACCCTGTCTCAAAATAAAAAATAAAAAGGGCTGAGGATGTGGCTTGGTGGTTAAGTGCCCCTTGGTTCAATCCCTGGTTACTCCTGAACATACCCCCGCCCCCCGCGCAAAAAAAAATCCAAACCAAATCAAACAAAAAACATCTCTCATCACCTTAAAACATTGAAACAAATACATGTCTAACATTGTAATTTTCATTTTATTATTGCTTGTTAGTTGTTTAAAATAATCAAATTTGCTTCCATTTACTTAAAAGGGATTGATTGCTATACTGAATAAAGTCATAATTAAATGTCCTAATAGGTACCTGTTAATATTTGATTATTTTTGACATACAAATGTGAGTAAAGTTGAAAAAAATACAATTTCACTGGATTCAGCCTTGACTGTAATAAAGAACTGTGTTAAAAGAAGTGGTGGCTGGTAGTTGAATTCCCAGGAGTTGCTTAGTGGCTGAGTCCCAGTCTTTTCCCAGTTCAAGCCGTTGGCAGATAGATGAATACTGTCCTTCCATTCTTCTGACCCATTCACTTGCTTTTCTTATTTTCTCAAAATCCCAGGGAATATTCCTAGATTAAAAAAAATAGTAAATGTTTCCATCAATTTCAGAACATAATTACAAGTGAAATATAATGTGGTAATAAATCCTTCATCTTATATCAAACAAAATGATTCTGTCAAAATTTAAGATATTTAATAAAAGCATTTCTCCTTGAGATCTTAGGAGAGTTCTTCTCCCAGTAATGACATGGGGATTTGAGGTTATTCAGTACATTTTCAAGTCTACTGCTTCCATCACTCCCCAACTCCCACTGTGTTCCTCAGGAGTTTTTGCTGCCCACTCAAGCTGCTTCTTCTAGTCTGTCTATATTTGTTCTGTTCTACTCCTTTTTTTTTGGTACTGGGGATGTAGCTCAGTGGTAAAGCACCCCTAGGTTCAATCCCCAGTGCAACAAACAAACAAACAAATGAGCTGGGGATTAGTTTAGTAGTACAGCAAATTAGCATATTCAAGGACCTGGGAATCCCAATCACTTCAAAAAAATCATCCAAAGTTGCCAAAGAGCACATAAGTTCCAAAAATGACCTGTTATATTCAGTTTTATCAAATCAATGGTAAAATGCAGACATTATATGAAATTTTTTTTTGTTAAAACCATTTTCATTGTTTTGTCTTCTCACAGAATTAACTATGATATTCATTTTTTTCAAGGTCTGCTTTTACTAGGATGCCAGAAAAACTTAAATCTGGATCTACAAGAGGCAGGTATTTCCAAACAGCAGTAATAACTCTTATTCCCCCCTTTTCAATTTAGTATGGTCTATTTACATAGCCAGGCAGGGTGAGAGCTGGATGATTTCAATCAGAAATTTTAAGACAGTCCAACCCTGCACCACTTCAATCAGGCAAGAAGCAAACAAGATGTTTCCTGCCAGAGCTGGGAAAGGTAGTATGACATACTGAGTTCTTTAGGAAACCAAACTGGCAAATTTTGTGTGTGTGCTGGCAACTGGACTCAGGGTCTCCCATGTGTTAAGCACACATTCTATGTTAAGCTACATCCCCAGCCCATGGCCTCTAAACTTTTTTTTATCAGCCATTCCATTAGTAAGAAAATCTTGTTGATATCCTCCCATTTAATGTTAGGTATGTCTGAACTAGAAAAGCAGGAAAAAAGTTTACAATATGCAATAAACAAATATTTTAACTATTTACAATAGTTTTATTTATTAAAGTGCCAATAAAACATCTTGCTTTCACAATATAGTGATATAGTAAAGAATAATGTGATGGAATATATTTCATCAATTTTGAAAATCTTGGTTTATACTTTGTGATATTACAATTCAAAAGTTGGTTCAGAGTTGGCTATGATGGTGTGTGTGCCTGTGGTCCCAAGCTACTCAGGAGACTGAGGTAGTAGGATCTCTTGAGCCTGAGAGTACAAGATTAGCCTGGGCAGAGCTGGGGTTGTGGCTCACTGGTAAAGTGCTTGCCTCATATGTGCAAGGCACTGGGTTGATTCTTAGCACTACATATAAATAAATGAATAAAGTAAACGTTCATCAACAACTAAAAAAAAAAAAAATATATATATATATATATATACACACACACACACACAAATACACACACACATACATACATACATACATAAAGATACACATACATACATACATAAAGATTGGCCTGGGCATATAGCAAAATCCTCAACTAAAAAAAAAAAGTTCAAGTTATTAACACTTGTTCTAATATCTGTCATAGTTGGAAAAGACCTAAATAGAAGAACCATCCGGACCTGGTTCCAACAATCATTTATGGATATTCCAAAGGCATACAGGATCAACATACTAAGTTAAGAGTACCAAATCAGAATCCAGAAGATCTGAGTTCCAGTTTAAGCTATACTCTCTGAGACTTTTTCCTGTGCAGCCTAAGGCAAAATACCATGTCAGCCCTGCCTACCACAGGAACTTGTGGGCAAGCTGTCACCTGTGAACAAATTCTCTTTATACTTACAAAGTAGTACATACATATAAGATAATTCCATGTAGTTTTTTGTAAGTATCTAAAAAATGGTTGAAAATACAAGTGAGTTGCTTATTATTATAGTAAAAACCATCAGTGTTTATGGTTTGGATCTTAAATATCCCCCAAAACTCATGTGAAGGAATGATCCCCTATGCAGCAATGTTCAAAAGTACAGCCCTTGGCAGGTGACTAGATCATGAGAGCTCTGACTTTATGAATGGATTGACCCATTTATGGATTTGTTACTTAATGGGACATTAGGAAGTCATAGAAACAAGGAGGTGGGGCCTAGTTGGAGAAAGTACCTAACCAGGGATATGCCCTTAAAGGGAATATGTTGTACCTGGCTACTTCCTCTGTGTCCTGGCCACCATGAGGTGAGTATCTTTGTTCTGCTACATGTTCCCTGCCATGGTGCTCTGCTTCAACACAGGCCCAGAAACAAAAGAGTCAAGTGATCATGGACTGAAACCTCTGAACTCATAAGCCAAAGTACATCTTTCCTCCTTTAAGTTGAATTTTTCAGTTATATGTCACAGTGACAGAAAGCTGACTAACACACACCTGGAAATGGAAGGATCATCCAGCTTCATCAGAGATTTGAAAACTATTCCCTCTTGTTCCAACCTGGTGCGAAGAAACTGTAGTACCAGCAATGTGGCAATCAGGTCCAGGAGATATTCTCTTCCTTTTATACCTGAAAGCAAAACACTTTTTTATTCCTATTGGATACTCTGTAACTTAAATTTTGCCTATTTAATTTAAAAAGTTCCATTAAAGGATTATACTACTATTCAACCATAGTATATTAGCAGATTATAAAACTCTTTAATGCTCTTCAAGGTCCTTAATTAGCCTAATATTTAAATAAAAAATGAGGACAATTAGAATCTGTCCTATCATATTGTCCTAATGGTTATTAACCAATTATACCCATGTATCAAATTATTTATAGGGATCAGTAACTACAGCTAATTAGTATAATATATTCAAATCAAGATATTTTACTATATAATGAATCATCAAAATTTAAAATAAATGTTTACATATGTTAAACTCAAGAATTAACATTTATTCATTAAATTTTTTTTGTAGTTACAGATGGAAATCATGCCTTTATTTTATTAGTTTATTTTTATGTGGTGCTAAGGATCGAACCCAGTGCCTCACACGATAGGCAAGCGGTCCTCCACTGAGCCAAAACTCCAGCTTTGGTTCATTTATTTTTTATTTACGTATTTATTTATTCTGCAGTACTAAGGATTGAGCCAGCCTTATACATACTAGGCAAGCCATATCCTCATCCCTTTCATATGTGTTTTTTAAAAATGCAAGTGTTCACTGGGGGCAGTGGTGCACACCTGTAATCCCAGTGACTCAGGAGGCTGAGGCAGGAGGATCACAAGTTTGAGGCTGGCCTCGGCAATTTAGTGAGGCCCGCAGTAACTTAGTGAGACCCTGTCTCAAAATGAAAAATAAAAAGGCCTGGGGATGAAGCTCAGTGGTAAAATACCCCTTGGGTTCAATCCCAGTACAAAAGAAAAAAAAGTAGTGTGTGTTAGCTAGGTGCAATACTGCATGCCTACATCCTCAGCAACTTAGAAGGCTGAGGTAGGAGGACTATAAATTCAAGGTCAGCCTGGGAAATTTAGCAAGACTTGTTTCAAAAATAAATACATATGGGGCTGGGGATGTGGCTCAAGCGGTAGCGCGCTCTCCTGGCATGCGTGCGGCCCGGGTTCGATCCTCAGCACCACATATAAACAAAGATGTTGTGTCTGCCGAAAACTAATAAATAAATAAATAAATAAATATTAAAAAATTAAAAAACAATACATACAAAGGGCTGGGGATATAGATGGTAGAGTGCCCTTGGATTTTCAATCCCTAGTAGGAAAGAAAGAAATGAAGGAAAGTAAAAAAGGGAGGGAAGGAAGGAGGGAAAGAACAAAAAAACTGTGATCAAAAGCTGTCTCTGGGGCCTGGGTTTGTGGCCCAGGGGTAGCACACTCATCTGGCACGTGTGGGGCACTGGGTTTGATCGATCCTCAGCACCACATAAAAATAAATAAAAAAATAAAGGTATTGTGCCCATCTACAACTAAAAAAAAATATTAAAAAAAAAAGCTGTCTCTATTGGGTGTGTTGGCACACGCCTATAATCTTAGATGCTGGAGAGGCTGAGACAGGAGGATCTCGAGTTCAAAGTCAGCCTCAGCAATTTAGAGAGGCCTTGGGAAGCTCAGTGAGACCCTGTCTCTAAATAAAATATAAAAAAGGCTGGGGATGTTACTCAGTGGTTAAGCACCCCTGGGTGTCTCTCTGTCATATTTTAAGTTTGGCCTGGTTTCTCTATACATAATGAATTATAACCTAATGATATAATCTACTCTTGCAACTAGTACCTAGGTCTAAACCAATCACAAGTTATCAACTGTTCAAACTATGTTCAAATTAGGCAGATGGGAGCTAATTCAACTGGGCTATCTCTATCTACAAAAATAGATTTATTTTTATTTTGTCATTTATTTTTCTTTTGGAACCAGGGATTGAACTCAGGGGGTGCTTAACCACTGAGCAACATCCCTGCCCTTTTTATTTTTATTTTTAGACAGGGTCTCCCTAAGTTGCATAGGGCCTCACTGAATTGCTGAGGCTGGCTTTAAACTAGGGATTCTTCTGCCTCAGCCTCCCAGGCTGCTTTGATTACAGGTGTGTGCCACTGTGACTGGCATAATTTTGTCTTTTAACACAAGTCATGTCTTTGCAATGACTTTATATAAAAAATGACTTTGGGCCAGGCATGGTGGCCCACACCTGTAACCCCAGCAGCTCAGGAGGCTGAGACAGGAGGATATAGAGTTCAAAGCCAGTCTCAGCAAAAGTGAAGCACTAAGCAACTCAGTGAGACCCTGTCTCTAAATAAAATACAAAATAGGGCTGGGGATGTGGCTCAGTGGTTGAATGCCCCTGAGTTCAATCCCTGGTACACATCTGCAGATGACTTTGGTGTTGGAGGGCATAGCTCAGAAGGGTAGCATGCTTCCCTAGTATGTGAGGCCCCAGTTTAATCCCTAGCACTGCAAAAGCAAACAAAGGAATTTTGAAATATCCTTTTTCTGGGTGGGTATCTGGGGGGTACTGGGGATTGAACCCTGGGGTGCTTTACCTCTGAGCCACATTCCTAATTCTTTTTAATTTTTTGAGACATAGTCTTGCTAAATTGCTGGGATTATAGGTGTTTGCCACCTGGCAAAATATTCCTATTTTTTCAATCATACATTTCACAAACCTAATTTTATGTAATCTTTCCATATCTATCATCATCAAAGCTACAGCAAGTGATCTAATAGTTTCCCAGGTAAATCATTTTTATTTCCATCTAAGATGTTTGTATCATTGCAACATGGCCACTTGATGTTTTTCTTTTCTTTCTTTCTTTCTTTTTTTTTTTTTGACACTCTGCATGTGTTCCTTAAACTTGGTGATCTGCTCCTCCAGCAGGTCAGTGTCCACCTTGTCATCCTCTACAAGCTTAAGGATGCCATAGCCCACAGGCACCAGTTGAGAGGTACCCCAGACTAGTTCACACTGGATGGAGTATATACAGGCCTCCAGTTGGGCCATGTCTGTCTTGTCATCCATGGGTTTGACATTCAGAAAGATGGAGGACTTGGCCACCAGCAAGAGCTTCTTGGCCATCTTCTCTGCATACTGCCACAGCCTTTCTTCCCACAGCAAGCTGCTTCCTTGTCCTCTTTCTTGTCGCTGCTGCCAAACTGATCAATGTCATTGTCCTCATCATCCTCTGCAAGTGTGGCAACCTTGTTGGCTAGGGGCTCCACTTGGCGCATGGGAGACATATGCTAGGTCTGTGGGGTTGTGGCTCTGTGGGTAGGCGAGCTCTTCTCCAGGGTGCTCAGCCGGGCCTTCAGCCTGGAAATGGCCTGCTGCAGATCTTGCACCATGATTTGCAGGTTCTGGTTCTCTACTTCCAGGCTGGCGATCCAGACAGCCAGCTTTTGTGGTATCCACCAGGCCCATCAGAAGCCCAGGGGCTCCCAACACTGGTGGGAGGAGCCAGCCACAGGCCTCTTCATCTGCTCATAGAACTTTCTTTCTTTTTTTAAAAAAATATTTATTTTATTTCTTAGTTTTAGGTGGACACAATATCTTTATTTTACATGTATGTGGTTCTGAGGATAGAACCCAGTGCCTCATGCATGCTTGTCGAGCACTCTACCACTGAGCCACAATCCCAGTCCCATTTTTAAAAATATATTTATTTTATTTCTTAATAGAACTTTCTTTCTGCGTCATCATGTTTGAACTTGTCAAACCAGACCATCTCATACACTAGAAAGTTTGTAGCCATTTTTATGCCAGCCACCTACATAACCAAGAAGAGGGACCAGCAGCTTTCTTTCTTTTTTGATTATGAAATATTTCAAGCATGTAGAAGATAAGAAAATATGACAGATACCCCTATCCACTTCCCAGAGCTTGTCACTTTTAACATTTTCCCCCATCTGCTTCAAAATTTTCTTTCTTTTCCCTCTTTCTTTCCCCTCCCTCCCTCCCTCTCCCCTCTCTCCCTCCCTCTCCCCTCTCTCCCTCCTTTCCTTCCTTCCTTTTCTGGAGATTGAACCCAAGGGCACCCTATCACTGAGCTCCTGGGGATTGAAACCAGGAGCACGCTACCTCTGAGTTACATCTCTGTTAGAGTCTGTAAACAAGTCAGGATGGCGCCTGGCATTTTGCCAGAGAAATGTTAGAGTGTGTAAACAAGTCTGGATGGTGCCTGGCAAAATGCCAGAGGGAGTGGTTTGTGAAGTAACACCAGTGAGCCAGTAAGTGTGGAGATTTCTTATTGGTTGACTGATGTATCTAGTTTATGCTAATTAGATAAGCTGTGTGGAATGTATAAATACTGCTCCTGTCCTACAATAAACAGCTCCCACTCCTGCCGTATCAATCTACACAAGTTGCTCGTCACCCCCGGGTTATTTTGCTGCAGCCGGACTGTGGCACATCTCTAACCCTTTTTGAGACAAGGTCTCACTGTGTTGTCCTCGATAACCTCAAACTTGTGATCATGTGATTGTCCTGCCTTAACCTTCCAAGTATCTGGGAATAAAGGTATGAGCCACCACACCCACCTATAAGACTATTTAAAAAAAATTAAGTTATCCTTTTTAGAGATATTTAAAAATAGTAACTTTGTTTTTTACCCTTAACACTAGTAATAACAGCAAACATTTAATATTTTTTGTTTCTATTTTTATTTGTTATAATATACTCATACACTCACACAATAGAACAGTATAATTTGAACAGTTTCATTCCTAGTCCTTCCCCTTTCCCTCCCCTTCCTCCCCCTGTTCCCTTTCTTCTCTTCTAAGTCTCCCTTCTATTTTTTTAAAAATTTTTTCCAATCAGTTACACATGGCAGTAGAATGCATCTCGACACATTGTTTAATGAATATTTTAAAAGGGTCAGGTACTTTCTTATTTAACATCACATAATCCAACAACTCTGAAAGATCGATTTTAAGAATCACCATCTAAATTTCTGTTCTTTAAAAGAAACAAAATATGGGGCTGGGGCTGGGGCTCAGCAGTAGCGCACTTGCCTGGTGTGAGTGAGGCACTGGATTTGATTCTCAGCACCGTATGTAAATAAATAAAATAAAGGTCTATCAACAACTAAAAATAATATTTAAAAAAAGAAACAAGATATTATAAAGTTAAAGCCCCACCCCCTTTTCAATTTGCACTGTTGGAGATGGAACAGGGGCCTTGTGCATGCTAGGCAAGTGCTCTACCACTGACCTATATCCATAGGCCCCTACTCCTTGTATGTACTCCAATTCATCCCAAACCCACATCTTTTCAAAGGAAAATACTTTATAATTTTGCAAGTTACATTTCCCTGATATATGTTGTTTTTGAAAGTCATCTTCAAAAGGTCCATTAAAGAATATTCAATTGTTCCAGAACAACCCAGTCCAGTGTGTGAGGACCAGCCTGAAGATGCCTTGCAATCAAAGAAAGAGAGGCAGACAGATCTAGGATTATGCAATTTATAGAAGGATTTACTGATGGAAGTATGGTCCTGGACAGTATAATTGAATCCTTGCAATTTAGGTCAGAAAGGGGAATATTTATGGGTTAGGACAAAAGTGACTTCAATCTGCTGGAATGTACTTGGTTTATCTTAAGCTGATATAAAAGAGCAGGGCATATCTCTGGATTCAGGGTCATGTTGTAAAATTCTACATGCCACTCTAATGGTTTTATCTAATTATAGTTTGCTGGGAAACTATACAGGAAAAAGTGGCTAGTTTTATTCTGGGACAATCATGGTAGTTATGATTTAAATCATGTCAAAATGGGTTGGGGATGTGGCTCAAGCGGTAGCGCACTCGCCTGGCATGCGTGCGGCCCGGGTTCGATCCTCAGCACCACATACAAACAAAGATGTTATGTCCGCCGAAAGCTAAATATTAAAAATTCTCTCTCTCTGTCTTTAAAAAAAAAAAGAATCCATATATGCATTAATTGAAAATTCTTTGAAATTTTCAATTAATTCTCCCAGGGATACTTAATAAACTTGTATTAGATTAATTTCTGCAGAGTTCAATGAATCATACCTGTAATCCTAATGTCTAGAGAGGCCAAGGCAGGAGGATCTGAAGTTTAAGGCTAGCCCCAGTAATTTAACAAGGCCCTAAGCAACTTAGTGAGAGACCTGTCTCAAAATTAAAAATAAAAAGGACTAGAGATGTTAACTCAGTGGTTAAGTGCTCTGGGTTCTATCCCTGCTAACCACCACCACCACCACAACAACAAATTTAATTTCTTTTGTAGGATTTCTGTCAGATAAGTTCTAAACCCAAGCTAATTAAGGACAGTTTAGGTTGAGTACCTTCCTAGATTGGTACTTTGTTATTCAAACCAAAGTAATTGAGAGCACACTTACAATATCAAATGTTGTAAAGACTCAAATATATTTCCTTTTCTGGGTGACGTTTTTTGTGGAAAAAATGGTTTTAAAAAAAATATATTTTTGGTTAAGCTAAAAGGTCCTGTGCATAATTCGCACATTTTGCATAAATACCATTAATTTAAAGTCAATGAGATAGCCAAGACTCCTCAGAAAATTAGAGGGCTTTTATTAATGGCATAATTTTCTTAATACAGGAGAAGAAAATTTAATTAAAAAATATGTTGTCCCACAAAAGAAAATCAAAGGAGTCAAAAGCAGTTCAATTTAATGGGGTTTTTAATTTTTAAAAATATTATATAAAAAGGGCTGGGGATGTGGCTCAAGTGGTAGCGCGCTCGCCTGGCATGCGTGCGGCCTGGGTTCAATCCTCAGCACCACATACAAAACAAAGATATTGTGTCCGCCGAAAACTAAAAAAATATATATATATTAAAAATTCTCTCTCTTTAAAAAAAATTATATAAAAAATCTTAATTTTAAGTGATATTAATAATAAACAATATATTATTCTATTCAAGAATATGAATTGAAATAATAAGATGATAAAATACTTAAATACTGCATAATCATCAATTTAAAGAACAAAATCATGCTATGTGAAATGGTGCACACCTGTAATCCCAGTAATAGAGGAGGCTGAGGTAGGAGAGTTGCAAATTTGAAAGCTAGCCATAGCAAATAAACAAAATTAAACAAAAAGAGCTGGAGATGTATCTCAGGGGTAAATTACCTCTGGATTAAATTCCCAGAACCTAAATAAAGGATAAAAGAAAAACTGTTTACCGGGCTGGGAATGTAAATCAGTGGTAAAGCACTTGCCTAGCATGTGTGAGGTCCTGGTTTTGATGGAGAGAGAAGTGATGAGGCAGGGGATGCAGAAAGTTGGTTGCAAAACAGATAAAAACAAATCAGAGTGGGCAAATGATCTGAGTACACAGTTCTCAAAAGAAATCTAATCTCTTGGTGTCTGTGACTCTGTTCTCCCTAGGTTTCCTCTTAGTTCTCTGGCTGTTTCTTCTCAGTTTCTCTGCTATTCTGTCTGACCACTAAATTTTGGTGTACCCAAGGATGGTCCTAAGCTATCTTCTGTGCTTTGGCTACCCTCTTTCTTTGGATAATCTCATTTACAACCAGGGCTGGTTTGCTTGCTTGATTGCTTGCTTGTTCGTTCGTTCATTCATTCATTCATTCATTCATTCCAGTACTGGGGATTGAATCTAGGGGCACTATTCCACTGAGCCACATCTCCAGCCTTTTTTATTTTTTGAAACAAGGTCTCACTAAGTTGATGAGGCTGACCTCAAACTTGAGATCTTCCTGTCTCAGCCTCCTGAGTAGCTGGGATTATAATTATGCATCACTGTGCCCACCAGAAGCAGATCTTTAAATAACATTGACATTCCCCAAAGTCTTTTTCAGTTCTAACTCTCCCCTGAGCTCTTGCCTCATATAACAAATTATACATTTGTCTTGAATGTCTAAAAGGCAGCTCTGATTTTAAAAGTCAAGAACAACTCTGTTGCTGGGCATGGTGGCTCATGCCTGTCATTATCAGTGGCTTGGGAGGCTGAGGCAGGAGGATTGTAAGTTCAAAGCAAGTCTCAGCAACAGTGAGGTGCTAAGCAATTCAGTGAGACACTGTCTCTAAATAAAATACAAAATAGGGCTGGGGATGTGGCTTAGTGGTTGAGTGCCCATGAGTTCAATCCTGGTTCCCCCCCCCAAATCAAACAATTCTGTTGGTGTTTTCTTTTTCTTCATCTTGTTTTTTTCAATGCTGGGGATTGAACTGAGCATCTTGTTCCATACTAGACAAAAACTCTACTACTAAGTTAGTTGCATTCCTCAGCCCCCCATTTTTTTCTTTGATACTGAGAATTGAATGCAGGGGTACTTATCACTGAGCTACATCCTCAACACTTTTTAAAAAATATTTCTTTTAGTTGTAGATGGACACAGTACCTTTATTTTATTTATTTATTTTTATGTGGTGCTGAGGATCGAACCCACTGCTTCACATGTGAAGAGCTCACATGCAAGGTGAGCACTCTACTAGTGAGCCACAACCCCAGCTCATCCCCAACCCTTTTTACTTTTTGAGACAGGGTCTTGGTAAATTGCTGAGGACCTAGATTGCAAAATCGCTGAGGTTGGCCTTGAATTTGTAATCCTCCTGCTTTAGCCTCCTGAGTCACTGGGATTACTGAATGTACCACTGTGCCCAGTTCATTTTATCATTTTATATATATATTTAGTTGTAGATGGACACAATATATTTATTTTTATTTATTTTTTTATGTGATGCTGAGGATCGAACCCAGGGCCCCATGCATGCAAGGCAAGCATGCTCTACCACTGAGCTACAACCTCAGCCCTCATTTTTAAGTGTTCAGTGTTATTATTCACATTCATACTGTGAATACCATCACTTGTGCTACCATCACCACCATTCATCTCCAGAACTCTTTTCAGCTTATAGAACTGGATCTTTTCGGTACTAAATAATAATTTCTTATTTCCTATTCTTTCCTATCCTTGGCAACCACCAATCTATTGTCTCTATGAATTTGACTACTTTTAAGTACTTCAGGTAAGTAGAATCATATACTATTTGTTTTTATATTACTGTCTTATTATACCCTGTGACCTCATGTAACCCTGATCACTTCCCAAATGTCCCATCTCCCAATACCACCACTTTGGGGGTAAGGGCTTCAAAATATGAATTTTGGAGGGACATAAACATTCAGTCCATAATATCTAGGATTGCTGAGTTAAAGGGCATGCTTATATTTAATTTTATAAATACAATGTAATTTACTTTTCTACCAATAGTCATCACTTGGTATTGTCAATCTTTTAAATTTTCAGCATTCTAATTGATTTGTAATAGAATCACACTGTGGTTTTTGTTTGTAGCCTTCTGATTACTAGTGTAGATGAACATGTTTTTATGTACTTATTGGTTACAGCTAATTCTTTTTTTTTTTTTTTTTTTTTTGGTACCGGGGATTGAACTTAGGGTCATTCAACCACTGAGCCATATCCCCAGCCCTATTTTGTATTTTATTTAGAGACAGGGTTCACTGAGTTGCTTGGCACCTTGCTTTTGCTGAGACTGGCTTTGAACTCTTGACCCTCCTGCCTCAGCCTCCCAAGCCCCTGGAATTACAGGTGTGTGCCATTGCACCCGGCTTGTGGTTAGAGGTAATTCTTTTTGTGAATTGTCTATTCATGTTTTTTGCTCATATTTTGTCTTTTTTGAGACTGTGTAATGACCTGATTATCAGAGCTTGGCCAGACATATGCTCTCTGAATATCTTCTCCCAGTCAGAGGTTTATCCATTAATTTTCTAAATAATGCCTTTTGATGAACAGATTTTAATTTTGATGAAATTTGATTGATCTATTTTTCCCTTAAAGTTTCAGGCCTTTCATGTGCTGTCTAAAAAGATCTTGCCCACCTCAAACTAATATAAATATTTTCTTAGGAGCTGGGCACAGTGCTGCACACCTATAATCCCAGCTATTTAGAAGGCTGAGACAGAATGATTGCAAACTTAAGTTATACTCCTAGCTCCTTCCTACATTAAAAAAAAATATATATATATATATATATAAAATTTATTTATTTATTTATTTATTTATTTATTTATTTATTTATTTATTTATTTATTTTAGTTGTAGATGGACATAATACCTTTATTTATTTATCTTTATGCAGGGCTAAGATGGAACCAGTACCTCACATGTGCTAGGCAAGTGCTATACCACTGAGCCCAGTCCTGCCTTCCTTTATTTTTAAAAGAACATTTTTTTGCTGGATATGGAATTCTGAGTTTGCAGGTTATTTTCCTTTTAGTACCTTAGAGATATTGCATTAAGGAGTGGTGGCATACACCCAGATACTGGGAAGGCTGAGGCAGCAGAATCACTTGAGCCCAAGTGTTAGAGGCCAGCCTGATTAAAATGAAACCCCATCTCAAAAAAAAAAAAAATTAAAAAGAACAATTTTATTATTTTTCAGCTTCCATTAATGCTGATGTGAATTATATAATATTATTAAAGATGATCTCTTTTCTCTTTAATTTAAAGATTTTAATTGACTTAATTTTTGCTTCTAAAAATCAGGTAACACCAAAATACATGTATGAAGATGTGAAAAAAAATGGATAACATGGTAAAAAAAAAATGTTAAAAAAAAATCAGGTAACACTTCATAATATTCAGTGAGTGTTCCACAGATGTTCTCTTGAATATAATGATTCCTTTTTCTTTTGCAGATTTTAAGATTTTATCTTAAAAAAAAGATTTATCTTTGGTTTTCAGTAGTTTGACTATGGTCTATCTAAATGTGATCATTTTGTATTTATCCTGCTTGGAATTCTGGTGAGTTTTTAGAATGTGTAAGTTGATGTTTTTCATCAATTTTAGGAAAATTTTTGTCATTATTCAAATACTTTTTTCTACCCTTTCACCATATGATATGGACAACCAATTACACAAATGTTAAACCTTGGGATATCTTCTCCCCAGTCTTAGATGCTCTGTTCTTTTTTAATTATAATTTTTATTATTTTTTATGGTGCTAGGCATCAAACCTAGGGCCTCACACATAGTATTCAAGTGTTCTATCACTGAGTTAGATCATTAACTCTTAATTTTTATCCTTCCTATCCTTCAGTTTGAATAATTTTTATTGAGCACATCATTATAATTTGAGTTTGATGTAGTCTATTGATAAACCAACCCAATGACCTTTTTATTACAGATACTGTATTTTCTAGTTTCAGAATTTTCATTTTGTGTCTATTTATAGTTTCAGCTATTTGCTGAGATTGTTACATTTATTCACATATTTTATTATCCTTCTTGTTTTTTTGGTAAATCCTTCATTATATTTATATATCAGTTTTAAATTCTATGTCTGTTAATTCAACATTTGTGTTATGTGTGAATCAGCATTTAAAGACCATTTTTAAAAACCCTTGATGATAAGTCATATTCTCCTGCTTCTTCCTATGTTATTAAACTTTAATCCTATCCTGAACATTAAAGATGATACTTGATAGAGACTCTGAATTATATCTTACTCTAGCGTTCAGTTTTGTTCCAGTGAATCTTGTGAAGACTTAGTTTCCAGCTTTGTTTCGGTGGGCCTATTTTGCTTTTGCTTTCCACTTTGTTCTGTGATATAGTTTTCATCATGAGAGGTAGTCTTCCTTTCCCCTCTCTCCCTTCCTTCTTTCCCTTCTTCCTTCCTTTTTCTTTTTTTTCTTTCCCTTCCCCTTCCTTTTTTTTTTTTTCTCTCTCTCTCTCTTTGTACCAGGGATCATCCCCAACTTTTTTTGTATTTTATTAGAGATGAGGTCTCGCTGAGTTGCTTAGGGCCTTGCTGAGTTGCTTAGGGCCTCGCTAAATTGCTAAGGCTGGCTTTGAACTTGTGATCCTCCTGTTTTAGCCTCCCAAACTGGGATTACAGCCTGCGCCACCGCACCTGGTGAGATACGGTCTTTATGACCTTTTGGTGTTTCAAATGGAAAGTTTGAGACATTTATCACATCTAACTTGAACTCCAAACTTGGTCTCCCCAGCACTGGGCAACAGCTGAAATCTCTGCTCAGCTCTGTAGCCAACCAGTTGTTTCTTTTTTCCTGGATTCTTTGAATTCATACCTTGTATATGGGTAGATTAGGGGAGAGCCCAGGATCTGAGGGGAACTTGTATGCAGATTTCAGAGCTCCCCACTCTGTGGCCGCTCCTTTCTCCCTTAATTCCAGCCATTCTGTCAGTCTCAAACTCTGACCCACAAAAACTTTCTGTTTTAATTCTAACCCATCCTGAGCCTCATGAGCTGAAAAGTTCCTCTCTCTAGATGAAAAGCTAGATAGATGTGGAGTTCACCCAGTGTGTTTTCCTTCTTTGAAGGATTGTGTCCCCTTTAGTTTCTGCCTGTTTTTTTGTTGCTCTCCAGGCCTTTGAGGAGGGGGTTTTCAATATTTTAGATTTAATAACTGTTATTGGCAAGAGAGTTGGTCTGATAAAAATGTTATTAGTGCAAGTCAAACAGGCTATACATCTGCCAGACCATCTGGCCTGGAATATGAAACCTTAACATTTTAGAGGTGATGGTTAGACACTGCTATTCTATGTATATGAATACTGGCTAGTAATTTAATAATGCTTATTTTATTTTAAAGAAAATTTATAGCTAGGTGCACACCGGTAGTTCTAGCTGCTCACCTGTAGTTCCAGCTGCTAAGGAGACTGAAGTGAGAGGATTTCTTGAGTCCAGGAGTTCAATACCAGCCTGGACAACATCTCAGAACATAAAACAGCCCAGTACAGTGGCACACACCTGCAGTCCCTGCAATTTGGGAGGCTGAGGCAAGAGGATCACAAGTTTTAGGCCAATCTCAACAACTTAGAGAGGCCCTAAGCAACTTAATGAGATCATGTCTCAAAATAAAAAATAAAAAGGGCTGAGGAGGTAGCTCAGTGGTTAAGTGCCCTTGGGTTTAATCCCCAATACAAATGACATATAAAATAAAGTAAAAGAAAAATAAAATTAATAAAATGAAATAAAATACACCTCTTGCCCCAAGGCTAGTATTTGATCTTCAAACCACCTGCTGGTTTAGTAATGTCCAGAACCTCTTCATCCATCACCTTCATTATTATAATAAGAAACAGATTCAGAGGTTGAACAACCAGATATGGCAGATGGCAGAGACTGGCTAGATCCTCTTTAAAGCTATTTTGCAGCTTGGTATGGTTGCACATGCCTGAAATCCCAGTGATTTGGGAGGCTGAGACAGGAGGACCACAAGTTTGAGGACAGACTGGCAATTCAGTGAGACCCTCTCTAAAAAACAAAACAAAACAAAACAAAAAAACCGCTGGGGATGTAGCTCAGTGGTAGAACCCCGGTATTGGGGTGGGGGGGGGGAAATAAAAGCTTTTCGCTGTACACAAAGCTAAAAAGTTTATTTCCCAGAAACTTTGTACACGGGTGGGGCTATATGAGTACATCTTGCCACATTTTCTTTCTCTTCCTCCTGTTGACTAGTGGATGATACCAGGGTAATCTTTTTTCTTTTTCCCTTTTACTAGGTTACTTTTGTTTTTTAAGCTGGGGGTATCTATAGCTAAGTGATAGAGCGTGTGCCTAGCATGTAAAAGGCACTGAGTTCAATCCCTAACACTCTCTATAAAAAGTAATATTTTATTTAAATTTTTATTCATTTATTCATTCATTCAGTGCTAGGGATTGAACCCAAGGCCTTGAGCATGGTAAGCACACACTCGACCACTGAGCTATACTCCCAGCCCTACTAGCTTAAGTTTATTTTATTTTTTTGTTTTGGAAGATCACTTTATTCTAAGTAATTCACAAAGAATATCATCAAGATTGCTGATTTAAGGAGGCCACACAAACATTTGTCCAGAACCAAATTATGTACCAACTCAGTGAACTCCTTTTTTTTTTTTTTTTGAGAATTTTAATATTTATTTTTTAGTTTTCGGCGGACACAACATCTTTGTTTGTATGTGGTGCTGAGGATCGAACCCGGGCCGCACACATGCCAGGCGAGCGCGCTACCGCTTGAGCCACATCCCCAGCCCCTCAGTGAACTTCTAAACAGTTAGAATACTATCTTCCAGGCTGTTGTTGTGTTCAGTGGTTGAGCCCTTGCATGTGTGAGGTACTGGGTTCAATTCTCAGCACCACATATAAGTAAGTAAATAAATAAATAAATGTCCTTTGACAACTAAAATAATAAAAAATAATAGTATCTTCCATTGCCATTCAGAAATAATGAAGCTATGTGTGGTTTTACATTTCATATTTTCACTATCAATTACATTTTTATGCTAAAGTAACTTGTTCATTAGAGCCAATTTTCTATTTATTAAATTTGAACTTCTTGATTAGACTAATCCATTTGCCATTCTACACTATTTCAGAACCAGTTTCATTACTCTGGTTGTGGGCACACTCCAAAAATTGTTTTATCTCATAAAAGCAAGGGCCACCAAGCTGCTGCTGCTATGCTGGCTGGGTTCCCTGAGGCTCCTGGTAAGTGATATCAGGCTTTGAGGGCTCAGAATTACTTCCTCCACTCAATCCCCCAGTGATG
Organism: Marmota monax; assembly: GCF_021218885.2. Taxonomy (NCBI): domain Eukaryota; kingdom Metazoa; phylum Chordata; class Mammalia; order Rodentia; family Sciuridae; genus Marmota; species Marmota monax. The sequence continues at coordinate 9,009,687 of NW_026691982.1, read as the reverse complement.
AGTGTGTGCCAGACTGCAGAGCCCAGCCACACTAGCTGCGTGGTTGCCATCTGGGCTATAAGATCTGGCTATAAGGGTGTAGCAGCAAGTGAGCCAATTGCAGATGGTAGGCCTATCGCTGGTGGCTGAGGGCATTGGGCACAGCTTTGATTTGAGGGTCCCTTCTGGGCACAGGGTGGAGAGCACATGGGAGATGTGCTTCCAGCTTTCATTAGGCATCCTAAGGACATTGCAATTCTTTATCTAGAAATGCAAAACCCTCAAGAGCCTGGTGATTTCTCACTAGCTTAATTTAAAGCCACATGCTGAATATGGAATACTTACAATAAAGAAGGTGCCAGGATCTCTAAATGACTATGTGGAGTGGAACTTCCTTCCCTGCTGACCAATATTTGTCTGAGGTTGGGTAAGAAAGTGATCTTGGATTGTGTTCAACTGAGATTTTAGGGTTATTTTTCCTCAGTAGTTAGTGCTACATATGCTAATAAATTGGCATAAGTAATTCCCTAATTAGAACTAAAGATATGACTAAAAGCCATCTTCTATTTCCTTTGATGGCTGACAATTCATATATAACTTTCATAATTATTATATGAATATACTAGTTTACAAAATAAGTTATTATAATTAGGAGCATTCTCTGAATGAATGGAAAAATGAATGAAAATGGTGACTTAATAAATTGAAAAACAACTTACCTAGAGACCGAATGCCTTTTTGTTCAAGAAACTCATGTAAAACATTTGTATTAAGGTTTAATATAAGTCCTAGTTCTGATGTAAGTTTCCAGAATCCATCCTATGAAATTTAAGAAAACAAATTTAAGTCATATTATTGGAATTTCAACACATAAGAAGTTATTTGAGGGCTGGGGTTTCCATTTATTTTTATTCAGTTAATTAAGACATTTTTGAAATTTTTATTATTATAAAATCAAAAGTTTACTGTAAAAGTTTACTATAAAAGTTTTTCATAGACTAGTGACAATATTGTCTGGAATCTTATAAGTACTATGGAGATTAAGTATCTGGTGACATTTATAAAAAGGCTAGAATGAGGCTCATGTATATAGACTTTTAAAAATGGTGTTATACATTTTTTTCTTCTAGAAACACTTTTTTTTTTTTTTTTGTGATACTGGGAATGGAACTCAGGATACTTTACCATGGAGCTATGGCTCTTTTTATTTTTTTATGTTGATACAGGGTCTGGTTAAGTTGCCCAGGCTGGCCTTGAACTTGTGATCCTCCTGTCTTGGCTTCCCAAATAGCTGGGATTACAGGGGTGCTCCACTATGCCAGGCTCTAGTAATGCTTTGAATCAATGTTTTTCAACTTTTAAACAGCATGATTCCTAGCTGGGCACAGTGGTGCATGCCTGTAATTCCAGGGGTTCAGGAGGCTAAGGCAGGAGGAACAAGAGTTCAAACTCAGCCTCAGGAATTTAGCAAAGCCCTAAGCAACTCAGTGAGACCCTGTCTCTAACAAAATATAAAAAAGGGCTGGGGATGTGGCTCGGTGGTTAAAGGCCCCTGGGCTCAATTCCTGGTACAAATAAAGTAAAATAAAATAAAAACCACCACCACAACAAAAAACCCCACTCGCTGTGCATGGTGATGCACACTTGTAATCCTAGAGACTTGGGAGGCTGAGTCAAGAGGATTGCTAAGTTTGAGGCCAGCCTCAGTAACTTAGTGATACCCTAAGCAACTTAGCAAGACCCTGTCTCAAAAAACAAAAACAAAAACAAAACAAACTGGGGCTTGGGTTGTGGTTCAGTGGTAGAGTACTTGCCTGGCACATGTGAGGCACTGAGTTTGAGCCTCAGCACCATATGAAAATATAAAATAAAAAATAAAAAGGGTTGGGAATATAGCTCACTGATAAAACATCTTTGGGTTTATTTCTCAATAACCCAAACAAAACAAACAACAACAACAACAAACACTTTGTTGAGGTGTGATCAAAATACAGAAAAACTACAAATATTTATGTATACAACTTGATGTGTTTGGAGATAAGCATATACCAGTGAAACCATCAAATCATAATGACTATCAATGCTATATACTTATTTATCAACTTTCAAAAGTTTCCTTCCATACCCTTTTCTTTTGTTATATCTCTATTTGTGGAAAGAACACTTAATATAAAAACATACCTAGCAATTTTTTTTTCAATGCTTAGGGATGGGACTCGGGGCCTCATAAGTGCTAGGCAAGGCTCTTCACTGAGCTCCACTCCCAGTCCTTTCTTAGCAAATTTTTAATTATAAAAATATAGACCTGGAGTTTTCTTGTATTTTCTTTCTTTCTTTTTTTTTTTAAATATATTTTTAGTTGTAGTTGGACACAATGCCTTTTTTTTTTTTACTTTTATTTTTAATTTTATTTATTTTTATGTGATGCTGAGGATTGAACCCAGGGCCTCACACGTGCTAGGCAAGTGCTCTACCACTGAGCCACAACCCCAACCCCTCTTTTTCTTTTTTAAGGGTACTAGGGATTTAACTGAGGGGTGTTCTATCATTGAACAACATCTTAAATCTCCCCCTTTTTTTAAAGATAGGGTCTCCCTAAATTGCTAAGGCTGGCCTTGAACTTGTGATCCTTCTGCCTCAGTGTCCTGTGTTTCTAGGATTTACAAACATGTGCCACCACATCCAACAAGTATAGAAATAACAGTATCAGGTAGGGATGTGGCAAAGCGTCTACCTCACATTCACTAAGACCTGGGCTTGATCCCCAGTTCCAAAAAAGATTAAAAAAAAAAAAAAAAAAAAAAAGAACCCCATGCTCTGGACAATTATTGGCTATACTGCTCCCTACAGGCCTCTGTGTGTTTTATCTCAACAAGGGAAGTTGGGAGGCTATTATTGTCCTGTTTAAACTTCAAAAGCACACTATGAGGTAGATGCCATTATTATCCCCATAATGTGAATGAGGAAAGGAAGACTCAGGTTATCTGCCTTGCCCCAAATCACAAAGTGGTAGGGCTGAGACTAGCACTATAGTTGTATACTAAACTGAGTCATTTCCAATTTACTAAATTAATTTACACTGAAACAAATAAATGTGAATGTAAGACTGGGTCTTAGTGTAGTAGCTAAAACAGCATGTTCCTTAGGTTAGCAAATATAATGATGAGCTTTACTACAATATTACATTTTGAATAATATCTATATTCCCAATACCTTATGTGAAAATGTTTAGTCTATTCATGGCACCTTTGCTTTACTTCATGACAAGAAATTTCTATGAATTGCAACTCATCAATGCTAGAATCAAGGAAATTAAGGTCTTACCCCATGATCTTTTCAGGGATGCTAATTTTTAGTTGAGAAATATCAACATTGACTAGCATGAGATATGGTCTAATAGTTAATAATAAATACTATTCATCACCAAGGACACTTTCATTAAGCTGACTGGGTTTTTTAAGCAAGATTTTCTTTCATGCTGGCACAAGCCCTTCACTTCACAATAGACTGGTAATAAATAGTTCTAACACCAACAGACTTGAGTAGCATTGTGCTAAACTACAGAGCTAGCCGGATGTCGTAGGACATGTCCGTAACCCAGTGACTCTGGAGGCTGAAGCAGAAGGATCTCAAGTTCATGGCCAACCTCAGCAATTTGGCAAGGCCCTAAGTAACTTAGTGAGACCCTATCTCAAAAAATGCTGGGGATGTAGCTCAGTGGTAAAGTGCCCTTGGGTTCTATCCCCAGTACTAGTATACACAAACGAATAAATAAGACAATACCTCAGTCTGCAGACTGAATAGTTCAGCCCACAGCACAAAATTCTGCCAGCTTTGTTTGCCGTCTACATCATCCTCATCTTCCTGTGAATGAAAGCTTGAGCAAAAATCACTTGTTACATCAGATTTCTCCTCCTTTTTCAAAAATATACACTGTAGAGGTACTGGTATTTCATCATCTAATGTTTCAAAAAAATTTTCACAACTCGAGGGAGTCAAAAAATGTGCTTCCAAATAATCTGATGATGCAAGACCCAAAGACTGTGCCACTTCTTGCAAACCTGAACTTGCCAAAATTTGAAAATCTTCAAAAACTTCTAATTCAGATGCATTTGATGGTGAAGAAGCCAGCACAGGTGTATCCGTTGTCAGCCTGTAATTGATGTCCTGAGGTACTAGGGAATTTTGAAACTGATGAAAAGAGGGAGGACAGGGAGGATGAATACCAAAACCTTCAGTGAGATGAAAAGAAGAAAGAAGTGTAGGAGGAGAGGAAATCTGCTGCAGAGAAGAATCCAGTCTAGGGGAGATGTCAGATAAAAAGCTCATATTATCTTCATGAGGTTTATCTAGACAAAACTTCTGTGAGCTAAGGAATCTCCTAGACCCACTCAAAGGTGGGTCCTGAAGAGGAAATCTGGGAAGAGACCCCGACTCAAAGGAAATTTTGTTTCCTTGGCCAAGCTGTAGGCCAAACTGTTTGGGAGATGCAAGAGAACCAAAAAGACAACTGCTCTGAGGAGGTATGCTGGGAGTAGAGAGGGAAGCAGAACAGGTTCTGTCAGCAGCCTGGAAAGGGAGTGAACCAGAAGCAAACGTGGAAACAGACAGGCTTTGTGGTATAGCTTTCATTGATGATATTTCAAATCCTGCTCGTAAAAGTGAATTCATCAATGGCTTTCCCAGACTTTCCACTTCAAAATCTTCAGAAACTTCCAATTTAGGCATCTTAATTTTTTTTTTTTTAGCCAAACGTTTATGTGATGGTTCTTCATTCCATTCAGAGGATGCTGAAAAAGGCTGACCAGATGGGAGAATTATTCATGTAAAAGAAAAACAGAATAAAAAGAACAAACAAGAAAACATTCTTTCCAGTAGTCAATCAATTGTTGTCTCAAAGCATGATTCCAGAATCAGGATCACCAACATATTCGATATATTCAAAATCATTTATGCAAAACACTGTAATTTTTTTTTGGGGGGGTGGGTACCAGGGATTGAACTTGTGGGCACTCAACCACTGAGCCACACACCCTGGCCCTATTTTGTGTTTTATTTAGAGACAAGGTCTCACTGAGTTGCTTAGCACCTCACTGTTGCTGAGGCTAGCTTTGAACTCACAATCCTCCTGCCTCAGCCTTTAGAGCCACTGGGATTACAGGCGTGCACCACGACACCCGGCTTTAAACACTGCAATTTATAAATTTGGAATCTGAGACCTGGAGAGAATATCAGCAGTCAATACACAGAAAGATCTTTCTCTCTTTGTTCTTAGAATCACAAATTTTAAATACTCCTCATTTTACAGATGAGAAACTAAGAACCACAGAAGTGACTTGCCCAAGATTTTACAATAAGTAGTAATTGCGGTCTGTAAATTAGCCTTAAAATAAGCTAGAATTTGAAATAAGTTACTCTAGTCTTCTTTTTTGGTGCTAGGGATTGGACTTGGGTGTTTTACCTCAAAAGCTACATCACAAGTCCTTTTTATTTATTTTTTATTTTTATTTTTTCTGGTTTAACCAGTTCTAGTTTGTGGTATCCTTTTTATTTTTTAATTTTGAGAGAGGGTTTCATTAAGTTCTTGAGGGTCTCTCCACATTGCTGAGGCTGGTCTCAAACTCATGACCTTCCTGCCTCAGCCTCCCAAGTATCTGGGATTACAGACATGTGCTACCATGCCTGGCTTCTCAAAGACCCCTTTTAATAATTATAGCTAACATGTATTAAATACCTGTTATGAGCCAGAAATGTTATGGAGCTGCCTATAATCCCACTAACTCAGGAGGCCGAGACATGAGGATCACAAATGCAAGACTAGCCTCAGCAATTTAGTGATGTCCTAAGCAAGAAAAGGGGTGGTGGTGGTGGGGGAGCCGGGGAATGTAGCTCAGTGGTAAAGTGTTCCTGGGTTTTCAATTGCCATAACTTAAAAAAAAAAAAAAGAAGAAGAAGAAGAAGAAAAAAAGAAAGAAAAAGGAAATGCATTATGATGTCATTTTTCTGCATTCCACATCAGTCCTGAGATAAGTTTTATTAGTTTGAAAAGCTCTAATGCGAAATGTGTCATATTTCAGATATTTTTCTCTCATTTTAGAATATTTGCATATATATAATATATATATATTTGCATATATAATATATATATATATATATATATATATATATTTGGGAACCAAATCTGAACACAAAATTCATTTCTGTTTATGTTCACCTTATACATGGCCTGAAGGTAATTTTATACAATATTTTTAGTGCACCTGTGTTTTCACTGTGACTTGGCACATGAGGTTAGGTGTGACATTATCAACTTGTGGAGCCATGTTGGTACTAAAATTTTTTTGGATTTTTGAAGCATTTCATTTTTCCAGATTGGGAATGTTTAACCTGTATAATGCCCATTTCCTAAAATTAGGGCATTTAAGAGAAGTTTAGGTCACACAGGTGCTGGGATTCAAGCATTCTGGCCAATAGTGTCTATGGTATTAACCACTAGATTTTACTTTCAATTACCTAGGGTTTTTGTGGGGGAGGAGGGGTGGTACTGGGGATTAGACCCAATGGCACTCTTCCACTTGAGCTACATTCCTAAACCTTTTTATTTTTTAATTTTGAGACAGGGTGTCACCAAATTGCCATGGCTGGCCTGGAACTTTTGACTCTCCTGCCTCAGCATCCCCAGTTATTTAGATATATTACAGCTCCCCAGTTATTTATATATATTAAAGGTATATACCACTATGCCCTGCTTTAATTATCTACTTTTTTGATCTTTTCCAACTTGAAATGAAATCACATGGCAACAAATGAAGTTAAGTACCTTTTCATGTTTAAGAATCCTATTATAACATATTTGATGATGATAATAATAATAAATGACTATGTTATTGATTATGTTTGTACTTCACAATTACTTTAGACTGTACTGTTACTTATTTAAAACAAACAAACAAACTGCTGAGTTGGGCATGGTGGCTCATGCCTGTAATTCCAGGAGGCTGAGGCAGGAGGATTGCAAGTTTGAGGCAAGCCTGTGTAATTTAGCAAGGCCCTAAGCAACTTAGTGGGACCCTGTCCCAAAAAAGGGCTGGGGACTTAGCTCAGTGGTAAAGCTCCCTGGATTCAATCCCTAGTATACATACAAAAAAAAAAAAAAAAGAATTAATTAAAAAAAATTTTTTTAAAAGACTACCACAGGCCATGGGGGCATATGTCTATAATCTCAGTGACTGGGCAGTCAGGCAAGAGGATCACAAATTCTAGGCCAGACTAGCAATTTAGTGAGACCCTGACTCAAAATAAAAAATTAAAACTGGGGATGCAGTTCAGTGGTAAAGCACCTCTGGGTTCAATATCTAATACCCCAAATTAAAAATAATACAAAAGTAAAAAACAGACTACTGTAGCTGTGTGCACTGGTGCACACCTATAATCCCAGCAACTCTGGAGGCTGAGGCAAGAGGATCACAAGTTTGAGGTCATCCTGGAAACTTAGCAAGGCCCTGTCTCAAAAAATAAACAAAAAGCTCTAGGGACGAAGCTCAGTGGTAGATCATCCTTGGGTTCAATCCCCAGGACCAAAAAGTAAAAAAAAAAGACTGTTGTGAAATAGTATACCGTGTTTGACCAGCAGCAGCCTTATACATCTGTTTACATCTCTGGGCTGCATCTAAAGGCTGCATTCAGTGACTGGGACCTAGACTTAAAGAGTTCATAAAACCATGAAATCACCTAATAACATGCTGCCTTAGATATCTCCATTCTTATGCAATAAATGATTGTATTTGGTAATTATCATTTACCTGTGGCATGTTAGCCTCTGGTTGTTCCTCCTGCCAACTCACATACGGCAAAAAGTCTACATCTTCTTTGGCAATAAGTTCAGGAATATTTGGAATATTAGGAAAAGGTGAGTCGTTACCATCCTATATTGAATCACAATTGGGTTAAATTTAAAAGGATATTATCAAATTAAATGATTATCACACATTGTAAAGACCTGCAGACATTGGGTTTGGAACATATGGGTGTATGAAGCAAGAAAAAGAGACAGCTGACAGGCTCATGCGAGAAGATTTCCTCTTTATAGAGCATTCACTGGGTGCTGTGCTTTACATATTTTTCCTCTTATGAAGGAGAAAGGGCCTCCCATGGGTAAGGGAAATCTAGGTTTTTTCTATTTTTTTAGAGTCTTACTTAGATTAATAAAAGATGACAAGTGCCAAAATGTAATAAAACTGTAGTATATTTTTAAAGTATACAAGTAGCTAATTAATAACTATAACATTAAAAATGCTGAGATATTCTCTTTATTTAGAGATATGTTGTTTATGAGAGATCATCATAAGTCCTAGACTGAAGCATCTCCTACTGGAGGCATTGGCTCTGAGGCCCACTGGCATCGTCACCAAGAATCAGAACAAGAAAGTCTTTATTAATGTGTACAAATAAAACAGTTTAGCCTTCAGTTAACAATAATACATACCCTTTTCTCAACTGCCACAAAGCTTGTATATTGTGTTATAAGAGAGTTTTCTTTACTGAGTTTAATAATCAGAGATTTCAAGATTTGTTTCTTCATCTAGAATAGAATAAAACAAATAAAACCACACCCTGTTTTATTTCTGTTTAGCTATATACAATCAATTAAAAGAGTATTAAATAATCTGAAAAGGTGTTTTTCTATGACAAGTAAATCATTTTATAATTAGTATTCAAAGTAAATATCAAGTCAGGATCCTGTCTAAATATGTTAGGTAGGTAACTCAACATTTCCTATGAAATGGGATCAAGTGACTTAGCAAAGTTACAGTAAAACCAATTCACATTTATATAGCTCTCCATAATTTACAAAAAGCTCTCATACATAGAGAGCTTCCTCATTCTCTCACAAGCAGTCTGTAGCTCCTATTGTAAAGCTGAGGAATTGCAGAGGCAGAGTGACTTGCTCAGAATTGTTCAAGGCAGGACTGGTTGGTTGCCCTCGGAGATCAAAGTCAAGTAGGATACAAAGCAGTCAAAAACAATGGCAACAGAAGACAATTTGCCACCTACTGTGACTGTCAGCAAGACTATCCAGGTCCTGAATGATACACTGGCATCTTCTTTTGGGATGTGTTCAATATTAATGCCCATATAAGATCATAGTCTCTGAGGGACCAGCAGCCTGTCATGGTGGCTCCCTGGGAGGAACCTTCAGCCAGGGACCTCATCTGTACAGTAAGGAGAGGGCCAGGTGGGCTTTTGCTCTGCCTTGCATCTTTAGGTAGCTTACCCACCATCCTGCCCCTGGGCTTCTTCATTAAAATGGAAATAGTAACGCAACAAATGAGATCCAAAATGACATCTACTAAGGGCACTTAGTGTTCTCTAAGCCCTTCTCCAAACTCTTTCTCACAGGCAGATCACAGAATTCTCAGGAAATGACTTAAATTAGTTCTTTCATTAATTCATTCAACAAACATTCATGGAGCAACCTACATCTGTTCTAGGCATAGATGTTACAAGTACTGTGATGAATGTCCCTGACACCATATTCTTCTCTATCCAGCTATCTTCACTTTACATTTCCATGGGTAAATCAATTTAAGAATGATCTAAAACAATGCATAAAGGTTTTTACTAGGAAAAGAACAAACCTCATGGCTGGTTTCATTCTCGTGGAGAATGCCATCTTCATAATCTCTGATCACAGCTCTTGCTGCCAGCTTGTGAATCATCTGTGTTTACACATCCATGGGGAAAAAAAAAGATACAAATGATTTGTAATTAAATACTTACATAGACTACCATATAAAAAACTTCAGAATAATAATTTACATTCAGCAAATTCACTCCTTTTAACTATACAATCTTATGAGTTTTATCAAATGAATACAGCTAGGTGACCAGCACCAAAATGAAGATACAGAATATTCCCTTCCCTCTAGGAAGTTTCCTTGGGCCCCTTTGCAGTCACCCCCAGCTCTGCCAACCACCCATCTGATTTCTGTCCCTAGTGTTTGCTTTTCCTGTACAAGGTCATTTTGCTAATGTAACTTATTTCAAAATTTTATTTGTTTGTTTGTTTATTTATTGTATTAGGGATGGAATGCAGGGAACCTTACCACTAAGCTAGATCCCAATCTCTTTTTAATTTGAGACACAGTCTTATTAAATTGCCCAGGCTGGCCTTGAATTTACAATCCCTCCTGCTTCAGAATCCCAAATTGCCAGGATTATAGGTGTGACCATCATGCCAATCTATTTCAAAACTTTAAAACTACTCTTCTTCTACAGGAAGAGCCAGCCAGGTGTCAGGATGTCTACCTGCAAACGGTCTCCACCAGATTGGAGGCTCTGGGATGTACACAGTGAAGTGGAACTGATCTTAAACGGCAACGTCTGCTATCCATAATTCCAACTCTTATGACTTTGTTATTGATAAGGCCACCATTCACAGAGGAAGAACAACTTTAAATACTGTGATTTTAGGGAAGAAGACTTCTTCCCAAGTAAGATTCTTTTACCTAATTTCATTCTTAGATCCAATTTTTAAAGCAATATAGAGATTTCCCTAAGTTCTATCAAATAAAGTTTATGAGTCTATTCTTTTGGGCTAAGCTCTTATGTTAGGCCCCAAAAGACCAGATAAAAAATCAAAACACAATCATTCATGCTAAAGGTCTGTCAGCAAACTGAAACTAAGTCATCATCTGACCTTTAAATTAACCATGAAAAATCAAAGATGCCAGTTCTACAAATAGGACAGTATCAATTAGCATGATAACGAAGTTCCCTGTTTTAATCCTTCCAAACATGGTGACTTGAAATCATCTGATGTTAACCAATCAGTTATTTTTCTATTGTCATGGAATAAAATAAAAGTGGAGTAGCATTGGTTCAGGGCACTTAAAAGAAAATTGAAAGCCACTGTTAAATCAGGTCTCAGATCCATCCACAGCTGAATCTGGACTACAGTTTTCTGAAACATTGTTGTTCCCCAACAATGTATTGAGGATTGGACTCAGAGGTCCCCACCACTGAGCCACACCCCTGGCCCTTTTTATTGTTTTGAAATGGGATCTCACTAAATTGCTGAGGCTGGCTTCTAATTTATGATCCTCCTGCTTCAGCCTCCCGAGCAGCTGGAATTACAAGTGTGTATCACCATTGCTCATTGACTTTGCTAACATGTGCAATGGACCGCTTACTCCTGTCAATCTAAAATAAAGTCAGTCTAGTCTAGAACAAAGACTAAACACAGATTCAAAGAGATTTTACAAAATGATGGCTGTCTTAATGGCTTAAACTGCAAGAAGGTTGGTAATCACTTGTTAGGAATTATAATGGTGACTGGCAAAAAATAAGCTGCTTTGTAATAAAGGGACAAAGTGTGGTCTTAATCTCTGGGTAGTTTGGGAGAAGTGGTCCATTGTACAGAAGGTCCACAGAAGTTAGCAATTTTTCAAAGGTCAACTTGTACCCAGGGTGGGAACATATACAGCCCAGTTCAAACATTTAGTTGTAGACATTGATGCTCCCAACATTTGTATAATGCATCTCATTATACAAATACTCCCATAAATAACAAACAACATAAATAGCATACATAGTTTAAAATTTTCAAGGTGGAACTATAGTGGACTCAGTACTAATACACATAATGCAAAATTTTCAGTGATAATTTATAATATTGTAGCATAATAAGAAATACATATCTTGGTCATGTCCCTGGTTCTGGGTGAGGTAGGACAGAAGAAATAAGGATAGGCAGAAAGAAGACAAACATGAAAGAAGGTCCATAGCTTTAAATCTAAAAACTCCATAGATACCCTCACCTTCTACCCCTAGGCCTCAATTCTTTTTTTCTTTTTCTTTTTTTGGTACTGGGGATTGATCCCAGGGGCTCTTAACCACTGAGCCACATCCTCAGCCCCAGGCCTCAATTCTTAAAAGGTCCAATAAATGGAGGCTTGCTTGTACCTCAGTGGCAGAGCATTTGCCTAGCACCTGGGAGGCACTGGGTTCAATCCTCAGCACCACATAAAAAAAATAAATAAAGGTATTATGTCCATCTACAACTAAAAAAATACTTAAAAGGTCTAATAAATCTTTGAGTATTTTAAGTCAGTTAGTTAGTGCCTATATACCTTGTGCTTATAAAATACATTTTTTAGACTAATTCAGAGAAGCATTTTAATTCTTTTTTGGTTTATTCTCATTTGAAACTTTTTAATTCTTGACATTGTTAGAAACTTGTGATAGTTATACAGTCCAAGGGCTATTAAGTAGATAAATTAACCTAAAGATTTTGAGAAGAACCAGATCACTGTGATCTGCTCTGTGTTCCACCCTTGTATGCATCTCATGTCCACCATTTATTAAAGTGTCCTTTTAAAAAAAAGAAAGCTGAGACCTCAAAATCGTGTTTCACTCTGAGGCACCCATACTCTGTCCCCTTTTGAATGCATATCCTACTGTATTGCTTCCTTGCTTGAATAAATCTCTTAATTTTCCTAAATAAATATCTGCTTGTTCCTCCTTTGAGGTGTCCTGAAATTCCCTTCTGAAGTGTAAGTCAAGAACTTGCCAGGGCCACATTGTGGTTCCCCTCTTCTGAGGATCTCATTGGACCCCATGGATGGGATATATTTCTTCAAACCCTTGTAATAAAATCCTTATAAGAGCATAGGAGCATTCATTGTTACATTTGGGTTTCTTGTTGGCTCCTTAAATAGCTCCAGAGCGATAAAGGTAAAAGGAGCTTCATTTGTTGATGTTGTTGCTCATTTGTTTTTAGTACTGGGGATTGAACACAGGAGCAGTCTACCTCTGAACTACCTCCCCAGTCCTTTTCTAATTTTATTTTTTAAAATATTTTCTTTTAGTTTTTGACAGACCTTTATTTTATTTATTTTTTTTAGAGAGAGAGAGAGGTGAGAGAGAGAGAGAGAGAGAGAATTTTTTAAAATTTTTTTTATTTTTAGTTTTTGGCGCACACAACATCTTTGTATGTGGTGCTGAGGATCGAACCTGGGCCGCACGCCTGCCAGGCGAGCGCGCTACCGCTTGAGCCACGTCTCCAGCCCAGGAGTCTTTTTTTAAAAAATATTTATTTTAGTTGTAAATGGACACATTACCTTTATTTTATTTTTATATGGTGTTGAGGATCGAACTCAGTGCCTTCCACGTGCGAGGCGAGTGCTGTACCACTGAGCTACAATCCCCGCCCTTTAGGAGTCTTTTTTAGGAAATAAATTCCTAAACCTACATGATGGAGAGTTGGGCCTACATTTTCTTCTAGTAGGTGCAGGATCTCTGGCTTTTTTGTTATTTATAACAACTGATTTTTAGTTAACTAGATGATTTTGGGGAAATTCCTAAGAATGGGGCCTGGTTACCCAAACTGTAATTAGAGGGTTGGAACTTTAAATCCCACTTTATAACCTCTAGGTAGGAGAGTTAATTATCTGAAGAATGATTTAATCAATCATGCCATTGCAATAAAGCCTGCATTAAAAACTCCAACTGAAGGGGTTCAGAAAACTTCCAACCAGGTTCACATTCACATGTAGGAAGGGTACACCCTCAACTTCATGGAATCAGAAGCTCCTATGCTTGGGATTTTTTTTTTTTTTAATATAGCAGGAATTGAATCCAGGGGTGCTTAACCTCTGAACCACATCCCAGCTATTTTTATTTTTTATTTTGAGACAGGGTCTCACCAAGTTGCTTAGGGCCTTGCTAAATTGCTGAGGCTGACTTTGAACTTGTGATTCTCCTGCCTCAGCCTCCAGAGTCACTAGGATTACAGATGTGGGCCACGGTATCTGGCTCTGTGCTTGGGATTCTTACAGATACTGCCCTATGTTCCTCTTTCTCTTGCTTCATTTTTATCATTTAAAAAAATTTTTTTAGTTGTCAATGGATCTTTTAGCCCTCATTTTTATCATTTATAACATCCTTCTTTAATGTTAAATATAATTTATAGGAATATATTGTTTTGGACTATGCTCTTGCACTGGGCCCCTATAGGCCAGATTAAAAATAAAAATGGGATCACTCATGCTAAAGTTCCATTTCTAATGGAAGCTAAACTGTTAAATAACTTTCCAGGAAACTAGGAGAAATGAGAGATAATAATCAAATTTCCCAAACAGGCCAGTTTCATTCAGCATAATAATGAAGTTCTCTGTCTTAATCTATACACAAATAAACACAAGTGAACTAATTAGTTATTTTCTATTGTTTTTTCTCCCTGTTCCAGACATATAAGAAATTTAACTTTTCATTTGGATGTTAGGATTGAACTCAGGGTTTTGCACATGTTAAGCATGTATACTCTAAACCCTGAGCTGCATACCTAGCCCCAGGAAAGAAAATTTGAAATTGTTACCCAGAGTACTACCTCTAGTAATATAATAGTGGTCCACTTTAAGCTTTGAATATAGCCCTTGCTGCTCTACCACTGCACTTATTATCATTATTATTTTTGAGGGGGGGTACTGGGGACTGAACTCAGGAGCACTCGACCACTGAGCCACATCCCTAGCCCTATTTTGTATTTTATTTAGAGACAGGGTCTCACCGAGTTGCTTAGCACCTCGTTTTTGCTGAGGTTAGCTTTGAACTTGACATCCTCCTGCCTCAGCCTCCCAAGCTACTGAGATTACACGCAAGCACCATTGCACCTAGCCACTGCACTTATTTTTTTAAAAAGAGACCTGTTTCTTTCTCCTGGCTCCTCCCTAATCTCTCCTCTTCCCTGATCTCAGGGAAAACAGGATTGCCTTTCTTCTTCATCCTAGGCAGTTATCTGTCCTTGAGCAAACATCCACCATAAGAAGGAAGTAATCTAGACTTTGGGGAAGGCACCAGAAGATCTCAGAAATGACTATCTCCCAAAATGAATTACAACTTCAACAGAGAAAACATGGAATATAGCCTTTGAATCACCTCTTTAAAAGCCCTCTGGTTTCCTAGATAGGCAGAATCATACAGCCTCTGGGACAGAAGACCTCTGTGCTTCTCCTTTGCTAGCAAAGCAATAAACCTTTTTCCTTTTGCTCAAAACCATGTCCTTGTTATTGGATTGGCACTGGGGACAAGGACAAAGACTGATTACCTGCCTGATATTGTTTATCTGTCCCTACCTAATCTTGTTTATATTAGAGGAGAGGAATTTCCTTGTCAGTGGACTAGTCAAAACTGAGGAATCAAAGATGGCTGTCTGAGTGACTACCAGACAACCTTTAACTTCATTATAATCTAATTCCTATAGTGACATTCGACCAATGCCATAACAGGAAACACCAGACCCGAGTTCCAGAAAATCTCTGCCTGTTCCAGGAAAAGATGTGAATATTCTACTCCTTTACTAACCTTCCCCTTTATTTCTTTTCCCCTCTATCTTTGTTCATTTCTGCTTTCTTTAGCCCTTATCTGTCTATAAAATTAATCTTTCCTGCTCAGCGCATTGAAATACTTATTCTATTTCATGAACACTTCTGTGAACTGTTATGGCAAATTACTGAGCCTAAGAAGGACTGTGGGAACCTCTAACTTGAATCCAACTCAGACATTGGATAACATGAGAACCCACCACTTGTGACTGACATTTGAACTGGGGTGGTCCTGTGGGACTAAGCCCTTACTCTTTTGGCCTGAGCAGATGGTGTCTGAATTGAATTGAATTTTAAAGACATACAGCTGGTACTAAGAAACTAGTCAGTGTGTGAGGGGGAAAAAACCCTACATCTGGAGACTAGAAGTATTGAGTAGAAAGGAAACAGGAGCTATTTCTTTCATAACTCCTTTGCTTTTAATATAAAAATGTAAAAAAAAAACATTTTAAATATATGATGTGGTTTACTCTCAGTCTAGCACTGTTATAATTAACATTTTAAGTAACTCAAGGGACCAGTAGCACTGAACTTTTATTGAGTCATGAACATGTTTGAGAATCTCCCTATAAAAATTTTCACATAAAATGCCATATTCTATTGCAGTTATTCATAGCCATAGGGATATATACCCATAGGGATATATCCAGACTCCAGAATCCCAGATGAAGAGCCACTGAAGGGAAGTGATCTCATTTATACAGATATCCACCCTCCAAATCGTGTGCTGATATATCAACCCAAAACTATAACAAAGAAAGTATGTGGAGCTTGTATATGAAAATATAATAACTATAGAGGGTGCTTCTTCTTTCTTTCTTTTTTTAACTATAGAGGTTTTTTTTAAAAAGTTTGTTTTGTTTTGTTTGTGGTGCTGGGGATTGAACCCAGGGCCTCACACATGCTAGACATGCACTTAAGTCCTGAGCTACACCCCAGCCCCATAGTTCAGGTTGTAAACCTTACCGTCCCAGTTGTTTTCTGAAGCTCTGTAGTTGATACCATTGTACAAAATTCCTTCTCTTGAATTAGTGCATACAGAGTTGCCTGAAAGGGGAAAAACATTAGTTCTTCATTAGCTTTTCTGTCACAGTATCTTGGTTACTATGTGATTAGTGACATCCTCTCCCCTCTCAATGGAAATGAAAATCCTCCCAACTATGTTCCCAAAAGGGAAAAATCTGCCAGTGAGAGAGAGACATAAGAAAAAAAAAAAAAAAAAAAAAAAATATATATATATATATATATATATATGCAAAATATTTTGTTTTATCCCTGGTATAACAAAATGTGTTTATTCTTACCTGTGTACAATGAGGAATAAATCCATAGACAAGAAGTCTATCATTATGGAACAAGGATGGCACTTGGGCTGGAGCCTGCAGGGCCTTGGGTGCATTTGTACTAAGTTGCTGCCATTTAACAGAGACAGAGTGGCAACCTGGGGAACATATCCTGGTCATTTGGTCTTTTACCTTTAATAAAAGAAGAATTATTTCTCTTTTAATGTTACATCCCCAAAATTATAATGTAACACTTAAAGTTTACTTTTTCTTCCTTGGAGATTTTGTAGTTTTTTGGTTTTTTCTTCCTTTTTCCTGATATAAAGTACTTTTCCAAAGAGATTTTATATAGAATTTTTAATAATAGCATAATTGCATCATTTAAATTTACATCATTAAAATTATTCCATTAGCTAACTACGAATACACAACTTTGGTAAGAGTAGATTCCAGTTATAAAAACTAGTTCTACAAAAGACTTGAAAGGCATTTCTCCAAAAAAGATATGTAATTTGCCAGTAAGCACATGAAAAGATGCTCAACATAACTAAACATCAAGAAAATACTGGCTAGGCATGATGGTGCATGCCTGTAATTCCAGTGATCTGGAGGCTAAAGCAGGAGGATTGTTTGTTTAAAGCCAGCCTCAGCAACTTAGTGAGGCCCTAAGCAACTCAGCAAAACCCTGTCTTTAAATAAAAATATAAGAAAGGGCAGGGGTGCTGGGGATGTGGCTCAAGCGGTAGCATGCTCGCCTGGCATGCTCAGGGCACTGGGTTCGATCCTCAGCACCACATAAAATAAAATAAAGATGCTGTGTCCACCGAAAACTAAAAAATAAATATTAAAAAATTTCTCTCTCTCTCTCTCTCTCTCTCTCTCTCTCTCTCTCTCTCTCTCTCCCTCCCTCTCTCTCTCTCTCTTTTTCTCTTAAAAAAAAAAAGAAATAAAAAAAGAAAGGGCAGGGGATATGGTTCAGTGATTAAGCGCCCCTGGCTTTAATCCCTAGCACACACACACACAAAAATAAAAAGAAAAGAAAGAAAATGCTAATCAAAACCACAATGTGATATAACTTCACACCCATCAGCAGGGCTATTAAAATCCCCAAAAAATAAAATAATGAGTATTTGAGGGTCAGGGGTATATAGCTCAGTGTCTATGCCTGGCATAGACAAAGCCCTGGGTTTGGTTCTCAGTATTTCAATGCCTGCCCTCCCCAGATAAGTACTGGAGAATTGAAATCCTGGTAAATTGTTTCTGGGAATGTGAAATGATATATCTGCTGTAGAGGACAGAATGGAAGATCTTAAAAAAATTAAACAGAGTTACCATATGATGAAGTAATTTCATTTCTGAGTATATACTCCAAATTGAATACAGGGACTCAAATGCCAATGCTCACAGTGGAAAAATTCACAACACCAAAGAGGAGAAATAACATGTCCATTGATGGAAAAACAAAATGTGGTGTATATGGAATATTATTCAGCCTTAAAAAGGAAAGAAATTCTTCACATGCTATAATATAGATGAATCTTTAAAACATAATGCTAAATGAAATATACCATATACAAATGGACAAATATCTTACAGTTATATAAGATACAGAAAGTAGAAGAGAGGTTAGTGGAAACAGCAGAGGAGACAATGTGGAATTATTTCTGTTTGAGATGATGAAAAAGTTCTGGAGGTGGATAAATGATGATGACTGCACAGCACTGTGAATGTACTTAATGCCAGTGAACTATACACTTAAAAATGGCTAAAGGACTGAGATGTAGATCAGTGGTAGAGTGCTTACTTAGCATGTGTGAGACCCTGGGTTCCATCCCCAGCCAGAGGAAGAAAAGGAGGGGAGAAGGGGGGGATTAAAGTGATAAACTTTATGTAATATTTTGCCACATTAAAAAGTAAACCAAGGGCTGGGGATATAGCTTAGTGGTAGAACACTTGCATACCATGTGCGAGGCCCTGGGTTTGATCCCCAGTGCTGGAAAAAAAAAAAAAAAAAAAAGAAATCCCAGAAAATGTATCTATTGGGAATTGGTTCAAGGATCTCCTAGGACACCAAAATCTGCAGATGTTCCAGTCCCTTTTATAAAATGTTGCAGTATTTGTATAGTACATTCACATATTCTCAATATATTTTAAATAATCTCTAGATGACATTTTTTATTTTTCAACAGGGTCTCACTAAGTTGCTAATGAGTAAGAATAGTCAATGGTTAGTAATCAGAAGTGTTGGGCTCCAACTGAGGTCTTGTTCAAATGCAGAGACCACACAAGGAGTCTAACTGGTAGAAATATTAATGGGCACCATCAAGGCCTATTTCTAAAGTAAAAATCCATGAGGCTCACCTGTGAGAATACTTTAGCCAACTCCTCTGTCCTGGAGAAGTGGTAAAATGGAAGGTGAGAGTGAACCCAGATGGGAGTTACTTTGAAGGATTAAAATTCAGGCTAAAGGAAACAACCAATAGCCTTGACACTTTTCAATGCCTGGTTAACAGATTTTGCTCCATAGTGTACCCAAAACCATATATGCCCCTAAGCTAGCACACCAAAGTAGGTTTTTCTGATATTTGGTCCCCTCCCACATCTTGTGAGTTTTCTTTCTTCTCACTTAAAATCCTACTCTGTTTACTCTTCCTTTCTGCTATTGTCCATGGATTTTATTCCTCAAATTTGTGAGACAAGAACCCAGAAGGAAACTGGTGAAGCAGGGACTCTTGTCTCATCTCAAAACTCCAGTTTCAATAAGGCTGGTCTGGAACTTCTGATTCTCCTGCCTCAGCCTCTTGAGTTGCTGGGATTACAGGGTTTTGTATAATTATAGGATTACAGGATTATATGGTACATTCCAGGCCAGCCTTAGCAATTTAGCCAGACGCTATCTCAAAAAATAAAAAGGGCTGGGGATATAGCCTAGCTATAAAGTGTCCCTGGGTTCAATTCCCAGTACAAAAAAAAAAAAAAAAAGGAGGGCTGGCTCTGTAGCTCAGTGGCAAAGCACTTGCCTAGCATGCATGAGGCACTGGGTTCAATCCTCAACACCACCTAAAAATTAAGAAATAAAATAAAGGCATTATGTCCATCTACAGCTACAAAAATAAAAAATAAAAAGGAGAAATCCAACAATTAGGAGGATGGTATGATTAAGTGATCACTCTGTTCTTGCTAGTTACAAAATGAGTACTATCTGAAGATTGGGGCTCACTTTGGTAGCTTTTGCTTCTTTACAGCTGCCCTATCTATTCATGAAAACATGGAAGATACTGTCAGACATGTAAGAATATAATATTTCTGCATGTAAACATAAGACTAGAGATAAGATGTTTAAAAAACATACCTGTTTTTTCCAACTATGTTTGGATTTTGAGTTAAAATATTCAAAAACTCCAGCACCACACTGAGACAAAGTCCTTAGGACATGGCGATTTGCTGTAGAACTGATCACATTTCACGTTTTAGTTTCAAGAAATCTTGCACACATTTTAAAGTACATGTTAACAATGTTGACAAAGCTTAATAGAAGAGACATTATATGAAAAAGAAGTTACTTTTCTATAGCTAAAGTTAAAGAGATAAAATGGGGTCAGGGCATAGCTCAGCTGTAAAGTGCTTGCCTAGCATGCACAAAGCCTGGGTTCCATCCCCAGTGCTTGAAAGAAAAGAGAGAGAGAGAGAGAGAGAGAGAGAGAGAGAGAGAGAGAGAGAGAGAAAGAAGAAGAAGGAGGAGGAGGAGGAGGAGGAAGAGGAGGAGAGGGGAGGGGAGGGGAGGGGAGGGGAGGGGGAAAATAAATGATAACAGACAGAAGGAAATATCTGAAGGTTTGCTTAATTTAAGCTTTCATGTATAGAGGACTTATTTATTTTTTACAGTAGTAAAAAAAAAAAAAATGAAATTCCTGGGCTGGGGCTATAACAGCTGAGTGCTGAGAGCTTGCCCAGCACATGTGAGGTACTGGGTTCAATCCTTAGCACCACATAAAAAAATAAACAAATAAAGTAAAGGCGTGCTGTCCATCTACAACTATGAAAGAAAGAAAGAAAGGAAGAAAGGAAGAAAGAAAGAAAGAAATTCCTGTGTTGGGGATGTGACTCAGTGGTAGAGTACTTGTCTGGCATGCCTAGGCCCTGGGTTTCATTTCCCACACCACCAAAAAATTTTGAAAAGAAAAAAGTAGAAATTCTTCACATCTGTTTTCCAAAGAAACAGCCCTTCCCCTTACCTGAACAATGTGCTGAGGGGAGGGCCTGCTCTATGCATTATCTCAGAATAAAGGTACCTAACAACCATTTGTGGGGTTGTTTCAGGAAGAGCTCAGGTTTCCCACCCACCCTCCACAACTCCCCACCTGGCATGGGATGGGAGCTTTGTATGAATACCAGGAAGCCCACTTTGCTCTGTCATTTCCTTACATGGATGCTACATACCTTAGTACAATCCCATGGAACTAACTATATTTGTAGGGGGTGGGTAATTTCCTAGGAAATGTATAGTAGAGGTTTGAAAATGCAAATATAGTAGCCATAAAAGAGGGAGCAAGGCAACAGGAAATGGGGGCATGGTCCAAAGGGCAGACAACCTCCATCTAGTCCAATTCGCCAGAGGGAACTGTGCCCAGGTTACTCAGGACAAGCTGGACATCTGGGTTGTTGTGTGAAATAATCCAACGAGGCAGGTATTTTCACTTTCACCTTCATTTTACCAAGGCAAGGTTAAATAACTTGCCTGAGATCACAGCTAATGAATGAGTGGCCTACTGGAGTTTTGAGATCCACGCAATCTGGCCCAGAGCCCAGAGCTCTGCCCTGTGCCCTATACAGCTTCTATATACCACTATCAATTTCTAGACTTTCAAAAATCCTGTTCAGGCCAACTAAAAGACCTGCCTGCTAGCTGTCTTTTACCATAGCAACCAGATCTCTGAGACTTACCCCACCCCACAGGTGAACAATCTGGTATGGTGGACATTTCTTTTCACAAGCTGCAATGTTAGACTCTCATTCTGGAGGTGGCCATCAGATATGAGGAGAATGTTTCGTAACCCTTGAGAAGGGTACAGTAAACTTAAATACCGGAGCATTTTCCAGAAGTCTGTGTTGCCCATAGTAGGTGCAGCAGACTGCAGGAATTGAAACAAAAGATCATTTACTCCTTTTTGGATTATACTCACCATTAACTGCAATCATTCACTGAAGCACATCTCCCTTTTTTTTTTTTTTTTTTTGGTAAGAGTTGCTTAACCACTGAGCCAAATCTCCAGCCCTTGACACAGGGTCTCACTAAGGTGCTTAAGGCCTCACTAAATTGCTGAGGCTATTCTTGAATTTGCGATCCTCCTGCTTCAGCCTCTGGAGTCACTGGGATTATAGACATGCCACTACCATGCCTGGCTGAAAAACATCTCCTGGGAGGGTTTAGAGATATATCATTATCAAAAAGATCTTATTCCTAATTCTATATTTGTGAAATAACTATAATTATGTCTTTTTGGTTTATAATTGTGGCATGCATAAATGAAAATATTATCACTTGGCATTTATTTGCTTTTTAAAAATAGTTTTTAGGGGCTGGAGTTGTGGCTCATTGGTAGAGTGCCTGCCTAGCACATGTGAGGCACTGGGTTTTATCCTCGGCACCACTTAAAAAAATAAAAAAACAAACAAATAAATGAAATAGAGGTATTGTGTCCATCTACAACTAAAAAAAATTTTTAAAAGTTTTCAAAGAACTATTACATATATGCAAAGAAATATCTCATCAAAGCACCCCTGGGTTTACCAGCCTTGACTGAGGTGGTGAAATGTCATTCTTAGCTTGTTTCATTTTAAATGAACAAAAACAAGGGACAGAAGATAACTTTCTGAAATGTTAATGCTAGCTGCATTGCATGGTGGGACTGTGGGCAATTTTTCTCTTTATGTTCTTTTTAATTTCCAATTTTCTTTAGTGAGTTTATACACTTTTATTTATTTTATCATTATTATAGGAATACATTGTTATGGTTTGAATGAGCATACCTCTGCCCTCACCCCCTCCACTGCCATGGGTTAAAGGCTTGGTTGCCGGCCTGTGGCATTACTGGGAGGTGACAGAAGCTTTAGGAGGTGTGGCCTAGTGGAAAGTCATTGGGGGTGTGCCCTTGGAAGGATATATTTGTTTCTGGCAGTCATGAGGTAAATAGGCCCCCTATGCCATGAGCTCCTGCCAGTATAAACTATCCCACCGCAGACGTAAAACAAGAGGGCCAGGAGTCCATGGACTAAAAGCTGTGAAAAAACAAGACAAAATAAATACTGAGAATTGATTTATCTCAGGTATTAATTACAGAAATCAAAAGCTGGCTAACACATCTGCCAACATAGAAAAACTTCAGGGGGAATAAGTTTTGGATAATACAACTAAAAGTTTCATAGACAAAAGCTCAGAAAACTGAGGAAGTTTCTCTTACTCACCATAATGAACTCTGTTGACACATCAGTGCTCATGATGTACTTAGGATATGAAAATAACTCCTTGTAACCTGTGTAATAAGATTAGTAAATTAAATATTTACTGGATTGACTATTAACAAACAGTAATCCTACTTTATACCACTTCATACCACTGCTGCTATCACAAAAAATGTTATGTCTTTATGTGCATACTTTGGAGAGTACTATGTGTAATAGTTTCTTTTTGTGTATGACAGTTTCAATGTACAAAAAAACAAAACAAAACAAAAAAACCCAAAAACAAACCCAGGGCTGGGGTTGTAGCTCTGTGGTAGAGTGTTTGCCTAATTTGTGTGAGGTACTTGGTTCGATCCTTAGCACCACATAAAAATAAATAAGTAAAATAAAGGTATTGTGTCAATCTACAACTAAAATATATAAATTTTAAAAACCCACCACAGTGTTCCTCTACATAATATATTCCAAAGCAAACTATGCACTATAGTTTGCAAAATGTTCTAAGTCAAATTCCATGTGTAGATTTCTGCCTTGCCTTTGCAAAGCAAGGTATGGGTGTGTTGCAATGGTACTAGCAGCTTAGTCCTGGAAGGATACAACCTCCATCCATGCCTTTTGCATGCCTATTTGACCGCTACCCCCAGCAGAACAGACCCTAGCTCCATTGTAAAGGACCTTCTGCTGAGTGACACAGAAGATAAGAATTAATGGGATAAGATTATCCCCTCACTCCATTCTATGCTCTTTCTTTCATCCCTGCGGTGCCAAAGTGTGTTGACCTGACTCCCTGAGATCATTCCTCACAGGTTTTCTATGATCTACTGATTCTAAATGTCTGTCCTTAACCTTGGGACCATCTTACTCAGCAGAGTAAAGATCTTGCACTCAGTTGAGTAGGTATTAAAAACAAAAGTAATATTTATACTTCATCTAGCATAGATCAAGTCCTATTTTAAATATTTTACATACATTAGCTCAGGCCTTACAACAACACTATGAGACAGTAATTATTACCCTCAGATTGCAGATGAGGAAACTTCGGCACCAGAGTTCCAACATCTTGTTCAGCATGACACATAGAATTTGTAAGTGTCATGGTACACTTTAGTTCTGGACCCAGGAGACCTGGTTCCAAAGTTCTTTTTGTTTGTTTATTTGTTGGTTGGTACCATGGATTGAATCCTGGAGCACTTAACCACTGAGCTACATCCCCAGACCTTTTTTATCTTTTATTTTGAAACAAGTTCTTGCTAAGTTACTTAGCGCTTTGCTAAGTTGCCGAGTTGGCTGTGAATTTGCGATCCTCCTGACTCAGCTTCCTAAATCGGGGATTATAGGCATGCACCTCTACACCCAGTGTTTGTTTGTTTGTTTTTATGGTGGTGTAAATCAAATCCAAGGCCTCACATGTGCCAGACAAGTGCTTTACCACTGAGTTACAACTCTGTCCCTCGGCTTCAGAATTCTTGGGCTTAAGCTTTGTGTTAGGTTATCTCTTGCTCCACAGAGGATGTTCACATTAAGGAAGAAGAACACATTGGGCTGGGGACAAAGTACACTTACCTGTGCCAAATTGTATAATGTTCACTTTTTGCTTCTCACCCACCAAGGATAGTGCATACAAAGCAATTTGCTTGGCTTGCATAAATGTCACACCCTCCATGGAATTGGAACAATCAAGACAAATAATTACTTCGTTCTTGTCAGCCAGGTCAGGGAGGGTAGCATCAAGATTGGGTTGAAAGACAAGCATACAAGCCTGAAAGAAGAAGAAAAGATCTTGGATGGGAGCTTCTTGTATCTTAAATAGGAAAAGATTTACTTGCCAAATTCTAAAACTTTGTAGTAAGGTAAACAAATGGTATGAAAACAAAAACAATAAGATGTATTTAACAACAAGATGACCTACTAGGAGCTCAAAGTAAGACTAAAATGTTAAAGCTGAAGATCCCAACATACAGGACTCTTGAGAAGTCAAGAATCAATAAAGAATACCTGAAAAAACATCATATAGTATTAATGTTATTTGTAAAATAAATAAAATAATATGCTCTTCTCATACACACACTATTTTAAAAGGAATTTAGATGATATTATGATTACTAAAATATGTACAGATAACTTTTATTAATTAACCAATATTTAAAGTACAACTACTATTACAACTTTTTAAGTGAAGAGCAATTCTTTGTTAAAGCTACACAAAATGGTCTTATGGTCATAAATAATTTTTTATTTGTTCTTCTAATATCAAAATTTAAAACACATAAAAAGTACATAGACTAACCAATGTAATATCTGATGATGGATTTAGTTTTTGGTGGGGATTTAGGTAAAAACTACAATCTTGGCCAGGTGTGGTGGTGCATGCTTGTAATCCCAGTCGCTCAGGAGGCTAAGGAGGTGGATCACAGGTTTGAAGCCAGCCTCAGCAATTCAGTAAAGCTGTAAACCTGGTGAGACCCTGCCTCAAAATAAAAAATAAAAAGTGCTGGGAATGTGGCTTAGTGTCTGAGCACCCTGGGTTTAGTCCCTGGTACCACCACCCCCTAACCCCCCAAAACGACAACAACAACAACAAAACAATCTTGCTGGGTATGGTGGTACAGTGACACATGCCTGAAATTCCAGTGGTACAAGAGGCTGAGATAAGAGGATCACAAGTTCAAGGCCAGCCTCAGCAACTTAGTAAGGCCTTAAGCAACTTAGTGAGATTCTGTCTCAAAAAACAGAAAGTATTGGGGATGTAACTCAGTGTAAAGTGCCTCTGAGTTTAATCCCCAGTACCAAAAAAAATAAACAAAAACAAAATGACAATAATAACAAAAACTATAATCTTTGTAGGGAAATAAGCCACATGATGGTTTTGGTAGAAGCCTCAGAAGTTGATCATTCTTTTTTTTTTTTAATTTATTTATTTATTTATTTTTAGTTTTCGGCGGACACAACTCTTTCTTTGTATGTGGTGCTGAGGATCGAACCCTGGCCGCACGCATGCCAGGTGAGTGTGCTACCACTTGAGCCACATCCCCAGCCCAGAAGTTGATCATTCTTGATATAATTTATTTTTAGTTGCAGAATCTTGGAGTGTGAGAATTCATTTTGCAGTGCTAGTTTTTTAGGATTATCAATAATTTCCAAATTAAAATATCCTATTTATTCTGAAATATTTTTCCAACAATGTCTCTTGAAAGTAAGAAGTATCTTACCTCACTTTCTTTCTCTGGATGTTTTTCAACCCACATTCTTGGGAGATATGCAGCAGACAAACTGATGTGAAGAGAAAATCCACTGCTATCTAAGGAGCTGCCTTCCAGGGTGCTAATCACAGCTTTACAGTCTGTGCTCTACAAAGCAAAGAGCCATATGATAAAGTAAATAATGGAATAATACCATATTACCAATTTGCATTTACCTGTCAAGTAGCAAGCCCTTCCATAATTTATATAACTCCATTAAAAAATCAACAATGTGGTGATAAATTCCAAAATTATAAAATGTAGGTTTTAGACCTAGGACCATTATCATATCAGTTACCCTCCTGAAATCCTAGAGTTAATTTAGTTAAGTGTGAGATCATCTTAACTCTGGATCCAAAGATTATAGATCTGTAATTCAGTTGGATCTATCTGGATATAGCAGATAATCAGAGCCTAGAACAGTAAAATAGAACATTCAATAGAAGTCTTAGGATTGTATCTTATTTGTAAATTATATTTTCATGAATATGAAAATATACATGATAAGCTTTAAAATAATGAAGACAACATGGGTAAATTGAAAAATGCCATAAAGTCTCTTCATTCTTGTATACTTACCCCTCTGCAATGTAACTTGGAAGCTCCTCCTACCTGGAGGTGACATCTATTTCTCCACCTTTGAATTGGCTAATGGAGTTGGCCATATGACTTGCTTTGGTCAATGAGACACTGGCAAATGTGATGTAAGCAGGCACTTGAAAAGTGTTTGTGCAATGGGGCTGGCTGGCCCTTTTTGTTTCTACTGGGACTCTTCTACCACTAGGTAAATAACCCTAAGCCACCTTGCTGGATAGGATAATGGGCTACAATGGTCACCATCCTAGCTGACACTGGACCAGCAGTTGTGTGTGTGAGGCTGTTGTATACCATACCGTTCAAGTCACAGAACTGTGAGAATAATAAATGCTTGAGATAAGGTTTTGTTGTGTTACTCAAGCTGATCCCAAACTTTTAGGCTCAAATGATTCTCTTGCCTCATCATTCTAATTAGCTGAGACTATACGTGTGTACCACTATGTCTGGAAATGTATGCTGTTTAAAGCCACAAAGTTCAGGAACAATTTGTTACATACAGCAAAGCTAACTGCTGTGAACGGGGGCTTCTTGTTCAGGATGGAATGTATGAGTTTAATTCTACTCCCTATCAAAATGCTAAGCTTCCCTGAAATTGAAAGGAAGCAATAAAAAAGGCATAAATCCATGAAGATATTTAGATCAGGAAAAAAAAGATGATAGCAGATTAAAGATGTCAGCAAATTTTAGGAAGATAGAAAATTGATGTGATAAATGACTCATCCAGAATGAGGGCTGCTTCTACCAGAGCGCCTATAGAGGGGATGATCATAAGCATTGGGTTCCAGTTATTACTTGATCTCTCACTAAAGGAAATTGGAGATTTATTACCCAGAGAAATCCAACTAAATAGAACCCAAACAAGGAAATGGTAGGCCTAATGGGGCATAGGAGTACAGACTGCTTCATTTAGGGAAATGAAGTGCAAATCAGTATCCTAAAACACGGGCCCCTTAGAGTCACTCTTAACCACCATATTCCATGAACATCCTAGAATTTCTCATTTCTCAGTCCTAAGGATGAATACAGAGGGTCACCCACACATTTGGGAAAAAGCCTCTAACATGAAACATGGAGGTAAGCAAACAAGCCAAAAAGAAGAAAGGAAAAATGAATTCAAAGAAAAGAGACACAAAAAACAGAAAAAAAAAATTAGAAATGTTTTTAGGGAAACAAAAGAGAATAGTACATCCATGAAATATACAAAGTTGCTATAAAAAAGAAATGCTTATAGATCACAAAAAAGCTCTGACAAATAAAAGATAAGAGAACTAAGATTAAAAATTTTAGTAGACTTAGGCATGGTGGTGTAAGCCTGTAATCCTAGTGGTGAGGAGTCTGAGGCAGGAGGATTGTGAGTTCAAAACCAGACTCAGCAAAAGCAAGACACTAAGCACAAGGCACCCAGCAAGACCCTATCTCTAAATAAAATATAAAATAGGGTTGAGGATGTGGTTCAGTGGTTAAAGCCCCCCAGTTCAATCCTTGGTACTAAAAAAAAAAAAGTGGGATATATATATATATATATATATATATATATATATATATATATATATATATATCTCCCAAATCTAGAGGCCACAAGTACAGTTAATAAGAATCACATTAATATGAAATTTCAGAATTCCAGGGATAGAGAGAAGATCTGAAATTCTTATAGAAAAAAATACATGCATCTGTGTGTGTGTATGTATCTATCTAGCTATGTATCTTTTTTGTTTGTTTATTTTTTTGTTAAGTTTTGGTACCAGGGATTGAACCCTGGGGCACTTAATCACTGGGCTACATCCCTAGCCACCCCCCTTTTTTAGTTGGAAACAATACTTTTATTTTATTTATTCCTTTTTATGTGGTGCTGAGGATTGAACCCAGGGCCTTGCACATGTGAGGCAAGTGCTCTACCACTGAGCCACAACCCCAGCCCATCCCTAGCCCTTTTTTTTTAAATTTTTAAATTGATTTAAAAAAATGATAGTGGAATACATTACAATTCTTATTACATACATACAGCACAATTTTTCATATCTCTGGTTGTATATAAAGTATGTTGACACCAATTCATGTCTTCATACGTGTACTTTGGATAATGATGTCTATCACATTCCACCATCCTTGCTAATTCCCTGCCACCTCCCTTTCCCTCCCACCCCTCTGCCCTATCAAGAATTCATCTATTCCTCCCATGCTCCCCCTCCCTACTCCACTATGATTCAGCCTCCTTATATCAGAGAAAACACCCAGCATTTGTTGTTTTTTTTTTTGGATTGGCTAACTTTACTTAGCATTATCTTCTCCAAGGTCATCCATTCACCTACAAATGCCATGATTTTATTCTCTTTTAATGCTGAGTAAAATTCCATTGTGTATATATGCCACATTTTTTTAAATCCATTCATCCACTGAAGGGCATCTAGGTTGGCTCCACAGTTTAGCTATTGTGAATTGTGCTGCTATAAACATTGATGTGGCTGTGTCCCTGTAGTATGCTGTTTTTAAGTCTTTTGGGTATAGACCGAGGAGAGGGATAGCTGGGTCAAATGGTGGTTCCATTCCCAGATTTCCAAGGAATCTCCATACTGCTTTTCATATTGGCTGCACTAATTTGCAATTTGCAGCCAATATTGGGACAGCAATATATGAGTGTACCTTTTTCCCCACATCCTGGCCAACACTTATTGTTGTTTGTCTTCATAATAGCTGCCATTCTGACTGGAGTGAGATGATATCTTAGATTAGTTTTGATTTGTATTTCTCTAATTGCTAGAGGAGATGAACATTTTTTCATATATTTGTTGATTGATTGTATATCTTCTTCTGAGAAGTGTCTTTTTAGGTCCTTGGCCCATTTATTAATAGGGTTATTTGTTAGCTTTTTGAGTTCTTTATATACCCTAGAGATTAGTGCTCTATCTGATATGTGAGTGGTAAAAATTTGCTCCCAGGAAGAAAAAGTAGGCCCTAACCTTCATCATGTGTGATTAGGCCCCAACCTCCTTAATAAGATTCCTATAGCTCAAGAATTAAAACCAAGAATCTGCGGATGTGGTTCTGTGGTAGAGTGCTTGCCTAGCATGTGTGAGGCACTGGGTTCGATTCTCAGCACCACATATTAAAAAAAACAAAATAAATAAATAAAAGGTCCATCAATAACATTGAAAAAAAAACAAGAATCAATAAATGGGATGGAATCAAACTAAAAAATTTCTTCTCAGCAAAAGAAACAATTTATGAGGTGAATAGAGAGCCTAGCCCTTTTTATGTTTTATTTTGAGCAGAGTCAAACTAAGTTGCTCAGGGACTTGCTAAATTGTTGAGGCTGGCTTTGAACTTGTCACCCTCCTGCCTCAGCCTCCCAAATTGCTGGGATTATATGCATGCACTATCATGTCCAGCTGTATTCTGGGAGAAAACGATTTCTAACTCAGGATTTTACATCTCACTAAAGGATCAATTGCAGCATAGAATATCTATTTCCTGAAAGCATGTATACTATCTGTACACTCTTACTCAGGAAAGTAAGTGGATGGTGAGCTCTGCCAAACTGAGGGAAGAAAAAAGATAAAGGTAGGATCTGAGGATGAAGCTCAGTGGATGAACCCAAGGCCTTGGATTCAATTTTCAGCACTGCAAAAAAAAAAAAAAAAAAAGAAAGATAAAAATTAAAAGCCTCCTGCTAGGGTTGGGGATATAGTTCAGTGATCAAATGCTTGCCTAGCATATAAGGCCCTGGATTCCATCTCTGGTAAGAAAAGAAAAGAAAATTTAACAAAAATTAAAAAAATAACTAAATAAATAAATACCCCCCCACACACACACACACCAAGGGAGAACAATAAAAGGATGCACATTCCTAGCATTAGTCAAGCTGGGCTACATAGTAGGAGTGGGAGACTAGAGGGAGGGAAGGTGAAGAAAAAAGAAAGCAAATGGATTTTCTTTAGTATTTGCCGTGTGAAAAATAATATTGAGAGAGACTAGAAATAAAATAAGTGAAAAGGATAACTTTTTTAAAAAAGAAAATGCCATGTAGAGGTTAAAAAAGATACTGGCAGGGCTGGGGTTGTGGCTTAGTCTAGTATCTTAAGTTTCTACCTGCAGTGCCAGCATGTGTGAGGCATTGGGTTCGATCCTCAGCATCACATGAAAGTCAATAAATAAAATAAAGGTATTGTATCCATGTAAAACTAAAAAATATTGTAAAAAGATAATGGCATCATAACCCAGTTTTTAACTAAATGGTCATTAAACTAAATGGTCAACACTATTTACATAGTCATAATCATTTAAACACTGACTATGGACTTACCACTGTGATAAAACTCTTTTGGACAGGAAAAGTAGGGGATGAGTTAGGTGGAAGAGGGAAAAGTTCACCCACCATAACAGGATGTCAAAAGGTAATAATTTATTCTCTTTTTGTAGTGCTTGGGGTTGAACCCAGGCCTTGTGCATGCTAGGCAAGTGCTCTGCCACTGAGCTACACTCCTGGCCTAAAAGGTAATTTGTGAAACAGAAGAATCAAGAAACAATAGCAAAGAATTACTATTTAAAACTCTGGGCAAAAATACAACAGATACAGGGGTTACTTCTGACCATTCTGATGACAGAGAAATAGCTCAAATACTCAGAGCAATTCACTGGCTTTAGAAGTTGGTCTAGGGGAGCAACAGGTTAGGACTGGCTGCTGCTACTTGTCATAAACTGCTATTAGCATCACTTCATTTTTAAACCACATGCATGTTTTATCTTTTTTCTTTCTTTCTTTTTTTGATACTGGGGAGTGAACCAAGTAGAATTCTACCTCTAAGCTACATCCCCAGTCCTTTTTATTTTTTATTTGGAGACAGGGTCTCACTAAGGTGCCTAGGCTGGCTTCAAACTTGCTTAGCCTCTGAAGTTGCTGGGATCACAGGTGTGCATAACTGTGCCTGTCTGCATGTATTTTATTGAGACAATAAATTAATGTTAAAATAAGAGCTCTTAAGAAACCAAAGATTCACTGACCTTTTTTCTCAGTTCATGTGTATCACTGGAAATGAATTCAATCATGTATGGCATTTCAATAGACATGGTCAAGGAGAAGCTATCAAAATAAAGAGAAGGTTGTCTTTATCTAGTATCTTAAGTTTCTACCTGCAGTTGTTTCAAATACACGCGTGCGCACACACACACACACGCACACATTGTTTTAAATGCACACACACACACACATACAATGCACACACAAGTAATTTATAGAGCTGGGGATGGAACTCAGGGCTTGGCACATGATAAGCATGCATTTTACCATTGAGCTATTCCCCAGCCCTAAATTTTCTTTTCCTGTAGAAATATGTGCTTATAATGTTTATAAAATTGAGCACATCTGTATCGTTATCCTTCTCATTTTATAAACACTATAAGCACAATGCTGTATGGGCATTGAACCCAGGGATGCTCAACCACTGAGCTACATCCCTAGTTCTTCTTAATTTTTATTTTGTGACAGGGTCTCATTAAGATACCCAGGTTGTCCTTGAACTTATGATTCTCTTGCTTCAGCCTCAGGAGTTGCTGGGATTATAGGCATGGGTCACTGCAATTTGCCAATTTTAAATAAAAATTTAAACCATAAAATTAATGTCTACTAAATGAGTAATTGACATGTTTTATATTTTAGGTACTAACCTTTGCTTTTTTCCTATTTCCTTTACACAAATCTTCTCTACTGTATCCTGTTAACAACAACAACAACAACAACAAAAAAAAACAAAAACATATGTGATAACCCAGAATTCATTAAGCTTCACTATGAGACTCTAAACTGAAGGTGATCTCAGCAAGGCCACAGCTGATAGCACAACAGGACAGATGGTTTTACTCCTAAGTAATGAAGCACACAGAGTTTTTTGCTCATGAAATGACAGTAACTTCTAAA
Organism: Marmota monax; assembly: GCF_021218885.2. Lineage (NCBI taxonomy): Eukaryota > Metazoa > Chordata > Mammalia > Rodentia > Sciuridae > Marmota > Marmota monax. Next base: position 8,976,830 of record NW_026691982.1, on the reverse strand, counting down.
ATACAACAGATACAGGGGTTACTTCTGACCATTCTGATGACATAGATTTTCTTTCTTTCTTTCTTTTTTTTTTCCAGTACTGGGAATGAACCCCAAGGCCTGCACATGCTAGACAAGTGCTCTACCACTGAGCTATATTCCCAGCCCTAGAAAATTTGAATTCTATATATACATGTATGTGTGTATATACATATATATATATATGTAAATAAATATATACATTATATTTATTTACATATGTAAATATAAAGTAAGACGTCTGGAATGATATCTACCAAAGTGTTAATTAGTAGTTATCTCTGGGCAAAGAAATTAAAGATGGTTTTAATTTTCTACTTTTGGCTTATTTGCATTCTATAATGGTTATCAAAATTCTTCAAAATGAAAATACAGTACAAATACAAACATTTCATTGACTAAATAGAATAAAAATATTATGTCTATTGAGCATATCTGTATCATTATTCTTCTCATTGTATAAACATTATAAGCACTAAATGCATAAATGTCAATGATATTGAGTTTATGCCAAAAAGATTATTTTAGATATTTAGATTATTTTCTTTCCCTTTGCAGTTTTTCTTTTTTATTCTGGTGCTGGAGCTGGACATGTAAGGCAAACAATTTACCACTGAGCTATGTCCACAGCCCTATTTCTCTATGTGTAAATACCACCCGCCAAATGCTCCTTTAAATATTAAATGTACAAACCTGAAGGTTTTCATTTAAAGCCTTGTCCTGTTGCCAGGGTGCCACAGTGGCAGGCATGAAGAAGACAGCAACAGAGCCTTGGATACTAAGTTCCGTAATGTAGGTAATTTTGATGAGAACCTTGGCCTGAGCGGGTAAGTTTCCAACACTTACGGTGAAAACATCCTAAAATACAAACATATGACTTAGCCTACTCAAAAGCATATCCACTCTATGCCAGTTAATTCCTCCTATTACTTAAATGACTTTAATTACAATCTGCCAAATTCTTCCCCAGAAAATGGTAATAGGAGCTAAAAGACTTATTAGTGGTGCTAAAGGAGAACCCAAAACCATTCACCGTGGTGAAGATAAATTGACATCCATGGGAGGTGGAGGAAAGGAGGCCATTGGTGCTGAACTGTGGAGAGTCACACAATGGACCCTACATCAGTCATCATGAACTTGTGGGCTCTGCTCTGTGGAGGCCTCCACAAAGCCCCTTCCTTGAAGAACCTGTGGTTGCTCCAACTTCTATGGCATGTTGCTCCATTCCCCAGTGGCTGCAAAACTAAAGTAGCTTTTCTAAATTTGGACTTCACTTAATTCTTTTACCCTAGAGTATATTTTCTTTTATTTTTAAGAAAAAGTATTTAGATTTCTTTGAATGGGATATGATCATTGCAGTAGAAGACTATAAATTCATGACTACGTACGGCAGAAAAGAGGGGTTAGATATATTTTTTTCTGACACCTACACAGAGATCATCTCAACATCTCCAATTGCCATTCTGATCAATCAGGCTATTATACTAGTATGAAAATTTAGTATATTTAGGAAATAGAGTATTAATGATTAACATAGCCTTAAAAGTTAAATTATGACATCAAGGATGCATCAAGGATATCCATTTGTAGAACAGAAATAAACAATGAAGGACAATTATTAAAGTGTAAATATTGCCATTCTTTAACAGAAGTGTGTGTGTGTGTGTGTGTGTGCGTGCACATGCATGTGTAAGTGTGTATGCACATGTATGCTTCCACATGCGCCTAGGGTTCATTTGAGAGACTTTCACTTAATAGTGTGAGATTGCAGTTCCATTTCCAGGTAGGATAAAAGGTAGATAAAAGATGACATAATTTCTGTTATAACACACCGGATAATCTGCAAAATTATAAATTGTCTTGAACCCACCATCAACTGAGTAAACTGAATTCTGAAGAGTGAAAAGCCCCTCTATGAATGGAGGGGACATGGGCACTATTTGAATTCCTTTTTTTAATATTTATTTTTTAGTTGTAGTTGAATACAATACCTTTATTTTTATTTATTTATTTTTATGCGGTGCTGAGTATCAAACCCAGGGTCCTGCACGTGCGAGGCGAGGGCTCTACCGCTGAGCCACAACCCCAGCCCCACTATTTGAATTCTTACAGGCTGAAAGGGGGTTAGTTTACTTGTGGGTTTAGAATGACTGGGACCCCCTACCCCAAGGGGAGCTTGTATTTTTTTCACAAGCTTTTCTCCACAGTCTTCTACTGGGTCCACTAAAAAGACTGGGACAGACCAAGAGACCAAGGAAAGACCCTCTTAGCAAAACAAGTATGAGAAGGGACTGGTTGCTGCTGGGGACAGGCATGAAACACTGTCTACTTTCCTAGATCCTTCCCCTGTTTGAAGCAAAAGCCTGAAGCTGCTGGGGAAGGAGCAGAAGCAATATAAGAAAAAGAAATCTTCCTTTTTACTTCCAGCAACCAGGTGAATCTCTGTTGCTTTAAAGAAACAGAAGCAAAAGCTATCTCCCATGGAGGAGGGGATGAAACCTTCCTAGGCCCAGGACCCCACACCAAAACAAAGCAGGGGTTTGCTACAACTAGAGGAAAGGCAGGAAACTATTCCTCAAACAGCTCTCAATAGATACAAAGCAGAATTTGTGGCTTCCAAGGTGGAAGAATTGGCAGAGTATGGCACTGCATAGCACTAACCTGGGAAAGAACAAAATTCAAGTTCCAAAGTACAGTTTCAACTGAACACATATTTCTTTTGCACCATTTTGTGTATTTGTGTGTGTGTGTGTGTGTGTAAAATCTTTGGGACTATTATATAGTAATACATAATATAGTAATTATATATAACTATAATATATATTACTATATTAAACATATTATATATAATGTGCATGTGCATATATGCTATATGTTTTATATATAAATTCTCAACTATCAGATTAACATATACAAAATGAATTTATATAATATAAACATTATTAATATATAATAAATATATAATACTTAAATAAATAAACTTTATTATTAATATCATATAGTACGAGACCATTATAGATATCAAAATACAATTTGGGAGATCAGAAGGATGAAATCCAGAAGGTTCAGGTTAACAACATTTCTGACCAAACTCTACCTATAGGTAATATGTTTTATCTTCTTCTTCCTTTTTTCTAAAAATATATTTTTATCTTTATTTTATTTACTTATTTTTATGTGGTGCTGAGGATTGAACCTCACATTCCCCAGCAAATTTCTTAGCATCAAGGAGGAAATATGTTGACCATACATTTATGATTGAGAACCCACACTATTACTGGGAGTCTCTTAAATTATAGGCCAGCATTATTAGTTGTTTAGTAATTATTTCTTTATTGCTTATTCATGTCCTGCAAATGGATATCTTACATATCAAAAGTAATTTACTCTTAAAACCCATACGAATCTTTAATATGCCATTCCCCTTACCAAACATTGAAGTTTTATAATTTGAAAAAATATATATATATTTTTAGTTGTAGATGAACACACAGTATATTTATTTTTATGTGGTGCTGAGGATCGAACCCAGTGCCTCACATATGTGCTTTACCACTGAGCTAAAGACCCAGCCCCAAATTTTTACAATCTTAAGGCAACGTATCATGCTCAGCAGTGGTATCTGAAGCTTATGGCCTTATCTGCACAAATTGCTAAAACACGAACCCTGAAGATGCAGGTTAGACATTGACTATCGGCATCTAGCACCTGCTAAAGGCACATTTAAAACATCTTATATTTAAGGTATGATAGTTGTTCCTTCTTCCAGACTTTCCATATTACATACCTGTTTAAAGCTAATGATCAGAAAGCAAAGAAGCTGAACCTTCTCAGGCAGAAATGCCTCCCTGGGTTATGATTTGGTGAAAACTGGACAAATTATGAGGTGAGCTTAGTTCTAGGGAAAATGTAAATATATTACACTCCTATATCAGAAGGTGAATATAAAGTTACCCAAATGTTTTCTTTTTGCTATGGATTCTGGGAAACTCAGTTCCCAATACCTTTTCTTGTTTGTCAAATAATATCATAATTTCCTTCTTTATTTAAATAAGTCAAATGGGTCTGACAGACTTTTCCACTTTTACTTACAAAAGGATCTTACAAACCTAGAATAATGCAAATTATCTGTGTGTGTGTGCACACGCGCATGTGGTACTGGGGATTCCACCCAAGGCCTTGGGTATGTTATGCAAGTACTCTACTACTGAGCTACACCTTCCAGATCTTTTCAAAATTTTATTTTGAGACAGGGTCTCACTAAATTTCCTAGGCCCGTCCTTCAACCTGTGACCCTCCTGCCTCAGCCTCCAGAGTAGCTAGGATTACAGGCATACATCACTACTCCCAACAATTGTCTTGGCTTCTACTATGAATTTCATATTTCAAATCCTTTCCCATAAATATTCTGACTATCAAGCCATACCGGAGCATCCTGATCCATCAGGTAAGCACCATGGCCTTGGCTGACAGCTTCCCGGTATTCTCGCTGGGCTTCTTCCTTCTCTTTAATCTGGAAAAGATAATTTTTAAATCACCCATTATAGGAAGAGTGACTTTAGACTTTAATAAGGAAAATTATTATTAATGTATTAAAATCTGAACAAAGACAAAAAATAAGAGTCTAAGATGAATGAAAACTTACATAAAGCAATCATTGAAATGTACTTGTCAGATAAAAATTTAAACTGGAAAAGGCCACCAAAGAGAATTCTTTTTTAAGTTGGGACCAAAATGTTTCAGAGTCAATGGTTGAAAATAAAAGTTTGTTTAGAACTTTATATTGAACAAAAGAAAAAGTTTGTTTGTTTATTGTTTCTGGTACCAGAGACTGAATCCAGTGCTTAACCAGTGGGTGCTTAACCTCTGAGCCACATCTCCAGCCCTTTTTATTAATTTTTTTAAATTTTGAGACAGAGGGCTGTGGTTGTGGCTCAGTGGTAGAGCGCTCGCCTATTACATGCGAGGCCCTGGGTTTGATCCTCAGCACCACATAAAAATAAATAAATAAAATAAAGGTATTGTGTCCAACTACAACTAAAAAATAAATATTTTTTAAAAATTTTAAGTCAGAGGGGTTGGGATTGTGGCTCAGAGGTAGAGCGCTTGCCTGGTAGAGCGAGGTAGAGCACACATGAGGCACTGGGTTCGATCCTCAGCACCACATAAAAATAAAATAAAGATATGTGTCCACCTATAACTGAAAAATAAATATTAAAAAAAGGATTGGTTCCTGGAATATAAGAATGGTTCAACATATGAAAACTCAAAATCAATGCAGTATTCCATGTTAATAGAATGAAGAAAATGAAGAAAACCTCACATGATCATCTCAATTGATGCAGAAAAAGCATGTGACAAAATATAACACTTTTTTTTTTTTTTTTGAGACAGGGTCTCACTAAGTTGCATACGGCCTGGCTAAGTTGCTGAGGCTAGCTTTGAACTTTCAATGTGGTATGTGCCACTGTACCTGGGAAAGTTTACATTAAACTTAACAATTGTGGGTTATAATTACAACTTTGGGCTTGTCCTTAGAATAGACATAGAATTTAATCAGCTCTTATTTCCCCCTCTTTTTAATTTTTTTTTTAAGTGCTAGGGATTGAATCTAGGGCTTCACATATGATAGGTAAGCACTCTTTCACTGAACTACATCTCCAGCAACTATTAACTATAATTTCTTTTCTTTCTTTTTTGGTACTGGGGACTGAACCAAAACAATCTGTAACACTGAGTCACATCCTCTGTCTTTTATATTTTTTATTTTGAGACAGGTTTGCACTAAGTTGACAAGGTTGGCCTCAAACTTGGAATCCTCCTTCCTTAGTTTCTAAAGTTACTGGGATTACATGCATATGCTACCACACCTGGCTACAACCCCAACTGTTTCTGTGAGTATATTTTTTCTTGAAAGTTACAACAGCCTTCACTTTAGCTTGACTTTCCTAGCAGGGCACAGAGGACTAGTTTTTGTGAAAACATATGAGGGCTTTGTCATTTTCAGATATGACTTGAAAAATTGCATGAGCAAAGAATTTGCAAGACTATGGTTATTAAGTCTGGACAGGTAGAAGTCAGTTCATCAGGGAGGGATATTCAAATGGAGGCTAATCGTATGAGTGAGTTAGTTTTTCAAAGAATATTTCTGGTTTTTGAAAAGGCTCAACCTTACAGCCACAGGGATCCAGTGCAGATCTGGGTAACTGACTTTGAAATCAAAGAGTAGTCCCAATGCATTTTCTTCTCTTACCTCGCCCACTATGTGCTTCCCATTGATAAATGCTTCAAAGCCACATACAGCTGCCTTATCATCCAGAGGAAAGACATATTTTGCTTCAATGGGCACATGACTTTGATTTGTGTATGTCTGAAAAACAATGACCTGAAGAAAAAGAAAAAATCAGTATATTTGATTAAACTACATGGAACAATATTTGCAGGAACAACAAATGATGAAAATAATTATACATATTCATTTTAGATTTCTTGAATTTTGATCTTGTCCTTCAAATCACAACCCTGGTTTCCAGAGTTAGTGAGTTCTACCATTACCATGCCTCATGATAAAAATGCACATATTTAATTAGTTCTTATATACCTGACTGTAGTAGAAATCATCTGAAGTCACAGAAATACTTACTTAGCAGAGGCAATATATTTCTTATTAAGATGGCTGGGGAAAAAGTCCCTTTCATGTTGTAGATTATGATGCCTTCTAAGTGTCACAAGGGCTAGAAACTTATAGAATACACATGTTCCTGGTCTTAAGATGGGACCATGAGGGCTAGGGTTGTGGCTCAGTGGCAGGGCACTTGCCTCATACTTGTGAGGCACTGGATTTGATCCTCTGCATCACATAAAAATAAACAAAGATATTGTGTCCATATATAACTAAAAAAAATATTTAAAAAAATGGGACCAAAAGACCCAAGGTAAACTGAAAATATCATATATATATATATATATATATATATATATATATATATATATTTAGTTGTAGATGAACACAATATCTTTATTTTTATTTATTTATTTTTTAATGTGGTGCTGAAGATTGAATCCAGGGCCTCAAGTGTGCAAGGCAAGCGCTCTACCACTGAGCTACAACCTCAGCCCTAAAAATATCTTTTTTAAAAAAATCTTTTAGATGGTGACAATACTTTATTTGATTTATTTATATGTGGTACTGAGGATCAAACCTCACACATGCCAGGCAAGCACTCTACCACTGATCCATAACCCCAGCCCCTGAAAATATCTTAAATAGAAAATATATTCAGTGTTAGAAATGATATGTAATTGGCCCTCTGTATCATGGTTTCTATATCCATGATTTAACCAAATGTGGATCAAAAATATTTGGAAAAAATTATCTATACACTTATGGACTATTTTTTCCCTGTCATTATTCCCTAAACAAGCAATATAATAGGCATATTTTGTTTAGTTCATACAATTGCAGTCAAATACTCATTTATGATTTGTATCCATTTAGCTATCACAAAACCACAGATAACATACCTGGGCTACAAAGTCCATTATTCTCCCCTTGATGTGAACATCCTCAAGAGGAATCAAATTCCCAGAGATATCCTGAAGGCCGGCCTTGACATTGCTGGACGGTTTGGTGTCTGGTAACTGGTAATCTATATATTAAAAATGTAAATGTTGGCCTTTTTTTTTTTTCAGTACTGGGGATCTACATTTGAACCTCATCGTCAGTCCTTTTTCTATTTTATTTTGATACAGGGTCTTGCTAAATTGCTGAGGCTAGCTTTGAACTTGCAATCTTTCTTCCTCAGCCTCCCAAGTTGCTGGGATTACAGGTGTGTGCCACCACAGCTGGCCAATGCTAGCTCTTAAGACCATCCTTGCACAGTTTATTTAAAACAAATTTTTTTTAGTTGTTGATGGACCTTTATTTTATTATTTAATTTATTTATATGCGATGCTGAGAATCAAACCCAGTGCCTCACACATGCTAGGCAAATGCTCTACCACTGAGCCACAACACCAGCCCACACTGTTTATTTTTGTTACCCTGATCTTTATTCTTTACTCCATCCATTCAGACATTATAGTTTAGGAAAAATGGACAAATAGCATTTTATGATTTTCAACAGCCAATTCTAAAAGTAAGTAAGCCCAAGAAAAGAAAAATGGGGGGAACATTCTCAAAGATACTTCTGACTTTTTATTTTATTTTTTAAACTTTATTTATTTATTTTGTACTGTTGCAGAATCAAACCCAGGGCCTCACATGTGAAAGGCAAGTGTTGTTAATACCCACCCTGCCCCCACTTTCCCTTTCTAAACTAGAGTGTTTGAGGCATCATACTGAAAATCTAGAATTATGCTATTATTTGAAAGATTTATATATCAGCATACATGTACCCAGAAGTCTTTAAACATCTCAATAAACACAGCTGAAACACGAATCTTGATATCTGCATTCCCTGGTTGTCATGGTGAATTGGTCAGGCAATATTATTAACTGTTCCATAAAAGCATTTTTGGAGCAATATGAAACTATTTTCAACCCAAGGAAGGCTAAATCAAACTCCTACTACAGCATATTGAAAAAAGCTCACATCCTGCCAGGCTCAGTGGTGTATGCCTATAACTCCAGAGACTAGGAAGGCTGAGTCAGGAAGATCCCCAAGTTCGGGGCCAACCTTGGCAACTTAGTGAGACCCTGTCTCAAAATAAAAAATAAAAAGGACTAGATATGTAGTTCAGAGATAGAACATCACTGGGTTCAATCACTAGTGCCTCAAAAATCAATCAATCAATCAATCAATCAATCTGGGTGTGGTGGTGCAAGCCTGTATCCCAACAACTCGGGGGGTTGGGACAAGAGGATATAAAGTCAAGTATGTAGGTAGCCTTGGCAACTTAGTGAGGTTCTAAGCAACTTAGTGAGACCCTGTCTCAAAATAAAAAATAAAAAGGTCTGGGGATGTGGTTCAGTGGTTAAGCACCGCTGGGTTCAATCCCAATAATAATAATAATAATAATCATCATCATCATCATCATCATAATGTTTTAGTTCTATAAATATTATCACATAAAACAGTATTCAAGAAAATTGTCTTACCTTCAACCTTTGAAAAATTTAAAAATTTGGGTCTGTAATCCTCTAATTCAGTATTTTGACAAGGATGAAAGTCCTTTATTTGATCTCCAGGCATGCAAAATTTAACAATATATTTCATTCTAACCTGATTGGTTTTATATATAACAAATTCATCATCCTAGAGTAAAAAGAAATTAATGGGTGATAAAAACAAAAGCAATTGATAGGCAGATGTTCTCATAAAAGTAGAATTTCACATTTACTAATTAGAAAATATGGAATCCAGGTAGTAAACAATAATTATTTAAATGAAAGCATATTTAATAAAAATAGGAGCAAAGGTAATAAGGCTATATATTGGCACTCAAGCTTTTCTTTGATTGTTTTGGGGCTTTGTGTTTATTTTTTGCTGGGCTGGGGATTGAACCCAGGGCCTCACACATTAGACCAGTACTATACAAGTGAGCTATACCTCCAACCCTGCCTGTTTCTTGAATAAAAATACCTTAAAATCTGTTGGGATAGAGGCTGTGTCTGAAACTCCATGCACACTGTCATAGCCAGGTGGTGCTTCTGTTAAGGAAAAGTCCTTCTTCAATAAGTCCATACATTTTCCAAGGGCTACATCACAGATAACCAGGAGTCTGGAGCCATCTATCTCTCCTGGGTGTGAGTATTTTATGCTTGTGCTGCATGTAAAAGGAAATAAGCACATATTTATAATTTAGAGCTAAATATCAACAACACTTTGCATAAACAGAAAATAGAGGTTGGGCATCCCTAATCCAAAAACATGAATCTAAAATCTGAAATGCTCTAAAAATCAAAGCTTTCTGAGAATTAACATGATGCCACAAATAGAAAATTCTATACCTTATGTCATGTGATGAGTCAAAATGTTAGAGCACTAAAAATACATAGAATTACCTTTGGGCTATGTGTACAAGATACACATATGTATTCCATGTTTAGACTTGGGTACCATTTCTAAGACATCTCATTATAAATGTGCACATATCCCCAAATCAGAAAAAAAAATTCAAAACACTTCTGGGGCTGGAGTTGTAGCTCAATGGTGGAGCACTTGCCCACTTGGATTCGAGCCTCAGCCCCACATAAAAATAAATAAATAAAATAAAGGTCCATCAAAAACCAAAAAAAAATATATATATTAAGAAAAAAACACTTCTGGTCCCAAGCATCTCCAATAAGCAATATTCAACCTGTGTTGTTGAAAAAAACTTTCCTGATAGACTACTCCAAATTTTACTGCTATCTCTTCAAAGATTCCTTAGTTGTGCCATGTAGTGCTCAAAGTACTTTGTTCCAAGTGAGAGAATGAATTTTATTGTTCCTCCAAATCTTTGTTAGCCACAAAATACACACATTCTACTATAGTAAATGCCAGACTGGTGAATAAGAAGAAAAAACTTCACCTTATTAATTAGGAAAGATTAGATTGAATTATCCACACTAAAACTCAGAAAGAACATTAAATACCAAGTGAATAAGAACTGGTCAAAGGGAAAGACAGGCATTGTATCCTTCCAATGCCTTCTTGTATTCTCAGAATGCCTCTGAATAAATGAGACATAAAAATTTCAAAAGAGAGATTGATTCTGTTTCCCTTTCTTTGGGAATTAATAAAATAAGGCTTACTATTAAAAATACAGACTACGATGTATTTGGGGGCAATAAAACTTCAGAACACACCATTTTGGGGGGATACTAGGGATTGAATCCAGGTGCTGTGCCACTGAGCTACACTCCCAGCCTTGTTATTTTTTACTTTGAGGCAAGGTCTTATTAAATTGCTGAGGCTAGCCTCGAACCTTTGATTCTTCTTCCTCAACTTCCCAAGCTGCTGGGATTACAGGTGATTTTATGTATTTTTAGTGCTCTAACATTTTGACTCATCACATGACATAAGGTATACAATTTTTTATTTGTGGCATCATGTTGATTCTCAAAAAACTTTGCTTTTTGGAGCATTTCAGATTTTAGATTCAGCAATGTTGAACCATTCCAACAGAACAGGACACAACTTTTTTTTTAAAAAAAGAGCAAGACCAAACTGTCAGTATTGTTGGAGGACTCTTCTCTGTTCTACTTCCTAAGACTTGTACTAAAAAACAAACAAACAAAAAACGATTTTCCCCACTCTTCCTATGAACTTCTCCACTTCTGTGGGCACTTTTCCTTGTAATTTACAAACATGCCCATCAAACCTGACCTTAGCTTTGATTTCTCACTCTCTATCTCCTTCCTTCTCACCACCTTCTTGACAGATGAGTCCAATGGCCATCTGTTTTCACCTATCAACTGACCATTCCTCTACCCACTGAAATTTGTTCTATTCAAAATAATTCTTTTTAAACAGGAGAAAGAACACATATACCCACAAATCATTACATGTCTAAGGCAGGAGGATAAGAGTATTAGACAGACTTCTTTATTTAGACTTCCTCACTGAAGCCATTCTACTGAAAGTCACTGAGGACTTCAATTTTGTTAAATCAATGAAATGCCCAGAAAAACATGGTAACATCTAAAAAATATTACTTTGTAATACTGTATATATGCAAATTTATAATATAAATGTTTAAAGAATAATATTGAGAAGCTCCATATAGTGATTGCTCAGCTTAAGAATGAGAGGAGGTCAGGAGCTGCAGATGTAAAGATTGCCTGCTCTAGGGAAAGAGACTAGAAAGGAAGTGTCTGTCAGATCAGGCGAGGCGGGCAGCGACCAAAGGAGGCAGATTTAAAAGGGCCTCTGAACGAGGCTTCATTGAGATATCACTCCTGGGCAGAACTCGATCAGACCCACAGAATGGACAGGAGAAGGGTCTGAGGAGAAACCAAGTGGAAGCTCGACCAGACTGGACTTTCATGGGGCTCATGGCAGGAAGGGAAGGGCTTGGGACAGGAAAAGGTGTTTTTAGGGTCCCTTGTCCCGTTGGAGTTGGTCAGGGGAGTTGGCTGAACTCCAGGATTGGCCAGGGGGTCATGCTGATTGACAGGCGTTAGTCAGGAGATCTGGCTGATTGACAGGCATTTCCGCTGGCACCTGATTGATGTTCCTTTCCTGCGCGGGCTGCTTTGTTCTAAGTCGCCACTAAGTCACCACCAAGTCACCACCAAGTCACCATCGACCTAACAGTGTCCTGCCTGCATCCTATTTTAGCTGCATGTCCTGTGGCAAGATCTCCTATGTGTCCTCATCTGTTTCAGGATAATAAGAGGAGTTATTCCAAGGCACTATTGTGAGGATTCAGTGAGAAAATATATGTAAAAGCTCTTTGGAGAGTAAAAATATCTAAGATTATTTCAGATATAATTTCCTCAAACATTTATCATAAAAACCCTGCTTCTACATTACACTGAAAAAACTGATTGTTTTCAATGCTTGGTTTTGTGGGTGAAAAGATTCCTGGGGGATGAGAGTGAGTTACACGATTCAGGATAGAACATACTAACCTGAGAGAATCACTGAAATAAATCCCACTGCCAAGATTTCCAATGTCTGTTCTTTGCACGCCATGATCTTCAACTACTTTGGGTAAAAGTAACCCTCTGAAAAGGAAAGCTCATTATAATGACTTACTAGAAAAAAAATATTTTATTATAGCTTCATCAATTCAGCAGAGATAGGTGCTAATTAAAAAACATGACATGCATTTTTTAAAAATGGAAAAGTATAGTTTGCTTTTCATATCGACAGATCAATCAGCCACAGATTGAAAATATTCTGAAAAATATATAATTTAATTTGACTGAACATGAGCAGGCTTTTCTTCTTGTCATTATTCCTTAAACAATATAGTACAATGACCATTTATTTATTTATTTATTGGTACTGGGGATTGAACTTGGGGGAACTCGACCATTAAACCATATTCCCAGACCTATTTTGTATTTTATTTAGAGACAGGGTCTCACTAAGTTGCTTAGTGCCTCACTTTTGCTGAGGCTAGCTTTGAACTCATGATTCTCCTGCCTTAGCCTCCCGAGTTGCTGGGATTATAGACATGTACCACTGTGCCTGGCCAGTACAACAATTAATATAACATTTATAGGGCTCTGGCTGAAGCTCAGCAGTAGAGTGCTTGCCTTGCAGGTGTGAAGCACTGGGTTCAATCCTCAGCACCACATAAGTCCATCTACAACTAAAAAATATTTTTAAAACATAACACTTATATTATGTTTGACATGTCATCTGGAAATGATTTAAAGGATATAGGAGGAGTTACATAGGTGCTACACAAATATGTCATTTTATACAGGACCTTTAGCATCCTAAGATTTTGGTATCTAAAAGGGTCCTAGAAGTAATTTCCTGAGGATAAAAAGGGGTGACTGTAATTCCCCAGAGGAGTTCCCCATGCCATTAAACTGTCACAAGCTATGGCTGGTTTCTCATCACTATCTTGATCAGTGCTGGGCTGCTAGCTACAGCTCCTGCTTCCTCCAGGTGAGGCTCCAGTGTAAAGTGCCAACTGCCTCTTTCTTCTGTAATGAAAGTTAAACCATAGTAATCTCTACAAAGGAAGGTAAAGGAAGACTTCTGTCTTTCATTATATATACATCTATTGAACTTTATACTAGGAAATTGAATTAATTTTATAAAATGGCTTTTGGTTTTGGGTCCTGTATAGAAAGGCCATTTCAGAGATGATTTTTTCCCATATTTTTAACTGGCACATTATAACTGTACATAATGGTGGAATTTGCTGTCATATATTACTAGATGTACAAAGATTATTTTTTTAAAAAAAATTCTTCCATTTTTTTATTTAGTTTTTTTTTTTTGGGGGGGGGGCCTTGTATATGCTAGGCAAGTACTCTATCTCTGAGTTACATCCGTAGTCCTTAAGTTTCTTCTTAAATACTTAATTAAAAGATCTAAATGTACTCATAATTCTCCTTGCCCCTATAACTTCAGTTTCAGCCCTAATACTAAGTGGTTATTCAAAGAAAATAGAAAATTAGAGTTATGCTTTGGATCAGTAATTCACACTATCTCAGCACTCTAATTTCTAGACCTTCTTCTTTTTTTAAGTATTGGGCTATACTGAGACTTGATACACATGGAAAAGTTAGGGGATATAGAATTATTTTTATTCATATGAGATGATCTTGAGGGAGCAACACATACCTTTCTAACACATTTTTAAATACATAATTTAAATTACATACTTAATTATTAAGTGTTTAATTTTCTCTAGAATATAGTAAGTTTGCTGTTTTTAACTTTATTTATTTATTTACTCTGCCAACTCTAAATATCTGCAAGATATCTACTGAACTTTTACTGTAAGAATTAAAAGAAAAACCTTGAGATTACAAAATTGTATTTTAAAACAAAGCAAAACAAAACAAAAAAATCATTATTAACTGAAGAAATCCTGAAATAACTCAAATGTCCATTGTCAAGAAACTGATTCAATGAATTTTATTTATTTATTTATTTACTTATTTGGGTACCAGGGATTGAACTCAGGGGCACTTGACCACTGAGCCACATCCCTGGTCCTATTTTGTATTTTATTAGAGACAGGGTCTCAGAATTGCTTAGCATCTCACTAACTTGCTGAGACTGGCTTTGAACTTGTGATCTTCCTGCCTCTGCCTCCAAGCCACTAGGATTACAGGAGTGTACCACTGCACCTGGCCATGCTTTTAACTTTAAAGATCCACATAGTTTATTTATTTTGTTGGTGCTGGGAATCAAAGACCCATATAGCTAGAAAAAAGTAGGAAAGGAAGTAAAACACTTCACATTTGTCAGTCTGAAATTTTCGTAAAATGAAGATGGTATACCCTTACCTGGACAAGATTCCTACAATGTTTTGTACAGGAGATCCATGCAACAAGGACCTCACGTTGCCAAGTTTGCTCAAAAATTCTGTAGCTTCATTCACTCTGCCAACTCTAAATATCTGCAAGATATCTACTGAACTTTTACTGTAAGAATTAAAAGAAAAACCTTGAGATTACACAATTGTAAAAAAAAAAAGCAAAACACAAAAAAAATCATTATTAACTGAAGAAATCCTGAAACAACTCAAATATCCATTGTCAGGGAACTGATTTAATGAATCACAACACAACATATTTTGGAAATACTATGCAGCCATTATAAAATCACATTCTTAGAAAATAGACAACAATATCTTACAAAGTTTACAGTAAAATACATATTTTTCTTCCAAAATAAAAGGGTTTATTGAGCCATGTCAGATTCTAGCCAGAAAAAGAAATGACTGGGTCCTGGGAAAGTTCCCAAAACTACCAGCAACAAGGACGTGTAGCAGCTAGAAAAATGTCCCTATAATAAAGTAGATCACAAAACTTTATGACAGTATGATCCCAAATTTTGTCAATTATACAATATACAGTACATATAGTTTCATTCATATACATATACATAGGTGTATATGTACATGAATACATGAATGAATGAACCCATGTAATCTGTTTTCTATGAAAACATTCACTCATTTAATAAGCATAATCTGTGATGAATATTATTTCCAATGCCTAAAAGAAAGTATAATATTCTTCCAGGTATTGAAAATAAGATAATATGGTCTCTGGCTTCATAGAGTTTACATTTTAATTAGAGAGACAAAGATTAAGTGTTACCAAATACCTTATTTAACAAGAGACTAAAGAAAGCAACCAGATTTAGAGAAAGAATAATTAGAAAAGTTACCCATTGGAGATGACATTTATTGGAATATGGCATAATACAATGTGTATTTTAAGATCTAACTGGGTTGTTATAGGAAAATGGGTGGATGGGTTAAGAGTGGAAAAGAATAGAAGACAGGTGTGGTGCTGCACACCTGTAATATTAGAGATGTGGGAGGCTGAGGCAGGAGGATTGCAAGTTCAAAGTAAGCCTCAGCAATTTAGTGAGGCCCTAAGCAATTTAGCAAGACTCTGTCTCAAAATAAAAAATAAAATAAAATAAAGGGCTGGGGATGTTGGCTCAGTGATTAAGTGCCCCTGGGTTCAATCCCTGGTACAAAAAAAAAAAAGTGGAAAATAACATCTGGAAGGGTGTGGCAACAGAGTGGATAGTATAATGTGATCTAGACCAAAGATGGTACAGAGTAAATGAAAACAAGCTAATGGATAAAAGATACTTTGGAGACAGAATGGAGAGAATGTGATGATATGGAAATGAGGGACAAGGTGAGTCTGCAATGGATCCTGGTGTGTGTTATGGTTTGGATATGAGGTGTCCACCAAACATCCTGAGTCAATATAGGAATGTTGAGAGGTATAATGATTAGATAATAAGAGTTGTAAACTAATCAGTGAATTAATTCATTTAATGGATTAATAATTTGCTGGACTAACTGGGTGATAAAGTAGGCAGACAGGGCATGACAGAGGAAGAATGTCACTGGGGGCATGCCTTTGAAGTATATATTTCCTTGGTGCCTTGCATGTTCTCTCTGTTTCTGCTTCCTTGTCATTTTCTGAGCTGCTTTCTTCTGCTATGCTTTTCTGTCATAATGCTCTGCCTTATCTTGGACCCAAAGCAATGGAGTTGGCAACCATGGACTGAAACCTCTGAAACTGTGAGCTCAAAATAAACTGTGATGAAAAGCTGACTAACACAGTAGGCAACTAAGATGGGGAGGCACAGAAAGAGACTGGGGGGTACTGATGGGGAATTGTGGTGTGGGCTATGGAAGGGTACAAGACTTTATTGTACACTTTGTCCCATCCTCATGTTCATTGACATTGTTACCTGGACATTGGCTATGTATACCACAGAACTCAGCAAATGTTATCAATCAGGACATTAATATCAGAGAGTTGACTTACCAGCACCACTAGGTGAAAAGAAGAAAAAATAATTCAATCTACAAAATGTTCTATACCAAAATGTTGATAGTTATATTATCCCTGAATTATCTCTGGATGATGAGGTTTTTGGTGATTTTTAACTTTCTTCATAGTTTTACGTGGTTTCTAATCTTTTAGCAAAGGAAATTACTAGAGAAAATCAATATGAAGAAGTCCACAATGGAGGAGTGGCCAGGACCAGTTCTATGGGGTGGTAGAAAATTAGCTCTCAAAACAATTACAACAAAATCCCTGTGGAATCCCAATTTGTAGCATTTGCTGATTTCCATGGTGCAAATCCTCTCACCATGGTCAATTTTAAACTACTAATGGATTAACAACAATAACAAACAATTCAAAAATTTCAAATTTTTAATTTGACAGTGGTTCTTGTAAGCTGATACATATAGCTACATCACACCACCATTGGATCCAAGGGGTGTGCATGGCTGATAGAGGGTAAAACTGGCTTATGATTATGAGATCTGAGATATCATAAATGCTGCAAGGGGAAAGAAGGACCAGGTCAAGAAGAGTCAGTCCCTTCCTCTAGAACAATCAACTAAATGAGTTTCTGGACCATGACGCTGGGCCCATATTCTCAACCAATAGAATTCTCAGAGGTTGCAACATTCACTGAAGGCTTATCTGAGCAGCTGACCCATCATGTTTATTGTTATTATAGAATGCACATCAGCTTGAGACTATGGGCATGCACAGTCAGGAGGATGTAAATGGAAGTAATATTTAGGAATTCTATGATTCTTGATGTTTACTAGGTTTTCAACTGTAATGGCCATGTTAGAAGCTGGCATAGCCATATTCCTATATGTTTGAATCTCAATTTAAGTGGATTTTTTCTGTTAATCCTTTTCAAAGAACAGACTTAAACACCTTTATATGTGTGTTTATTTTATTTTATTTTTTGTGGTGCTGGGGACTGAACTCAGGGCTTCACACATGCTAGACAGGTGCTTATCACTGAGCTATATCCCTAGCCCCTAAAATTTTTAATTTAATCCCCAAGAAGATGAAGTAACATTGAAATCAGAGTGGAATAGTAGGAAGCATTTACAAGCATGGGATACTCTCCTAGGCCCTATTATAAATACAGAAAAATCAACACAATTCACAATAGCTAAACTGTGGAACCAACCTAGACGCCCTTCAGTAGATGAATGGATAGGGAAACTTTGATACACACACACACACACACACACAATGGAACATTACTCAGCATTAAAAGAGAATAAAATCATGGCATTTGCAGGTAAATGGATGGAGCTGGAGAATACAATGCTAAGTGAAGTAAGCCAATCCCAAAAAACCAAAGGCTGAATGTTTTCTTTGATATGAGGATGCTGAATCATAATGACAATGGGGGAAAGCATGGGAGGAATGGGAGGAACTTTAGATAGGGCAAAGGGGAGGGAGGGAAAAGGAGGGACCAAGTGGGTAGGAATGATGGTGGAATGAGTTAGACATCATTACCCTAAGTACATGTATGAAGACATGAATGGTGTGAAAATACTTTGTGTACAATCAGTGACTTGAAAAGTTGTGCTCTGTATGTGTAATATGAAATGAATTGCATTCTGCCATTATGTATAACAAATTAGAATAAATAATTTTTTAAAAATTATAAGTATTTATTTATACATATTGTACCAATATTAATTTCCTGGTTTTGACATTATACTATAATTATATAAGATGCAACCAATAGGGAGAACTGGGTGAGGGACTCAGAAGTCTCTATATTATTTTCACAACTTCCTGTGAATCTGTACTCATATTTAAAAAGAGAAGAAAGAAAGAAAGAAAAACAAAGAAAGAAACCAGAAGTTTTTTGGTGAATTAAATAAATATTTATGTAAAAAACATAAATAAATACAGAAGAAAGTAATCTATAATCACACCAAAGCTATTTTGTTACTGAGGAGTAAATCCTCTAGGTAGTTATCCTGATCAGCTCATTAACAGACTCTCAAAGAGTATTACATCATAAAAAGATCCCCAAATAGCAAAATACAGACTGGATGTGTAGCTCAATGATGCAGCACATGCCTGCCATGAGCAGGCTCTGGATTGGATTCCCAGGACCACACATACATACATAAAAATCCAAAGATAGTCCTTCATGCTTACCTGTGATTATTCTGTAATATCTCTTTTCTAACCCAGGAAAATTCTTCAGTATTTGGTTCAATATATTCAATCTTGCATCTCAGAGCTCGGTATTTGGCAAGACAAGGTGGGTTTGGTTTGGACAAATGAGTTTCACAGACATTAACCATGTCTCTTATTAGCTATAGGCAGAAATGACACACAGATATAAGAATCACCAGATATCATAGCTAATATTTATATTACATCAACACTTTGTCAAAAAGATTGGGGAAAATCAATTTTCTCCCCAAAGCTTTTCATTAATATTCGCTGTTAGTAGTGTATTACAGTTAATAAAAGTCAGTTATGGTGGTGCACATCTATAGTCCCAGCTACTAGGAATGCTGAAGAAGAAAGATCACTTGAGCCCAGAAGGAGTTCAAGGTAAGCCTGAGCAACACAGAAAGACCCCATCTCAAAAATAAATAAAATAAAATGAAAATTAATAAAATTGCCTTACTGATAATAAAATGTAAATATACATTAATATAACATCATTGTTAATAAGTTGTTTGTAGATACATTATTAATTTAATCCTCATTACAGCACTGAGGTAGTTGTCCTCATTGTATAGATAAGGAAAGTGAGGCTCTGAGAAGTTAAATCAGTTATTAGAGATCTCAAAGGGAAGCTGGGTGTGGTGGTGCATACCTGCAATCCCAGTTTAGGATGCTTAGGTAGGAGGATCATGAGTTTAAGACCATCCTGGGAAATTTAGCAAGGCCTTCTCTTAAAATAAAAATAAAAGGGATGGGGGTGTAGCTCAGAGGTAGAGTGCCGCAAGGTTCAATCCCCAGTACCACCAGAAAAGCAAAAGATCCCAGAGCAAGAAGGTGACAGTCATTAAAGGGAATCTCAGATCATTAGACTTCAAGTCCAATGCTGCTTTAAAAATTCACTTTGTGTTCCAAATGCAGGTGCTGTGTAGTCATGTACATAATGATGTTTCATTCAATGATGGACCACTTAATAGTAGTCCCAGAAGATCATAATGGAGCTGACAAATTTCTACCACTGAGTTGCTTAGTGCTTCCCTAAACTGCTGAGGATGGCTTTGAATTCAGGATCCTCCTGCCTCCGGCTTCCCAGCCATTGGGATTACAGGCGTGAGCCACCACGCCCGGCTTAATCATCATATTTTTAAAGAAGTTCCCCTAGCACATTTTATTTTATTTTTTTCCCCAACATATTTTAAATAGTTTATTTCAGAGGTTTACCTGACAGAGATCCTCCTTCTTAGTTAGTAGTCTCAGGTTAACTTCTTCAGTGACTGGATGTCTGTGAGGTATTAATCTGTAGAACTCAGTCATCATCTTTTGCAATTGTTCTGCTGTTTCTCCATTTTTCAGTGCTGTCTTTACTAGAAGGAGGATACCCTCTGCCTTGCTCACCTATAAATAGAAAGTAATATATACTTATTAAAATTAAATCTTGATAATCATAGAAGTGAGGGAACATAAAAAATATCTAAAATAATACTTGAACACATTACAACTATCAGTTTTCTACTGGACAGCTGCTGTTAATTTGGATCTTAAATGTCCCTCAAAGGCCCAGGTGTTAAAGCTTTGTTCCTAGGAGGTGTTATTGAGACATGGTGGAACCTTAAAGAGATGGGGGCTTAGTGGGAAGTGTTTCCGTTATTAGGGAAATGCCTTTGAAAGGGATTGTATGACCCCAGCATCTTCCTCGTTCTTTTTTGCATCCTGGATATGAGGTAAGTGGTTTTGTTTTGATAGGAATTCCTGACATGATGTGCTACCTCACCATAAATCCAAAATGAAGGGACAATCAATCATGGACTGAAATAGCCAAAAGAAACATTTTCTCTTTATAAGTCAATTATCTCAGATATTTCACTGAGGTGATGGAAAGCTAACTCTGTCACCATAAAACAAACGCTAATCTCAATCTGTAACTCAGTTGTGACAATGATGTTATGGGGACTTTTCCAAAACTTGACTCAGCCTAACTAGAAGAAAGAACCAGAGTCTTGTATTTCTATATCTATCAGAGTCTTGTATTTCTATATCTATATGCACATGTATACACATATGTACATATAGATAGGAATACTAATACAACTGTGGGAGACTTGCTTTTCATATGAGAAATGTTGAAAGATGTCAGCATCAAACCAGGAACAAAACCCAACAGATCACATTCCTAATTATACAAGGGCATTATCAACTTTATCCCAGGAAACTCTTTTCTTTCTAAAATAAATTAGTTTAATTCCACATGGGAATATCTGTATTATTTTCATATAAGAACACAGTTACACAAGTTGCACCATTGGGGATATCTTATTTCATTGCTCTTTGAATTTCAATTACATATAATCAAGAAGATATTCACATTTTCTGTTTGTTTTGGGCGCATGCCTGCTTTTCCTAAGACAGTCAAAAGGTGGGGGCTGAGGCATCTAACTGGAGGCCAAGACTTTCCATGTGCCTCAGCCTGTTATAAATCTCTTGGCCCAAAGGATCAGGCTCCCTAATTAGCCAGCACCAATAGCCTGAAACTGTACAGACAGGGATGTCTAGTTTCCTGGGAAGCTTAGTGCTTCTTTTAGTGTTCCCTTTCCTCAGAATATGAAGAAAGAACAGTCAGGAATGAATTCCAGAACAATCTAATCAGCACACAAATTTGTTTTTAAAGACAGACTTTATTCAAAGAGAGAGAGAGAGAAAGAGAGAGAATTTTTCAATATTTATTTTTTAGTTCTCGACGGACACAACATCTTTATTTTATTTTTATGTGGTGCTGAGGATCGAACCCAGTGCCCCACGCATGCCATCAGCACAAAATTTGAGGGTGATCATTTAAACTAAGAAACCAGAAAGCCAGTTCATCATGTTCTGTTTCAAAAACATATTTTACTTACATCATTGAGGCTAATCCTGTTCACTGGCTTGAGAAGTGTGTGTTCCAGATGGCCCAGAGCTTCTGCCCAAATCATCTCCACCAAATCACTCACCTCCTGGCTCAGGGTGCTTGAACTAATAACCTCCTCCAAAAGCAACTGCAACAACAAAATAACAAAGGGAATGGGGCTCAGGGATTGAGAACACCAGAGTTCAATTCCTGGACCCCAAAACAAGACAAAAGGCAAAAAACTGACAAAGGTGTTAGAAGAAATAATTCAGCATACTCAGCCAGATGTTATGGTTTGAGCATGTTTCCCTGAAAGCTGATGTGCTAAAAACCTAGTCCCCAGTTACAGTGTTGAGGTGGTAGAAATTTTAGGAGGTGGGGCCTGGTGGGAGGTGATTGTATTCAAGGGCAAGTAGAGATTTTTAATTTTCTCAGGGGAAGGAGTCTTGTTTCCCTTTCTACTTTTCTACCAACCTGTGATGTAACCAAGGGGTCCCTTGCCAGGATGCTGATGTTATGCTGTCTGAACCTTCTGGCCACCAAAATTGTAAGCCAAATACACCTCTTTATCTATAAAGTACCCAATCTCAGGTTTTTTGTGATAACAGACAAAGACACAGGGTAATGCTTATACTCCAAGTCCCCTCTCTCCATCTCCTCCATATGTTCTTCTGTGAGTCTGTCCTCATCCCCATCTCTTTCTTCCCATTTTATTTTTCCTTGTATCTTTCCCTTTATACTATAAGCTTTGGGTCTGTCAGTGGCATGCAATACTAAGTAACTTGGGAGGCTGAATCAAGAGGACCACAAGTTTGAGGCCAGCAACTTAGCAAGACCTTGTCTCAAAAAAGAAAAGAGAAATTGGGGGACTGAGGATGTAGCTCAGCAGTAGAGCACCTCTAGGTTCAATTCCCAGTATCACAAAACAAGCAAACAAACAAATATCCCATATGTAGTCAGGTTTAAGGGTCCTTGACTCATAGTTTAGACTAGAAATAAATCTTTTAAAAGCCATGAGGGTTCATTGTTGAAATAAGTATGAAGCAAGCAATCAATCTCATGGCTTGTCCTGGAACTCATTTCCCCATCAGCTTATTTTTAAGAGAGAGAGAGAGAGAGAGAGAGAGAGAGAGAGAGAGAGAGAGAGATTTTTTAATATTTAATTTTCAGTTTTCGGTGGACACAACATCTTTATTTTATTTTTATGTGGTGCTGAGGATTGAACCCAGCGCCCCGGGCGCCCATGCCAGGCGAGTGCATTTCCACCTGAGCCACATCCCTAGCCCCGCCCATCAGATGTTGTGCCTTTCTGTGAACTGACCATTCCTTTTCTTAAATCTTCATCCTTCATCTTTGCTCCTGCCAGTTTATTCACAATAAAGAAAACATTTCATATTAAAAATATTAAATCAGGCTGGGGATATAGCTCAGTGATAAAGTGCTTGGCTAGCATGCACAAAATCCTGGGTGTAATCCCCTCATTTTCTGCATACATGATCTAATCAATAACATTAAAAAAAGTATCATTCAGTCTTACTGCTTGCAGTTTTTCAGATGCTAATTGAGTTGCTTCAGGTGTAAAATGTTCTCTGAGCAGAAATCCTTGATTCTTTAGCTCTTCGATGTAATTTTCATAATATTCACTTGCATCTGCAGAGGTTTTCTTTATAGTGTCTTTGTAGTGTCTTCTAGTCTGTGAATTAAGTAGATAGCAAAGGTACAGTAACTTATTAACACACCCATATTTTTATTAGTTTTTAAATTCTAACTTGTTGTATATGACAGAACACATTACAATTCATATTACACATATAGAGCACAATGTTTCATATCTCTGGTTGTACACAAAGTAGAGTCACACCATTCATGTCTTCATACATGTACTTAGGGTAATGATGTCCATCTCATTCTACCATCTTTCCTACCCCCATACCCCCTCCCTTCTCCTCCCACTCCTTTGTCCTATCTAGTGTCTGTCTAATCCCAACCCCCAACCCCCTCATGAATCAACATCCTTATATCAGAGAAAACATTTGGCATTTGTTTTTTTGTTTTTGGCTTACTTCACTTAGCATTATAGTCTCCAACTCCATCTATTTACCTGAAAATGCCATGATTTTATTCTCTTTCAATGCTGAATAATATTCCATTAACACACCATCTTTTTTTTTTAAATTTATGCCCCTGCCATTAAGGAATTTAAAAACTCTTTTTCTGAAAGAATTACTTAAATCTTATCTTTTGTTTTTCACCAAACAGCCTAAAACCTGGAGGTAAGGGAGAAAAAAGCCTGAGCAGACACAACAGAGAGAAGGGACCCATTGGATTCTTTCAATTAAGCACTCATTCAAAGTCTATAGACCCTTGTTTTACATACTTACTATTCCAATGAACCTTCAAGTGTGACTTTCCAGCTTTTTAGAAGTGAGAGATATAAATTGGGAGAAGGAAAGAAAAAAATACCTCATGAAGGAATCTTGTTAGTGACAGAAACATAGTGAAAATGAAATGATAGTTTGCAGCAAGGAAAAAATCAGAGAAGCTATTAGGTTGTATAAACAAATGTTAAAGGCTCAGAACAAGGGATTCTTTGGAATGGCACAGATTCTGCCCTCATTCTTAACTGCCTACAGACATGGCATTTTTCTGCTTTTCTTAGAAACCCCTGCTCCTTGCCGGGCACAGTGACACACACTAATCCCAGTGGCTCAGGAGGCTGAGGTAGGAGAATCGAGAGTTCAAAGATAGCCTCAGCAAAAGCAAGGGGCTAAGCAACTCAGTGAAACCCTGTCTCTAAATAAAATATATAATATGGCTGGGGATGTAGCTCAGTGGCCAAATGTCCCTGAGTTCAATCCCCGATACCACCCCCCAAAAAAGAAGAGAAATCCCTGCCCCATTGTGACAAGTTATCCTAACATTAACCCCAGAGAACACAGAAGAGTTTGCCTCAAATGGGAGTCCTGGTATCATCATAGGTGTTGGGCAAGTCTGACTGGGGGTGTGCAACCCCAGAGGGAAGTCACACTACTCATGACACTGGTAAGCTATCTTCCCAGATAGGTGGCTGCAGGACACCTCTGAAACTTGCAAAAAAGAAGTGTATGTTCAAATCATTCCATTTAAAAAGGTAGATGCTACAGTTTGGATCTTGAATGTCCTTCAAAAGCCCATGTGTAAAGGTTTGGTCCTCAGAGTAGTGCTAGTGAGAGGTTAATAGGATGGAGCCTAATAGGAGGTCCTTAGGTAACTGAGGGAGGAGTTCTTGAAAAGAGATTGTAGAACCCTGGTCTCTTTCTTTCCTTTATTGCTTCTTGTCATAAGGCAAACATTTGTGCTCTGCCACACTCTCCTGCCAAGATGTGCTGCCTCACCACAGGCCCAAAGCAACAGGGTTCATATATTATGGACTGGAACCTCCAGAACTATAAGCCAAAATAACTGCGTGTGTGTATGTGTGTGTGTGTGTGTGTGTGTGTGTGAGAGAGAGAGAGAGAGAGAGAGAGAGAGAGAGAGAGAGAGAGAGAGAGAGCGCACAGTGTTTGGGATTGAACTCAGGGCTTTATGATACTAGGCAAGCACTCTATCACTGAGCTATATCCCAATCTTTTCATAAGTTAATTATCTCAGGTATTTTTTTATAGTGATGGAATTTAACAGAATTTTGGGAAATGTTTATCTAAATGCTTTTATCAAGACAGGCAAGCTGGAAAAATCCTCTTCTGAAGAGAAGCTCTTTTTAAGCAGAAAAAGTTTAGCAGTTGGCTGGTTTCTTAATGAGTTTCAAGGAAACTAGTTAGCAACAGGAATCAACATAAAGAATTTTACCTGCCCACCATCAGCCAGGAGGAAATGTGCAGATACCAGAAAAGGACAATCTCCAGGCTCCAGGGTGCACTGCAGCTCCACCACAGCTGTTTCTTGGCCTCCATCCACTCCTACCTGGAAAACAGGGCACACTTTCAGAAACTGCCCTAGAGAAACAAGCAGCCACATACCACATATGAAAATGTTGATTAAAATTATGATATAATACATGCTCATTTAGAGATGTAATTTAGAAAAGTACAGAAAAGAATCAAGAAAAAAATAAAAAGCATCTGAAATCTAACTATAGAGATAAAATCATTATTAATATTATTTCCTCTTCTATTTTTTTCTACATATGTTTATACTACACCACTCTTCATATTTTCCTTACCAAAGGGGGAATGTTACTTTCAATTTATATTTTACTAAGATATCTAAAAAAAAAACAGATGTATTAATTTGAAGGCAAGTATTGATTTTCATTTGTGTGATTTTGTCAATTTTTTTTTCTTTTAAATATAAAAGGAACAGCAATTCAATATGGCATAAATACCTGGTATCAATCTAGCCTTGGAAAGTATTAATGACATAAAGGAGGACTTTTATTTTTAAGGCCATTATTAATATTTTATATTCTTAAAATCTGTAGTATGAGCATGCATTACTTTTATAATAAAACACTAAAATTTTTAAACATTCTTTTTTTTTTGGATGGGTAAAAAAATCAACTCACATGTTTGGGAATATATGGTACACAGAGGTGTGAAAAAATTTTCAAAGCAATGAGAAAATAACTGAATAGCAAAGTCACTCAGAAGATAAGCAATTTCTTTTTTCTAAATAGAAATCAGACTCTTACTTTTTCTAATGTGTTATATTTTGCAACTTCAAAATCTTGAGGAAAATAAGGAATTTCATCATTTTCTTCATAAAACCTGAAATTTGTAAAAATTAGAATTTTAACATTAAAATGGATTTTTAGGTTAAACAAAAATTTAAAATAAATGTCCTAATTCTATATGAAATTCAAATCTCTAATGCGCTCTTTGGTATTCTATAAATTGTTATTCTAGAATTTGGTATTCTAGAAATTGTTAAAATATCATAGGAAGCTAAAAAGAAAAAAAGGGAAGAAAAAGGTGGGAGGATAATATCATGAAAATGAAAAGGAGAACAGCGGGGTAGAGGAAGGGGACAGAGAAGAAGTGAGGAAGAATGGGTAAGAGGAATGACTGCAGAATGAAATTGACCAATTTATATCACATGAATATATGAATACATCACAATGAATTCTACTTTTATGTGTACTTGTAATGCACCAATTTAAAAAGCAATAAATAATTAGAAGACCAGTGGATCAATGAAAGGGAATTGTACTCAAGAGACTTAGGCAGGAGGGTCATAAGTTCAAAGCCAGCCTCAGCAACTTAGAAAGGCCCTAAAGCAACTTAGTGAAACTGTCTCAAAAAAAAAAAAAAAAAAGGGACTGAAGTTGTGGTAAAGTGACCTGAGTGCAATCTTCAGTTAAAAAAAAAAAGAGGAGGAGGAAGAGGATGACGATGAGGAGGAGGGGAAGAAGAAAAAAGGGAATGGTGCATTTTTAGGGATACTATGTGATAATTCAAGACTTGTATACAATGTGTAATAATCAAATTGGCGTAATTAGCATTTCCATCTTTCTCTGCACAATTTTCCCCCTGATGCTCAGAATTGAACCTGAGGGTGCTCTACCACTGAGCTACACCCCTAGACCTTTTTAAGGTCTATTTTGGACAAGATCTTACTAAATTGCCTAGGCTGGTCTAGAACTTATGATCTTGCCCCAGTCTCCTGAATTGTTGGGATTACAGGTTTCATCTGCGTGATTCTTGAGCTCTGATGTTGAGGAATGCATGCACCTGCACTGGAAGGCAGGGGTATGCTCCAGAAGTAGAGAAGAAAAGACTAGTCTGGAGATAGGACACTGTATTTGGTTGGCATTCTAACCCTCAGCAATGGAATCTTTCTTCTCAGGACCACTGTCAACTCCTCTTTAAAATAAAGGATGAGAAAATAAATTCTTATCATCTATACTTTTAATTTTAAAATTTGTTCTCTTTTAACACTATTATTAATACATACAATCTGACCAAAGGTGATGGCTAATTAACACTGCTATTTTGAGTATGCTTTAAGAAGCCACATATTCCACTTAAATAAGGTCATTGTTATTTCCATTTTTTATTCTAAAGGCTATTCAGAAAGGTAACATATTGAATAGGCTGTGCTAATCTAACTACCAGTTGAGGACTTTTTTTTTAAATCAGTAAACTTAATATTTATATCCAATATTATATAATACTGAGAAGATAAAAATAATTATCACTATATAAGTTGAAGTAAAAAGTCAAATATGAACTTATTAAGGAGTTAGATAAGGAATATAAAATAATACAGAAGGCTACAAGTAGTATTTCAATACTATGCTTGAAGTTTACAAAATATTTGGTTTACTCAGTGTCTTCCACATTTTTCTTCTCCGAGGAATTGTCCAGGGATAGATCATCTGTTTTCACTTCTAGAATTAAAACAAAACACTTGTTTACTACTCAAAGGTTTATTGTAATCAACTATTAACCTAACTGCTGAAACTGTTAAGATTCTTAAATATGGGGCATATTTGCTATGAAATTCTATTTTTAGTTGTCCTTAAATATATGTAGTTATAACTATACAAGTGGGAAAAGGGAAACATGTAAAATACTGAAAACATAGTGGGTATATGAGGTCTAATATGATTTATATTATTGAAACTCACTGATAGTCATGCAATTTTCAAATAGCACTTTTCTGAGGATCCCGGAAAGCATAGTTAAGAAATATATTTCTGTTTTTTAAAATATTTTTTTAGTTGTAGTTAGACACAATACTTTTATTTTATTTATTTATTTTTATGTGGTGCTGAGGATTAACCCAGCACCTCTCATGTGCTAGATGAGCACTCTACTGCTGAGAGCCCCCCAAAATATATTTCTAATATACTTCAAGATCAAAATGATTTCCAGTGTCATAATGGCACAAATGAAGGGGTTGGGAATGTATTAGTTTAGAATAGGGAAATTCAAGGTCTTCATGTGAATTTTTGCTTCTTATTTTTCTTATAGAGGAATCATAACATTATCTTTAGAACTATGATAAATAGGAATAACATTTTTTTCCCATTGCCAGGAATTGAACCCAGGGCCTCAGGAATGCTAAGTAAGTGCTCTACCACTGAGCTCTACTCCCAATCCCAGTCAGGAATGGTGATGCATTCCTGTAGTCTCAACCACTCAGGAGGCTGAGGGTGAGGATCACTTGAGCCCTGAGTTCAAGGTTAGCCAGGATCACACAGCAAGACCCTGTCTCAAAAAAGAAAAAGAATGAAAAAGATCATCAATTAGTGTATTTATAGTAACTCTGAATCCGAACAGATAATTATGTATATTGAATGACATGTTTTTACTGTAAAAGGAGTTTCCTACCCTATTTCTGTTTTAGCTATCATTTTCTGAGACAGTAGAAAGACTGGTACTGAGTATAGCAGCATTTCTGGACAAAATGCTTGTCTAAAGAGGTTTTTCCCCTGCCAAAATTATTTTGTTTTGTTTTTTTGCTGCGATTAAACCCACAGTCTTATGTAAGTTAGGCACATACTCTACCACTGAGCTACACCCTCAATGCCCAAAACATTTATTGTGATATCTAATATATATCTGTTTTCTTTTTTTGTTTTTTGTTTTTTAGGTAGCGGGGATTGAATCCAGGGATGCTTAACCACTGAGCTACATCCCCAGCCCTTTGTTATTTTTTGTTTTGAGACAGGTTCTTGCTAAGTTGCTTAGGGCCTGCGAAATTGCTGAGGTTGGCTTTGAATTTGTGAGCCACTGGGATGACAGGAGTGTGCCTGGCTCGTGTGTTTATTGTAAATTAACATTTATCAGAACTGATTTGAAGTTTTGTTTATTTGTTTTGTTTTATTTATTTTGTTTGCAATACTGGGAATTGAACCCAGGAATGCACTACCACTGAGCTATACCACCCTTTTTTATTCTTGATTTTGAGACAGGGTTTGCTAAATTGCCCTGGCTGACCTTGAACTTTCAATTCTCCTTGCCTCAGCCTCAAGATGCTAGGATTACAGGCTTGTGCCACCTCACTTGGCTGGTTTGTTTTTGAGACAGAATCTTGCTATGCTTTCCAGGCTTGTCTCTGGGTTTAAGTGATCCTCCTGCTTTAGCACACTGAGGAGCTGCAATTACAGGCACTGGCTACCATTCTTAGCAGAACTGCTTGATTTTTTGATGTAACTCATGAGATGTGCATTTCTCTATATTCAAAAGCTTTCTTTTTGGCCAGACTACAAAATAAAATCTAGTTTTACAAATGAGATATGTTTCCTTTGGGGAGATCATCTTTTGTAAGAAAGTTCTTTAGCATTATGCTCGTCATAAAATTTCCAGTCATTAAGGTGTGGTGATAACTTTTTAACAAAAAGGCTTTTCCCCTTCTCAGTTAAAATTACACTGCAAGTTTTCTGAGATTATCAGTAATTATGCAGTCATTTTGAATCTGAACAAACTAGACTGGATACTGAGAAATCTATTTATCTTGCTAAATTAGTCTTTCATCCTCCACTACTTGTTTTCTGAGGTAATAAGAAGCCTAATTGTTTTTATAGTTTCTCTGGATAATTCTCTATCTCTTTTGCTGTTTTTTTTTTTTTTGTGTGTGTGTGTGTGTGTGGTCCTGGGGATTGAACCCATGGCCTTGTGTGTTCAAAAAAAGCACTCTACTAATTGAGCTAAATCCCCAGCCCCTTTGTCTATCTCTTTGAGAAACCAAATATCTACAATAGCATCTAAAAATATTAAATATAATTTATTAATATATTAATAATTAATTACATATACTATGAAATGCTTACCAGAACTGCTTGCCTTTTCCTCAGGAGGTGGTTTGATGTCACATGACTTACTAGGATCATAATTTTTCACATCCAAGAGTCTCCTTTCTTTGATTGAGTCCCATATAAAATCTGGGCTTGTAATATGGACATGGTTCTTTCGGATGGCATTCAGTTGATACTGACTAAGAACATCAGCATTATCTAAGATTATATGTGTGCACTAAAGAAAAAAAGAGTCAATCCATTATGTATTAGTAAAAACAAAATTTATGTACATTTTTGTCTCTGCAATTTTCACCCTTACAAAAATCTTGTTTTAATGACATCTGTAATATTTTTCCTCAGAACTTGAAAAATTTTGCAAATAATATAATTTATAGTTACATAAAAATGTTTGAAAAATCAGCAGGTTTTTAGGGCTGGGTTGTAGCTCAGTGGTAGAAGTGCTTGCCTCACACATGTGAGGCCCTGGGTTCGATCCTCAGCACCACATAAAAATAAAATAAAGATGTGGTGTCCGCCGAAAACTAAAAAATAAATATTAAAAAATTCTCTCTCTCTCTTTAAAAAAAAAAAGTTTATTGTGGGGCTGGGATTGTGGCTCAGAGCTAGCATGCGTGAGGCACTGGGTTCAATCCTCAGCACCACGTAGAGTAAAATAAAGACACCATGTCCACCTATAACTAAAAAATAAATATATATTTAAAAAAAGATACTGTGTCCATCTACAACTAAAAAATTTTTTTAAAAACAGTCAGCAGGCGTGTGTGTGTGTGTGTGTGTGTGTGTGTGATTTTGAGGATCAAACACAGGACCTAGGCAAGCACTCTACAACAAAGCTACATTCCCCACTCCAAAAACCAAAAGTTATTAAAGATTATGGATATAGATGTGTCATAATTGATTAACCAGCACTAGAAGTTGCTTTCAAATTTTCATTATTGTATATAATGCTGAGATGAACAACCTCATGTATACCTCTTTGTGCATTTGTTTAATTATTTCCTTAGGAATGGAAAGGGAGATTCAAAAGATATTTGTCATTTATTTATTTTGTTAATTGATAATTTTATTTAATTTTCAATAGTATGTGCACATTGCAGCATATCTAAAAAATACTAATAATATATAACTTTCTTTCCTCAGAGATACCTATTATAACTTGTCTCTCATCTATCTTTCTAGAGCAATTCTATGTATAGACAACACACATGTAAGTACACAGATAACAGTATGCTATCCGGTCTGTTGTGCTTGCTTTTCCATGTGACAAATTTATTTTAGAGTTAATTCCTCATCATTATACAAAGGGTTGTCTCTTCCTTTATTATAAATTGGCATGCACATTTCAAATTTATATAGGTTGGCAAAAAAAATTATAAAATGCTTCATGCATAGTATTTGAGTTTCTAAAAAGTATAAACCATTTTGGCAGTTCCATACCCAGAAGACAAATTAGGTATGTATTATTCAGTTACCCACAGAAATGGTGAGGCAGGTAAATGAGGGAAACAGACACAATTAAACTGGAGGTAAATGGGGACATTCCATCTGTGGTATTCTGTTGGAGTTGAGCTTGCTTCCCAGAACAGATAGAGGTTCAATGTGGCCAATATCAGGGATGTATCCAGGGAAAGACAGGTTGGGTCAGCTCTATCCACTCATTAATAGGGGAGCAAATGACAGGGGAAGTCAGGTCTGAGACCTAACCCCTTCAGACTGATTTTACAAATTTTATATATATAGCGTTGCCCTCCTACTTCTTACTGATAAGTGACTGTGGTGTGTGTTTTATACATAAAAAATTATATATATAATATACACACATATGTATATATACATATGTGTGTATAAATATACATATATGGATAAAAATATATATACATATATATATATATGTATATATATTAGTTGTGGATGGACACAATAGCTTTATTTTATTTATTTATTTTTGTGAGGTGCTGGGGATCGACCCCAGTGCCTCCCATATGCTAGGCAAGTGCTATACTATTGAGCTATAACCCCAGCCCTAGACTTTGATTTTACTTCTTACTTTTGAGGTGGTTAAAAAAGAGGTTAACCTTAGTTATTTAAAAAATTTTCCAGATATAAAATTCTGCAACTAAATTTTCGGCCTAAATTTCATTTCAAAAACAGAAGTTAGTTGGGCATGGTGGTGCCTGCCTATAACCCCAGCAAATCGGGAGGTTGAGGCAAGGGGATGACAAATTCTAGGCCAGCGTAAGCAACTTAATGATACCCTGTCTCAAAATAAAAAGGTCTGGGGATGTAGCTCAATGATAAAGCATTCCTGGTTCAATTCCCAATATCCTCTGAGAGAGACAGAGAGAGAGAGAGAGAGAGAGAGAGAGAGAGAGAGAGAGAGAGAGAGAGAGAGAGAGAGACAGGCAGAGACAGAAATAGTTTCCTTCAGCCCTAAAACAAACAACACCAAAAGGATCAGTTTATAATGTAAGTTTTCTTTCTGCCATCAGGAACCACTCTTATAGGTGTCACCCTTGTGTTGCCCTACTTCTTACTGATAAGTGACTGTGGTGTGTGTTTTGCAAATGCTGTGCAGTATGACTTTTTCCTTCAAGAATAGATCTGGCTAGTATGAAATTCTTTCTATTTATGTCTTGGTTTGTGCTCCAATAATATCAGATTTACAGGGCATGTGGGATTGTTTTGTAGCTCCCAGAGCATGGAGAAGAAAAGGCTGGACCATTTGGCCTCATTTGATCCTCCTGGCCCAACTCCCAGTGGGTGATATTACAATTTCTTCTGTCTTCTCTGTATGTTCTCCTGCTACCAATCTTCTTTGCTTACTCTTCCTAACCATGACCTATGTTCCCTGAAGGTATCATGTTAATCATACAGAAATTTGGAAATACCTGAGGATTTAACAACAAGGAAAATTTTCCACCATTTTCCTTAATGTCAGTTTGTAGCTTTTTCTTCTGCTGATGAGGTAAGTATTTGACTTTCAAACAGAAGGTACAATTTACAAAGATTCCCACAGTCATCCTGAAAGAAAAAAGTTTCAAGACATATATTTTAAGGAATCTCTTTTTAGTGAATATAACTGAAAATGCATTTGGAATCACTCTACATGTAAACTGAGAGAAAACTACACATTTTTTAAAAGACACTGCAATCAAGTTATAAATACAAAAACTGAACATTGTTATTATGGTTTGGATCTTAATGGTCCCCCAAAGGATCATGGGGGACATGATCCTTTAAAGACTTGGTCACCAGCCTGGTGTTGCTCTTGGGAAATGGTGGAATCTTTAGAAGATTGGACCAATGGAAGAAAGGTTATTAGAGAAGTGCCTTTGCTTTTGAAGGAGATATTGGGACACTCCCTCCCTTTGCCATAAAATGAATAGGCCTTCTTTGTCACATGCTCTAGTCATATGTATTGTGCCACCCCAGGCCAAGCAACTATGAATTGAAGTCTCTGAAACCACAAACCTTTCCTTCAAGTTGATTTATCTCAGATATTTGTCACAATGACAGAAAACTGGCTAACATACTATCTTAGTTTGCAGTATATGTGTTGGTTTTAGAATCATTTTTAGCTTTGTGCCAGGCATGATGGTGCATGCCTATAATTCCAGCAACCTGGGAAGTTTGAGACTGGGGGATTCAGAAGTTTGGGGCCAGTCTCAGTAACTTAATAAGACCCTTAGCAACTTAGAGAGACCCTGTCCCAAAAGTATAAAAATTGGGCTGGAGATGTGGTAGAGTGCTTGCCTAGCATGAGCAAGGCCCCAGGTTCAAACCTCAGCATTTCAAAAAAAAAAAAAAAGTAAAATAACATATGGGAACATAGCTCAGTGGTAATAGTATCCTTAGATTCAATCCCAGTACCAAAAAAAAAAAAAAAAAAAAAGAAAAGAAAAGAAAAAGAATTATTCCTAGCTTTTATGGCTTACATTATGTACAAATAATATTTGTACAGGTTCATAATATGCATCTCAATTTAAAAAATGATATTTCAGTTGCACATCAGGAATGTGGCTCAGAACACAGTAATCCCCCTCTCTCCCACTCTTTCCCTCCTCCCCTTACCTTTTTTCTTTTTGCAGTACTGAGGATTGCACCTAGGGCATTGTGCATAAAACATTTTGTTATGGTTTAGATATGAGGTATCCTCCAAAGGCTCATGTGTGAGACAATGCCAGAAAGTTTATAGGTAACATGATTGGTTTATGAAAGCCTTAACCTAACCAGTGCAATAATCCACTTGAATGGATTAACTGCGTGGTAACTCTAGGCAGGTAGGTTGTGGCTGGAGGAGGTAGGTCACTGGGGGCATGCCTTTGTCCTCGATGAGCCAAATTTGTTCTCTTTTCTTCCCGATTGTCAGGTCCTGAACTGCTTTCCTCTTCCACACCTTTCTTTCATGACGTTCTGCCTCACCTTGGTCATAGAGAAATGGAGTTGGCCATCTATTGACTGAGACCTCTGGAACTCTTTCCTCTTCTAGAACTGTTCTTTTTATTTTTTTTTTATATGGTGCTGAGGATCAAACTCAGTGCCTTACATATGCGAGGCAAGCAATAGCTCTACCTTTGAGCACAGAATCCTAGCCCTCTAAATTGTTCTTGTCAGATTTTTTGGTCACTGCAATGAAACAAACTGACTAAAACACACTCGAATACTGAGCTACATCCCCAGTCCAGAAGCCTTTATTTCTCAATTAAAAAATTAACATTTGGGGGTTGGAGTTATGGCTTAGAGGAAAAGGACTCACCTAACATGCGTGAGGCACTGGGTTAGATCCTCAGCACCACATAAAAGTAAAATAAAGGTATTGTGTCTACCTACAACTAAAAAAATAAATGTTTAAAAAAATTAACATTATGTAATAGTAAAACCATGGGTTTTTACAGATAATTACTCTATGAATTCAAAGAAACTTTTATTAGTTATATGGGTTTCTTTTTTTTTTTTTGGTGGTACTAAGGTGTGTCCAGGAAGCAGTAACATTACATCCTCAATCTGGAGCCTCTGGGATTGAATGACACTGCCCATCATCTATAGGGCAAAGGGACTAGGTAGGGTAGAGAACCCAGGGCCTTCTGCATGCAAGGCAAGCACTCTACCAACTGAGCTATATCCCCAGCCCAGTTATGTGGGTTTCTATTAAGCCATTCTGCAGAAAAATTGAACAATTGCTAATAAAAAAATACAGTTGTTTATTCTATTTAAATAAATGGAATATATGTGTATATATACATAAATAAATATTAGTATGCATTTGAGGTTATTTTAATTCTTTCACTATGCCATACTTTCTCACTGTTGGCATCAGATTCACCATTTTAGGTCAGGAGCCATTTTATCTAGAGGTTCCAAAGTTTCAATTCTGAAGTAAAGCTGCTTAACTTCCCATAAGAACACATGCCTGCTATCAACCCCACCCCAGCTTAACTCCTAAGCAGCTTATGAGATTCCTCTTGTGGGCTATAAAGCTGCTTTGTGAGTGCCGACAGGCTGCTGCTCTCCTCAGAGGGACAGCCTTGTTGGTGTGCCTCCTGTTACCGACAATAAATCTCTTGTGTAGGATTCTGGTGTGTGGTTGGTCTTTGGACTTTGCGTGGACTCTGCAAGTGTCCTTTCACTCACAATATAAAAAAGAATTACTTCTAAGAAAAATAAGTAGGGCTGAGGGTGTAGCTCAGTGATGGAGTAAATCAGACTCTGGGCTACATTCCCAGCAAAACACACACACACACACACACACACACACCACATTTTCAACTGAAATGTGTATTTAATAATAAACAAATAAATGGTGAGATGCTGAGCTGCCCCTAGAGCTGAGGATGTAACTCAGTGTAGAACACTTGCTATGTGAGGCCCTAGGTTCAATTCCCTGTACTGATGAACAAAAAAAGTAAGCCACCCTTTGTAAAGGCAATTCCTTACTGAATGCTGCTACAGAGACTGGGCAGGCTCGATATGGATGGTCTGGATGCTCTGCTCCCCACAGCTGTCTGTCACCAGTCATCCTGGGGTACCTGAGGACATAGCTCTGAAGACCCTTAGAGCTAAGCACAGAGTGAAGTCTAGTTACTTCAGAGATGTTGATTTTTTCTTATCTCTGCCTGTACCTGCATATCTGCATATCCAGCATCCTCAGACCAGTCTCTACCCTACCTAGTCCATTTGCCCTATAGGTGATGGGCAGTGACATTCAATCCCAGAGGCTCCAGATTGAGGATGCAATGTTACTGCTTCCTGGACACACCTCTATGGCTCACTCACATCCCAGATGCATCAGGTCCCCAACTTGGGTCTCCTTGTCCCCTCTTGGCAAGTGACTGTGCTGTCCTCTGAAGTTGCTTGATACTAGCCTTTATTCCCTTCCCCACAAACTTCTTCTATCAGCTGCATTCCCATGTCTAAGGACTATAATATTATGAAAATTAAAACTATAGCAAATACAAAATGCTAATCCTACTATCAGTCAACATCTTGAGTATTTTGTCATTAAACATTCTTAGAAAACAATTTTTTTAAAAAAACTTATTTAGTTGTCAATGAACCTTTATTTTATTTATATATATGCAGTGCTGAGAATTGAACCCAGTTCTCACACATCTTAGATATGTACCATAAGTAAACTATTTCTTTTCCACTTTTTGCTATCATAAGAAGCTATGACAAGCTGGGCCCAGTGGCATGATCCTGTATTCCCCCGTTACTCTGGAGCCTGAGGCAAAAGGATCACAATTCCAGTTCAGTCTTGGCAATTTTGCGAGACTGTCCCAAAATAAAAAATAAAAAGTTCTGGGGCTGGCGCTGTGGCTCAGCAGTAGAGTACTCGCCTAGCACATGCAAGGCCCTGCGTTCGATCCTCAGCACCACATAAAAATATATAAAGGTATTATGTCCAACCTCAACTGAAAAATAAATATTAAAAAAATAAAAATAAAAAGTTCTGGTAATGCAGCTCAGAGGTGTATAGTTTAGTGGCATTACCCCTGGGTTCAATCCCCAGTACCTGGGGTAAAAAACAAAAACAAAAACTACACACAGTTATGATGAACATTTTTATATCTAAAACTTTGTATCTTTGATGATCTTCTTAGAATAAGTAGAACTATTGAATAAAAGAGTTTCAAATTATTTTATTTATATTAAAAGTTAATATAAAGAAAATTTTAAAAGCCCCCAAAGTGAAGGAAATGTTCCAAACATCATTGTAGTGATGATACACAACTTAAATTTTATATCCAGTTTCTCTTATTTAATTTTTTTTTGTGTGTGTATGTGTGTGTGTGTGGTACTGGGAATCAAACCCAGGGCCTCACACTTGCTAAGCAAGCACTCTACCCACTGAGTTACATCCCCAGCCCACTTATTTAACTTCTAATGAGAAATTTTCATGTCACTAAATATTATCTGAATGTATTTGTAGTGACTACATAAGATCTGTGTTTATTTCATTCTTTTCCAAGTCATCTGATACTTGGTTATTTAAAATTGTTTGATATTGGCCAGGTATGGTGGTGCATTCCTGTAATCTCCGAGATCTAGGAGGCTAAGGTAGGAGGATTGTGAGTTTGAGGCCAGCCTGGGCAATTTAGTGAGATCCTGCCTCAAAATTTAAAAATAAAAAGGGCTGGAGATATAGCTCAGTGGTAGAGCACCCATGCTTTAAATCCCTAGTACTATAAAATAAATAAAATAAAGTTGTTCACTATTATAAATATACTTTAAGGGAAATGTTCATACATACATTTTGGGCTACCTTTGTCATGTTTCCTTAGAATAGATGGCCAGAAATGGAATTACTGAATTCAAAAATATAAACACTTTTCAATCTTTTAAAAAACTGTGGTATAATATACCTAACATAAATTTATGTCTTATTCATTTTTAAAATTGTTTTTAGTTGTCAATGGATCTTTATTTTATTTATTTATATGCGGTGCTGAGAATCGAACTTAAATGTCTCACACATACTTGGCAAATTCTCTACCAATAAGCCACCATCCCAGCCCTGTCTTAGACATTTTGAGGTGTATAATTTAGTGGCATTAAGTACATTCACATTTTTGCGAATCCAAATTCT
This sequence comes from Marmota monax, assembly GCF_021218885.2. Lineage (NCBI taxonomy): Eukaryota > Metazoa > Chordata > Mammalia > Rodentia > Sciuridae > Marmota > Marmota monax. The sequence continues at coordinate 8,937,991 of NW_026691982.1, read as the reverse complement.
AACATTTCTGGCAAGTGTCTGCCCTGTGCTTAGCACCTGAGGCTGAGCAGGAACAGAGAAACCAACCTTCTAGTTTAGTGAAATCTCAAGAAAGGGTTTGACTTCTATCTGGCCTCTTCTGGTTTAACAGTTTCCTAAGACATGTGCCACCAGCCTCTTCCTTACTTCAAAACTTTCTCTAAACACAATCATTCATGTTCTCACCAGTGCTGCTTATGTGCATATGAGATTTGACAGATAGGGACAAGTTGCTGATTATCCTCACAGGCAAATGTGCACAGGTCCTTCCAAGTCTGTGCTCCACTCAGCTCAGTCTCAGCACTCTCTTTCACAAATTCCTGGCTATCCATAAACCTTTGGCCCAGCAGGGAGCAAAGGACTTACAGCCACACAGATTTAGTCTTTACCCCTAGCATTGCCTTCTCTGAGAAGGCATCAGGGTTCTCTCAATCTAGAAAGTCTTCTGGTAACCTTTCTCCTCTGAGTGGCTGCCTATTTGGGGCCTCCTAGTAGCGACCCCTCCCAGCTTTAATCACACAACACACCACTATCATTCCCTGTTCTCCACTTTTAATGTCAATTTCTCCAGGAGGGCCAATACTATATTAATCTTTAATGTGCCTAGAATGCATATCACTTTTGATTTGCAGCAGGCATAAAAGCTTACTTATCAAAAAACTCACACAACAATTAAAGCCCAGAATTATAGAAAAGCCTGCCACTATTTGCATAGTAGGACTCAAATGACACCAATAATGCACTTCCCTAAGGAGACTATTAAACCCTTAAACCTTTAAAAAGCAAAGGCATTATTTAGTTCCACACATAATCTTTATGGAGTAAGCAGCTCTAAGCACACAGGACCTGATAAACGTTTATTGAATAAAAGATGGAGTCAAATGTAACAAAAGAATCTGCAATACTCACAAAAGAATCTGCAACACGCATATTCAGAGTGACTTTCTCCCTGATCATACCTAATACCATGCTACATATGCAATGTAATGTAGCAGTCCAAAATCGAAAAGGAAGCTGAGATTTACTCACTTTATCCCTTTGGATGAATCATTTGTCGTTCCCCAAGGGAATAATTTTATTGATTGCAGGTTTTCAACGTTGGACCTTAACACGCACACTGTTTTTATCCCAGCACCCCGATTACAAGATCAGATTATATTTCTTGATTATTCACCAAATTACCATGCTTTTGCACAGGTTTCCTTTGAAATCCAGAAGGGCCGTTTGGCATAGTGGAATCAAGAAACACTGTGACCTACTGTGATTTTCCCCCACCCCAGCACTGGAGGAGTCCGAAGACCCAGGTCCGGGCGCTGGCTCCCGGTGAGCGCTTCCGTCCGCTGTGTCCTGTCACCTGCCTCGCGGGGCAGGGCCGCTGGACAACTCTGCGACGTCCCAGAGGCCTTGGACAGCACAGCGCAGGTCCCCGACCTGACACAGTCAAACCCTTCGCAACTGCAAAAGGCAGTTGTGCAACCCGGTCGGCGAAAGCGCACGGGATACCTCTGGACTAGGACTTCGGGGATCCCCGTGGGGACCGGCGGCGCCCACACACCTGTCAGAAGATCCGCCCAGCTCCGGGTGCCCGGGATTCTGGGCGCTTGGGTCTCGGGGGTCCTCCTCTCAGGGGCTTCCCGTTCGTTGTGGTGCCTAATTCTGGCTTCCCCGGAGCTCCACTTAGGGTGCTTCCGGATTCCCGGCACCCTGGGGTTCCAGGCGCTGACTTTGGGCGCGGCCAGGCTGGGCAGGGCGAGTGAGAGCACCACCAGTACTTCCGCCCTGCACCCGGCCGACAGAGCGCCCCTAGCGATTACCGACAACCCCGAGAATCAGGTCCCGCTGCGTGGAAAGAGGGTCCCTGTTTGGGTCCCTGTTTCCATTTAGAGGTGTTCAGCACTTTGTTTCAGTTTCATCTTTCAGGCGGGACTTTGCCAATTAGGATATATCCAAAGTTAAAGTTTGGGAGGGGGTGAACGAATGGTGCTGTCATTTAACTGAGAAATAAGGTGGGGTGGGGGTGGGGGATGGGGGTGGGGGTGGGGGATGGGGGCGGTGCGGGGGCGGTGCGGAGGGACGCTAGTTTCAAGAAAGTTTGGAATCAGGGAAACAGGAGAAGGAATGCTTGTAAAGTAGTGCTTGAAGGTAACTGGAGACACTCAAAGAGAGGTAGGTGTTGGATGCTGGAGATAACTCTGAGATTCACTGAGTAGGAAGTAATGTGAAAGAATCAGATTCCCAAGATGTGGAATAAAATGAGAATAGGAGGGATAGAATAGAGACTAGGGTGGAAAGGATTGGAGTTGAACTCTGACTTCACTGAATATTATCCAGGAGTTGTGGACAATACTTTATTTTACCTGGAGTTCCAATTTCATCATGTATGACTTACCTTATAGAGTTGTGTAAGAATAAGTTTAGCTGGGTATGGTGGTGCTCATCTATAATCCCAGCTACCTGGGAGGCTGAGGCAGGAGGACTGCAAATTAAAGGCCAGCTTGGACAATTTAGTGAGTTAGTGAGATTCTTGTCTCAAAATAAAATAGTGCTGGGGATGTAGCTCAGTGGTAGTGTGCTCCTTGGTTCAATCCCCAGTACAGAAAGAGAGAGAGAGAGAGAGACCGACCGACCTTCCCTGGATATTAAAAAAAGGGAAAAAAAACTAGCAAAAACCAAACTATCCCCTAAAAATGAGAAATTAAGATATGCCTAGGTAAACAAAAGCTGAAGGAGTTCATTGCTAGTAGATGTGCCCTATAGGAAATAATAAAGGTAGTCCTTTTCCTTGAAACGAAAGGATACTGATAGGGGATAGATGTGATAGGAACATTAGGTTTAGGGAATAATTCTATAAAATGGGCCCATTGTGCTGACCCTCACATGCTTTTGCCTTTTTTATTTATTTATTTTTAAATATGTTTTTAGTTGTAGATGGACATAATACTTTTATTTTATTTGTTTATTTTTATGTGGTGCTGAGGATTGAACCCAGTGCTTCATACATGCAAGGCAAGCACTTTACCACTGAGCCAAAACCCTGGCCTATTTATTATTTATTTTAGTTTGTTTGTTTTGGTACTGGGAATTGAACCCAGGGTGCATTACCACTGAGCTACATCCCCAGCCCATTTTACTTTTTATTTTGAGAGAGGGTCTCTCTAAGTAGCTAAATTGCTGAGGCTCACCTTGAATTTCTAATTCTCCTGCCTCAGCCCCAGCACATGCTTTCACTTTAAAAAAGCAATTTACCTGAAGCCCTGTCTGGCTTAAGTTGACAATACATGTTACATTCCTCGGCAAACTACCTGTTATCTGCAGGAGAAATGCTGATTAAGAAGAACTTAAGTCACCCTGAAGGAGGGGGCTTCTGTGACCCTTACAGACTGTTATGCCAGATTCGTGGGACCCCAGTAGACCTCCAGGAGCTGAATCTGATGCAATCACACAAGAGTCTTTATTGCAAGCTCGAGCCTGGACTCACAACCGTTCTGATGCAGCGGTCTCAGGGAGTGAGTCCCGGTCCTTCGTTCAGTGAGATTTTATAGGTTTTTTTTTTTGGGTTACTCTCTGCATCACAACATCACACATACTGCAGGAAAGTCAAACAACAAGTCTTAACATTGATTAGCACATTCAATGGCGGGAACAAGTTGGGTAGGGGTGATTGGTTAGTACAAGAGGGGGATTCCTTTGAACTGATTGGTTTAGGCCATGAGGGTTGTACGTGCTAAACTACGTGGTTTCCCAACATGTTATCAACCACCATAAACTACTTGGGGGTCATCCTGAGACAGGGAAAATACCCTTGCATTCCAGGTATTTTCCCTGTCTCATGCTGATTGGAGGTTGCTAGGGGGGTTGCTGTGGGTCCTCACCTAGCCTAACTGAGTCAGGGACACCTGTTGCCTCAGACCTCTCCTGTTATTTACAAACAACTTAGCAGGATGGGTATGTGCTTAGGAGTGCTCTGTAGGTTTTTCCAAGGACAAGGGTCACTCCCCCTTCCTTGGACAGGCTTTGCTCTGAGGTACAGGCTGGTTTCTCAAAAAAGGAGTCACATTAGTTTCTCAAGACCGGATCATGGAACTCGGGGAGACAAGCATAATCCTCACTACATAAAATCTGTAAGAACAGGTTCCAATTAGAAGTGGTCAGTATGGGCCAAATGACCTAGAGTTATTATGACAATGGGAACTTGAAAGTCTGAGATTATCCTGCTGTCAGTTAAAAGTCAAGAGGTGGACCTGGGTGGGACTCCCTGGAAACTTCCTTGGGACCCCCAATAAAACTGGGGGCAGAGGTGTGCTGTTCTTCTCTTGTCTGAGAGGACCCACTTCCTTCTTTGAGAGTGTTCCCCTTTTCTCTTTCCTATCACTTCTAATAAACTCATGCCTATTATTCTGAGCAACATTCCTGAAATCCTTCTGACTCCATAGCAAGAATTGGGGTTTAAAGGGGAGCCTTTGCACTGCCTGAGTTTCCTGGAAGACCCAACTGCTATAATAATACATAGAAGCTCCCTCCTTTAGGGTGACTTAAGTTCTTCTTCTCAGCCAAATGAGGAAATAAAGAACACTGGGAAAGATAATTAAATAAATATAAAAGTCAACAATACCATATTTGTGATTTGTAACTCCTTTTTTTCTTCATACAATTTAATAAACATATGCAAATACAGAAAACAATAATTACAAATCTATGTTAATGGGCATACAATGTATTAACGTGTAATTTGTGATGATAACCCATAAAAAGGGTGGAATGGAGCACAATTTTTGTATGCTTTTATATGGATAGTCATATGCTAGACCTTGTTAAAACAATTATCAGAAAATTTAAAATGATTAAAGTCATAGAAAGTACTATCTTTGACCATATTTGAATGAAGCTAGAAATCAATAACAGACATTTACTATTGGAAATAGTAAATATGTGGAAATTAAATAAGCACACTTAACCTATTTCAAAGAAGAAATAATAAGAGAAATTAGAAAATATTTTGAGAGAGGCCGGTGTAGTGGTGCATGCCTGTAATTCCAGTGGCTTTGGAGGCTGAGGCAGGAGGATCGAGAGTTCAAAGCCAGCCTCAGGAATTTAGCGAGGTGCCAAGCAAATCAGCGAGACCCTGTCTCTAATAAAATACAAAATAGTGCTAGGGATGTGGCTCAGTGGTCGAGTGACCCTGAGTTCAATTCCTGTTACCCGCCCCCCCCTCCAAAAAAGAAAATATTTTGAGAGAATAAAAAGAAAAACACAACATACTAAGCCAGGTGTTGTGGTATTCATCTGTAATCTCAGTAAACCAGGAGGCTGAGGCAGGAGGATCACAAGTTCAAGGGCAGCCTCAGCAATTTACCAAGACCCTCAGCAACTTAGTGAAACCCTAAGTTTCACTAAGTAAAAAGTAAAAAATAAAAGGTCTGGCGACGTATTCAGTGATAAAAAGCCCTTGGGTTCAATCCCCAGTACCCAAAACAAACAAAAGCAAAAAACAAACCAAAAAATAAAACAATATACCAAAACATATAGATTGTAGCAAAAAATGCTCAGAGGGGAAATTTATATATGTAAATACTTACTTTAAAAAAGAAGAAAGAGGGCCAGGGTTGTGGTTCAGTGGTAAAGTGCTTGCCTAGCATGCGACAAGCACTGGGTTCGATCCCCAGCACCACATAACAATAAAAACAAATAAAATAAAGGTATAGAAGAAGAAGAAGGAGGAGGAGGAGGAGGAAGAAGAACTCAAATCAATAACCTACCTTAAGGAGGTAGGAAAAGGAAAAAAAATAAAAAATAAAAAGAGCACATGCCTATAATTTCAGCTACTTGGGAGGCACAAGCAAAAGGATCAAAATTTGAGGTCAGCCTGAACAATCTAGTAAGACTGTCTCAAAATTAAATAAAAGGGGTGGGGATGTAGCTCAGTGGTAGAACATGTGCCTAAAAATTTAGAGGCCCTGGGGCCAAACCCCAGAACCGCAAGGAAAAAAAAACAAACTAAACCCTGAGTCAGCGGGAAGAAGGAAATAACAATTAGAGCAGAAACAATGAAATAGAGGATGTGAAAAGTAGAGTGGTGGCACATACCTCTGTAGTCACAGTTGCTCAAGGGGCTCAGGCAGGAGAATTGCTTGAGCCCAGGAGACTGAAGACAGCTTGGGCACATAGCAAGACTCCATCTAAAAGAGAGAGAGAGAGAGAGAGAGAGAGAGAGAGAGAGAGAAGACTCAAATACTAAAATCAGAAATGAAAGTAAGAATATTACTACTGAGCTTTCAAAAATAATAAGGGTTAAAAGAGAGTCCTCTGTGAAAACTATACATCAACAAATTTAGATAACCTAGTTAAAATAAACACATTCCTAGAAACATACAAATAACTACAATTTATTGAGGAAGAAATGGAAAGTTGTGGGAGACCAACCTTGCACGTGACTGGGTCACACTCCCCAGCTGGGTGCTGAGGCACTCAGTCACAGAAATGTGGCAGAGCTTTCCCCACCCTTCTTGGGTTCCAGGGTCGGTGTCTCCTGCATGGGTGTGTCTTGCTACAGCCCCATGGGTGGAGCTATGCTCACCTGGTCCTTTGAAATATAACCCCTTGCCCTGTTTAGGATAGAATCTTCCATGGAAGTGCCTTGTGTGTGTCCCCTTCTCTTACTGTGCCCTTGGGTGTGGCCTACCCAGGAGTCAGTCAACCTGCTGATAGTGGACATCATGAAGATAGACTCAGCCCCCTGAAACCTGACCCCTTGCCTCATTTGAATAGCTTCTCCTCAATAAAAGGGGACAGTGTGTGCTCTACCTCTCTCTTCCTGTGGACCCTTAAGGTCAGAGGAGCCGTCACAGCGACCCCAAAGAAAAAGGTATTTGTGTCCCTTGTGTGGTTATTTTGCACAGCCCAGTCAGCCCAGTTCAACTGGAGTAAACCCTGAGCCTTTTAGTCTCGAACAGACACCGGGCAGAAAGTATAAAAACTATATACAAGTAGAGACAGTGATTTGAAAAAAGAAAGAAAGAAACAACTGAGGAAAGGCAAGCCCAGGATCAGATGGCTTTACTAGTGAATTCTACCAAATCTTCAAAGAAAAATGTACCTGACACATAAAAACTGTCAATTTCACTTGAAATTTTAAAGAATAAGCAGTGGAACAAGTTGAAAGTTTTTTGGACATCTCAACTCTTGCAATTATTGTAATTTTAGAATATGAAAATCACTGACAATTTTCATTTTTGTGGAAAGTAACATTGTTTAAAAAACTGTAATAACATGTCAAAGACAGATACAGTGGTACAGAATAACCCTAGGTACTCAGGATGCTGATGTAGGAGGTTCTCAATTTCAAGGCCAGTTTGGGTTACTTAGCAAGACCCTATCTCAAAAAATAATAAAAGGGCTGGTGATATAGGTCAGTGGTAGAGTGCTGGCTTAGCATGCCTGAGGCCCTGAATTCTATCTCCAGTACCCAAAACAAAAAACATGACAAAATAAAAAACTAAAGAAAATATAAGGAACTATAAGACATTACAAAAAGATCTAAATTATTGAGGATGTGGGATATAGCTTAGTTGTAGAACACCTGCTTAACATGCAGTGGGCCTTTGATTTGATTTCTAGCATTAAAAAAAACACAAGAAAATGAAATAAACCAACCCCTAAATTGTTATTTTCAAGGAAAAACTAAAAATTCACGTATGTCAACATTGTTATTACTGTGCTGTTATCACAGGAGATTCATGCCAGAATTCTCCTTTGTTGTAATTGAATTATGGGTTAGACATTCTAGAATGTGGTGAATATGATAATTTCTTTGTTGTGTAGACTCATAGGTTTCCATAGTTTTTTGGTCCAAGTTCAATGCATGAGTTTTATCTGCATTTAAATGTAAAAATATCAAAAAGGACATCTTCTAGCATCCAACATTGTTAGAAACTTTTTTACTGATGGAAAATTCTGGAAATCTGAGGTTTGGGATCTTGGTGAGAAACTCCTTCTCTCTCATCTCACAGGTGAAGTGGCATATGGGTTTTCTTGACTTTGCCTAGGAGCTAGATACTTGCATCTCTCAGTGCTTCCCGCCCAACTGCTGGAGTTACTCTTTCCATCCTGGGTGACCTGTGTTTGGAGATCATTTCTAGGGCAGGCCTGCACTTCTGTCATCTTTTGGTAGAGCAATTGCTGGTAACACCAGTGTTGGGTATGGAAAATGACAAACCCCAAAATAGTGTGGCCTTGGGAAGAAGACGTAGGGAAGAGGAAAGCAGCACATTGATGGCATTGATCCTTTCCTAGTTCATTCTTTCCCAGTGACAGAACAATCCCTAAAAGGGGAGCTGAAGGATTGATCCTTCCCCAAATAAATCTTTTCCCAGTGACAGTACAATGGACCCTGAAGGGAAAGAGATAAACACTAAACACTGACCCCAGACCCTCCATTCTTCTCCAAATAAAAATACTGCCCAATAAAAACAAATTTTCAAATTCTCACATCCCTGTTTTTTAAATATTTTTTTATTTTTTAAATATTTATTTTTTAGTTGTAGTTGGACACAATATCTTTATTTTATTTATTAATTTTATGTGGTGCTGAGGATCAAACCCAAGGTCTCGCATGTGCTAGGCAAGCGCTCTACCGCTGAGCCACAATCTCAGCCCCTTTAATATTTTTTTTAATTGTAGATGGACACAATACCTTTATTTGTTTATTTTTATGTGATACTGGGGATCCAACTCAGTGCCTCATGCATGCTAGGCAAGTATTCTACCATTGAGACACAACCCCGGCCCTCACATCCCTGTTTCTTGAGTGCCCAAACTGATCACCGACCCTAGATTCCCCTAATTTTGCCCAATGAAATAGACCCCAAATTCCAAAGTACCCAAACTGACAAGCTCATTAATTAAGTCACCTCTCAGTGTAAACTATATAAGCATAGACTCCCCCTTGGGCTGATGGTTCATTTTCTACCAGGAGAATGGGTTCATCAGAGGTGTAATTCTGTTCCTGAATAAAGACTTTGACTGATCCACGACGTTTGTATCTGGCCCTGGGCCTTTTGTGCTAACAACCAGTCCAGTTGAGGGAGAGATGGGTGGTGAGAGGTTGATTAATAGGATAGGAGGGATAACTGCTAATGTTCAGTAGCACAGTAGGATAACTATGATTGACAATAATTAATTGAATATTTCAGAACACCTTGTAGAGAGGATTTCAAATGTTCTGATACAAAGAAATGAGAATGTCTGGGCTGGGGTTGTGGCTCAGTGGTAAAGCACTTGCCTTGCACCACATAAATATATAAAAGAAAGGTATTGTGTCCATCTACAACTAAACATTTTTTAAAAATCTTTAAAAAAGAGAAATGACAATGTCAGATAACAGATATGCCAATTACTCTGCGTAAATGTATACATTAACATAATGTACACATTACTATGTGTCAATTAAAAATAAAAAAATTATTACCAACTAATTTGGTACTATCATAAGTCATGCTCTGTATCTTGTACACCATTTAACATGAACTGTACAGCTGGGCTTTGGCACTCAAATTCAGATCCTCTGCAGCTGAAGTCACACAGCCAACAGTTAGAACTGTGTGCTCTTTATATATACTTTTAATGTAATCTTCATGACAATTTTATGAAGTAGATGACTTTATTATCATCCCCGTTTTGCAAATGAGAGGACTAGTTTCAGAAAGATTGAGTCCTGAAGACTACAAAGCTCTTTGTAAATTGTCAAACTAGAATTTGATCCCAAGATTGCTTATCTCCGAAGTCTGGAATCTTTTTTTTTTTTTTCCTCCTTTTTTTTGTAGTACTAGAGATTGAGCCCAGAGACTCACATATTCTAGGCAAATACTCTATTACAGAGCTATATACACAGCACCCTCCTCCTATTTTTTCTAAGAAAGGGTCTCAATAAATTGTCCAGGCTGGCCTCTAACACGCAATCCTCCCGCCTCCACCTTCAAAGTAGCTGGGATTACCAGGTGTGAGCCACCTGGTAACTGGGCCAAACTGGGCTCTTAACAATTCAGAGATAGTGCTCTCAGGGCTCTGATGCACGAAGATTGCAAATTCAAAGCCAGCATCAGCAATTTAGAAAATAAAGATGTCGTGTCCAACTACAACTAAAAATGAAATCCTTTCTTTCCCTTCCATCCTGTCATGGATTTGGAGGACCCTTCAAGCTTAGTAGTTTTGAAAATATATGGTAATTTTAAATATGATGGTAACATATATTAGAACCTTAACAATTAAGACTTGAGTGTGATAAAAGAAAACATTCATTTATCAAATTAACAAGCAATGTGGTACTACCTACTATATTAGGATAAACATATGAGTAAAATCAGCACAAAAAGTAGAGGATGTTGTGACTCCCTCAACGATACTATTTTTTTAAAATACATTTTAGTTGTCAATGGACCTTTATTTTATTTACTTATAGGTTGTTGAGAGCCACAGCCAAAGGGGCCCCAGCAAACTTCCAGCTGCCAGCAAACTTCCAGCTGCTGGCTGATGATTGGCTCACAGCGGCCCCAGCAACATCTAGCTGATTGGCTCCTCGGCCCCAGCAACATCTAGCTGATTGGCTCCTCTGCGGTGATGCTCATTGGGCTGTTTCCCTGCCCTTTCAGACCACGGAGCTGCTCATTGGGGGACTTTTTTGGCTCCGCCCACATGACCCAGCCAATCGGCCTCAAGAGCAGGAGGATTGTGGGAGAGGGAGAGAAGCTTGTGTGGGAGAGAGAGGCTTGTAAAAAGCCGGTGGTGGCAGTTGAGGCTCTGAGGGTTTTTCCTGAGAGGCTATTTTGTTTGGCGTGTGTGGTTCTAAAAATAAAGTTAGTTTCTTTTGACAAGTGGCTCCTGATTGTGCCCAGCCAGACTGCAGCATTTGGTGGCTCGCACGGGGAGCGACTGAGGGTAAGTGAAACTGCTCGCCCCTGAGGGCAGGGCAAGAGGATGGGTAGCCATTTTAAGATTCCTCTTTTATTTTGCTTCACTTTTGTTTTAAGTTGCCTGTCCCTGGAGATGAGTGAGATGGAAGAAAAACCGCTCACATCTGAGGAAAAACTATTTACGTCTGAGGAACAGATAGGGAGAAAGGACGGATGCCCATGTCAGGAGGATAGAAAGGCTATAATGACTTTTTGTTGTTCCCTTTTTATTTCATTCTGTCTCGGTTTTGTTTGGCGTCATCTTGTTGGGTTGTATTATAGTAGAAATATGGGATCAGAAATTAGTAAAAAACAAACTGAAAGAGTGTTAAGTAAATTGTTAGAGGAAGGAGGCATCCCAGTAAAATCAAGAGCAGTCAGGGCATACGTTGATACAATACAAAAATGTAGCCCATGGCTTTTTAAGGAGGAGTTGTTAAATATATCACAATGGAACCATCATGGTGAATATTTAAAAAGAATAGAAAAGAAAAGCCCAGGGACTCTGCCAGTTGGCACATTGCCATTGTGGACATTTGTATCTTGTTTGCTTAGTCCAAAGCCTTCAGTTCAGACAACGGTAGAGGAAGGAGAAGACATAATGATTCAAGTAAAAGAGAAGGTCTCTCAAGTTAGTCAGACAGAGGAAAAGATTCAAGTAAAAGAGAAGGCCTCTCAAACTAGTCAGACAGAGAAAGAAAGTGTAAAACAGAAAAAGCCATCAGGGGGAAAGTTACAACAGGAGACTGCTACTAACACCTTTCTATCACCAGAGGGTGTAAGTGTCCAACCAACAGCACCACCTCTACAGGAGACTGTTACTAACACCTTTCTATCACCAGAGGGCGTAAGTGTCCAACCAACAGCGCCACCTCCATATGCTGGGAGGCCCCCAACCCCCGCAGTTGATAGTTGGGATCCTGAGACAAGATCTCAAATACTAACATGCCCTGTATTTGAGGCAGGAGGGCAGCGATTTTACCAAGTTTTAAATTTCAAAACAGTGAAGCAGCTAAAAGAGGCTGTAACAACCTATGGTCCTCAAGCACCCTTCACTGTAAGCATGGTCGAATCCATTAACAACTTGAACATGACGCCAGCAGATTGGGCTAATATGTGTAAAGCTGTGCTAAATGGAGGACAATACCTGTTATGGAAGGTTGCCAATGAGGAATTTTGCAAGGAGACGGCTAGGCGAAATGCAGCAGCTGGTTATCCTCAGAGAAATCTAGATATGTTGTTAGGAAAGGGACCTTATGAGGATCAGCAGCAACAAATTGCATATGATCCTGGCGTATACGCACAAATTGCTGCAGATGCAATTAAGGCATGGAAGACTTTACAAGGACATGGAGGTTTACAAGGTCAATTATCTAAGGTAATACAAGGAGCTAATGAACCTTATGCTGAATTTGTAGATAGGCTTATTCAAACAGCTACCAGAGTTTTTGGGAATACAGAACAAGCAATGCCATTACTAAAACACCTGGCTTATGAGCAAGCGAATCGTTGGTGCAGAGATATCATTAGACCATGGAAACATGAAGATTTAAACACATATATTAAATTATGTAGAGACATTAATGAACAAGAGCAAGTCATGGCAGCTGCAGTAAAACAGGCTTTAGATGCCTGAGACATTAATGAACAAGGGCAAATTGTGGCAGCTGCAGTAAAACAGGCTTTAGATGCCAGGCCAAGAACATGCTACAATTGTGAACAAACAGGACATTTTAAAAGGAATTGCCCCATTGGAGGAGGGTTTAACAAAACTAGGTATCAAAGGAGTAGAATACCAGGTATTTGCCCACGATGCCGTAGAGGGAGACATTGGGCTAATGAATGCCGTTCTCAAACCACCATAGAGGGTACTCCATTATCAAAAAACGAACAAGGACCAGGTGTTTATCCACGATATCGTGGAGAAAGGCATCGGGCTCCATTGCCAAAAAATGGACAGGGGGGCCCAATGCTCCGGGGCCCAAAACCACAAATATACGGAGCACTGGAGGAACCCAGCAACCCCATCAGGGTAGTGCCCAGGACACATTGTCCATCAGATCCCTCATCAGACAAACCAGAGGGAGCGCAGGGTTGGACATCTGCGCCTCCGCCAGAGCAGTACTAACTCCAGAGATGGGAGTTCAAATCATTCCCACAGGGGTGAAAGGACCTCTTCCCAAAGGAACAGTAGGCTTATTATTGGGACGCAGCTCTTCTACTCTAAAAGGACTTATGATAAGTCCTGGGGTAATTGATCCCGATTATGAAGGTGAAATAAAAATTATAGCCAGTTCTCCAAAGGGTATATCAGTAATTTCACCAGGAGATAGAATAGCACAGTTACTAATAATACCCAGCCTACATGATAAATTTTCCAGTCGTACTGTAGAAAGAGGTTCCAAGGGATTAGGCTCCACAGGTGTAGATTGGGCTATGCTTTCTTTAAATTTAGATTCTCGCCCCATGCTAAAACTAAATATTCAAGGACATGAATTTAATGGGCTACTGGATACAGGTGCAGACCTTAGCATCATCTCTCGTCAAGAATGGCCAAAACATTGGCCATTACAACAAGCCACTCAAACACTTCGAGGCCTAGGAGTGGCGACTAATCCCCATAGAAGTGCAATGGTATTAGATTGGAAGGATCCTGAAGGATGTGAAGGAACTATACAGCCATATGTATTGGATCATCTTCCCGTAAATTTATGGGGACGAGATGTCCTAGATCAATTAGGTTTGACATTAACAAATAACATCAACCAAAATGCGCCCACTATTATGACTAGACAAGGTTTTAGGAAAGGAAAAAGATTAGAAAAACAAGAACAAGGTATAGAAGCACCAATACAAATAGATCAAGGAACAGACAGACATGGGTTGGATTTTCAGAAAGGGCCACTGAGACAATAAAAATTACTTGGAAATCAGAAAGACCAGTATGGGTTCCTCAGTGGCCCCTGACTAAAGAAAAGATACAAGCAGCCCATGACCTGGTCAAACAACAATTAGCAGAAGGACATATACAACCTTCTGTATCTCCCCATAATACTCCCATTTTTGTCATCAAAAAGAAATCTGGTAAATGGAGATTATTGCAAGATTTAAGAGCCATTAATAATGAGATGGTTATTATGGGACCTGCTCAATCAGGGATTCCTCAGTTGTCTGCTTTGCCAAAAACCTGGTATGTTTTAGTTATAGATATTAAAGATTGTTTTTTTTCAATTCCAATTCATCCTGAGGATAGTCCACGTTTTGCATTTACCATCCCTGCACTGAATCATGAAGGTCCTGATCAGAGATATGAATGGAAAGTACTCCCTCAAGGGATGGCTAACAGCCCAACTATGTGTCAAATTTATGTTAACAAAGTAATCCAGCCACTTAGAAATCAAAATCCTGAACTACAAATATTTCACTATATGGATGCTGTATTATTAGCACACAAAGATAAAAACACATTGCTAGAATGTTATGCCACACTTACAAACTTATTAAAAAATTATAATCTAGAGATAGCAATAGATAAAGTACAATTAAATTTTCCAATTAATTATTTAGGAGTTCTATTATCCTCAACCATGGTCCGTCCACCAAAAATTCAAATACGAGTAGATCAACTCAAATCACTTAATGACTTTCAAAAGTTATTAGGAGACATAAATTGGATAAGGCCTTATTTAGGTATACCAACAGGAGAGTTGGGACCTTTATTTGATATCCTAAAAGGTCCATCAGATCCAAATTCACCCCGAATGTTAACGCCTGAAGCAAGAAAGGCATTAAAAATCATTGAAACATATATGGAAAATATGCATTTGGATAGAATTGATATAAGTTTGCCTTTATTATTTATTGTACTACCAACAAAAAATATTCCTACAGGAGTATTTTGGCAAGAAGGTCCATTATTATGGATACATTTATCTTATTCTCCTAACACTATTCTTACTAGGTATCCTGAGGCTGTAGGACAATTAATACTCAAAGGAATAAAAGCAGCAAAGGGAGTGTTTGGAATTTCTCCCAATAAAATTATTACTCCATATACTATGAATCAAATTGATGAGTTAGCTAATGAGTTAAATACTTGGGCAATAATCATGTGCAAATCTAATGTTTCATTTGATAACCACTTACCATCTAATCCTTTATTGTCTTTTTGGTCATTGCATCCTGTAATTTTTCCAAAAATGACAAGAAAAACACCTATCATGAATGCTCCAAATATATTCACTGATGGGTCAAATAATGGTACAGCAGCAGTAGTTACCCCTGATCAAACTTTTACATTTTTAGTACCCAAACAATCAGCTCAAAAGGTAGAGCTTAATGCAGTTTTACAAGATTTTGTGATGTTTAAAGATTCTGTATTTAATTTATTTTCTGATAGTCAGTACGTAGTTAATGCTATAGTATCTCTTGAAGATGCTGGTAGGATTTCCCCTTCTTCTACTGTTTTCTCTTTGCTTTCCACTATACAAAGTCTAATCTGGGACAGAAAAGATCCATTCTTTATAGGACATATCAGGGCACAT
This sequence comes from Marmota monax, assembly GCF_021218885.2. NCBI lineage: Eukaryota > Metazoa > Chordata > Mammalia > Rodentia > Sciuridae > Marmota > Marmota monax. Next base: position 8,922,486 of record NW_026691982.1, on the reverse strand, counting down.
ACAGGATTGCCTGGAGCCCTTAGTTTGGGCAATGATTTAGCAGATAAAACTACACATGACATACATATTTTCTCTACACTAGAAGAAGCTATAAATTTTCATAAAAAGTTCCATGTCAATGCTAATACTTTACAAAAGCGTTTTAAAATAACTAAGGAACAAGCTAGACAAATAATAAAACAATGTCAAAATTGTGTGACCTTTTTACCACAAGTTAATCTTGGAGTCAATCCTAGAGGATTGATACCTAACCATATTTGGCAGATGGACGTCACACACTTGCCAGAATTTGGAAAATTAAAATATTTGCATGTTACAGTTGATACTTCTTCTGGATTTTTGATGGGCTCCCTTCATGCAGGAGAAAAAACTAAAGATGTTATAGCTCATTGCTTACAAAATTTTGCCACTGTGGGTGTTCCAAAACAGTTAAAAACAGATAATGCCCCTGGTTATACTTCTACCTCTTTTAAACAATTTTGCTCAACATTTGGCATTACTCATATAACAGGAATCCCATACAATCCACAGGGACAAGGAATAGTTGAAAGAGCTCATCAAACTATTAAAATGTACTTATTAAAGCAAAAAGAAGGAATTGGGAAGGGGTATATATTCCCCAAAGATAAACTTAAAATAACCCTTTTTACTCTAAACTTTTTAAATTTGGATTCATCAGGACTTAGTGCTGCGGAAAGGCATATGTGTCCAAAAAATGTACATAAGCCCAAGGTACTTTGGAAGGATATTCTAACAGGACAATGGAAAGGTCCTGACCCAGTAATTGTCTGGAGTCGGGGGTCTGTTTGTGTGTTTCCACAGGGAGAACAGCAGCCGATTTGGATTCCAGAGAGATTAACCAAGGTCCTGACCCAGTGATTGTCTGGAGTCGGGGGTCTTTTTATGTGTTTCCACAGGGAGAACAGCAGCCGATTTGGATTCCAGAAAGATTAACTAAAGCGATTTCTACAGACCAAAAAGAAGATGATTTGGCTCAAATCCATAACAACTGATATCCAAAACTCCAGTTTGGCTATTCTTACATCTGCAACAGAACCAGGATGCTTTTTTCAATATCTATTTTATTATTGCCCTTTGCCATATCATGAAGTTCTATTTTGTTTTTTGAGCTCATACAGACCTAGGTTAATGTTTTGCTGATCAGTTCTATTTTTTGACTATAGAGTTTTTAAACATTGCAATGGAGATTTCACCTGTAAAAAGTTATAAGGCCTTTACTATAATGTTATGTGTTGTATGTATTATATTATGTGTGCACACTTGTGTTTTGTGTTATATGTTTGAATGTACGTATGTCCATATATCATATATGATGAGCGCTCATGATAAAATGGATCCAAAATTTTTTTTTTCACGTAATTTATATGGTTTAATTTAAATTGGGTAAACAACTGTTGAGGATTGTTTTAATATGTAAACAAAAAAGAAGGTTAACAGATCTGTTTGTTTACTTTCACCTTTCCTTTTCATTATATTTAATAATTCTCTTAAAGATAATGTAAATTGTTAAGAAAATTGTTTTCTTTTAGTGCCTTCTGTAGTGTTACATAATTTTTTCTTTAGCCATTATTGCCAGAATTCCTATCTTCATCCCAGTGCTGGTGAAGACAATGTAAATTGCTAAGAAAATTGTTTTCTTTTAGTGCCTTCTGGAATGTTACATAATTTTTTCTTTAGCCATTATTGCCAGAATTCCTATCTTCATCCCAGTGCTGGTGAAGTCAAAGATAAAACCAATCTACAGCTTCTACAATAGCCATCACTGAACTGCTTGCAGAACTTGCCTGGACACATTGTGAGCTCACCTGTATGCATTGTGAACTATCTGTTGGTACAGCGAATTGTGGTAGTGCTGGAGTATTTTTGCTGATGGTGTCACCGGTGGTACAATTTTTCAAAGGAGCCCTCAATTGGCTTAATGTCATGGCATTTTGCATCCTCCTCTACTAGTGATGGTCTAAAATTTGGGGGCCAACAGAGGTGAGGCAAAGAACCTCACCCCCCCACAGGTGCAAAGGCCTATCCACAAGTATGGCTGTATGCTGGACCGGTAGTCAGTGACGGGTATGATCCAATTGCAGTGGTACCAACCTAAGACAGGAGGCTGACGCCTAGAGGTCAGTTCATCCGATGACGGGTAAGGACCATATGTTGAATTGGACTGCCTAACAGGCACGGTCCCTAAGCCACATGCTTGTTGTTTAAACAGAGAGGGGGAGATGTTGAGAGCCACAGCCAAAGGGGCCCCAGCAAACTTCTAGCTGCCAGCAAACTTCCAGCTGCTGGCTGATGATTGGCTCACAGCGGCCCCAGCAACATCTAGCTGATTGGCTCCTCGGCCCCAGCAACATCTAGCTGATTGGCTCCTCTGCGGTGATGCTCATTGGGCTGTTTCCCTGCCCTTTCAGACCACGGAGCTGCTCATTGGGGGACTTTTTTGGCTCCGCCCACGTGACCCAGCCAATCGGCCTCAAGAGCAGGAGGATTGTGGGAGAGGGAGAGAAGCTTGTGTGGGAGAGAGAGGCTTGTAAAAAGCCGGTGGTGGCAGTTGAGGCTCTGAGGGTTTTTCCTGAGAGGCTATTTTGTTTGGCGTGTGTGGTTCTAAAAATAAAGTTAGTTTCTTTTGACAAGTGGCTCCTGATTGTGCCCAGCCAGACTGCGGCAATAGGTGGTGCTGAGAATTGAACCCAGTGCCTCACACATGCTAGGCAAGTGCTCTCCACTGAGCTACAACCCAAGCCCTCAATAATACATATTTTAACAAAGATGATTTTGGGGTATGCTTTCAAATGAAATGAAGATGAAGATAATTTTGGTCCTTATCCAGCATCTGAAACAAGTGTGTAATCTTGGAATTCTTGGGCTTTGGTTATAAGAGGAAGTAGAAGGGCCGAGGGATAAGCAGGGAAATCTTGATTTAGGAAAGAAGGACCTTTCCCACTCCACTGTACCTGGTATTGAAACCAGGGACACTCTTAACACTGAGTTACAACCCAACCCTGCTTAGTTTTTTATTTTGAGACAGGGTCTCAGTAAATTGTCCATGCTGCTCTCTAACTTGCAGCCCTGCCTCAGCCTTTGGAGTAGTTGGGATTACAGGCATGAGCCATTGGGGTGGCTCCCTGAAATGTTATCTTTAACCAGTGGTATTTTGTTTCAACTACTATATTTATTCTTATAAATAGCACCACATTTGATTTTTTTAAAATTTATTTTTTGTAGTTGTAGATACTCAGAATGCCTTTATTTTATTTGTTTATTTTTATGTAGTCTGAGGATAGAACCCAGCGCCTCATGCATGCTAGGTAAGCACTCTACCACTGAGCTACAGCCCTAGCCCTACTGTTACACACGAAGCCAGGTATGTAAACTGTGGTAACCTGACCTGCTGTACTGTCCTAAAGTGTCTTGTCTGCACCCATGAAGCACTCTGTTGGCAATAAAAATAAATAAATTATATATATATATATATATATATATATATATATATAATTTATATATATATATATATATATTTATATTTATATATATATCTTGTTTTGTGCTTTTAGCGTTCAAAAGAAAGTTTTCATACTTAATTGACATACATTGCCAAATTACCTATTAGCCACATTAAGGATAGATGGCTAACGACTATTTTTGGAGTGAATTCTCACAGGGATTTTTTTAAAAATGAAATAGTGTGGCAGACACAAGGCCCTCCCTTGCCCCTTTTTATTTATTTAGTGGTACTGGGGATTGAACCCAGGTGTGCTTTACCACTGAGTTACATCCCCAACCCCTTTTAAATTTTTTTTTTTTTTTGAAACAGGGACTCACTAAATTGCTGAGGCTGGTCTCATACTTGCGATCCTCCTGCCTCTGCCTCCGGAGCTGTGGGGTTTACAAGGGTGCGCAACCACGCTCAGCTCCCATCCTTTTTAAACGTTTTATTTTTTTGGTGTGTGGGGCGTGGTGCCCGGGGATTGAACCCAGGGGCGGCCAACCATGGACAGCACATCCCCAGCCCCCCCCCCCTTTTAAATACTTTATTTAGAAATCAGGTCTCTCTAAAACTACTTAGGGTGGCTTTGAACTATTGATTTTCTTGCCTCAGCCTCCCACGCTGCTGGGATTACACACAGGCGCCGCCACGCCTGGCTAAACTGGGTCTTCATTAAGTCAAATCCTGCCAAAACGGAAAGCAAAGGTTAAAAAAAAATCGTGGGTTTCCAGATAAGCTTTGGTCTCCTAGGCTTTCCTGCTCAGGAGGGAATTCGGAGCTCTCGCGTGTGCTCGCTCTAATTTTCAAAGGCTTTGGGCTAGAGCGCAGACCTCCGCAGTCTTTCTCCAAAACGTCTTTCTCCGAAATGTCTTTCTCACTCCGCTCCGGCCCCACCCCTCCCAACCAAACTTCCGCGGAGCGGAAGGCGGCTCGCAGTCCATTCCCTAGGCAACGTCTGTCCCGTGGCGTCGCTGGGAGCTGTAGTTTGTGTGGGTCAGTGATGCCCGTACAAAAGCCCGAAGGGGTCGGTGGAAACTACACTTCCCAGGAGCCCTCGGGTCGGGTGGGACGGGACCTGTCCGGGGGCGTGGCTCCGACCGCCGCGGTAATTGTGGCGGCTCTTTTGTAAATGCCGGGCTAATTCTGTCGTCAATTCGAGTGGACCGAACCAAAGAAGCTTCGCTGATCGGTAATTCGTGGCCGACAGGAGCGGAGGAGCTCTTGTCCGCTGCTCGAGTCCTTAAGAGGGCCTGGGTGTACCGAAGGGCTGGACTTGGGCCTTGGCACTGTATCGCTGGGGCGCGTAGGGAATCGGGCGCTGGCAAGCGGTGGCAGTTCAGAGGCTTCTTCGGTTAGCGCTGCTTTGTTCTTTCGAGAGCCTGGGGAGCCTTCCCTTTTGGTTAGGTGGGTCTCAGTCGTGGACTGGGGCAGACTTGAGGCTCCTGTTACACGCGCAGGAGTTGCGTCCGCTCTGGCATGGGCTGTGGAGTGGCTTCACTCCATCGGGCCGTCTCGCTCAGCCTTGTCAGGGCGTCTCTTTGAAAGCTTTGTGTGAATTCGTGGCCTTCAAGGAAGTGTTGTATTTTATAGGGACAAAACACCTCCTCAGTCCAGCTACTTGCTTTTCACGGGTCTGAGGGTGTATTTTAATATGCTGTTTCTAACCAGTTTTCCCGCTTACCAGTGTAGAGAATTTATTTTATCCCCCACTGTTTTAAAGAAAGTTCACATAGCACTCTTTGGAGGCTTCAAGGCTGTCGATTTGTCAGTTTTTTTTTTTTTTTTTTTTAACGGCTTTACTGAGGTGTAATTGATAAACAGTAAAAATAGGATGTCTGATGCTCAACAGTTTGATGAGTTTGTCCCTTAGACTTTAATGTGTGGAAAGTCTGAGTACACGTTCTAACCCTTTAAAAATGTTTTGCTATTTATGCTTTATTGATTTTAGGTATCAGTAATAGAATATTCAGGTGAGTCAGTATTTTTAAATGGGGTCAAGATGCCCCATATCTGTATTCCACCTGTCGTCTAGTAGGGAATTTTTGACATTTTCCACGTTACAAAATGACATTATAGTTTGTCTTCTTCTAAATTTGTATTTCAAAAGATTTCCCGCTAAGGTCATTGAAGTTTAACCAAGATTATCTGGCTGATTTTGATGAAAAGTTCTTTTTTTAAGATTAGTTTCCAACCTAAAAATAATTAAAATTAGTTTGCTTAGAACAGGTTTTTAGAAGTCACTAAATAGGAGCAACAGATATCCAGGAAAGTGTGCTGTTGGTAAGGGTACCACCCAGTGTGTATATTCCCTGAAGGCAGGAGTCCTTTGGCAGTCAATACCAGCTCCATATTTCTGGATAACCACCATCCTGACTTCTATAACTGAAGATTTTTTTTTGCCTCTTTATGAACTTCATGTAATTGGAAACTTACACTGTATATTTGTGTCTAATTTTTATTCATCATTACTCATCCATATTGTTGCCCTCAGCAGTTTTTATTTCTTTTTTTTTTTGTGCTGGGTATTGAACCATGGGGCTCTTTACCACTGCATCCCCAGTCTTTTTTAAGAGCCTTGCTAAGTTGCTGAGGCTGGCCTTGCACTGGAGTTTCTCCTGCTTCAGCTCTCCTGAGTCACTGTGATTATAGGCCTGGCCCCACCAAGCCTAGCTAGTTGTTTTTTTATTTATTGCAATGCTTAAATAGCTGTGGTTATCAAAGTGTGGTATCAATGTAAGGAAACATAAACCACAGACATTTTTGTCTTTGACAATTGAATGATTGGCAAGCATTCCTTTTGTTTTAAGAAAACCTTTAGTTGATAGTAGGAATTAATAATGCACTAAATCTTGTAAAAGCCCTCTCACAACTCAACCAGGGAGCAGTGGCCGAAACAAAACAAAAAACCAAAACAGTATCATTGGCCAACCCATTGGCATATACCTGTAATCCTAGCAATTTGGGAGGCTGAGGCAGGAGGATCAAAGCCAGCCTCAGCAATTTAGCAAGTCCCTAAGCAATTTAGTGAGACCCTGCCTCAAAAAATAAAAAAGGCTGAGAATGTGACTCATTGATTAAGCACCCTTGAGTTCAAACCTCAGTACCAAACCAAACCAAACCAAACCAATATTATTAAGTTCACTGTCTTCCATTTCTTTTAACAGTTCTATAAACTGGTGATTCATAGCATTTAAATGTACTGAAAAGTTTAAACATCTCTGTCCACGATACTGTTCATGGATTCTGCTTCAGAAAACTGAGCACAGTGTATATCATACAGTGGAATGAAGCTACAAAGCAGTCTCTTGTTTAAAAATTTCATTAAATCCATAAATCCAGCATTTTTACCTTCGTGTGTATGTGGTAATGAGGGTTGAACCCAGGGGTGCTCTATGACTGACTAGCCCTTTTTATTTTTTTACTTTGAGGCAGGGACTCTAAATTGTGGAGGCTGGCTTCGAATTTATGATTCTTTTGCTTTGGCTTCCTAAGTAGCTAGGATTACAGGTGTGTGCCATTGTGTCTAGTTAAATCCAGATTTTTCCTAATAGACAATCTGTCGTGAGAACTAATTTTCATGTCTAGCTGGAATTCTTTGTTAGAATATTAAAATATCTATTCCCAGGTTCAGTTTGTTTTATTTAAAAACAATTTTTTTTAGTTGTAGATGGACACAATACCTATAAATATTTTTATTTATTTTTATGTGGTGCTGAGAATCAAACCCAGTATCGCACACATACTAGGCAAGTGCTCTACCACTGAGCTACAGTCTCAGCCCCACAAATTCAATTTTTGAGGCTATGAATAGATAACATTTCTTTGTAAATGTAGATGATCTTTGAGAAAAGATGTATCTAACTTGGTCACTTTCTCTTATTGCACCACCCTCATAAAACTAAAGAAAAGTAGTTTTTCCAGTTTTGAATCAGTTCATATTATAAGGGTTCGTGAACAATTCTTTGGTTACTTAACTATATATAAAATGTCTTCTTTAATCTTATAATTAAAATATCTTCTTAAATCTCATAATTTTCAGACAAATGAACTCATTTATCTTTATAAATTTATGAATTTATTTATTTTTTCACCATCTAAAAATGTTTTCTCCCTACTTTTTTCTGTTGGTGCGAGTTTGTTTTTGTTTTTTTGGCAGTGCTAGAGATTGAACCCAGGGCATTGGCACATACTAGGCATGTGCCCTATTCACCACCACTGAACCACATTTTCAGCCGTCTTTCTTTTGGTACAGTTGTTTTTAATGCCTGGCCAAAGCTATAAGTTTAGATCCTGTTCAGAATTATTTTAAATTGTTTGTTGGATATTTATTTCTGATGCAGATAGCTAATTTCATCAATTTTTTATAATTAAGAATAAACAGATCAGGAGTTATTGTTTTTGCTGAAAGTATCTCAACATTATTTCTTTATTTTTTCAATTTTTATTTTTTAGGGTGCCATAGCTCACTATGCCATAGAGCTATGCCCTCAGCCCCTATTTTTTTTTTTTTTTTTGAGGGGGGATATTGGGGATTGAACTCAGCGGCCCTTGGCCACTGAGCCACATCCCCAGCCCTATTTTGTATTTTATTTAGAAATGGTCTCACTGAGTTGCTTAGTGCCTCTCTGTTGTTGAGGCTGGCTTTGAACTTGGATCCTCCTGCCTCTGCCTCCTAAGCTGCTGGGATTACAGGTGTGTGCCACCATGCCTGGCAATAGATAGCTTTTTAAATCTGTTATACTGTGGAAAATTACAGTTGCCATTTGGTATGAAACTTGTGACATACTTTCTAGTCTTTTTTCCTTCACTATTCTGGTCATAGTACTAACTTCTGCATCTCCAGTTCTTCAGTAGTGTGCATGTTTGGAAATTAAAGATTGTGCTTATTTTTTTTCCAACTAGAAAAATAATAATGTTGAGCCTGGACTTGAACTTGAGATTCTCTTGTCTCAGCCTCCTGAGTTGGTGGGATTACAGGCCTGTGTCACTGTGCCGAGTTATGATTTATTTTAAACTTACTTTTAGCAAACTTTTATCAGGTTCATTCTGTCTGCCAGGCATAGTGTTAGGCGGGGGGAAAATATACAGATATTTTTTAGGAGGAGCTCCGCAGTTTGGTAGAGTATGAACTTGAAAGCAAAATGCTACTAATACTGAGATAAATGCTGAAACAGTCGAGTCACGAATCTTTAGGAATACAAATGAGGGACAGCCTAGTGGGCAAGGGATTTTGGGGAGATATGGGGGAGGAAAAGTTGGGGAAACAGTACCAGGTAAAGCTATGAGTAGTGGTGTTGATGGTAGTAGTGGTGACAACTTTCCTTCTGGAACTAGGGAGAAAACAGCTGGGCAAAGAAGCAAGAAAATGCTTAGTGTGGGTAATACATGACAGTTGTAGTGATTTTTTTTTTTTTAATGAGTAACTTAAAAGTGTCTTAGCTTCCGGGCTGGGGTTGTGGCTCAGTGGTAGAGTGCTTGCCTAGCATGTGTGAGGCACTGGGTTTGATCCTCAGCACCACATTAAAAAAAAAAAAAAAAAGTTTTTTTTTAAGGCAATATATATAAGAAATCATTTAAAAATGATTTCACTCATATATATATATATATATATATATATATATATATATATATTTTTTTTTTTTAAAACAGTGTCTCTTAGCTTCCAAAGGTCAACTGATCTAGCACTTGTATAATAATGTCATTAGTAATTGAATATTTAGAGCAGAGGGATCGCAGGTTTTCTTATACAATTTGGATATTTTGAAGACAAAAATAAACAAACAAAAAAACCCATGTAACTTAATGCCCAGTTGCTCTGTTGACTTAAGCCTTTTGTGGTGGGTTGAGATTTGGGCTAGTTTTGGGTAGAACTCTAGTAGGTTTAACTAATACTTTTTGTTGCCTGTCTTTGTCTGTAGGTATTGAAAATCAAGAGCTCTTCTGACTTTTCCATTATTTAAATATAGTAGTGTCATTTGACTAAAATGTTCCTGATGCCAGCCTCTTCAGAGTTAAACAGTGGGCAGAACTTCCTAACCCAATGGATGACCAATCCTTCTCGGGCTGGGGTCATATTAAATCGTGGATTTCCTATTTTGGAAACAGATGAAGATAAGCAAACAGCTACAAATGCTTCTACCAGCTTTCCTGTTAAAGCTGCATATTTTTCAAAGAGCTTCAGTTTTATTAGTGAAGAAGATTCACTTCATGAAGAACAGAAATTGGAGTCTGATGGCCTTTTTAAACTACAGTCAGAAAAATCTGAAGTCCATACAATCTTTCCTTTAGTTAAAAAGGAACCACAAATAGTAGCATGCCAGGATGCTTCTGAACACCAGGAAGATAATAAAAATGACTTTATTCCCAATCTTGTGAGTGAATTACAACAAGTGGCTTATAAAGACCCACTTTTTAAAAAACTCGAACAGGTATAATAGAATTTGGCCTTATATGTGTTTGTGTTATTGCAGGTATTATATGATTATAAGTTATTTGTTCCAGATCCTCTTATTTTTCCCTTTTATTCTGAAATCCTCAAAATACCAGATTTTGCCTTTTGTCTAATGTGCAACATTAAAGATTATTTAATATGTAAGATATAAAACTTTATTTCTTTAAGTTGTATCTTATAATGAGAGCTAAATTAGAAATGGTTGTTCAAACACTAGGAGAAAAAAGTTGATGATGCCCTGAATACCCATCCTATTGTAAGACTTGGAGGATTCATGTGACTTTTTTTGTTTCTTAGGTGAGATAGCTGACATAATTTGCTCAGAAGAAATTGGATTTTAGAGTTTTGGTGGCAGACTTATTTACTGAGGGGATCCCTCTCTGAAATTCCCTATGAGGGAATTCAGGAGAAGGGAAATGGGAAGGAGTGAGATAAATGTAAGGAGCAAGTGTCCACGAAGAAAGTTTTGCTCCTTTAATAGTTAATTTTATGTTTAAAAAGCTGAAGGAAGTACAACAGAAGAAGCAAGAACAACTGAAGAGGCAACAGTTAGAGCAACTACAAAGGCTCATGGAAGAACAAGAAAAGCTGCTTACTATAGTGTCTGGGCAGCACATGCTTCCAGGTATGTTTTGCTTACACAGGGCCTTCAGTTAATAGGATGAGAAACAGTTTCACACAGTTCTTTCTTTTAGTAGTCTGACAGGTGATTTCTACCATTCCTATCATATGTTACAAACTCCAGTTTCTTCAGGGGTCAGACAGATCAGAGTGAAATATGGGAGTAGTGTAATATGAATGAAAGTAGTAGGAACTGGCATTCTGGGGTGCATGTGGCCTGCTCAACGGCCTTCATATTTGTTTATTTATTTGGGTGCTGGGGTTGAACACAGCGCCTTGTGTATGTCAAGTATGCCCTCTACTACTGAACCACACCTATCAGTCAATTTATTAAGAAAAAAGGGCTGGGGCTGTAGCTCAGTGATAGAGCGCTTGCCTAGCATGTGTCGGGCCCTGGGTTCAATTCTCAGCACCACATATAAATAAATAAAGGTCCAACCCCAACAACTAAAAAAAAAAGAGCCCAGTTTGGCTAGAGCTACTGGTATGCATCCCCTGCCTAATGAATGAAAACTATTAGAGGCCAGTAAAGTTAAACATATAGAATGGTCAGTAAACAATAGAAGCCACTCTGTTCAAATGAAGAACAATACCCAAAATGTTTGTTATGTGGTTAAAGATGATAATATTCTGTTGTTAACAGAAAGCATCATGAGCTTATGAGGGAAAATAACTTGTTAAAATGTGATCTGGAATAGTGTTTTTAAAAGTTTTTGACCACATTCCATAGTAGCAAAAACATTTCAGTCAGGACTCATAATGACAAGTAAATTTTATATTATCAATCTTTATTGGTGTGCCTGGTGATGTAGAGGGATATTTTCTATTTTGTTTATTCTAATTCTGTGTCATTTAAAAAAATAAGTCAGCAGTAACTTATTGTGTCTGATGATAAAATTGTTAATGAATTGTCTTCCACAGTTTGAAAAGTGTGTATGCTTCTTGCTGCTGTCTTCAAAGGTACACATTTTACTGGTTCAGGAAAGAGCCTGTTCTGTACAGAGATTGAACTGGACATTGAGAAAATGGAGAAGAAAAGACATTGGCAAATGAGTGTGGCTGGGTGGGAGTGGGGTGAGTGATGATGAAAAACTTTAACAGGTGAAGAAGGTTTTAGGGGGCTTTATGGAATATAAGAAAATAATAGGATTATATAAATAATAGACTGTGGTACTTTTTATTGCAGACTAGTGCTATGGAGTAATAGGGAAGCACATGTCATAGTTACTGGTATCAGAACTGGCCCCATTCAGTTATTGAACAGTTTGCTTTGAGGCAGGCAGTGTTTTCTTTTGTGTGTTTGGTGCTAGGGATTGAACCCAGGGTCTTGTGCATGTCAAGTACATGTTCTACAACTGAGCTATGCAGGGCAGTGATTTTCAAACTTTTCTAGTTTTAGAACCTCTTAATACTCTTAAATTATTGAAGATCCTAAAGAATTTTTGCTCTATGGGCTTTATTTATTTATTTATTTTATTTTCAGTTGTAGATGGACACAATACCTTTATTTATTTTTATGTGGTGCTGAGGATTGAACCCAGTGCCTCACACTTGCTAGACAAGTGCTCTACCACTGCGCCTCAATCCCAGCCTTATGGGCTATATTTATTAATAAGTTACTGTGTTAGTATTCTGTTACCATGACAAAATATCTGAGATAAACAACTTACAGGTGAAAATGTTAATTTTGGCTTACTGTTTCAGAGGTTTTGGAGGAGGAGCTTTGCCTGAGAGAAGTTAAATTACTTGCCCCTGGTCACATACCTAATAAATAGTAGATGTGGTGATCAAACTGAGATCTCTTGCAATCCAAAACCTCTTTCCTCCTCTTGGTGTTTTTCAAGGCCATGATGACTTGATTGTATTGCTCTGAGCCTATATACTGTAAGAGTTGCTCATCTAATAGTGGCCAGACAGGAGTGGGAAGGGAGGGAAGAGAGAGTGTGAGTGGAAGAGGGGAAGGGGCCATAGACCCAATATCCTCTTGAATGCATGCACCCGGTGACCTAACTTCCTTTCATTAGGTCCCACTTCCTAAAGGTTCTAGCACCTCCCAACAGAACCACAGGCTACTAAGGTTTTAGTTTATGAGCCATTAGGGGGACATTAACCATTCAAACCATAAGTAGTTATATTAGAAATACTAAGACATTTTAAACTAACCTGGAATAATAAACCAGTTGCATTTTACTAAAAATAGCATTTTTAAAATGAAAATTATTTTCTAAGACAATAATGTGAGAAGAAAGGCATTATTTTTATTTTCTATTTTAGAAAGTATCATTAACTTCTGGCTTAATAGAACTCAGCTGATTTTCTTCCTAATTTTGCAACTTAGTTTGTTGAATTATGTTGTTTTGGTTGAAATATTTGAAAAAATTTCAACTTCATGTGGATAACTAATTGGAAAAAGAGGAGTATTTTAATAGTCTTTTCAGATAATTCTGGATATTCTTCATTGATACTGCATGTTAAAAAATGGTCATTTCTTAGTGGTTATTCCCAGTAGGAATCTGAAACCATATTAATCAATTTGTTGTGTCCTATTATTTTAAAATATACTGTTAAATAAATTGAATATCTTGACATTTTGATTAGTTTTTTTTAATCATGCATGATTTAGGGCATTGATCATTTTGGAAAATAATGATTCACTGAATTATGTTGGTTTTCAAAATGTTGACATCTCAGTACACAATACAAAAAATTATACTCATTAATATCACTGCCAGTTTCATCTTCAAAGTCTTGAAGTATTATAAAATATCCTTCAAACTCATGATGGTGGATATGTTTTCCAGAATTCTGATTTTTATTTGAGAGGTCAAATTTTATTATTGGCAACAAATAATGTGAGCTATTTATATGTACCTTGTTTCTTTTTGAGAAAATGTATGCTAAATATTCAGGTTTAAATAACCATAGATTGTCTCATTCATTCTTTCAAATAAAAGTGTGTTCCTTGGAAGAAGTGGCTGGTTGAGCTTGCAGCTCAATTTAAGTCAATTCATGGTTTGCAGCAGACTTGATTTATATGTATTTCCCGTTTTGTCTCATACAGTGTTCATAAAGCATGGAATTCTACCACTCAGCCATATCCTCATCCATTTTGTTTTGTATTTTGAGACAGAATCTTTCTAAATTGCAGAGGCTGCCCTCAAACTTGTGATCCTTGTGCCTCAGCCTCTTGAGTTACTGGGATTATGGGGGTGTGCCACCATGTCTATTTTGCTTAGGGCATTCTTAAGTAAAAACTTTTTTTTTTTTTTTTTAAAGATTGTGATTATACGGGGGGGGGGCAAATAACAGTGACACTACAACTGGCATAGTTGGGTGGTACTGTCTTGCCTTGAATGATGTACCAGCAATTTTTCATTTTGCTTTTGTTCCATCAATGGATATTTTATGAAAAAAATATTGATTTGGCGAGTACCCTGAAATAGTCTTAGAGACCTCTAGGGAGTTAACAGACCACACATGGAGAATTTATTGCTTTAGAGCAGTATTTTGCCAAAAACCTCTTCAGATTGCAGTGAGATGTTCGTTGGTCAAAAATATTTAGAATAGGGTGAGGAATATTTGCTATCAAGGAAGAAAGGTTGAAGCTGATACTTTGTGGGGCCTACCTGATTTTCTAGTTTTATTTGTGGACTGAAGTTGAGGTAGATAAGTGATAAATGGTATCCACTGTTGTATAAAACACTTCCCATTATGTCTTTACTCCCAAATTTAGGTGAGGCAGTCCAGGAGAACACAGAACTGGTAGCAGAATTTCAGGGGTTGGTGCAGTAGGTAGGATGGTTGGTATGACTTCTTCTTTAAGAAGTGAAGGTTAGAGATATATAGCAGACTCTGTTTATTGGGTTACTTCAAAAGCAGAGACTTACGGAACAAAACAAAACAAAAAAATAGTCCAAGAAATTTAGAAAATGAGGAAAAAGTCACCTGTGAATCTGTCACTGAATGTGGGGGTCCAAGGAAGTGCTCCAGAAAGGAAAAGGGACCTCACCTCTGCCCTGGCAGGTTCTTGACTTACACTGCAGAAAGGAATTTTAGGATGTGTCAAGAGACACAGCAGAAAAAGCAAATAACAGGAGAATACACATTCAAGGGAAGAGGGAGTGCTGAGGCTTGAGAGTGAGATGTGCTTGGATATTTCAGACTTCTTTTAAAGGAAATTTTGTAGCTAGGTGTGGTGTAATCTTAGTGACTCAGGAGGCTGAGGCAGGAGGATTGCAAGTTCAAGGCCAGCCTCAGCAATTTAGGAAGGCCCTAAGTAACTTAGCAAGGCCCTATCTTAAAATGTACAAAAGGTGTAGGTATAGGGTGTAGCTCAGTGGTAGAGCGCCCCTAGATTCAATCCCTAGTATTGGGGGGAAAGAAAGAAAGAAAGGAAGGGAGGAAGGAAGGAAGGGAGGGAGGGAGGGAGTAAGGGAGAAGGAAGGAAGGGAGGAAGGAAGAAAACTATAAGCTGAGTTTGAAAGAATGTGGGATGACATCAGCTCATTTGTTTTGATTGTGGAGTTCAGAGTGGGTCATGATGGTCTTGTTTTCAGAATCTTTAGATTGACATCTAATTGGTAGTGTTTAGACTACCTATGTCATGGTTTTTACAGTATCTTTCTCTATAGTATCTCTTTAACTAGTATAAAAATATATCCTGCAAGCACAGAAGGTATATAGGCATTAATTAATGGGATTTACAGTACTCTAAGATTTATTGGACCCTTTAAGAATTCAGGCCTGGAGGAAAACAGGTTTGAGGGTGAAGGGGAAAGTGTTCTTGGAGTTTTTAAAGTTCCTTCCCTGTTTGTTTCCTTTATCTTTATTTCTTTCCTATCTTAAACCCACCACCCAAGGATATAAGATTTCAAGGGTTGCCTAAGGGGAGAAACTATAGGTAGTTATTGTTAATTAGGAAATGACTCAGATCATAACTCTGCACTGGTATTGAACTGTGACTGTCACAGGTTTGCAGAGTTGGCAGCTGCAGTGATGCATTCCAGAGTTATTTGGTGCTCCCACCTTTGACGTGTACATGTACATGCATATGCACAGAAAGCATAGTGTTCTCATCAAATTATGTGAAGATCACTTTGGAATGAAAGGTTTTGTGATTTTTGTTAAACGCTGTTTCTTAATAAGGAGAAAAAAATGCTTTTATCATTTTTTTCGGGATGGGGGTACAGGGGATTGAACTCGGGGGCATTCAAACACTGAGCCACATCCCCAGACCTTTTTTGTATTTAGATTAGAGACAAAATCTCACTGAGTTGCTTAGAGCCTCACTTTCGCTGAGGCTGGCTTTGAACTTGATCCTCCTGCCTCAGCCCCCACTGAGCTGCTGGGATTATAAGCATATGCCACCACATCTGACTGCTTTATCATTTTGTGGAGTAGGGATTACTGTTAGGCAGAAAAGAAAATATTGCTGGAAGGCATTAGCTTTGTTGATTTTCTTAATTGTAAGGTTTGACTTTACTGCCTGACGATCAGAACCAGAAGTACAGATCTCCAGTAAATTCAGCTGCTGGAGAGAAAGCCACATCCTTCTTGCCATCATGTATCTACTCTAACCAAACCCAAGAAAAAGCACATGTTTGCAGAATTTTATCTGATGAACAAAACAACTTCTGTAGAGCTACTCATCAAGATTTTGTCTTACCTTCAAAAAGTGCTTCTCCAAATTTGTTTTATGAGTCACAGTATCAAGAACCAGCTGTGGAGAAAAATGATTTGAAGGAAGAAAACCATAGCCATCCTACAGGTGAATTACTTATGTAAAAACTAACAGAATTATCAAGTTTTGTCTTAAACTAAGAGCAGGCTTGTTTGCATTTTTTTCTATCCCCTGTGGCTCTAATTGTAAGGTTCCACATGCTACATAGCCACTGAGACAAACAGCCAGGCTAGAATTTGACTTTCCAAGAGTAATTGTTGACACGCATGCTGACTTCAGAGTCTGTAGGTAGCATAGGGTTTTCAAAGAGGGAGGCAGTGAGTTCTGCATGTACCATTTTTTTTTTTTTTTTGATTGCCTGGAAATATATGACACATGAGAATAAGGTTGGTGGTACTGAATGAGGTGGTAGCAATGTCTATAATTTGAGCTACTTGGGAGGCTGAGGCAGGAGGATCAAAAGTTCAAGGCCAGCTTGGGCCTTGAAGCTCAAAAAGGAGTAGGGATATAAATCAGTGGTACGTTGCCACTAGGTTTAATCCTTTGTGCGTGTACGCATGTGCACACATACACAGAAACACACACAGGAGTAGCTGGTGTTGGGAGTTACTTATAAAAGAGGTTTCTTCTAACCTAGGTGGTTGTTTTCACTATGCCTCTATATTTGCAGCACCTAGCACATTTGTGCCAGAGAACTGGCACTCATTGTTTGATAATGTAAACTCACGGTGATCTCTTGGCATTTTTGCTGTATTTTGTGTGTGTGTGTGTGTGTGTGTGTGTGTGAGCAATGCAGGGGATAAAACCCAGTGCCTTGTACATGGAAGAACTCCATCACTGAGTTACATCCCAAGCTAGTCTTTTTTTTTTTTTAAATATTTATTTTTTAGTTGTAGTTGGTCACAATACATTTATTTTATTTGTTTATTTTTATGTGGTGCTAAGGATTGAGCCCAGGGCCTCACATGTGCTAGGCTAGCACTCTACCACTGAGCCACAACCCCAGCCCTAGTCTTTTTTTTTTTTTTTTTTTAAAGCCCTGCTCCTGCCTCCTTTCTCCTCTCCTTTTTTGTATTGTTGCAATCATGAATATTGTATACTATTCTTGTGTTATAGTATGTCCTGTAATCTCAATAAACATAGTGTAATAATTGTCAACATTATGCTAGTCATCAAATAATATATCTATTGAATATTCTTTGTGGAAAGTCAAAAGTTTTCTGTATTTCTAAACTTTTAAATATTTAAGAAAAATTTTTTAGTTGTAGATGGACCTTTATTTTATGTATTTATTTGCGATGCTGAGGATCAAACCCAGGGCCTCACACATGCTAAGCAAGCACTCCATCAGTGAGCCACAATCCCAGCCTGTAAACTTTTTAATTTTAATGTGTTTTTGTGAATGTACTATTAAGTTATTAGAAAAATACAAATAACACAATAAAGGTGTCTATGGCTACCATTTAGGATTACCTACCTTTGTATATATTGCCTTATTCCTAGAGTACTCTATCAATATGGAAATCTCAAATGTCTTTGTCTTTTCTTTTACATAACATACTTCCTTTTTTTTCCCCCCAAACACCCAGAAAAGTTCAAAGACCATTGCATTGATTAGATGGTTAATATTTTGCCATACTTACTTTGTAAATATATATGTGGTATGTGTATATCTTTAATCTGTAGCTATATATGAAAATTGCTGAGCCATTTCACTGAAAGTAATATGTACTTCATTCCAAATATTTCAGTGTGTATCAAGTAAAAATTAGAACATTCCTCTCTACAGTCATAATACCATTATTATACTTAAGGAAATTAACAGTAATTCTTTAGGTCAGGCGTGGTGGCGCACGCTTGTAATCCCAGCTGCTCGGAGGCTGAGGCAGAAGGATCGTGAGTTCAAAGCCAGCCTCAGCAATGGAGAGGTGCCTAGCAAGTCAGTGAAACCCTTTCTCTACATAAAATACAAAATAGGGCTGGGGATGTGGCTCAGTGGTCAGGCACCCTGAGTTCAATCACATGGTATCCCCCCAAAAACCCCAGTAATTCCTTAGTATCTAAATTCATTTTGGAATTCCCTCTATTTTCCCAAAAATGTCTTTCAAAAATTTTTTTAAACCAGGATCCAATCAAATTCATATATTTGGTTATTAGAATTTTTTTAATCTTTTTTATTCTGCCACCACTTTTTCTTCCTTCTGGTACTAGGGATTAAACCCAGATATTCTACCACTGAGCTCTATCCACAGCCCTTTTTATTATTTTGAGAAAGTCTTGTTAACTTGCCTAGGCTGACCTTGAACTTCTGATCTTCTTGCTTTACATTTTTGAGTAGCTGAGTTAACAGGTGTGCGGTTACATGTCTGGTTTGTAGTTTCTCTTTATCATATTGAAGACTTCCTAGAGTGTCATAACATTTTCAGCATATGTTACTTTCAAATAAATATTTTTTAGCATAGTATCTTATTAAGTTCTCATGTTTTAAGACTTTACCTTTTTTTAAACTAAATTATTCCTAATTTTTATCCTAGGAGAAGGTATTTCATCTTGCTGGGAGAAAATAACAGAACAGATTCAGGAAGGGAATGATATGAACTTAAAAAAGATTGATGATTCCTCAGAAGTGGTTAATATGGAAGAAAGGTATTATTCATGTGAAAAGTAATAATAAATGTCGCAGCTTAATATAACAACCTTTGTTATTGAGTACTTTTCTTTAAAGATTCTATGCTTGTTTTCATTTGAATATGCTTATAAGTATAAGGTTGATGGCTAAACTTATCACATACTGTCAACAACAGATGGAGTTGGGAGATACATTAGTTCAAGTAGCTTTGACATTGTGTTGGAAGAACTGAGCAAATATCCTCCCTTAGGAGAAATAGCTGGATGAAATTAATTTTCTCTGAAACAGTTAGATCCTTTTTTAGAGATGAGGAAAATTAGATATTGGAATCTCACATTTGGTGTCACTTATGAATTATAATTGCACAATTTAAGTTATAGAATTAAAATGTTAAGGCAGTTTAGGTTTATTCTTATATTTGAAATATTTTAGTATGTTATATAATATGGGAAAAATGACTTTGACTTTACTCACATTGTTAAGGACTTTTCTTAATTCAAAACATACATATTTAATGAGCTATTTAAAAATCCATTTTAAAGTTATATAATGAATACATTAAAAGTTACTTTATAATCAGTAGATGGAGTTTAGAAGTGTTCTCGACTCTCCCAAATCATGTGCAGAATATTGTATATTTTTGTTTTTTTCAGGGTTGTGAGGCATTGTAGCTTTCATTAAATTCTCAAAGGAGAATTCAAGAAGGTCCTAATTTGGGGGTTTTGTGTTTGTTTGCTTGGGTGCTGGGGATGGAACCAGGGGCCTTGTTTGAACTTAGTGTGTGCTGTACTGCTGGGCTTACTCCTAACTCTTGGTCCTTGACTTTGAAAAAGATTAGTTCTCAGTGTAGTTGAGGCACACTGAGTGTAAAATATCCATATATTGTGATTTGAGTGTTAACTTTGTTTTTATGATTAGGCCTATTAAAGCTGCCATTAGAGAAAGGAAGCAGACATTTGAAGACTATTTAGAAGAACAAATTCGGTTGGAAGAACAAGAACTGAAAAAAAACCAGCTAAGGGTTCGCATTTATACTATTTTGATTGTTATTCTAAGGCAATAGTTATTTATATAGTAACTTTAAGATTACTTGGATATATCATTATTAATTCAAATATTCTCATTTTAGGAGGCAGAAGAACCTTTGCTAATAAAAGCAAAACCCAAACAACCATTCTTAAAACGAGGAGAAGGTTTAGCTAGGTTTACTAATGCTAAATCTAAGATTAAAAAAGGAAAAGAAAGTAAACTAGTGCCTAACCAGAGCACATCAGAGGACCACCCTGTGTTTAAAATAGACAAACAACAATTCCAGCGGAAAACTGCTCTTATAAATAAAGAACTGTGTGCAGAGAATACTACTTTTAAAAAGGAAAATAAAGCTAGAAACAAAACTGCTTCTGTTACACTCACTCAAAAACCTAAAGTGCCTAAAAGCAATAATAGGAAAAATCTCTCTTCATCAGTATTGAAAATACAGATGGGGAAGAAATGTGATGGGCAAATTAAAGACCAAATTAAACTAGAAAAAAAGGTCCAATCTAATAACAAAGAAAATGCACCCGAGTATACAAAACCCTGTGATGCTGGTTGCAAAATGTGGAATAAGATACAAGGGAAAGACAGACAGCGTCTTTTAACAGGACCTGTCAGCTGCATGGCTTCTAAGAGCCCAGTAAATGAGATTGTGAAGGAGTCAGAATCTTCTCTTGATGTTTCTCTTCAGAAAAAATTAGAGAATTGGGAAAGAGAAAAGGAAAAGGAAAATTTGGAATTGGATGAATTTTTATTTTTAGAGCAAGCTGCTGATGAAATATCATTTTCTAGTAATTCTTCATTTGTACTGAAAATTTTAGAAAGAGACCAACAGATCAGCAAAGGTCATCGGATGTCTTCAACCCCTGTCAAAGCTGTGCAGCAGGAAAAGACACACCTGATGGATCCCAGTAGTCAGAATAACCATGGTGAGGATCCAGGCCATAACCCTCCCCATGAAAGTAAAAGGGAGTGTGAGGTCACACCTAAATCTCTTGGTTCAGCATCCTTGCCTGATGGATTGAGGGAACCTTCTTGTAAAATCAGTAGGAAGGTCTTCCAAATGATCACTTCTGAAAATCAAATGCAATGGGATGCAAGTGATGATGAAGGTGTTACAAATAGTGACAGTAGCATTGACTCTGAGGAGCAGCTTGATGTTGCCATAAAACCATCTAGTGAGGCTGGAGAAAGAAGTTTCAACAACAGAGAGGATAGTCCACAAGTCTGTAATGACAAGGGGCCTATTAGGGATACCAGGACTCAAGAAGATAAAAGGAGAGATGTTGATTTGGATTTGTCTGACAAAGATTATAGCAGTGATGAGTCTATTGTAATAGAAAACATGAATAAAGTGCCTGAGCCCTCAAGAAGACCCTCATTTCTAAGTATGAGTAAAATTGATTTTGACGATGAAAGATCTTGGACCGACCTTGAAGAGAATTCATGTAAACATGCCATTAATCTTGGGGATGAAGCCATTTATGGAATGACACAGACATGCTACCCTAATAAAAGTGGAATATGTGTTATGGACAAAACAATTAAAAGGAAGGTTGCACCAGTCAAGAAGGGAGAAGACTTAAGCAAGTCTCGTAGGAGTAGAAGTCCTCCTCCTACCTCAGATCTGATGATGAAATTCTTCCCGTCTTTGAAACCTAAAACAAAATCAGATTCACATTTAGGAAATG
Source organism: Marmota monax (assembly GCF_021218885.2). Taxonomy (NCBI): domain Eukaryota; kingdom Metazoa; phylum Chordata; class Mammalia; order Rodentia; family Sciuridae; genus Marmota; species Marmota monax. The sequence goes on along the minus strand of NW_026691982.1, from coordinate 8,900,874 downwards.
AACCCAAATTAAACATGAATCAAGATCAGCCACCTGGTGAGTCAAAACTTATAAAATATGTATTAGAATGTTAAAGTTAACATTAATGGGGAAGTTTAATTACTGGGTGATTTTTAAAAATGAAATTAAAAATTTTGTGGTTCTAAATAATCTAGCATAATCTCTAGGATAAGAGATTCAGATGAACTGTTCTTTTGGATTTCTTTTTCTTTCTTTCATTTTTTTTTTTTTTTTTTGGATCTGGGGATTGATCCCAGACCCTTGCCCATGCCATGCAAGTACTCTACCACCCACTGAACTACACCCTTGCCCCCCACCCCCCTTTTTTTTTAGGTAATGGGGGATTGAACCCAGGGGCACTCTACTGAGCTACATCCCCCCTTCCATTTTTATTTTGAGTCCAGGTCTTGCTAAGTCCTCCAACTTGCAGTCTTCCTGCCTCAGCCTCCCAAGTTGTTGGGATAACAGATGTGCCACCATGCCTGGCTCCCATGACTCTCTTTTTAACCACTTGCATTGACTTGTCAAACATGACCAGGAAGGAATAAAGTACAGTAGTTCCCCCCCATTAGACTTCTGGTGGATGCCTGAAATTGGATAGTGTTGAACTCTATATACTGTTTTTTCTTATAACACATAATTTTCACTTAAAGTAAGTACTTTGTGGCTTCTCTTTGGCATATCCAAATTTTCATCATTACTGTAGTATTTTGGGGCCATTATTAAGGAAAATAAATCCCCTAACCTAGATGGCTACTACATGACTAATGAGTGGGCAGAGTATACTGTGTACTCTGGACAAGGATGTTTATGATAAATGTTGATGATTATTCTAACATATGCATATCTGCCTCATTCTGTTTAATGGCTGTGTTAATGTGATGGGGTTTTCAAACTTAACATTGAAAAAACTTCTTTCCATTATATTGTCACATAACCTATGAATACCTAGCAGAGCATTTGGTTCTTTAAATATAAATTATAGCTAAATTATTTGTAAAAATTATTCTCATTTTAAATGTAACACTTTTTAGAGGAAGTTTGAAAGTTAAAAAGAAATAAAAATATCCATAACTATACTCTCAAGAGTAACTACTATGCCATTTTGGGATATTTGCTTCCAGTCATTTTTCCTATATATATATTTTTTTAATTTCTTATTTGGTACCAGGGATTGAACCCAGGGGTGCTTAACCAGTTAGGCACATCCCCAGTCCTTTTTATTTTTTATTTTGAAACAGAGACTCACTAAGTTGCTTTAAGGCCTCACTAAATTGCTCAGGCTGGCCTCAAAAACTTGTGATCCTCCTGCCTCAGGCTCCCAAGCTGCTGGGATTACAGGCATACACCAGTGCGGTTCCTATGTATTTTTAATGCGAAAAGACATATATTTTAATTTGCTCATCCTTCTAGCCTATGATTTAGATCAAAAGTATTTTCTGAAAGGGTAGTACCAAATATTAAAATGCTTGTTTCAAATGAAGAACAGAAGTACTTTTTTTTTTTTTTAAAATAAGTTGCAAATTTGATAAGGGGAAAAGTGTCTTAATTTGCATTTCTTTAGTAGTGGGGTAAACTTTGATTTTGGAATGATTAGCTTTTTAGATCTCAGGAATAATTTAAGACAATACTTTTTAAGACAATATTCTTGAGTTAGATTAATTCTTAAATTCAGACTGATTTTCTTTAGAAAGTTAGGCAAGCTTTGTTTCAAATGCATTTTAATGGCACATGGGTTTACATATTCTTGGTTTTTTAGTATTAGTAGCTAGATAGATTTTTTTCCTGCTTTAAGCCTTACGTAGAAGTCAGTATTTATGGCCTGTTTTTTAGGTGACAATGCTCGATCCCAGATGTTGAGAGAGAAAGTTATTGAATTGGAAACAGAAATAGAAAAATTTAAAGCAGAGAACACATCTTTAGCTAAACTTCGCATTGAACGAGAAAGTGCCTTGGAAAAACTCAGGTAAGTTGCCTTTATGAGTTGAGGGAAAAAAATGTGCAGTGATGTAATCATATATTTACAGTTGTATCTAAAATATTTGAAACATTTTAAATCAGTTCAAGAAATCTAAATGGAAAGGAGGTGAAGTCTGTGTTTTATAAGATTTATTTTATTAAATAAAGTGACCCAACATTGTCAGATGTGTTAAAAGGGATATTCTCATGGTGGTGAGATCATAAATTGAAATTTGAAAAGCAGTTTGGGGCCATGAATTCAAGTAGTAACTTGCTTAGTGTATTAGTTTCTTTCTTTCTTTCTTTTTTTTTTTTTTTTTTTAGTGTATTAGTTTCTTAGGGCTGCTGAAACAAATTCCGAAAACTGGGTAGTTTAGATTTAGATGAGATGGGGAGCATTCAGGGTGGTATGTCCATAAATAACTGGGTAGTTTAAAACAACTGAAACTTATTTTCTTATGTTTCTGAAGATTTTAAAGAGTCCAACATCAAAGCATCTGCCAGGCCATATTGTTTCTTCTAGCTTCTGGGATGGCTGGCAATCCTTGGTGTTCTTTGGCTTACAGCAGCATCATTCTAATTTCTACCCCATAGTTACATGGCCATCTTCCTACTTTGTGTTAGTGTCTTCCCATGACATTTTCCTCTCTGTGTGTGCTTCATTCTACGTTTCTTCTCTTCTTATAAGGACATTATAATGTGGTCCACCCTACTCCAGTATGACTTCATTTTAACATATATGTTAATTATATCTGCAAAGACCTTATTTCCAATAAAGTCATACTCATAGGGTTAGAGCTTCACCATACTGTATTGGAAGGCCACAACTTTATCCACTGTAGTCAGTGATATGACAAATGCAGTTTTCTACCCTAGGTCATTATTTGACCTGATTTTATTGGGCAGCAAAACCTCAACTGAACATGTACATATATCTTGTTTTGAGTGGGGATTATGGGGATTAAAAAGGGTACTCTTGTACATTGCTGGTGGGACTGCAAATTGGTGCAGCCAATTTGGAAAGCAGTATGGAGATTTCTTGGAAAGCTGGGAATGGAACCACCATTTGACCCAGCTATTCCCCTTCTCGGTCTATTCCCTAAAGACCTAAAAAGAGCATGCTACATGGACACTGCTACATCGATGTTCATAGCAGCACAATTCACAATAGCAAGACTGTGGAACCAACCTAGATGCCCTTCAGTAGACGAATGGATAAAAAAAAATGTGGCATTTATACACAATGGAGTATTACTCTGCATTAAAAAATGACAAAATCATAGAATTTGCAGGGAAATGGATGGCATTAGAGCAGATTATGCTAAGTGAAGCTAGCCAATCCTTAAAAAACAAATGCCAAATGTCTTCTTTGATATAAGGAGAGTAACTAAGAACAGAGTAGGGTTGAAGAGCATGAGAAGAAGATTAACATTAAACAGGGATGAGAGGTGGGAGGGAAAGGGAGAGAGAAGGGAAATTGCATGGAAATGGAAGGAGACCCTCAGGGTTATATAAAATTACATACAAGAGGAAGTGAGGGGAAAGGGAAAAATAATACAAGGGGGAGAAATGAATGACAGTAGAGGGGGTAGAGAGAGAAGAGGGGAGGGGAGGGGAGGGGAGGGGAGGGGAGGGGAGGGGAGGGGAGGGGAGGGGAGGGGGGATAGTAGAGGATAGGAAAGGCAGCAGAATACAACAGACACTAGTATGGCAATATGTAAATCCATGGATGTGTAACTGATATGATTCTGCAATCTGTATAAGGGGTAAAAATGGAAGTTCATAACCCACTTGAATCAAAGTGTGAAATATGATATATCAAGAACTATGTAATGTTTTGAACAACCAACAATAAAAAATAAAAAAAAAAAAAGGAAAAAAAACAAAACAAAACCCAAGGGTACTTTACCATTGAGCTACTCTCCAACTGCCCCCCCCCCCCCCCCCCCCCCCGCTTTTTTTCAGTTTTGAGACAGAGTCTCGCTAAATTGCTTAGGTCCTAAGTTGCTGAGGCTGTCTTTGAATTTGAGATCCTCTTGCCTTAGCCTCCTGTGTTGCAGGATTACATGCATGTGTCACAGAGCCTGAATATGTTAATGTTTAATTGAGGTGAAATTCATACTGCTTACGATTAAGCATTTTAAAATGTATGGTACAGTGGCATTTAGTGCATTGACAGTTTTATGCAACCACCATTTGTCTCTATTTTCAAAATATATGTTACTCCAGAAAGACACTCCATACCCATTAACTAATTGCTTCCCATTTTCTTCCTTCTCCCATTTCCTGGCAACTATTAATCTGCCTTCTGTCAGTATTCATTTACATATTCTGGATATTTCATTCAAAATGAGTCATACAGGGCCGCAGATGTGACTTGATGGTAGAGTGCTTGTCTAGCATGCTATGAGGCCCTGTGTTCAATCCCAAGCACTGAAAAAGAGAACAAAAATTTTTGTGTCTGGTTTCTTTCACTTAGCATAAGATATTCAAGGTTCACCCATGTTTTAGTATGTACCTGTACTTAAATTGATTTTTTTAATGAGATAACTTTTTTAATAGGTTTATTTTTTTATTTTTATTAAAAAATTTTTTTAGTCATAGGTGGACACAATTCCTTTATTTTTGTTTTTATTTTTATGTGATGCTGAGGATTGAACCCCAGTGCCTCACACGAGTTAGGCGAGCGCCCTACTGCTGAGCCACAACATCAGCCTCTTATAGGTTTATTGTATGCATTTATTTTTTATGTGGTGCTGAGGATTGACCGCAGGGCTTCATACGTGCTAGGCAAGCACTCTACCAATGAGCCACAACCCCAGCGCCTTAATTGCTTTTTTAAAAATATATTTTTAGTTGTACATGGACACGATACCTTTATTTTTATGTGGTGCTGAGGATGGAACCCAGTGCCTCACACATGAAAGGCAAGTGCTCTCCCACAGAGCTACAATTCTAACCCCTTAATTGCTTTTTTAAATATATAATTGTTTTGCTTATTTATTTTTCAAAATTTGTTCTAATTAGTTATACATGACAGTAGAATGCATTGACACATTGTACACAAATGGAGCACAGCTTCTCCTTCCTCTGGCTGTACATGGTGCTGAGTCACACCAATAATGTAATCATACACGTATATAAAGTAATAATGTCTACCTTATTTTGCCATCCTTCCCATCCCCACAGCCCCACCCCTTCCCTCTTGTTTTTGAAATACGGTCTTGCTATGTTACCTAGGCTGCTCTTGAACTCATTAATCTGCCTTAGCTTTCTGAGTAGCTGGTATTATAGGTACATGCTGCCACACCTGGCTGTACTTTGTTGCCTCTATTTTTTTTGCCCTGGGGCTTGATCCCAGGGGCATCCCCAGAACTTTTTATTTTTTATTTTGAGACAGGATCTTGTTAAGTTGCTGAAGCTATCCTTGAATTTGGGATCCTCCTGGGTTTATGGGATTACAGGTGTACACCACTGCACCTGGCCTCCCAAACTTTTTTTTTAAATTTTGAGACAGGCTCTTGTCCAGTTGCACAGGCTGGCCTTGAACTTGTGATCCTCTGCCTCAGCTTCTTCAGGATCTGGGATTTACAGGTATGTGCCCTTATCCTGGCCCCAAAATAACTTTTTAAATGCTTTATTTATTTATTTATTTTAAATATATATTTTTAGCTGTAGTTGGACACAATATCTTTATTTTATTTTATTTTTATGTGGTGCTGAGGATTGAACCAGGGCCTTGCACATGCTAGGGAGTGCTCTACTGCTGAGCCACAACCCCAGCCCCCTTTACTTTATTTAAAATTGTATTTTTCTATTTAAAGAACATTTAAATCATAAAATAAAGACTATTTTTTTTTCACAGTTTCCACCATGCCAAAGTCTGTTCTTTTTTTTGTGGTGTTGGGGATCGAACCCAGGGCCTTATGCATGCAAAGCAAGCACTCTACCAACTGAGCTATCTCCCCAGTCCAAGGTCTGTTCTAAGCAACATTCAGTTCTTTTTTTTTTTTAATATTTTTTAGTTGTAAATGGATCTTTAATTTATTTATTTATATGCAGTGCTGAGGATCGAACCCAGGGCCTCACACATGCCAGGCAAGTGCTCCACTACTGATCCACAACTCCAGCCCTCGTAATTTAGGAATTACGTTAGTCTTCCTATCTTACAGATGAGGAAGCTGAGGCACTGAGAAGTTAAGACATTTGTCCAAGTTTACCATTTTAGAAAGTGACAGCCACAATGCCAGCCCAGGCAGTTTGATACTGAGCCCCTGGCTCTATTTATATGTTTTGTTCTTTAATTTTTTTAATTCAACTGTATAATAGACTTTTTTTGGGGGTGGGGTACTGGGCATTGAACCCAGAGCTGCTTAATCATTGAGCCACATCGCCCCTCCAGCTTTTTAAAAAATTATATATATATTTTTTAGATGTTGATGGACTTTTATTTTATTCATTTATTTGTATGCAGCATGGAGAATCAAACCTAGTGCCTCTCACATGCTAGGTAAGCGCTTTACCACTGAGCCACAACCCCAGACCTCTCCCCGTTTTTAAAAATGTTTTATTTAGAGACAGGGTCTCACTGAGTTGCTTAGGGCCTTGCTCAGTTGCTAAGGCTGGCTTTGAACTTATGATCCTCCTGCCTTAGTCTCCTGAGCTGCTGGGATCATAGGTGTATGCCACCACACCCAGCCATAATAGACTTCTTACCACATTAGTTTAATCTTTTGCATCCTTGAAATGACTGTTGTATGGGTGCCACTATAACTTATTCAACCAATCTGTGTGGAAATTAGCTTGTTTACAGTCTTAACTGTTATAAATTACCTACTACTTTGGATAAAAATTAATAATAAATAAAGAATATTCTTTCTCATGATGAATTTCAAAAACTTCCTCTTCCCTAATCCATAACTGAGGCTCCTTCTTGGCCTCTTTCCTCATCACCATAGTTGAGTATTAAGCAGTCTTTTAAAAATCTTTCCAACCTCATAATTATATCATCTTTCATCTGTTGAAATTTGCATTTCTCTGGTTATTGACAATTTTGAGCATATTTTAATATTTATGGTCATTTGTGTTGTATTTTGTCAATTTCTTTGTAACCTTTGCTTATTTTTCTAGTGGGAGTTTTGTTGCACTGATTGTAGGAAGTTTTATATAAATCTAATAAATACGTTAAAGTTTGTCAAAAGTGCTGCAAGTATTCTTCCTTTAATTTTTTATTATTTTTTATTTGTTCTAATTAGTTATACATGACAGTAGAATGCATTTATACACTTTGATACATCATATTATAACTGGAGTATAATTTCTTATTTTTCTGGTTGTACATGATGTAGAATCACTCTGGTCATGCAGTCATATACATTGTAGGGTAATGATGTCTGATTCATTCTACTATTCTTCCTATCCCCCTACTTCCTCCTCTCCCTTCATTCTCCTCTACCTAATCTAAAGTAACTATTCTTCTCTAGCCTCTGCCCCCAGTGTGATTTAGTATCACATATCAGAGAAAACATTTGTCCTTTGGTTTTTTTGTCTTCCCTTAATTTTTGCCTCTGTATGTTGTAGAAATTCTGAACATTCAGTCAAATGTAATTTTGTGTGTGTGTGTGTGTGTGTGTGTGTGTGCGCTGGGAATTAGTGCTAAGAATATACTGCTAAGCTTCACTCCCAGCCAAATGTGAATATCTTTTTATCTTTTCTCTCTACTCTTCTATTGTGTTCATCTAGTCCTCAGGTTTTAAATATCATCTGATCCAACCATGTCTCAACTGAGATCTGTAACCTATATCTCATATTCTCTTGTCTAGTCAAATCTCTCTACTGGGAGAGGTGGAAGTATGTCAGATTGATCATTTATAAAAAATAAGCCAGGGCTGGGGTTGTAACTCAGTGGTAGAGTGCTTGCCTAGCATGTGTGAGACACTGGGTTTGATCCTCAGCACTGCATATAAATAAATGAATAAAATAAAGGTTCATCAACATCTAAAAATATTTTAAAAAATAAGCCCATGATATTTCCTCCCATTCCCTGTACTGTTCTGTTCAGATATCCTCATAGCTTGTTCTCTCACTTCTTTAGGTTTTACTTCATATATTTTTGCAACAAGATGTGCTCCCATCCAAAATATCAACTTCTCATCCTCATATTTCCTGACCTCTTTATTTTTTTTCCCTTAATTCTTCCAATAGTTGATTTATCTTGTTATTTTCTGTGTTTCCATTAGAATGTAAGAAACTTAAGGATTTTTATTATTTTCACTCTGGTTTCCCACTTCTTAGTAGAATATGTGACTCATAGTGAGCACCCAGTGAAGCTTGTTGGATAAATGGTTGAGTGAGTGGATTGGCTGATATTTCAGGCCTATGCATTGAAGATGGACTCGTTAAAACCAGCACTTCCTAGGTTGGCACCAGGTTCCATTTGGTGCTAGATGTGAATTACTATATTGTGATGGTCTTCTGAGATGATAACATGGTTTGGTCATTTTAGGAAAGAAATTGCAGACTTTGAGCAACAGAAAGCAAAAGAATTGGCTCGAATAGAAGAGTTTAAAAAGGAGGAAATGAGGAAACTACAAAAGGAGCGTAAAGTTTTTGAAAAGTATACTACAGCTGCAAGAACTTTTCCAGATAAAAAGGAACGTGAAGAAATCCAGGTGTGTCAGTTCTTTAGTTTATACTTGTAAATTAAAGACTTGTAAATCTTGTAAGAGTCTCTCTAGAGTTATTTGATATGTGAAAGAGAAAGTGAGTATCAATTCATTGTTTACTCATTCAGTAAATAATTTCTGAGATATCGCATCAGGAACATCTTTTGTAGTTTGACTTTTAAAAAGTACATTATATCAAGGCTGGAGCTGTAGCCCAGTGGCAGAGCACTTGCCTAGCATCTGTGAGGCACTGGGTTCATTCGATCCTTAGTACCATATAAAAATAAACAAAGGCTTTCTGTCCATCTACAATTACAAAATTTTTTAAAAAAAGTATATTTGTTCTTTTCTTACTAATAAAGATAATACCATAAGGCTTCTCCAAAAAGACCACAGATCAGCACAATGTTGTGTTAGGTTTTTTTAATCCACTACAGAGCATAGTTTTGTATATGTGTAATGACTTGGTGTTTATATACTGACTTGGTGTGTAATTCTAAAATTTATAAACTAATAGGACAAATTATCAGTCCTGTTATTTCAGAGTTAGAAATAGATATGATGAGAGGAATGTAGCAGTTAAAAAGAATGATTGCATTTCTTATTAAAATTATAAACCTAGCCAGTGTGGTGGCACATGCCTGTAATCCCAGGGGCTTGAGAGGCTGAGGTAGGAGGATCTTGAGTTCATAGCCAACCTCAGCGAAACTGAGGTGCTAAGCAACTCAGTGAGACCCTGTCTATAAATAAAATAGGGCTGAGTATGTGGCTCAGTGGTCAAGTGTCCCTGAGTTCAATCAATCAAGGAAGGAAGGAAGGAAGGAAGGAAGGAAGGAAGGAAGGAAGGAGGGAGGGAGGGAGGGAGGGAGGGAGGGAGGATTATAAAGATTATAAACCTAGAAACAAATAGGTGAATATATTTTTGACATTGGCATATGCAAAGATTTCTAGGAAAAAACACAAACTATAAAAGAACAAAAATTGATATATTGGATTTGAAGTTAAAAATTTAGCCAAAAAAAAATAATAATTTGACATGGCTAACCATTCATTATATGTCACATAAGCTGGAAACTCCACTTTTGTGATACTGGGGATTAAGCCCAGGGCACTTTAGTCTCCAGCCCCTTTTTTTCTATTTTTTATTTTGAGACAAGTTTTTGCTAAGTTGCATAGGGCCTTAATAAATTACTGAAGCTGGCCGCAAACTTGTGATTCTCTTACCTCAGCCTCCAAGTTGCTGGGAATACAGGTGTGTGCCACTGCAACTGGCTCCTTATTTTATTATTTTTTTTAAATAATGAAACTTCTTTCCTTCCTTCCTTCCTTCCTTCCTCCCTCCCTCCCTCCCTCCCTTCCTTCCTTCCTTCTTCCCTCCCTCCCTCCCTCCCTCCCTTCCTTCCTTCCTTCCTTCCGATTTGTTATACATGTTGGCAGAATGCAAATCATTTCATATTATAGAGCACAATTTTTCAAGACACTGATTGTACACAGAATATTTTCACAACATTTGTGTCTTATTTATGTAATTAGGGTAATGATGTCTAGCTCATTCCACCATCATTCCTACCCCTTTGCCCCCTCCTTTCCCCTCCCTCCCCTTTGCCCTATCTAAAGTTCCTCCATTCCTCCTATGCTCCCCACCAATCGCCATTATGTGTCTGCATCTTCATATCAAAGAAAACATTCAGCTTTTGGTTTTTTAGGATTGGCTTGCTTCACTTAGCATTGCATTCTCCAACTACATCCATTTACCTGCAAATGGCATGATTTTATTCTCTTTTAATGCTGAGTAATGTTCCATTGTGTACTGATTCATTTCCCTATCCATTCATTTACTGAAGAGTGTCTAGGTTGGTTCCATAATTTAGCTATTGTGAATTGTGCTGCTATAAACATTGATATGACTGTGTCCCTGTAGTATGCTGTTTTTAAGTCCTTTGGGTATAAACCCAGGAGTGGGGTAACTGGGTCAAATGGTGGTTCCATTCCCAGTTTTCCAAGGAATCTCCATACTGCTTTCCAGATTGGCTGTACCAATTTTGCAGTTCCTCCAGGAATATATGAGTGTGCCTTTTTTTCTCCACATCCTCGCCAACACTTATTGTTGTTTGTATTCTTTTTTTAAAAAATTTTTTTAGTTGTCAATGGATATTTATTTTATTTATTGATATGTGTTGCTGAGGATCGAACCCCGTGCCTCACACATAGGCAAGTGCTCTACCACCGAGCCACCACCCCAGCCCTGTTGTTTGTATTCATAATAGCTGCCATTCTGACTAGAGTGAGATGAAATCTTAGAGTAGTTTTGATTTGTATTTCTCTAATAGAGATGTTGAACAATTTTTCATATGTTTGTTGATTGATTATATATCCTCTTAGAAATTTTTCCTTGGCCCATTTATTGATTGGGTTATTTGTTTTTTTGGTGTTAATGTTTTTGAGTACTTTATATATCTTAGAGATTAGTGCTCTATCTGATGTGCATGTGGCAAAGATTTGCTCCCATTCTGTAGGTTCTCTATTCACCTCACTGATTGTTTCTTTTGCTGAGAAGCCCCCATCCCAATTGGTTTTTTTTTTTTTTTTTTTTTTTTTAAAACAACTGATATTTTATTATTTTTTTTATATTTATTTATTTTTTTAGTTCTCGGTGGACACAACATCTTTGTTTGTATGTGGTGCTGAGGATCGAACCCAGGCCGCACGCATGACAGGCGAGCGCGCTACCGCTTGAGCCACATCCCCAGCCCCCCCAATTGGTTTTAATCTTGCACTATAGGAGTTTTATGAAGAAAGTTGGGGCCTGAAACATGATGGAGATTTGGACCTACTTTTTCTTCCATTAGGTGCAAGGTCTCTGGTTTAATTCTTAGGTCCTTGATTCACTTTGAGTTGAGTTTTGTGCATGGTGAGAGGTAGAGGTTTAATTTCATTTTGTTACATATGGATTTCTAGTTTTCCCAGCACCATTTGTTGAAGAGGCTATCTTTTCTCCAATGTATGTTTTTGGTGTCTTTGTCTAATATAACTGAAGTTATGTGGGTTAGACTCTGTGTCCTCTATTCTGTACCAATGGTCTACAGGTATATTTTGGTGCTAGTACCATGCTGTTTTAGTTACTGTTGCTCTGTAGTATAGTTTTAGGTCTGGAATAGTAATGCCACCAGCTTCATTCTTCTTGCTAAGGATTGCTTTGGCTATTCTGGGTCCTTTATTTTTCCAGATGAATTTCATGATTGCTTTCTCCATTTGTATAAGGAATGACACTGAGATTTTGATTGGGATTGCATTGAATCTGTATAGTGCTTTTGGTAGTATGGTCATTTTGACAATATTAATTCTGCCTATCCAAGAAAAAGGTAAATCTTTTCATATTCTAAGGTCTTCTTTAATTTCTTTCTTTAGCGTGTTGTAGTTTTCATTGTAGATGTCTTTCACCTCTTTTGTTAAATTTATTCCCAAGTGTTTTTTTTTTTTTTTTTTTAGGCTATTGTAAATGGGGTGTTTTTCCTGGTTTCTAGTTTCGCTTTCAGTGGATTTGTCACTGATGTACAGAAATGCCTTTGATTTATGGGTGTTGATTTTATATCCAGCTACTTTTCTGAATTCATTTATTAGTTCTAGGAGATTTCTGGTGGAATGTTTTAGGTCTTCTAGGTATAGAATCATATCGTCTGCAAATAGTGTTAATTTGAGTTTTTCTTTTCCTATCCGTATCCCTTTAATTTCTTTAAGCTGTCTGATTACTCTGTTAAATAGAAGTGGTGACACAGGGCATCCATCTTGTTCCAGTTTTTAGAGGGGATGCTTTCAGTTTTTCTGCTTTTAGAATGATGTTGGCCTGGGGCTTAGCATAGATAGCCTTTACATGTTGAGGTATGTTCCTCTTATCCCTAGTTTTTCAAGCGTTTGGAACATTTATCAAATGCTTTCTCTGCACCTATTGAGATGATCATAGAATTTTTATCTCTGAGTTTATTGATGTGATGAATTACATTTTTGATTTCCATATGTTGAACCAACCTTGCATTCCTGGAATGAACCCTACTTGATCATGATGTACTATCTTTTTGATATTTTTTTGTATTTGATTTGCTAGAATTTTATTGAGAATTTTTGCATCTATTAGAGATATTGGTCTGAAGTTTTCTTTCTTTGAAGTGTCTTTTGTTTTGGAATCAGGGTGATATTGACCTCATAGAATGTGTTTGGAAATGTTCCCTCTTTTTCTATTTCATGAAATAGTTTGAGAAGTATTGGTGTTAGTTCTTCTTTGAAGGTCTTGTGGAACTCAGTTGTATATCCATCTGGTCCTGGGCTTTTCTTGGTTGGTAGATTTCTGATGGTGTCTTCTATTTCCTTGCTTGAAATTGATCTGTTTAAATTGTGTATATCATCCTGATTTAGTTTGGGCATATCATATGCCTCTAGAAATTTGTCGATGTCTTTGATATTTTTTATTTTATTGGAATACAAATTTTCAAAATAATTTGTAATTATCATTTATATTTCTGTAGTGTCCACTGTAATATTTTCATTTTTATCACTCATGTTAGTAATTTGAGTTTTCTCTTTCTCTTTATTAGCATGGCTAATGGTTTATCAATTTTATTTGTTTTTTCAAAGAAACAACTTTTTGTTTTCTCAAATTTTTCAATTGTTTCTTTTGGTTCAATTTCATTGATATCAGCTCTAATTTTAATTGTTTCCTGTCTTTTACTGCTTTGGGGGTTGATTTGTTCTCTTTCTAGGGTTTTGAGATGTAATGTTAGGTCATTTATTTATTGACTTTTTCTTTTTTGAAGGAATGAACTCCATGCAATGAACTTTAGAACTGCCTTCATAGTATCCAGAGATTTTGATGTTGTATAGATGTTCTCATTTACTTCTAAGAATTTTTTAATCTCTTCCTTGATATCTTTTGCAACTCATTGTTCATTCAATAGTGTATTATTTAGTCTCCAGGTGTTGGAAAAGCTTTTATTTTTTATTTTATCATTGATTTCTAATTTTATTCCATTGTGGTCTGATAGAATGCAGGGTGGTATCTCTACTTTTCTGTATTTACTAAGATTTGCTTTGTGGCATAACATATGGTCTATTTTAGAGAAGGATCCATGTGCTGCTGAGAAGAAAGTGTATTTGTTCGTTGGTGGATAATGTACTCTATATATGTCAATTAAGTCTAAGTTATTGATTATATTATTGAGTTCTATAGTTTCTTTTTTTTATTGGTTGTTCAAAACATTACAAAGTTCTTGACATATCATATTTCATACATTAGATTCAAGTGGGTTATGAACTCCCATTTTACCCCAAATACAGATTGCAGAATCACATCGGTTACACATCCACATTTTTACATAATGCCATATTAGTGAATGTTGTATTCTGCTACCTTTCCTATCCTCAACTATCCCCCTCCCCTCCCCTCCCATCTTCTCTCTCTACCCCATCTACTGTAATTCATTTCTCTCCTTGTTTATTTTCCCATTCCCCTTACAACCTCTTATATGTAATTTTGTATAACAATGAGGGTCTCCTTCCATTTCCATGCAATATCCCTTTTCTCTCCCTTTCCCTCCCACCTCATGTCTCTGTTTAATGTTAATCTTTTCCTCCTGCTCTTCCTCCCTGCTCTGTTCTTAGTTGCTCTCATTATATCAAAGAAGACATTTGGCATTTGTTTTTTAGGGATTGGCTAGCTTCACTTAGCATAATCTGCTCTAGTGCCATCCATTTCCCTGCAAATTACATGATTTTGTCATTTTTTAGTGCTGCGTAATACTCCATGGTGTATAAATGCTACATTTTTTTTATCCATTCATCTATTGAAGGGCATCTGGGTTGGTTCCACAGTCTAGCTATTGTGAATTGTGCTGCTATGAACATCGATGTGGCAGTATCCCTGTAGTACGCTCTTTTAAGGTCTTCAGGGAATAGTCCGAGAAGGGCAATAGCTGGGTCAAATGGTGGTTCCATTCCCAGCTTTCCCAGGAATCTCCATACTGCTTTCCAAATTGGCTGCACCAATTTGCAGTCCCACCAGCAATGTACAAGAGTACCCTTTTCCCCACATCCTCGCCAGCACTTGTTGTTGTTTGACTTCATAATGGCTGCCAATCTTACTGGAGTGAGATGGTATCTTAGGGTGGTTTTGATTTGCATTTCTATGACTGCTAGAGATGGTGAGCATTTTTTCATGTACTTATTGATTGATTGTATGTCCTCCTCTGAGAAGTGTCTGTTCAAGTCCTTGGCCCATTTGTTGATTGGGTTATTTGTTAACTTATTGTCTAATTTTTTGAGTTCTTTGTATACTCTGGATATTAGGGCTCTATCTGAAGTGTGAGGAGTAAAAATTTGTTCCCATGATGTAGGCTCCCTATTTACCTCTCTTATTATTTCTCTTGCTGAGAAAAAACTTTTTAGTTTAAGTAAGTCCCATTTGTTGATTCTTGTTATTAACTCTTGTGCTATGGGTGTCCTATTAAGGAATTTGGAGCCCGACCCCACAATATGTAGATCGGAGCCAACTTTTTCTTCTATCAGACGCCGTGTCTCTGATTTGATATCAAGCTCCTTGATCCATTTTGAGTTAACTTTTGTGCATGGCGAGAGGAGGGGATTCAGTTTCATTTTGTTGCATATGGATTTCCAGTTTTCCCAACACCATTTGTTGAAGATGCTATCCTTCCTCCATTGCATGCTTTTAGCCCCTTTATCAAATATAAGATAGTTGTAACTTTGTGGATTGGTCTCTGTGTCCTCTATTCTGTACCATTGGTCCACCTGCCTGTTTTGGTACCAGTACCATGCTGTTTTTGTTACTATTTCTCTATAATATAGTTTGAAATCTGGTATCGTTATACCGCCTGATTCACACTTCCTGCTTAGAATTGCTTTTGCTATTCTGGGTCTTTTATTTTTCCAAATGAATTTCATGATTGCTTTATCAATTTCTACAAGAAATGCCGTTGGGATTTTGATTGGCATTGCATTAAACCTATAGAGAACTTTTGGTAATATCGCCATTTTGATGATGTTAGTTCTGCCTATCCATGAACAGGGTATATTTTTCCATCTTCTAAGATCTTCTTCTACTTTTCTCTTTAGGGTTCTGTAGTTTTCATTGTATAAATCTTTCACCTCTTTTGTTAGGTTGATTCCCAAGTATTTTATATTTTTTGAGGATATTGTGAATGGAGTGTTTTTCCTCATTTCCGTTTCAGAAGTTTTGTCGCTGATATACAGAAATGCCTTTGATTTATGCGTGTTGATTTTATATCCTGCCACTTTGCTGAATTCATTTATTAGTTCTAGTAGTTTTTTTGTAGACCCTTTTGGGCCTTCTAGGTGTATAATCATGTCTGCCGCAAATAGTGATAATTTAAGTTCTTCTTTTCCTATTTTTATGCCTTTAATTTCTTTCGTCTAATTGCTCTGGCCAGTGTTTCGAGAACTATATTGAATAGAAGTGGTGATAGAGGGCATTCCTGTCTTGTTCCAGATTTTAGAGGGAATGCCTTTAATTTTTCTCCATTCAGAATGATGCTAGCCTGAGTCTTAGCATAGATAGCTTTTACAATGTTGAGGTAAGTTCCTGTTATCCCTAGTTTTTCTAATGTTTTGAACATAAAGGGATGCTGTACTTTGTCGAATGCTTTTTCTGCGTCTATCGAGATGATCATATGGTTCTTATCTTTAAGTCTATTGATGTGGTGAATAACATTTTTTGATTTCCGTATATTGAACCATCCTTGCATCCCAGGGATGAATCCTACTTGATCATGGTGCACAATTTTTTTGATGTGCTTTTGTATCCGATTCGCCAGAATTTTATTGAGGATTTTTGCATCTAGGTTCATTAGAGATATTGGTCTATAGTTTTCTTTCTTTGAGGTGTCTTTGTCTGGTTTCGGAATCAGGGTAATGTTGGCCTCATAGAATGAATTTGGAAGAGCTCCCTCTTTTTCTATTTCCTGAAATAACTTGAAAAGTATTGGTATTAATTCTTTTTTAAAGGTTTTGTAAAACTCCGCTGTATACCCATCTGGTCCTGGGCTTTTCTTGGTTGGTAGTCTTTTGATTGCTTCTTCTATTTCATCCATTGATATTGGTCTGTTCAAGTTGTGTGTATCCTCCTGACTCAGTCTGGGCAAATCATATGACTTAAGAAATTTATCGATGTCTTCACTATCTTCTATTTTATTGGAATATTGGTTTTCAAAATAATTTCTAATTGTCTTCTCTATTTCTGTAGCATCTGTTGTGATATTGCCTTTTTCATCCCGTATGTTAGTAATTTGAGTTCTCTCTCTTCTTCTCTTCGTTAGCATGGCTAAGGGTCTGTCGATCTTATTTATTTTTATGAAGAACCAACTTTTAGTTTTGTTAATTTTTTCAATAGTTTCTTTTGTTTCAATTTCGTTGATTTCCGCTCTGATTTTAATTATTTCTTGCCTTCTGCTACATTTGCTGTTGTTTTGCTCTTCCTTTTCTAGGGCTTTGAGATGAAGTGTGAGCTCATTTATTTGTTGGTTTTTTCTTTTTTTGAGGAATGACCTCCAGGCGACGAATTTCCCTCTTAAAACTGCTTTCATTGTGTCCCATAGATTCTGATATGTTGTGTCTGTATTTTCATTTAGCTCTAAGAATTTTTTGATTTCCTCCTTTATGTCTTCTGTAACCCATTGATCATTCAATAACATATTGTTCATTTTCCATGTGATGTAGGATTTTTCCTTCCTTCTTTTATCATTGATTTCCAGTTTCATTCCATTATGATCAGATAAAATGCATGGTATTATCTCCACCCCTTTATATTTACTGAGGGTTGCCCTGTGGCATAATATATGGTCTATTTTTGAGAAGGATCCATGTGCTGCTGAGAAAAAAGTATATTCATTTGATGATGGTTGATATATTCTATATAAGTCAGTTAAGTCTAGGTTATTGATTGTGATATTGAGTTCTATAGTTTCTTTATTCAACTTTTGTTTGGAGGATCTGTCCAATGGTGAGAGAGGTGTGTTGAAATCACCCATAATTATTGTGTTGTGGTCTATTTGATTCTTGAACTTGAGGAGAATTTGTTTTATGAACGCTGCAGCACCATTATTTGGTGCATAAATATTGATAATTGTTATGTCTTGTTGGTGAGTGGTTCCTTTTAACAGTATATAATGTCCTTCCTTATCCCTTTTGATTAACTTAGTCTTGAAGTCGATTTTATTCGATATGAGGATGGCCACCCCTGCTTGCTTCCGAGGACCGTGTGCGTGGTATATTTTTTCCCAACCTTTCACCTTCAGCCTGTGTATGTCTTTTCCAATCAGATGTGTCTTCTGGAGGCAGCATATTGTTGGATTTGTTTTTTAAATCCATGTTACCACCCTGTGTCGCTTTATTGGAGAGTTTAAGCCATTAACGTTTAGAGTTACTATTGATATATGGTTTGTACTTCCAGCCATGTTTGATTATTTATCTTTTTTTTTTTTTAATTTAGTTTGTTTCTCCATGATTAGCTTTCCCCCCGCCCTCTGTCTTTACTGAGGCACTTCCCACTGATGGTTTTGGTTATTGTTTTTCATTTCTTCCTTGTGTAGTGTTTTGCTCAAGGTGCTTTGCAATGCTGGTTTTCTGGCTGCAAATTCTTTTAGCTTTTGTTTATCATGAAAGATTTTTATTTTGTTGTTGTACCTGAAGCTTAATTTTGCTGGATACAGAATTCTTGGTTGGCATCCATTGTCTTTCAGTGTTTGAAATACGTTGTTCCAGGATCTTCTCGCTTTCAGCGTCTGTGATGAAAAATCCATTGTTAACCTTATTGGTTTACCCCTGAATGTAATCTGCCTCCTTTCTCTTGTAGATTTTAATATTTTCTCTTTGTTCTGTATATTGGATATCTTCATAACAATGTGTCTTGGCGTTGGTCTACTGTGATTTTGTATGCTCAGTATCCTGTATGCATCTACAATTTGTATATCCATTTCCTTTTTTATTTCTGGAAAGTTTTCTGTAATTATTTCATTCAGCAGGTTACTCATTCCCTTGATTTGAATCTCTATACCTTCCTCTATCCCGATGACTCTTAAGTTTGGTTTTTTTATGTTATCCCATATCTCTTGGATGTTTTTCTCGTGATTTTTTACCAGCCTTTCTGAGTTGGCTAGACTCTTTTCAAGATGATATATTTTGTCTTCATTATCTGACGTTCTAGCTTCTACTTGCTCCTCTCTGTTAGTGATACTCTCATTTGAGTTTTTAATTTGGTTTATAGTTTCCTTCATTTCTAGAATTATTGTTTGATTTTTTTTATAATCTCTATCTCATGATAAAGATGCTTAACTTCTTTTTTTATCTGTTATGTAATTCATTTTCAATGTGTTCTTTCACTGTTTGAATTTGCTGTCTCATATCCTCTTTAAGGTTCCATTCCATCTGTCTAAGGTATTCCTTGAGTTCTTTATTTGACCATTTTTCTGATGACTCTAGGTTCTCCTGAATATTTAGACTGTCCTGCATTGTTTGTATTCCTTTTCTTCCTTGCTTTTTCATGCTGCTCATGTTACTTCTTGTTCTGTTTGACTGCTGAGTTACTGTTTACTCCTATAAATTTATTTGATGCTTGGGAGGAAAGGTATTAGGAGGGAAGGGAAGAAGTCACTAAAGAGAATGAGAGTAAGCAGGTAGAATTCAAGGAAGGGGGAATAAGAAAATTGAAAAGAAATGAAAAGACATAAGAAAAAAAATAGAAAATAAAAAAAATAAAAAAAATAATAAAAAAATTAAAATTAAAATAAAAAAACTAAAAAACAACAACAAAAAAATGAAAATGAAAAAAAACCCAAGTTAAAAAAAAATTAATAAATGCAGTCTTAGAGTTTGATTAACTTCTCTTCCAGTAGGTGGAGCTGTGCCCACCGGGCCAAGCTTCTCCTCTCAATATGGGGGAACCAATCACTGTGCAGCAGCTCCTCCTCCCAGACTGGGCGGGTCTCCAATCCTGAGTGCCTAGGGCCTTCTCTTGTGTCTAGTCACTTCCCCACTTTTCCTCAAGCCAGGCCCCGCTCACTGGTGACGCTCACCACAATACTGGCTACATGCCAGGTCTGCTGCTCCCGGGAGCCCTGTTTTCATGAACGACTGGGCACACTCTCCCTGTTTGCCATTCCCTCAGACCCTAAGTTTGTAGAGCTTGGGGCTGAGAACCCTCAGTGAATTTTGCTTGCCCTCCGGTAGCCACTCCCCCGGTAGCTGGTGCAAGAGACCTCAGTTGTCAGCACTGGTGGGAGTGGTAGCCGGGAGTTTGTGCCGCGGGTCCCGCGCCACTCCTGATTCCCTCGGTCTGGCTATTGCGCTCACGGTCTGGCTGTCGCGCTCACGGGAGAGCTGGGAGCGGCCCTTAAGGTTTCCCCGCTGTGTGGAGAAGGAAGGCTAGGGGGTTACACACCTGTCGCCGCCGGTTTCAATGGAGTTATCTCCTCCGCCGCATTCTGGTGACATCAGTTCTCTGCCATGGTGGTATCCCATGCAAATGGCGACAGTTCGTTTCCCTTTGTCGGGTGACCAATGCAACGGGTGGGTCCTGACTGGCTCTCCCAAGCCCCGTTTCAATCCTGTGGCCACTGCCTATGAAGGCTCGGTTGGCATTTACTTCCGTAGGTTCAGAAGGGCCGACCAGTTGTTTCAGCGGGATCATTTAGTGCTGAGTCACAGCAGTTTGTCTGCGAGAAGCAGGAGAACAGGAGCTTGAATTCAGCCGATCCGGGCTCGGTGTGTGTTCTGAGAGGCCCAGACTGTTCGCCCCAGATCCACGTCAGCTCAGCATTGCCTAGTGATCCTGAGCAAACAGCATTTAGACGGTTTACGACTCCCTATGCCCCCGCAGCTGAAGAGGTCAGAGACTTGATCTCTCCGTGCCCGCCGCCATGTTGGATCTTGAGTTCTGTAGTTTCTTTGTTTAGCTTTTGTTTGGTAGATCTATCTAGTGGTGAAAGAGGTGTGTTAAAGTTACCCAGAATTATCGTGTTGTGATCTATTTGACTCTTGAACTTGAGAAGAGTTTGATTGATGAACACAGATGCTCTGTTGTTTGTTATGCTTGTTGATGTATGTTTCCCTTAAGCAGTATGACATGTGTATCTTTATCCCTTTTGATTAACTTTGGCTTGAAGTCTAGTTTATTTGACATGAGGATGGAACCCCCTGCTTGCTTACGTAGGACATGTGAATGGTATATTTTATCCCAACCTTTCACCTTCAGTCTGTGGGCATCTTTTTCTATGAGATGAGTCTCTTGAAAGCAGCATATTGTGGGTTTTTTTAATCTAATCTACCAGCCTGTGTCTTTTGATGGTGAGTTTAAGCCATTAACATTTAGGGTTATTATTGAGATATGATTTGTATTAACGGTCATTTTTGTTTATTTCTGGTATTTAGCTTGACTTGGTTTCTGCTTTGGATTTTCTTTTATTGTAGTTCTTCCCTTCGCAGATTTTCATTGTTGTTTTTCATTTCCTCCTCGTGGAATATTTTGCCAAGAATGTTTTGTAGTGCAGGCTTTCTTGCTGTAAATTTTTTTAAGTTGTTGATAGACATTTATTTTATTTATTTATATTTATGTGGTGCTGAGGATAGGACCCAGTGCCTCACACATGCCAGGCAAGTGCTCTACCACTGAGCCACAACCCCAGCCCTCTTGCTGTAAATTCTTTTAGCTTTTGTTTATCATGGAAGGTTTTTATTTCATCGTCAAATTTGAAACTTAATTTTGCTGGATATAAGATTCTTGGTTGGCATCCATTATCTTTTAGAGCTTTGGTATATATTGTTCCAGGATCTCCTAGCTTTGAGAGTCTGGGTTGAAAAATCTGAGATTCAAATTGGTTTCCCTTCCTTATTCTGTATGCTAGGCATTTTCATTATAATGTGTCTTGTTTGTAGAGCTGTTGTGATTTTGTACATTTGGTGTCCTATAGGACTCTTATTTGATTTTCCAATTCATTCTTCATGCTTGGGAAATTTTCTGATATTATTTCATTGAAGATATTGTGCATTCCTTTGGTTTGAATCTTTGAACTTTCCTCTATCCCAATAAATCTTAAATTTGGTCTTTTGATGGTATCCTATAATTCTTAGATGTTCTGTTCGTGGTTTTTTACCATCTTCACTTTATTTCAACTTTATTTTCAAGATTGTATATTTTGTCTTCATTGTCTGAGGTTCTGTCTTCCAAGTGGTCTAGTCTGTTGGTGATGCTATCTATTGAGTTTTTAAATTGGCTTATTGTTTCTTTCATCTCAAGGATTTCTGTTTGTCTTTTTTTCAGTATCTCTTTTTCTTGAAGTAATCTCTTGCAACCTATTTGCTTTCTTATCTCTTTGTTGGTGTGATCAGTGGTTACCTGTATTTGCTCTCCTATTTCTTTGTTAGAGTAACTGATTTTTGCCTGTTATCTGCTCACTTAGGTCATTTTTTAATTCCCAAATCATTTTAGTTATGTATATTCTGAACTCCTCCTCTGACACTTCTTATCTATGGACTCTATTGTTGTAGTATCTTGGTTTGTTTGGGACACTTTCCTCCCTTGTTATTTCCTCCCATTTTATTTCTGTGTGCCTTCCTCTCTTGCAGTGTAGATCTCTGAGGTATTACAGCTTCTGCCCTATTGTCTTATAGTGTGCCTACAGGTTATCAATACTTCACTTTTAAGGGAGAGATCAATATTTTAGCATTCAGTGTACCCAATGTGCAGCCATATATCAGCTTCTATTTTTACATTTACAGTTTTTCACTATAAACAGAAATGATGAGTTTGGTTATCTTCAGCCATATAATTAATAGGTTTGTGTATAATGGTTTATAGTTTCTTATGGTGGAAGGGGAGGTCTGGGGGGCTGGCTGAGATGTTTATGAGGTAGGATGTGAGAATATGGATGTATAGATTATACGACTAGTGAGAGGATAATCAAAGGAAGTTGGCTGTTAGTAGGAGAAACAAGAGATAGGCAACCCCATGTCCGCCATGCGGCCTGCGCATTGGTTTCATTAATGAGGTTCTTGGCATAAAAGTTAGCTAGCAGAGATCAAAATAAAACACGCAGACTCAGTTACCTTTTTCTATGACCAGGTCCGAGACGGCTCCCCTCTCTGGCTCCAACCTCGAACCACCCGTAGGGCAGCAAGGATTACTCAGGGCTAGCAGGAGAGAGAGAGAGCGAGCACGCCAGGGAGTAGCCTTTTATTGGGGAACAAGAAATTCAGGGGATAATTCCATCCAATGAAGGTTGAGGGGGGGCCGCACTCCAATGTCAGGGTCAGTGATTGGGCCCCCGGGGTCAGTGGTCAGCAACACCCCCACACGGACGGGTTCTCTCATCAGGAGAGGGCCGGGAAAATTTCGACACAGCCAGAAGCCTCAGGCCCAAACCGGGAGTCGCCCAGTCATGCATTAGAATGGCTCTCCACACCCATGCAAGACTCTCTGTTACCTCAGCAACAGGATAACTGTTTGCACCCCTAGTAGAGAAACCTTTGGTGCAGCCCGGCCACAGGGGCCTTGATGACGTCTTACGAGGTCTTTATTGTTGGTTCTTGGTAGAAGTGGCCATATGCTAGTTTTGTGGCAGTGGCAACCTCAAGCCTGTATGTTTCCTGATATTGGGCCATGGAGCCACGCTTTGGTGAATAAGGAACCCCAGCGCGGGTTGACTCTCCGTGTAGTAAAGGGGAGGCTCTGCCTCCAGGCTGTGAGTGGGGGGTGGGCGGGTGGGCTCTGCCTCCTAATTAGTTTTTTTATGTAGTACTGGGAGTCCAACCCAGTGCCTAATGCATGCTAGGCAAGCGTTCTACCACTGAGCCACAACTCCAGCCCTGGCTCCTTATTTTAAACACTAGTAGATTTTATTTAAAAAAATATATATATTTTATATGTTATATATATTATATATATATATATATATATATATATATATATATATATATATATATATATTTGTTTATTTATTTTAGTTGTAGGTGGACACTATACCTTTATTTTTTATGTGGTGCTGAGGATCAAACCCAGTGCCTCATGTGTGCCTGGCAAGCACTCTACCACTGAGCCCCAGCTCCAGCTCCAGCCCCTAAACACTAGTAGTTTTGAGTTTTTTTCTTTCTTTTCTTTCTAATCTTGTGTGGCATCCTTGATTAATCTCTGTACACCTACAGCTTTAGTTACTGCATACAATGTTGCTCAGGGTCTTTAATTCTATTAGTTTATTTTTGTGGGGAAAAAAACAGTTGCTAATATGTTTTGATTAATGCTTGGTTTATTAGGTTTTGACATGCTAGTAAAATTTTTTATTTTAAAAGATAATATAAACAAATCCCATTCAGTAGATACAAAAAGATGTATAGTGAAATCTTTCTCTGTTCTTTTGGCCTTAGCCACCTGATACACCTCTTTTTTATTCTTTTTAGTTATACATGACAGTAGAATGTATGTTTTTTTTAAATATCTATTTTTAATTGTAGTTGGACAATACCTTTTATTTATTTTATTTATTTATTGTTATGAGGTGCTGAGGATTGAATCCAGGGGCTTGCACATGCTAGGCAGACACTCTACTGCTGAGCCATAACCCCAGCCCAAGTAGAATGTATTTTGACATATACACAGAATATAACTTCCCATTCTTGTAGTTGTGCATAATGTGGAGTTACACTGGCTATGTATTCATATGTGAATATAGGAAAGTTATGTCCACTTCATTCTACCGTCTTTCCCATTCCTACTCCCCTGCCTTCCTCCCATTCCCTTCTGTCCAATCTGAAGAACCTCCACTACCACCACCCACCCATGCGCCTCCATTGAGACTCAGCATCCACCTATTAGAGACATCATTCAGCCTTTGGTTTTTTGGGATTGTCTTATTTCACTTAGCATGATAGTCTCCAGTTCCATCCATTTACTGGCAAATGCCATATTTTTTTTTGTTCTTTGTGGCTGAGTAATATTCACTGTGCATATGTACCACATTTTCTTTATCCATTCATCTGTTGAAGGGAACCTAGGTTGGTTCCATAGCTTAGCTATTGTGAACTGAGCTGCTATGAACATTGATGTGGCCATGTCACTATAGCATACTGATTTTAAGTCCTTTGGGTATATGCTGAGAAGTGGGATAACTGGGTCAAAGGGTGTTTCCATTCCAATTTTTCTGAGAAATCTCCATAGTGCTTTCAAGAGTGGTTGTACTAGTTTGCAGTCCCCCCAGCAATGTGTGAGTGAGTGTACCTTTTCCCCCACATCCTTGCTAACATTTATTGTTGCTTATATACTTGATAATTGCCATTCTGACTGGAGTGAGATGAAATCTCAGTGTAGTTTTAATTTTCAATCCTCTAATTGCTAGTGATGTTGAACTTTTTCTTTTTCATGTATTTGTTAACCATTTGTATTTCTTCTTCTTTGAAGTACCTGTTCATTTCCTTTGCCCATTTATTGATTGGATTATTTGTTTTGTTTTTTTGAATATGCCTCTTTATAACATTTTTTATTGTAGAAAATTTCAAATAGTACATATTTTATCCCTCTCACCCTTCTCCATTCTTTTTTTGTTTTTTAATGTGTAATATTTAAAGTGAATTCCCTATTCAGTCATTTCATCTGTGAATACTCAAGTATGTATCTCTGAGAAAAGACCCTTTTAAAAAAATATAATTACATGCCTTTATCATACCTAACAGCCTTAATATCAATGATGACTGTTGTCCCTGGGTTTTTTTTCTTTTATATTAATGGTAGAATATTGACATCTTTCTGTATTCAAAAGAGCATCATCTTTATTTTACCATTGTGTAGAATTGCAATGTAAGTGCCATGACTTATGTTACTGAAATTTTATGTTATTTTTGTTCCTTTTCTATTTAAAGAAGTACTATACCAAGTAACCTTGTACATATATCATTCTTCTATTTGCTCATTCAACACTTGGTTATTAAGTACCGATTGTGTAGCAGGCACATATCGGGAACATAGTAGTGAATGAAATACTTCAATCCCTATCCTTGTGCCCATGTAGCTCACAAACTTGAGTTTATCTGTGGGCAGTTTCCTAGAAGTGCAATATACAGGTTAAATGGTGTGAGCACAAAAAATATTATCTAATTCTTCTTCTATACATATGCCAATTTTAGATTCCACTGTCAATTCTTAAGGGTGTGTTTTTGCTCTTTGCATAATAAAGATTAAAAATTGATATTAAACTTAATTTCTTTTAGACAGTCTTACAGTCACACATTTATTATGGCTTTTTTTGTAAACATTTAAAATACTTAAATAGTTAAAACATAATCAAATATAGAAAACTTCTATTATAAAATTGAAAACTATAACCAATTCTAAAATACTTGCACAATGAATTTGTCATTTCATTTTTCTTGTTTCTAAATCTCGTGGGATTAAAGCAATAGTTATTATTTTAAAAAAATATGTTTTGGTGTAGGTGGACACAATACCTTTATATTTTTATGTGGTACTGAGGATTGAACTCAGTGCCTCAAAGGTGCTAAGCAAGCGCTCTACCACTGAGCCACAATCCCAGCCCGCCATAGTTATTTTGATACTTGTTATATTAAATAAATCTTAACAGACCCAAAAAGAAGAAAAAACATCTCTCAGACCACTAAAGTTTCAAGATAGATCAGCTTAGGACCTGATCACCTCTTCTGAGTTGATTCAAATCAAGTTTTTGTAGTTCTGTTTTACTTTGTTGTAAAAATAATATATGGGCTTTACTTTCTTGAAACCTGATGCCTTTCCCTTGAATAATGTATGCTTTTGTTCTATGAGGCTCTGCTGTTCAGGCTGTTAGCCATTAGCTATGTGTGGCTATTTAGATTTAAATAAATTAAAAATAAAATTAGTCAGGTAGTCCCAGTTATTTGGGAGGCTGAGGCAGAAGGATCACTTGAGCCCAGGAGTTTAAGACCAGCCTGGGCAGCATTGTGAGGCTCCCATCTTAAAAAGGAAAAAAAAGAAAAATTAAAAGTTCAGTGTCTTAGCTTTCATTTCAAGACTTAAAAACCATATTGGACAGTATAGGACTGGGCCTGCCATCACTGCAGGAAGCTATGGGCATTGTTCATCAAAGCTGTGTTTGGAGACAAGGGGTTGGGTTGGGTATTTTTCCTATTTAGGATGTTAGATATTTACAATTTTGGTACTCATTCTTGAACCCTTTCTGCTTTTTTAGCATGTCTGACTTCTGGTGTTAATTAAGCATTGGGTCCTTTTCATACTGGATTAATCATGTATGACTGTGTATATTCATTATTTTTTTCTGCTTTTGGATAGTTCCTTGTTTTTCTTATACTATTTGGCTTATTTATAGTAAGTACCAATTCACTGAACACTTCTAAGCACTGGGGAATTGGTAATATAAGATATCTCTGTCTTCTTGGAATTTACATTCATCATTGTTGTTTCTTAACCTCTCACAAAACCAAGTTGCTCTAATTAATTATAAAGTTTCTTGTCTGATAATCAAGTGGTCCCAACTTGACTAGTGGGAGCCCCTTTGATTGTAATGGCTTCTCTGCCCTTTAATATACCCCTGAAGTTTTAGAAGTCTGCCTGCTTTTTGTAACAACTGGTTATTTCACACCATCTGGTCTTGGCTTTTTTTTGTTTTAAATCTTCTCCAGCTTTGGCATCCAATCATCTGCACATTAGGGGTGTCTGATGACTGGCAGTGGAGAGGTGCCTTTCTCAAGTCAGCAGTTCACCCACTGACCCATGTAGCTTTTATCTCATTTTCATGGAGTATGAGATTTTGTCAATAAGTCACCACTGATAACTAGCCATGTCTGCTGAACCTCCTGTTTTCTTCCTATACAATTAAATCTGGCTTCCTGGCCATCTACTCTGAAATTGCACCTTTTGAGGATTCTGTGACTCCTCCAGTGTAAACCTCATGGTGAAGTCCCTCTGGGATGTGGCTTACCAGCATCCTTTGCCTTCTCATCCGTAAGCCTCATCTCTGTTTGCCTCCTGTGATACCTGAAGCTGTGGGTTTCTTATAACCTAGATTACTGCAAGGCTCAGATTCTATTGCTTTTTCCTCTCTTGAATTGAGGGGTGCATATGGCAACAGCAGAGGCAGTAGAAGTGTCAACCAGAGGCTTGGCCTTCCCTAACGTGTTCAGTTTATTTTCCAGGTTTATGTTAACATTTATCTGTTGAAGGTCCGACTTGCATCCTGGCCTCAGCTGGTTAAGTTTGTCCAACTGGCTGCCGGACACTTCAGGCTCAGCATGTTCACAAGTTGCCTCCCAACTGTCCTTCCCTGTGCTTAAGTCAGAGACCTAGAATCTTTCTCCAGGCTTCTCGTTCTCTTCTATTCCATACTTTTCTGTCAGTAAAGTCTACCCCAATTCAAGTTGCTACCTCTGAGTTAATAGATTTACTAAGTGCCTGGCCTCAACTCTTGCCCTGTTCATGTGGCTTCTTTCCTTAAGGAAGGAGGCCATGTCTTCTCTGTGCTCAGACTTTTTGATGCCTCTGCTTCTTTCTTACTATAAAAGCCTCAAGTTCTTACATGTCCTGGCCTCTCTTCTCTTGAAGCTTCTTGTCCTCCTGATGTTCATTTATCCCCCTTATTGCCCTGTGACTTTTGCCTGGCATCCTCCTTTTCTTGGGGGCGATACCGGGGATTGAACTCAGGGGCACTTGAACACTGAGCCACATCCCCAGCCCTATTTTGTATTTAGACATAGGGTCTCACTACTGAGTTGCTTAGCACCTTGGTTTTGCTGAGGCTGGCTTTGAACTTGAGATCCTTTTGCCTTAGCCTCCTGAGCCACTGGGATTATAGGTGTGTGCCACCACACCTAGCCTGGCACTCTACACATCATATTCACAACTGCGCTTTCCTGCTCTGCACATGCATATCCCATTACCCTCACCTATGCTAATATTCCCCTTGAGATAGTTTATCATGAGGGCCTAAGCATGTGTGTGTGTGTGTGTGTGTGTGTGTATGTTTGTTTGTGTGTACTGGGAATTGAATCAGAGGGTGATTTGCCACTGAGCTACATCCCCAGTCCTTTTTTTTTTTTTAAATTTTGAGACTGTCTTGTTAATTTGCTGATGGTCTTACTAAATTGCTGAGGTTGGCCTCAAACTTGGATCCTCCTGCCTCAACCTCTTATGTGGCTGGGATGTGTTACTCTTAATATTCCAAGGACCTTTAATGGTGCCTGAAAGTAGATATTTTGTAAATATCAATAGCTTTTGAAATCTTAACCCATTTAGACTTGTTATCATTTTAGTATTAAAAGTCTATTTTCCTGTATAATAAATATGCTTTTGAGAAATTTCTCACTTGTTGGTTATATTCTATAATTTTTTACATAAGGAATTTGATGTTCAGGAGCTTTTGAGGCATTCAACTGGGATTAAAGCTTTGACCTTAATAAGTCCAATTCTGTGCTGTTGATGGTATAGCACTCTTGAAGGAGAGAGCTTTGAGCCCATGTGTCATTCTCTCTCCTACAGGCTACTTTATTGGCTGTTGTGTGGCCTAGGCAATAGATGGGGCCAAGTTTCTGAGTGTTTGTGCACATGTTACTGAGGTGGTCAGGGCTTTTGATGACTCAGCCCCCTTGCTGAGGGATCTCTTGTTTCTGCCAGTGCTCCTTTCTCTCAGTGCTTGGTCACTTCCAGCAAATTGCTTGTGCTCCATAGGTGACTGATCTTACCTTGTTCTAACATCAGTCTTTTTTTTTTTTTTTTTAATTTTTTTTTTAGTTGTTGATGGACTTTTATTTTATTTATTTTTTATTTTTATTTTTTAATTTGTTTTAATTAGTTACACATGATAGTACAATGACCTTGACACATACATTTGAATCAGATGGGATATAATATCTCATTTTTCTGAGTATACAGGTTGCAGAATCACATTGGTCATGCATTCACATATATACACACAGTAATAATAATGTCTATTTCATTCTACTATCCTTCCTATCTCCCCAGCCCCTTCCCTCCCCTCCCATCACTTCTCTCTACCTAATCTAGGGTAACACTATTCTTTTTTTTTTTCCTCATATCTTCATACATGTATTTTGTATAACAGTGAGGGTCTCCTTCTACCATCCATGCAATTCCCTTTCTCCCTCCCTTTCCCTCCCACCCCTCTTCCCTATGTAGAGGTAATCTTCCCATGCTCTTCCTCTCTTCCCCATTTTGAGTCACCCCCCTTATATCAGAGAAGATATTCGGCATTTGTTTTTTTGGGGAGATTGGCTAACTTCACTTAGCGCATAATCTGCTCTAATGCCATCCATTTCCCTGAAAATTCCATGATCTTATTATTTTTTAGTGCTGAGTAATATTCTATTGTGTATATATGCCACATTTTTTTTTTATCCATTCATTCATTGAAGGGCACCTCCACAGTCTAGCATTGTGAATTGTGCTGCTATAAACATTGATGTGGCTGTGTCCCTGTAGTATGCTCTTTTTAGGTCTTTTGGGTATAGTCCGAGAAGAGGAATGGGTCAGATGGTGGTTCCATTCCCAACTTTCCAAGGAATCTCCATACTGCTTTCCAAATTGGCTACACCAATTTGCAGTCCCACCAGCAATGTATGAGTGTGCCTTTTTCCCCCTCGCATCTTTGCCAGCACTTGTTGTTATTTGTCTTCATCATGGTTGCCATTCTTACTGGAGTGAGATGGTATCTTAGAGTAGTTTTAATTTGCATTTCTCTGATTGCTAGAGATGATGAGCATTTTTTCTTAGCAGTGCTAAGAATGGAACCAAGTGCCTCACACAAGCTAGTAGGCAAGCTCTCTACCACTGAGCCAGAACCCCAGCTGCCCGACATTAGTCTTGATTTCTATTTGTCTACTTGCACATTGCTTCTACACATTTCAGTAGTTTCTTTACTTATTTAGTTAGGCCATTGAAAACTCTGTTAACACCCATGTCTTCCAATGAATTCCATATAAAATCAGTTTTCAGGTCAGGTTGTTTTGACTTTGGAATCAGTATACCCTTTATCAAAACTTTTCCTTCTGTTTATGAATTCCTGTAATTTTTTCTTTACCAGGTATTGCTCATAGATCCTTTCTTTTTCTTTCAATTATTGTCTTTGGTTAGGCCTTTATTATCTCATGCCGTGTTATTACAGTCAGCTTCTAAGGGGTGTGGTCTCTGCTTTCTAGAATTGTTAATGATATAAAGTGAAAGTCTCACCTGATTCCCTATTCCTTTCTCCAAAAATCCAGTCATTTATTGCCTAAGCCTTTTCTGATGTTGGTTTTGGGCTATTGTTTCATTGATGTGTCTCTTTGGTCCTTTTACTTTTAAATCTAATTTTTTTTTTTTTTTTTTTTTTTTGCTGGGGAGAGGCTTTGAAACAGCAAGTAGCAGATTTACAAGAAGATTTGAAAAGAAAGGAAGCAAAATGGTCAAGCACACACAGTCGTCTCAGATGCCAGATAGAAATGTTAGTCAAAGAGAACACGGATCTCCGGGAAGAGATAAAAGTGATGGAAAGATTCCGAATTGATGCCTGGAAGAAAGCAGAAGCAATTGAGAGCAGCCCTAAGGCCTACCAGTGTATGACTGCCACAAAAAACGATGAGTCTGTGGTAGGTTTTGGAGTCTAGCTGGTTTTGTGAGGTCAGAGGGTGATGGTAAATATTCAAGCATTCAAATTCATAAAGACAAAGTGGAATGGTAGATGCCAGGAACTGGGGGACAAGGAGTTAGTATTTAGTGTGTTAAAAATTATAGATTTATAAGATCACAAGGTTATAGAGATGGTTGGACAACTGATGTTATACAACAACAGTGTGAATGTACACTGAAGTGTACCTTTAACAATGGTTAAGATGATGAATTTTAGCTGGATGGACATGGTGCATGCCTGTAATACCAGCCACTTGGAGCCTGAGGCAGGAGGATCACAAGTTCAAGGCCAGCCTCAGCAACTTAGTAAGGCACATTCTCAAAATCAATAATTTAGCTCAGTGGTAAAACACCCTTTTGTTCAATTCCTAGTACAAAAACAAAAATTTCGTGGATTTTTAGGTTATGTGTATTTTACCATAATTAAAATTCTTTTGGGGGCTGGGGATGTAGCTTAGTTTGCAGAGCAGTTGCCTAGCAGTGCAAGGCCCTGGGTTCAGTCCTGTATGCTTTGCTATACAGTTATTTGACAAATTTATTTTATTTTTTTGTATGGGAGATTTAACCAAAGGGTGCTTTACCATTGAGCTGCATTTCTAGCCCTTTTTGTTTTTTGAGACAGAGTCTCACTAAGTTGCTGAGGCTGGCCTAGAACTTGTAATCCTTCAGCCTCAGCCTGAAGTCACTAGAATTACAAGTCACTAGAATTACAGGCAGTGCGCCCAGCTCAAATTTATTTATTTACTTATTTTAATTTTTTAAAAAATATTTTTTAGTTGTAGATGGGCATAATACCTTTATTTATGGGGTGCTGAGGATTGAACCCAGTGCCTCACATGTGCTAGGCGAGTGCTGTATCACTGAGCCATAACCCCAGCCCTTCATATTTATTTTTATACTTCTTACAAAGGAGGAAGGAGGTATTCTACAATAGGTTAGATAACCTCAGTTTAAAAGAACCAAATGTATGTCAAGTTTTTGCAGTCACATACATAGGCTTCTTTCTAATCAGGGTACTGGTCTTTCATTTATCTATGTGAATAACCAGGCTGTGGCAGGCATATGGGGGTACAGCAGTGAGCAAAACAGACAAAATTCCTTGCCTTCATGGAATTTATTCTAGTAGCAGCAGAAAGATTTTAAATAGAATAGATAAATAAATGTGTGGTATGAAATAGTGATGGGACTAAGGGGAAAAAAGCAAGACTGGAGGAGATAGCTGTTGAGGTGTGGAGCATGGGGTACTACCATTTGGATAGGATAGCTGGGTAGGATTCCTTACTAAAGAAGAATGGCTTGCAGGAGGAAGCAAGGACATGCTGCGAGGATAAGGCACTGGAACTGACTGAGTGGGAGAGCTGCTGGGGACAGAACTGGAGGGAGATGGAACATGTTGGATTCACTAGGCCCTAACAGGTTCATATGAGCACTTGGGCTTTTCTTGAGTGAGTTACAAGCCCCTGGGGGTCAGGGTGGCCTGCCCCTTTATTTTAGTAAGCTTACACTGTCTGCTGCAGACTGAAGGAATAGATGGGAGGGCAAAATGGGCCTTGTCAGGAACACAGGGATTGTTTTGATGATTGGTGGCTGAGATTGGTTAGCGGCACTGGAAGATCTGAAGTGGACTAGATTTGTTGATGAACTGGTACAGGGATGTGACAGCAAAAGAGGAGTTAAGAATAACTTCCCATCACTGTTTAGTTTGCTTTTGGCCTAATGGAGCCCAAAAGAAACCTGAAGAAAAGCAAGTATTTTCAGGGAGTATGGCTACTAGGAGCTCAGATGTTGTCAAGGAAGTAGGAAATACTGTCTAGCCATTATGTGGAGATGCTGCTGTGGCATTTATACAGATGCTGTGGGTTGCACTTGGGGTCTTCTGAATGTGTGCTGAAGCATTAGGCCAGGGGAGACCACTGGGGCTGTGAATGGATAGGGAAGAGCTAGCTCTGAAACAAGGGATGAAGAGAGTGAACAGCCTGACAGCAGGTAGAATGGAGGCCAGTGTGGTGTCCTGAGGCAAATGAAGAAAGTACCTTGAAGAGGAGAGTTCCTTACTATATAGGTTGTTGCTGCAGAGTAAGGACTGAGACCAGCCATCTGATTTACCAAATTGAGATAACTGCGGTGGGCAATAAATCTGTTGTCTTGGAGTAGTGAAGGTGAAAGCCTGACAAGAGAGAATGCGATACAGTTACAGACAAAGCCCAAGAGCTCTGTGGTGAGGTGTGTAGAGGCTGAAGAGAAGGATTTTTGTGTTTTTCAAGATAGGAAAATGAACAGATGAGGACAAATGTGTATGTTTATAGTATTGATTCAGTGGAGAGGAAGACGCTGATACAGGAGAAAGTAGGGGAATGTCCAGAGTGGCATCTTGGGACAGATGAGGGGTAGGTCTGGGAATGAATGGAGGGTTGGTCCTGGCCAGGTATAGGCTGCTGTACCTGATGACAGGCTAATGCTGGTGGCAGCTGGTAGTAGGTCCCCTCTAAAGCTTTAACTTTCTCAGGGAAGCTGAAGCATGCTCATTAGCTGAGGGGGGTGGAGGAGGAGTTGTAGGAGGTTGAAGAGGAAGGAGAAAGTGAAAAGTAGTTTTCTGAGTGGAAAGCAGGAGGATTGTGGAGGTAGGGAGGCTGATTCAGGGCTTTACTGGGGCCTACCTGGGTTAGAGACTATAAGTGAAAAGACAATTTTTTTCCTTCAGTTTTTTGGGTGTAAGGTGGCAGAAAATTATATTTTAGCAAACACATAGTCACACAAGTGAAAGCCAAAATGAGAGAGGTATGTGGAAGTTGGCAAGACAAGAGTGACTACAGTGAACCATGAATTTAAACTGTATTAGAAGGCATAAGACTACAAGGTACTGAGGACATCACAAAAATATATGAGTTAATGAACTGTTAGGCTATGCATTGTCAGTGTCAGTTTTAGAGGAATGAGCTATAGAACGATAGATGGGTGGTAAGGAAGTGGCATTCTCCTTTACTCCACTAACACTTTATTATGGAACTGCACCAAAAAGAGAACAAATGAAGACTAATATGATTATGTTAGTCAGCTTTCTGTCTCTGTTACAAAATACTTGAGTTAAACAATTAAAAGGAAGAAAAGTTTATTTTAGCTCACAGCTTTATTCCATGGTCATTTGACCCCATTGTTTTGGGCCTGTGGTGAAGCCAGACATTATGGTGGGGAGTATGAGTTGAGCAGAGCTGCTTACCGCGTGGTAGCAGGGAAGTGAAAGGGTAGAAGGAAGGGTCCCAGGTCCCAATATTCCCTTCATGGACCTACTTCCCCAAATAGGCCCCATCCTTAAGTAGTTTCCACAACCTCCCAGTATTTCTCTTATCTGGGGACCAGGCCTTCAACACATAAATTTTTGGAGGGGACATTTAAGATCTAAATCATAACATTAAACACCTGAAAACTCACTTAGAGTTAACCACCATGAGCACTTTTTTGTACTTTTGTATATGTTTTGCTAAGGTAATTTGAAGGTAATTGTAGTAATCAAGGCGTCTAATCCTTAAATATATTAGCATTTTATTAAATGGCATTGAGTTTTTAAAGGCTAATTAGTTGGTGGAATGCCCCACCTTGTGGATCTTTGTAAGTGGAATGCTTTGAAATTCTGATTTTTGCACTTAGCTGGTAATTGTGGGTATTGATGATATTGATAATGTCAGATTCTAGGGTTTGCTCATTGGGATTTCTAGCTGAGGCAGGACAAAATATAGATTCAGGGAGTAAGGTCAAGACAGAGCAGGGAGGTCTCATCCTAGTGGTAGGAGCTCCAAGTTCAAGAGTGTGAATTCTCAGGGAGAGCTAGGTTTAGCCTTTGAGGGTATGACAGCTCCTGGAAGAGGCTGACTGATCATGAGGCCTGTGCTCACCTCACTAATTATGCTCTCTGATATGATATTTTGAAGAATGAATATATATAAAAGGAATATATGTGTATAGTTCATTCCTAGATGACAGGTAGGTCACTTCAGCCTACTGTGATAATAAAAAAATAAAAACAAGAATAAACAGACTTATAGTGTTCTTATCACTAACTTGAGTTTTGCTAGTTTCACTCAGTTTACTGATGTATAGACTAACACTCCTTTTATATTCAATTATCTCTAATACTTTAGAACCCATCTATTCGATTTCAAAAGAGCCACATTTCTTCAGGAACCCAGGTAGAAAAATGTAAGAAAAATTATTTGCCAACACGAGGTAAGAGGATGCATGGTTTTTAAATAAAATATTTCAGAATTTAAAGAATGGAGAATTTATAACCACTTTAAGAAATAAAACATTATAGATATAATTGAAGCCCCTGTACATCATCTACAGGTAGTAATTCCTGATAATATTCTGTACTTTTCTTTTTATTATTTTGCTACATTGTGTTCATAAATTGATATAGCATATTTTATATTCTGCAATTTGCTTTTTTTCTCTGAGTATCTTAAGATTTAAGTACATTGATACTTAAAAACTCTGGGTGACTGATTTTAAGAGCTCTACAAATCCCACTGCATATTTCCACAGTTAAGCGTCCCTGTTGCTGAGCATTTAGGTTCCCCCAGGTTTGCAGAATGATGTACAGGGCTACAGAGTGGGTCCTGTTGATATGGCTTTTCCAGGGTATGTATCAGGAGGAGGATGCTGGGTCATGTTAAGAGTGTGTGCACTTATTTTTGTAATGTATGGGTTACATGATTTACTGTGCTGGCGATGACCTAAAAAGCTTAGGCTGCTGCCACTTGAACATACTGGTCAAGCCAAATTCTCTTTATTCTTGAATGCCTCTTTTATCTGTACCCCACACCAGTCTCTTAGCAGTCCTTGTTGATTGTCTTTAGAATACCATGGGTCTGTTATTTGAGCCCTTGTTTCTTCCTCTGCACTGTGTATCCTCTGAAAACAGATATTGTCATTGTCTTTGTTGGTCACTGAAGCCATAAGTACTTGTGTAAATATTGGAATTCATATAATGGTAAACTCCTACAAATCAGTAGAGAAAAATACTAAGATTTCCTTAGTTAAAGGATAAAGGGAAACAGTTCACAAAAGGATACAAATTAAAGAAATGTTTGACTGTATTTGTAAGTTTTAACATTAAAAAAATTTTTTTAATTGTAGATGGACATATTGCCTTTGTTTATTTTTATGTGATGCTGAGGATCGAACCCAGTGCCTCACATATGCCACTGAGCTACAGCCCCAGCCTCTGTTTTAACATTTTAAATTTTGAAACTAACCCTTCAATTTTATCCTAGCAGGGAATCCATCTCAAAGATCCAAGTCTGTACCTGTTCGTGATTTAGGCAGCTCGGATAAAGGACAAGTAAATCTTTTTTAATTTTTGTATATTCAAATAGATTACTCAGGCTTGATATTGATGTTAAGTTTCTAAACTAGTATAAGGGAGGCTTTTATTTAACATTGTATATTTAGCACCGAGTACTAGTCCTAGAACCTTATAATGGCAGAATTCTGTCTTTTGGAAATAAGTATATGTTTAAGCTGCTTGAAATGTCTTGTCTTATAGGCTGCCTTGCCCAGGGAGCCACTTGAACTGGTAAACTTCCCAGATTCTGAATATAAAACGAAGGAAGAAAAAGAAGAAATTCAGGGAGAAATCAATCATCCTGATGGAAAGGTTAACAAAAAAAATTCTTAAAGATACTGAATGATTTAAAAAATAAACATTGGCTAAAATAGAGTGGAATGCTTAGATTATAAAATATGGTCATGCGTTGCATAATAACAGGGATCCATTCATCTGTGTTGTTAAGTGATTGTATCATAATGTGAACATTAGAATGTACTTATATAAATCTAGATGGTCATATATGTATAGGACCTCCGGGGGCATATAATTTTAGGGCTGTGATGAACAGAACGTTTACTCAAGATTAAATGAAGCACAAGAGAAAATGATGCAATCAAAAGATGCATTAAGCAGATTTATGAGGCTGTTCTTGGTGGAACATGCACATTGCTCACAGTAAATTTATAAGTAGTAGTATATGCTAAAATAACAGTAAAAAATGTAGAGAGTATATAAACTGGTAAAATAGTTATCAAGTTTACATATTTTCCATAATCATATGTTTAATTTTCTGTACAACCATCAGTGCAGGTTTGTTTACACCAGCATCACCACTAACATGTAATGCCATTGCACTGTTACCACCTCTACATTGCTAGGTGATACGATTTTTCTGTTGCATTATCATTATGGGAGAACACTGTCCTAT
Organism: Marmota monax; assembly: GCF_021218885.2. Classification (NCBI taxonomy): domain Eukaryota; kingdom Metazoa; phylum Chordata; class Mammalia; order Rodentia; family Sciuridae; genus Marmota; species Marmota monax. The sequence goes on along the minus strand of NW_026691982.1, from coordinate 8,863,303 downwards.
GTGTCACCCATTATTGATGGGAATGTTATCATGTGGTACTTGACTGTAGTTGATTTCCCCCCCCCCCCCCAATACTGGGAGTTGGACTCAGGGCCTCTATGCATGCTAGACGAGTACTGCTGAAGTGCTGAGTTATACTTAGCCATTTAAAAAAAAAAAATATTTTGAGACTGGGTTTCACTAAGTTGCTAGGCTGGTCTTGACCTTGTGATATTCCTGCCTCAGTCTCCTAGGTAGCTGGGATTAGTGGTTTAACTTCAGGACTGTAGGGGTTTGAACATTTGGACTGTAAAAAATGCTCAGTGTGTTATATGCATTTAGTTGCCATTTCTAGTTTAGTGATATAGCAAAAGAAGGGAATACACCTGTGCCAGAGCTAAGCCTTTGTAGTTCATTCTAGCCCTCATCTTTTGCAGCCTTTCTTATGTTGGTCCTGACACAGGGGCCTGTCTCTTCATTCTAGCCTACATAGTTTGAGTCTTGTGCTTAGGAAAGTTGACTGGATATACCCAGCTGGGTATGCCCATTGAATGAGGAAATGAAAAAGGGTTATAAACAAGGTCTGCATATTGTAGAGAGGTGTGAGGGCTTTTTTCCCTCCTTTAGTTTTATGCAAAACCTGCTTTTTCAGATAATCAAATCTGATACATTTGAATTGAAATTATAAGACCAACGTTTAGTCAGTGTTCACCTTGAACAAGAGGACAACAAAGAATACAGTCAAAAGATTTTGATTTTCCAGAAAATCTCCTGCAGAGTAACAAATCATTGATATAAGGAAAGGTTTTCTATTTTTATTAGAGAATTCCAGCTAATAAATGGAAAAGGATTAAACAAATTGAAAAATCACCAGTTTGAAACCTCTAATGAAATAATGGATCTTCTTTACTTTTTTAAAAAAATATTTATTTTTTTAGTTTTAGGTGGACACAATATCTTTATTTTTCATTTATGTGGTGATGAGGATTGAACCCAGTGCCTCATGCATGCTAGGCGAGCACTCTACCACTGAGCCACAACCCCAGCCCCAAATCTTTATACTTTTCAGACAATGTTTTACTTTTTATTATGAAAGATTTCAAAGCAGGCACTTAGAATTTGGCATATTATGGTTATGTGGTCTCAGGAGGATATCTTACCTACAGATAATCTTGTGTTCTTTTAGGTGGAAAAGGTTTATAAGAATGGGTGCCGACTTATACTATTTCCCAATGGGACTCGGAAAGAAGTAAGCGCTGATGGCAAGAGTGTTACTGTCAATTTCTTTAATGGTGATGTGAAGCAGGTCATGCCAGATGAAAGAGTGGTATGTTTTCCCAGGGATGTTTTCTTTAAGCTCAACCATTTGAACCATCTTGGGAGAAAGGGCTTCCTGACCTTATGTCTTTACAGATCTACTACTATGCTGCTGCCCAGACAACTCACACTACATACCCAGAAGGACTTGAGGTCTTACATTTTTCAAGTGGACAAATAGGTACAAACTTGCTCTATCCTCCTTTATTAAATTCTTCCCTTTATTTAAAAATAAAATAAAAGATTGGTAACCTTTTTAAAACAGAAAAACATTTCCCAGATGGAAGAAAAGAAATCACGTTTCCTGATCAGACTATTAAAAACTTATTTGCTGATGGACAAGAAGAAAGCATCTTCCCAGATGGTACAGTTGTCAGAGTACAACGGTATGGCATCTGTTAAATTTGTTTCCAGATTCTGTTTACGTGGTTCAACTTTTACTACCATAGGATTTTTAAAAATCTAAAACATTTACTTATGTCATTCAAAATTTCAGTGAGATCAGAGAACAAAGTTAAAGACTTAGAGAGCAGGTGAAACACAGTGTTAGCATTTTGAAGTTAAAAATAGTGAGAAATAAAGCCAGGCATGGTGGCACCCTTCTGTATCCCAGCAGTTCGGGAGACTGAGGCAAGAGGTTTGGGAGTTCAAAGCCAACCTGGCAAGACCCTGTCTCAAAATAAGAAAAAGGCTGGGGATGTGGCTTTAGTGGTTAAGTGACCTTTGGTTCAATCCCTGATACCAAAAAAATAAAACCCAAGAAATAGTGTGAGGTAACATGTTGTCTACACAATATTTCAGGAAAGGGGAATGACAAGTAGTTGTTTAAAAGTAAGTTTTTGTGCTGGGACCATGGCGCACACCTGTAATCCCAGTGACTTGGAAGGCTGAAACGGGAGGGAGGATCATGAGTTCAAAGCCAGCCTCAGCAAAAATGAGGTGCTAAGCAACTTGGAGAGATGCTATCTCTAAATAAAACACAAAATAGGGCTGGGGTTGTTGCTCCAGTAGTAGAGCACTTGCCTAGCATGTGTGGGTTCAATTCTCAGCACCGCAATATAAGTAAATAAAGGTCCACCAACAACTAAAAAAAAATTTAAAATTTGAAAACATTGAAATGAGACACAAAGAAGGCAGGCAGTACCCGGTAAAATTTTAAGAATGACAAACTTAAACTATGGCAGCAGTATGTAAATTAAACTCTCTTTTCTCTCTTGCTTGTGTTCTGAATTTCTGCACCTCTTAAGTCTGTTTAAGTAGCCTCTCTGATCCAGTTCTTTTAAGTTCTTTAAAAATCACAACCTCATCTGTAATCACAGCGGCTGGGGAGGCCTGAGACAGGAGGATCACAAGTTCAAAGCCAGACTCAGCAAAAGCGAGGCACTAAGCAACTTAGTGAGACCCTGTCTCTAAATACAATAGGGCTGGGGATGTGGCTCAGTGGGCAAGTGCCCCTGAGTTCAGTCCCTGGTTACCACCCCCCCCACCCCATGAGTGTCACCTTTCTCAAAGATAATGTTTCATGGCCTTGCCTGCCCAATCCATAATAGTTTATTATCCTCACCATTTTAATTGCGACCTTAATGAAACTACCAAATCCTGTTTTCTGTTTTTCCCCCTTTCTTAGAGATTGAAAGTACCTATTAAATGTTAGTTATATTTAACTAACTGAATTCTATGATATAAACTTGGCAAAAAACAAGGTAAAAACACTTAATAACTGGGGCTATAGCTCAGTGGTAGACTGCTTGCTTGCCTTGTGTATATGAGGCTCTGAGTTTGAACCCCTGTATTTACAAAATTAAAAAAAAAAAATCACTCATTTAGATAACATAGACACTTCTTATGGTCATTTAGGCCCTTACCCTGACTGGAAACTTCATCTGGTATTCAAGTAAATAAGTAGCAGTCTGTTTTAAAATTAGAGGAAAAACATATAGTATATACTTCAAGTGCTATCAGAAAATTAAGATTTTTTTTTCTTACATTTGAAATTTTGTGTAATAAAATGTAGAGAATATGATACAAAAGAATTTATATACCTGTTTATCCAAGTACTAACTCACAACCAGTCTTTTTCCATTTTTTCACAGACAAATCCCCGGATTATTTTGGCATTTCTAATTTATAGCAGTGGTTCTCAAAATTTAGTGTACATTAAAATCAACTGGATTGTTCAGGGTTATCTTGATGAGCCCCCTACTCCAGTAATTTATGTTTCTGATCAGTTCTTAAATGCTGCTGACACTGTGGAGGGCAGGAATCTCCTGGGTAAGCAGTAGCTTCTCAGAATGGCTTTGGAGTCCCCATACATATACTCCTCATGCAGCCATTACATTTGTAGGAAAAGAAGAAACCACACAGTACTAGTACCAGTCTTTGTTCAGAAGTGGTGATTCCTAGTCTTCTACCCTATACTTCTCATTAGACTTGTGTCAGAGTTCAGTTTGAATGTCCACACATCAGGCAATCAACTTGGTGTTAATTTTTTCATTCTCTGCTTTAAAAAAAATTTATTGTGGTACTAGGGATTGAGCCCTGAGGCTATCATGAGTTATTACATCTTTCATTTATTTTTTAGTTGTAGTTGGACACAACACCCCTACTTCACCCATTTACCCCTGTATGGGGTGCTGAGGACCAAACCCTGGGCCTTGCGCGAGCGCTCCACTGCTGAACCACAACCCCAGCCCTCAGCCCCCCTTTTTTGAGACAGGATTTCAGTTGTTGAGGCTGGCCTGAACTGGAGAGTCTGCTGCCTTAGTATCCCAAGTAACTGGGATTACAAATGTGTGCTATCATGGCCTATTGGCCTTTTTCATTGTTTCAAAATAGGCTGTCCTAAGTCTGATGATGCCCTTCCCAAGTACAGCTTTCTTCCCCACCTGATACAGAACAAGCACTTGGATGCTTTTAACTTAGTGAAAAGGAGGGTCAAAACAAAACCACAAAAACTCCAAAATAGCTAGATTTTAATATAATGATCAACTTTTTAGAAGCAGAACACATATAACATTAAAAAAAACAGGCATTTTTGTAGTAAAAATATGTTTATTAAAGCAAACTTTATCTGATAACTGAAGCCGTTAGCCTGCAGCAGAAATTCTATAGAAAGAACATGGAGCTGTAATAAGGACCAAAGGTATTGTCCACAAGAAAAATAACTGCAGAATCAAAAGGTTACTTTTAAGGAGTTTTCTTTCCCTTTGTGTGCACATTTTTCTTTTTCTTTTTTTAGTGGTGCTGGGATTGAACCCAGGCTAGGCATGCTAGGCCAGTGCTCTGCCACCGAGTTACGCCTCAGCCCTATTACATATTTTTAAAGAAATTCTATTTTAATTTTTACAGTGACGGCAACAAAATCATAGAGTTTAATAATGGCCAAAGAGAACTCCATACCTCCCAGTTCAAGAGAAGGGAATATCCAGATGGCACTGTTAAAACTGTCTATACAAATGGTCATCAAGAAACCAAGTATACATCTGGTCGAGTACGAGTTAAAGACAAGGATGGTAATGTCCTAATGGACACAGACTTGTAATGATCCGACTTGTAATGATCCTTGTATGACTATAATCATGAAGTAATACTGATTTTCCTGTCAAAAATGTATATTTCTTGTGAATTCTGTTTAATTTATTATAGATTCTGTGTGTATGTGTGTGAATAAATGTAAAAGATTATGTTTGCAGGAATGCATAGTTTCTTCATTTTATATTTGAAATGCACAAGGACAGCTTTCATTTATAAGTCACCTATCCTGTCTTTTACTGTTAGTTCATACGTTATGATGTTTTCCTTAGTCTATGTACAAGTTTCTAAATAATGTTTTGCATTGGAGATGGTTGTAAAAACCAGGAAGTACAAGATGTATGTCACATAAATGCCTCCCAGGCACAGCAGCCATAGAACATGGACTTGCACAGAGTGCATACTCAGGTGTCTCTCTCTCTCTAGCCAAAATATTAGTGTTCAATTAGTATTACAGTTAAAATGATCAACAGAGGCGCATTAATTTTAATAGAATGGGAAGTTACAACAGTGAGTGAATACATATATTTCCAACAGTATTACAGGTAGTGGTATATAATCTTATACTAATTAGTTATAACAAGGCTGAAAAAATAGGACACCTGAAAGAGAGGTGGCTGTGAATAAGTAACTAGCCTGGTACTGATGGACTGCACCAATGATGCTGTAGACTGACAGAAGCGAGGTGTCTTGAAGAAGGGCAAGTCAGTCACCTCTCTATATCATAAATAGGACAATAAATTTTGATCAAACCTTGGTTTAAAAAAAAATATATATATATATATTTTTGTATTAAGGATTGAACTCTGGGGTGCTCTACCACTAAGCTATATCCTCCTCATCTTTTAAAAACTTTACTTTGGATAGGGTCTCACTACATTGCTGGCTTGGAACTTGCAATCCTCCTGCCTTAGCCTCTGAGTAGCAGGTGTGTGCCACCTCCCCAGGGTAGGAAAGTAAGTTGATAATGACTCATTTGAAAAAAGAATGTATCAGCTCGTGCTGTGGTGCATTCCTGTAATCCCAGTTGCGGGGGAGACTGAGAGAGGAGCATTGTGAGTTCAAAACCAGATTCAGCAACTCAGTGAGATCCTATCTTGAGTACCCCTGAGTTCGATCCTTGGTAGCAAAAAAAAGAAGAAAAAATCAATTCCAGGTGATTTAAAAACTGAATATGAAAACAAAAGTTCACAACTTTTTCATAAAAATGAGCTATATTACCTCAGGATAGGGAAGGATTTTTAAATAAGACACATACACACACAAAAAAAAAACCCCCCCCACAAATCTTAAAGGTTATAAATAAGTGAAAAAATGTCAAAAGCTAGTACAAGAAAGGGAAAAGGATGCTGGTTGTGGTGGTGCACATCTATAATCCCAGCTACTCAGGAGGCTGAGGCAAAGAAATGCATGATTGAGGCCAGCATGGGCAACTTGGCGGCAAGACCCTGTCTTAAAATGAAAAGGGCTCAGCTCAGAGGTAAAGCCCTTTCCTCACATAGGGATGTTCTAGTTTCAATACCCAGCAACCCATACCCACCCCACCAAAAGCCATAGGCTAGAAGACTAGATGATACATAAGCCTGACAAAAGATTACTATAGTAAATCAGTAAAATTATAACTCAACAGAAAATTGAACCAAAGCTATGAATATAATTCTGTTAATAAACTAGAAAATGCATATTAAATGCACATTAAAACAATGAGATACCTTTTTATACTCATGTCATATTCTGGCAAACAAAGGTCTGGCTATACTCTGGTAAACTTTAGATAACCATTTTTTTTAGAAAGTAATTACCCTATGACCCAGCAAATCCCACTATTATACGTATATATACTAGAAAACCTCTCACATGAGGCCTTTAAGAAAAAACTGGTAATCAGATATCTGATACCTAATAAATCATGCACCAAATGGGTATAGCAGTGAAAGTGAGTAAAATAAATCTACACACACCAATATAGCTAACTAGTGCAAATAAAATAGAAAATAAAAGTTAACAGTGTGATTCCACAATCATTAAAAAATACACAGAGCAACAGTGTGTCTGATTTATGGATACATTCATATACAGTGAAATCATAAAGACCCATGTGAGAAGTCGAAATATCAAATCACATGATGTCTGTCTTAAGGACAATCATTAAGTTTATGAGCTGGGGTTGTGGCTCAGTGGCAGAGCACTTACTTGCCTATCATGTGTGAAGCACTGGGTTCAATTCTTAGTACCACATATAAATGAATAAAATAAAGGTTCATCAACATCTAAAAATTTTTAAAAAGTTCATTTTAAACTATTTTAAATTTATAGTAAAACAAAACATGAAAACATTTGAAAGCAAATATGTTTATTGACTATTTTTTCACACCATTTTTATCAGTTCAACATGTAAGAATAAGGGGGAGAAAAAAAGAACAGCACTACTTGCAGAACAAATGAAGAAAACTAAGCCTGAAATAAAACAGAAAAGTTCCCTCTGGTCTCTTGTAGATGCTCTGCACTGTCTATACCTAAAAAACAAAATGTGTGTTACTTTAAACCTCTGCTTTATGTAAATTGTTCACATATAGTTGTTGAATCACAAGAGTTATGTGAATGAATAAGATAAGAGGTATCTGTTAACTCAGTGCTTTAAAAACTATCAGGAGCCAACTGTTCAGTCATGCCATATGCACACCACAGTCATATGCCCTGAATTACTTATGGTGCTCACTGTCCTGCTCGCCCCATACCCATCTGGTACTAGGACGGTCACAACAGCCATTCCAGTGTTCTCATAAATATGGGGCCTCTGATGCTGATGCTCAAGAGGTAAGAAGGGCCTAAGAAGAAATTTGGAGGAGAGATTCTTGTAGAGTTTTGTTCATTCCTTTGAGAATCAAGGAAAATCAAAGGGTGCTTTTATAAGCAATTCAGCATTATTTATGCTATGGCAGTCACATGCTTCATGTCAACTGGAAGAGTGGATGAGAAAGTACACTTACATCATTCATCTCTGTCTGCCAGCCCCATTTCTACTAATGACATATGAACTGGATACTGTTCATCTTCATATAATGTCACTATTTGTTCTGGTGCCTGAGCCTAAAATTGAAAGGTACAGCTGTCAACAAAACCATGTCTTTGCTGCCCTTTCCTTCCTACTCTGGCCATTCACACAGGAGGGAAAAGTCATTCTCTAGACTTATTTCTAATTTATACTTTGTATTTCCAAAGGGCATCAGCAATGTTTCCTGCTAAATCCATTCTTTTCTTCTGCTCTATCTAAACTGTAATTAAGTCTCAATCTTTTCCTGACTTTAATTAATTACCATTATCTATGTTAAAGTTGATCTGCGCTCCACACTCAAAGTCCCCTGTTTGCATAAACGGAGTATATTTGATTGTTATTCACAAAGGTGAAAAAAATACTTATTTGTAAGAAATACTTGCCCTGGCTTCTTGAGAGAAATCCTACATGAACTCTACACACACACCACTGTGACATGCATAGGGGTTTTTTAAACAGCACTTTCTAGTAACATTACTGTCTCATGAACTCATCATATCTTATGTGTAAATCCCAAAGTCATGGATGGGACCAGGCAGGTAACATAAAGGAAGGAGGGAGGCAGGCAGGGTCAATACCAGTAATAAGGATGAGGACAACCTCTGAAGGTCAACTTTCCATCTAGCACCAGTCTAGCTGACTGCCTTACTGGGAAGGAGATTGGGGATTTCTATAATGTAGATATGTTTCTATGACAATCCTCATCCCTGCAAATTAACCTAACCCATACCTCTGTGGTAATACTTATTGCATTCTAACTCAGATTAAGTAGTGGTTTGCATGTTTGTTTCCCTTCATTAATTTACAAGTTCTTTAATTACAGGATATATAGCTTGATTATTTAAATCTTACTCATTACCTATCATGATAGAGATAATAAATTTTGTTATATATAAGCTAAAATACCATTTAACAAATCTTAAGATTTTTCTTGTAGTATGCACAGCTTTTTATGCCTTAACTATTACATTTCTGCATGTAGATTTACATAGAAACAAAACACTACAAAATTAATAGGAACTGCTGGAAACAGTTTTTAAGAGAATTTTGGCTAATAAAGATAGATATTTACCATGGAGGAAGCATAGAGCTGTTTTCCTTGAAGACAATCTATCATGGCCCACAATGCCTCCATGCTCCACTTGGGACAATATGGTATTCTTGTCTTTCCTGAGTCTCTTATAGGAGGTTTAAAACCAGCCAAGAGAACCTTTATGGCTCGGGCTGGGTACTGCATAAGATGGAGAGGAATTTGACGCAGTCTGTCACAAAAGAAATTTTTAAAATGTTTAGAATGTTGCAATTCAAATTCTTTTTACAGTTGAAACTATAAAACTCTTAGGAGAAAATATAAGGGAAAAGCTTCATGATGTTGGATTTTGCTATGAAACTAAAAGCATAACCAAGAAAAGAAAAACCAGATAAAATGGATCTCAAAAGTAAAAACTTCTGTGAATTAAAGGACATAATTATAGTGTTAAGGCAGCCCATGGAAACTATAAATAAAAATGGACATTTCTCCAAAGAGAATATACAAATGGTACAAAAGCACATGAAAAGATGTTCAACATCACTGATGATTAGGGAAAGGCAAATCCAATTCACAAGGAGTTCCTACCTTGCACCCATTAGGATGTGAAGGGAAGGAGGGCAGGAAAGGAAGGAACAGAGGTGGGAGAGAGACAAACCCTCCAAATAGGAAACCACTGTTGGTGGAAAAACTAGAATCCCTGGGTGAACTGCTAATGGGAATATAAAGTGGTATAGCTGTTATAGAAACCAGTTTATGACAGTTCCTCAAAAAATAAAATTAGGATATTTGATCTAATAATTCCATTTCTGAATATATATCTAAAATAATTGAAAACAGGATTTCAGATATTTGTATACACGTTGATACGAACAATATTCACCACAGGTAAAAAGGTGGAAGCAACACAAGCATCCACTGATGGAAAAATGGATAAATAAGATGTGGTGTGTATAAACGATATTATTCAGCCTTAAAAAATGAAATTCTGGCACATGCTACAACATGGATGAATCCTGGGAATAATGCTAAGTAAATAAGACAAAAGGATGAATACTGTATGATTTTACTTATATAAAGTACTTAGAATAGGCAAATTCATAGAGACTCAAAGTAAATGAGTTATTAGAGGCTTGGGGGGGTGTCAAATGGGTTGTTTGATAACAGAGCTTCTGTTTGATGAAAAAGTTCTGGAAATGAAAAGTGGTGCTAGTTGTGTAACACTGTGTATTTAAAGCCAATTAATTATATATTTAAAAACAGTTAATAAATTTATGTATATCTTATCACAATAAAAATCTAGACTAAAAATCATTAATACATAATCGGCTTTAGTTTTTTTTTTTCTTTTAAAAGCAGAGGTAAGATCTTCTCCCAAAACAAAAAGGAATCATTATTTGACGTTTTTGTTTTTTTTTTTTACCTGTTTACTGTCAGCTTTTCAGTTGATCCATAATCAACAAACTGTACCAGGACAGATAAAGGATTAAACTCTTTAATGGATACAATCTTTGCTCTATACCATAAGCCATCAGCATATTCTGCAAGGCAAGGCATTTCTGGAAAGGCAGGAAAAGGGGAAAATCATAAAATTGCCTATGATTCTTTTTTTTCTGAATATTTTTTTTATTGCCAGTGGACCTTATTTATTTATATGTGGTGCTGAGAATCAAATCCAGGGCCTCACACATGCTAGGCAAGCACTACAACTCCAGCCCTGACTCTGATTTTCTTAAAAATATTTTAATCTAGAAAAGTACAAAGATGTAAATATAACAACCATATGCTCACTACCCAGAATTAAATAGAGAATTGCTTTATGTTAGCCTCTACTGCTTGTATTTTATAAACTTGCCTTACGAATTCCTTAATATTAAGCTTTGAACAAAGCCACTTTCACATCCTTAGAATTCCTAATTTTATTTTCATGGCTTAGGTCACCTTGCTACCAGTCCACTTCTAATTCTTCCAAACCTCTCATAGTTTGGGTTATGTTTTGCAAGGGAAAAGAAATAGTTTCTATAGTTCCTGTTTTCAATGGTCATCCAATCCTTCTGTGTTAAACAACCATATTAATTAAATTTTATAAGTTCAATTACACTGCTCTTATTTAAAAAATTTCAATGGCATCTTAACTGCCTGCATACCGTCCGTAACACTGCAATTTATGGGCTTCTTCAGAGCCTTGCAAGCATTTCCTACATCATGTACTCAATTAGTTACCTCAATATGATTACTTAATTTAAAATCTTAATGACTGTACTTCATCATATTCATGTCTGTTCCTCTATCAAGAATTTTCTCCTAGGAGTGCAAGTCCCTGAGAGACTGAAGAAGAATCAGTGATCAAAATGCCTGGTAAAGCAAATCCTTCTGAGAAAAAGTCTTAACAGTTGAAAAGAAATTCAAAAAGAAAATTCAATAGTGAGGAACTGGAGTTGTCAGAGAAACAGGTAGAACAGGAAAAAAAATCATCCAAAGTATTTATCTTCTTCAAATTTTTGACAAATAAAACATACTAATATAAAACAGATAAAGACAGCATCCAACAGAGAAAAACCTGGCAATCTCTTTCAAGAGTACCAGACAGCATTTGCAAACTATGATACAATCAGTAATAATAGCAATTCTGAGTAATACTATTAAGGAAAAAGAACAAATTCAGTATCAACTACCTGAAAATAAAATTGCTATAATTGTGTGAAACCATGAAAGTTCCTCCCAGAAAGCTGAAATATTTAATGTTTCAGATCTACAGAAAATGGAGAAGGCATGAGATGGAGCTAATGAAGGAGGAGGTCTGACATTACTAAGAAGAGACCACAGAATCAATGACTGAAAATATTCAGAGACTTAAGAACAAAATTCAAATTGTGGTACATGAGGTAGAAAAGGAGAAGGTAAAACATGCTTCAAATGGATTTTAGTGGGGTACTCTTAGATGTTCTTTACAATTCGTACCAGATGAAGAACTTGATGTTTATCAAAGAAGCCTGTAAGAAATTAGATCTCTTTAAGAGTTTATAGGTTGTTTCATATTAATTTAATGTTTATGATATTATAAAGGCCAAAGCCTAATATGCACTTTATTCTTTTTGGGGTACTGGGGATTGAACTCAGGGGCACTTGACCACTAAGTCACATCCCCAGCCCTATTCTGTATTTTATTTAGAGACAGGGTCTCACGAAGTTGCTTTGGCGCCTCGCTGTTGATAAGGCTGGCTTTGAACTTGCAATCTTCCTGTCTTAGAGTTGCTAGGATCAGAGGTGTGCGCCACTGCGCCTGGCCTGCACTTTAAAATTAGTATGTAGTCCTGAAAACTCTGTGTAGAGCAGTTGCTAAATCTAGAAAATCAATATTTATATTGTTGTCTTGCATTTATTTGCCTAAACCCATAAGAATACCCATGATCTAATGATTTATAATGCCAGAATGAAGCTCATTTATTGGTTAGCATGGAAGAACTGTTACATTGAGACTTCATATATGTAAAGTGTTTATGTATAGTGCCTAATGAATAATGAAATAAGTATTTGCTTTAGCTGATAGCTTGCATTTTTCTGTCTAGTCACCTGGAACTGAGAAATTCTCAGATGCCTTCACTCTTACCTAACTCAGTCTTTTTGGGGAGTCATTAAGATTTGCCAGGTATCTTAAACTTTTTTTTTAATATTTATTTTTTAGTTTAGTTGGACACAGTACCTTTGTTTTATTTATTTATTTTTATGTGGTGCTGAGGATCGAACCCAGGGCCTCGCAGATGCTAGGCAAGTGCTCTACCGCTGAGCCACAACCCAAGCCCTTAGGTATCTTTAATTTTAAAGTACCATCAACATTTTATTTCTTTGGTTGGTTATTGAGTAGATATTGGATATTTATTTTCTGCCTTCATTAAATCATATTCTTATTTTTAAAAATTATTAAAAAGGAACTTAAGTACCTTTAGTCCTTAAAACAAAAATCAACCAAAAACTGTTTTGGGAAAACAGTGTTCAAGAACTGGCTGTCAAAGGCAAAAGGTAACTTAAACCAAAGAAGGCAGCAGATAAATTCAGGATTATATAAAATGCAGTTTATTGGAGACTATGGAGTGTCTCTGTGGCAGCAAGACAAAAGAATCCCTTCACCCTACAGCAGGAGGAAGCTAGACAAAGGTATCCCACAGCTGACCAAAATGCACCTGGGCTTTCTCAAATACTGTTAACATGTCAAAAGTCAGTCAAGAGACAGTTCAGGTGTGTCTACCACAAATGCTCAGCTGACTATGTTAACGGATTTGCTTATCGTATAGAGTTTGGGATATATGCCAGAGTCACCTGGTAGTGAGATGATGTTTACCACCAAGGTGGCTATAGTCATTTAATGCTGGATCCCTATAAATCCCTTTCTTATAAAACTGTCTTCATCATGTAGTAAGCATATATGTGTCAACAAGTGATTATTTCTTTGGTTGGTTAGTGAGTAGATACTGGATATTTATTTTCTGCCTTGTACTTTAGAGGTATGTAGTATTTCAATGTCATTTGTTTATATATCAATAATCTTTCCTAAGCCACTACTGTGTATTGTCTTGGTTCTATTATCTATTTGTAAAATAAATTAACTATAGACTAAAAAAAAAAAAAAAACAAAGAAAAACCAAAACACACTCCTGAGGTCCCCCCTTTTTGAGGGTGGATACTGGGTACTGAACTCAGGGGTGCTCTGCCATTGAGCTACATCTCCAGCCCTTTTTATTTGAGACAGAGTCTTGCCAAGTTGTTGAGGCTGGTCTTGAACTTGTGATCCTCCTGTCTCAGCCTCCTGAGTCACTAAAAATAGCAGTGTGCTACCATGTCTGGCCATCCTGAGCTCTTCTTTTTACATCTAGTCTTCTTTCAACATGACTTAAAAAGTTCTGACTATAACTGATCAAAGCCTTCTCTGTGATCCTGTGGCATTATACACAACCTTTAATATGAGCTGTTACTTTATACTAAGATTACATGTCTATCTACCTGTTCTTTGGAGCTCAGAATTAGAGTTTACATTCCTAATATGGTATCTGGTGCAAATGCTCAATATACAATGTGTTAATGAATGGCAGGCTTGAGTAAAACTGGGAACATCAGCATAGTATTTACACCCTTCTAAATTTTAAAGTAGGTAGAATATGCCTCAATATCCGGTCTTATTCTACTTCCTATATCATGCTCTCTAGATAATTCCACAAGGAAAAATAGAGTTGTGAACAAATGACATTGAAATACTACACACTTCTAAAGTACAAACATCTTTATTTTAAGTAATCTAAAAAATTTTTCAATTATGTATTTTTGCTGTGCTGAGCCTTGAACACCCTGTACCTTGTACATGCTAGGCAAGTACTCTACCACTGACCTATATATTCCTATCCCCTCAAATAATTTTTTATTAGTTATTCCTGAAGGTGTAAAGTCATCAATAGAATAATAAAGAATCTCATCTATCTGATCTGTCCTGCATAGTTAATAACTGAAAATATTGTTAACAGTCCAACTTTACCTTGTTAGCCTTAAAAACATGGCTTTTTAAAATAGAACTTAAAAAACCCTGAAACTCCTATTTGTCATTTTAACACAAAAAACCCTCCTTTGATAGAAATTCCTTATTGAACATACCTATGCATTACTTTAACTTTCATACTTTAAATAAATTTTTATTGAAGTATAAAATATTCATCAAAAATGCACAAATAATGTATGTTTAACTCCATGAACTCCATGTGACTTCCCTTGAGATATGAACAAAATGAAGAAGGAATTGTTCCCTCTGGACTGTAAACAGGGAATAAATGAAAAAAACCCCATGAGTTTATTTACTCATTTGATATTTATAATTTTATAAGCACCTACTTGTGTCAGGTATTCCTCTAATTGCTGGTGACCCTGAGTCACCTACTCCAGTGCTATTTAAAAGAGGTGAGAAGAAGGATGGAGATTTGGGGGCATCTGAAGGTGGAGACTGTTTTTTTTTTTTTTTTGGTGGAGACTGTTTTATATTGAGAGGTCAGGAAAGACTTGCAATAAAGGAACATTTGAACAGAGACCTAAACTGTCACAGACAGTCTGGGGAAGAACATTTCAGGTGGAGGCAACTGCAAGCAATATTCATCAGCCAAAAGTAGATCATGACCTATTAAAATCTCCCTGGACTCCATGCTGCCTGCCAACCCATCAGAAGCTGTGCTTTTCAGTGGCTTTCTCAGTGTTATTTAAGCAAATGAAATATGCTTGTTCTCATTTTATTTGTTTATGTAATATTTTTGTGCTACTTCAGTAAGAGAATGTATTTTAATAACTTTATGTACTTAATAATCATAGATATTTGTGACAATATTTTTGTAGTCACAGAATAAAATAAGCATTGCACTCTGAAAAAAATAAAAAATAAAATAAAATCTCCTTGGAGAGGCTGAGGCAGGAGGATTACAAGTTTGGAGGCCAGCCTTATAAACTTAATGAGACTCTGTCTCAAAATTAAAAAAAAAAAAATTAAAATAAGGTAAGACATGAATTAGGTTGATATACTTTTTCCTTTGCTAAATAAAGTATCTTCTGATGAATAAATACACCTGTATCACATGTTGATATAAATGTATAGGCACTCTTGGTATTCACGAACTGTCAAACCACAAACTAAATAGATTTCCCTTACAGCAGAATCATGCATATTTAATAAAGCCTGAAAGAACAGACTGGACAGAAAAAAGGAATTTAACCTATCCTGGTGGACCAGGACAGTCTTGAGTCCCCCCATCTCAAAATTATCAGTGTAGGTGGTTTATAATTGAATCACTGCAATTAAAGTCTAAATGGCAACTTTCACTATTTGAGCTAGTGGTAAAACTTCATGCTTAGAAAATGATCTTTTATACTTTATGCTGT
The DNA here is from genome assembly GCF_021218885.2 of Marmota monax. Lineage (NCBI taxonomy): Eukaryota > Metazoa > Chordata > Mammalia > Rodentia > Sciuridae > Marmota > Marmota monax. The sequence continues at coordinate 8,847,485 of NW_026691982.1, read as the reverse complement.
CAATTTCCCAACATACAGATTTTTTGAGAAGTAGAAATATCCCAGAGGATTTGCTTAACTCCTCTTTTAGTTTACCTTCCTACTCTAGAAAATGAGGGAGAGATTATATCCAAGTTATCTTTGGAATTTGAAGATTTCATGCATGTAAAATGAGTATAAGAAAATACAGTTAGCATTAGCAATAACCCAAACTCCTGTCCATTACAATAAAAATCAAGTTTTGCTAGTAACCTTATTTTGTTTAAAAAAAAAAAAAGTATACCTGTTCTAAAATCTGTCAGAGGAGGGAATGTCTCTACATTCTTATTAAACCTCTGCAGTGCTTCTTCAAGACTCTCGGATTCCGATTCCCAGCTGATGTCATCTGTGTTACTATGATGGTTACACTGACTATGGTTTTCTACAGAATCAAGGCAAATGTACACCTAAATGGATGGAAGGGAAGGAAAAGAACTTTCAAGTTTTGTAATTTTTAGTATTCACTTATGTGGATGAATTATTGTGGCAAGTGGTCTCAAAGCCCCAATGATCCTTGCCTCCTGCTGCTTACCTCACTGTAGTTCCCTCCCACATTCTACTACCCTGATTTTGTAGTCAAAACACCACCACTTGAAGTAGGGTGTGACTATTGAGGCTGGATAAGAGACATGTGGCTTTGTTCTCTGGTGCTCTTGTTGGGGAATGCAAGCTCCAGGAAGTCTGTAGCCACAGCCTAAGCAGGCCACTGGAAGGGCCTCAAGGATGCAGAACTGACCTCTCCAGGTAATGTCATGTCTTTTTTAAAAGTGAATTCTACAGTCCTCATCAACATCTTGATTACAACCTAGACTAATCCTGACCTAGACTTAATTAAGCAGTGTTTTTTAACCTTTTTTTTTTTTTTTATTTTTATGTGGTGCTTATGGTCAAACCCAGTACCTCACATGTGCCAGGCAAGTGCTCTACCACTGAGCCACAACCTCAGCCCAATTAAGCAGTTTTTTTGGGGGGTACTGGGTATTGAACTAAGGGGCACTCAACCACTGACCCACATCTCCAGCCCTTTTTGGTATTTTATTTACAAACAGGGTCTCATTGAATTGCTTAGTGCCTTGCTAAGTTGCTGAGGCTGGCTTTGAACTCGTGATCCTCCTGTCTCAGCCTCCTGAACCTCTGAGATTACAGGTGTGTGCCACCATGCTTGGCCTAATTAAGCAGTTTCTAGATTCCTAACCCTCAGGTGTGTGCTGTAAGCTGCTAATTTGGGGCAATTCATTATGTAGCAATAAATAATACAAAAATTATTATAAAACCCAGCAATAGTTGTACACTACTATGGTCTCTGATGAAAGTAGACAACAAGTCCTTTCCTTCCTGTGAGACAATAGTTTACTATGTAAAAGGTTGAATGAGCTGCTTCTGCTACTTGTCTTTCCTCCTCCTTTTTGGCTAAGAACATGTAAGTTTGAATTTTTTTTTTTTTCGCAGTACTGGGGATTGAAACCAGGGCCTTGCACATGATAGGCAAGAAATAACATTAGAAATAAGCTAACTTTCTGGGAGCGGTGGTGCATGCCTCTAATACCAGTGGCTCAGGGGGCTGAGACAGGAGGATCTTGAGTTCAAACCAGCCTCAGCAAAAGTGAGGTGCTAAGCAACTCAGTGAAACCCTGTCTCTAAATAAAATACAAAATAGGACTGGGGATGTGGTTCAGTGATTGGGTGCCCCTGAGTTCAACCCCTGTACCAAAAAACAAACAAAATCAAAACCCTGCTTCCCCAGCCTGTTATAACAAAACTCAAGTTTTGTTAAGAATCTATTTCCTGGGCTGAGGCTGTATATCGGTGGTAGAGTGCTTGCCTCGCCAACGACACCACATAAAAATAAATAAAGATACTGTGTTCATCTAAAACTAAAAAAAAAAAAAAAAAAAAAAATTAAAAAAATCTATTTCCTTCAAAAAATAAGTATACCTGTTCTAAACTCTGATAGAGGAGGGGAATGTCTGTACATTCTTTTTTTTTGGTACTGGGAATTGAACTCAGGGCTGCTTACCCACTAAGCCACATTCCCAGCCTTTTCTTTTCTTTTTTTTTTTAACTTTCTTTTTTAATGATTTATTTATTTATTTTGCATTACAATTCTTAATACATTATACAATAGTTTATCATATCTCTGATTATATATAACATATGATGACACCAAATTCACATCTTCATACCCAGCCTTTTCTTGAACTGTATTTAGGACAGGGTCTCACAGGATTGCTTAGGGCCTCACTAAGTTGCTGAGACTGGCTTTGAATTCATGATCTTCCTGCTTCAGCCTCCCGAGCTGCTGGGGTTACTGGCATGCCCCACCATACCTGACTAGAATGTCTTTGCATTCTTATTAAACTTCTGCAGTGCTTCTTTAGGCTCTTTTTCAAGGTTGTAACTCCTTCACTGAGCTACAACCCCAGCCCTTTTTTATTTTTTGAGACAGGGTCTCCCCTCAGTTGCTCAAGCTGTCCTCAAAATTGCAATCTTCCTGCCTTAGCCTACTGAGTAGCTGGGATTACAGGTGGTATACCTGTGCTGGGCTTTATAAGTGAATTTTCTTTATTGCATTATTCAGTCAGTCAACATTCACCTAGTGGCTACTAATATATATATTTAGAATAGTGACATATATATGTCACTATTCTAAATTCTGGAGAATATATCAATGAATAACATGGATTAAGAGTCCTATTTTCATGGAGTTACTTTCCAGTGAGGAAAGTAGACAAACATCATAAATAGAAACAGGTTTTTTTTTTTTTTCCGTATCACTTATCATCTAACAACTTACTAACCCACAGCAATTAGGGATTTTGGTATAGGAAAAACCACTGCTAGTGAGATGTTTGTGATTTTATAGGAGGAAACAGTTCTACCTTAAATATCTAAAAAAATCAATATAAACACAACAGTGAGTAAAGGCACAAGACACTGAACCTAGAAGGTGTTACCAAACATCTGTTTCATGATAAATAATAAATGTCTGAGGAGGATATTACATGGTGAGGCCAATTAGAGATCACCAGTTTTATAATATTTACAGTCAGGAAGCTGGAGAAGTGAAGAAGCAATTCTAATATTTAAAACAAAGATTGCTGCTATGTTTTTAACCACTACCAAATCACCCAGATGACATACTTCGTTAGGTGAGACAACGTGTTTCACTTGAACAGCATACAGTTCTTCTGGGGGAGGTAGAGATGAAGACAAATATGGTGGTAAAATAGGAGTCTCCGTTTCAGACAAAAGCAATTCCTGAAACACCACAAAAATTTCAAATTTCAGAATGACAATCACAAAACTTGACTATAGAAATTCATTCTGGTGTTAACTTACTTTCAATTAGCAGAAAGCAAGTTATCCTTGATATTGAAAATGACAATAGTTTTGAGGTAGTAGAAACAAAATGTTCTAAGATGTTTAGCTTTCTTTTGTCCTCCATCAACAATAATTGGCACTAATGAATAGGACTGGGGTATCTGAGGTGCAGAACAGGGGCAATTTCCTTTTGCCTTTACATGCTTCTGTAGTATTTCAGAATAATTTTAGAATAATTATTTTCTAATAAAACTAAAATTATATATGAAATGCTAAAAGATTAGTTAAAATCATCAAAAAAGGTGAGTATCTATCTTATCCATCTCTTCTGTTCTGCAGTGCTGGGGATTGAACACAAGGCCTTGCACATGTTAGGCAAGTGATCTACCACTGAGCTACACCCCCATTCTCACATCTTTTTAAAACGTACTTTTTACTCCTTGTCTATCAATGGATAAAGAAAATTATACACACACACACACACACACACTGGAATTTTATTAAGTCATAAAGAAAAAATTCCATTATGTTATTTGCAAGAAAAGGATGGAACTTGAGACCATTAAATTAAATAAGCAAAACTTAAAGTCAAGGGTTGTATGTTTTCTCTCATGTGTGGAAACTAGAGAGGAAAAATGAAAAGTGGTGGGGAATAAGTAGAGGAAAGGGATCAGGGGGATACAGAAGAGGGAAGGAGGAAATACTGGGGAATGATATTAGCCTAATTATATTGTTACATTGTATGTATGTATGAATATGTAACAACAAATCCCACCATTATGTACAACTATAATGCACCCATAAAAATATAGAAAAATTTTTATTCTTAAAGAATATGATAAATAACATAAGCAAATAAAATCATCACCTATTTGTAGGTTAGTTCATTATTATTAAACATTTTCAAATTCTGGACAAAACCAAAGCAAAAATTATATCTAGGGAAGTTCAGCAAAAGTGACTTTAGCTGAATTTTACTGATTTGTTACAAAGTACCTACTTTACTACAAGCGTGTTATCTTTATATCAAATAAATAAAATTCTACTAATAAAGCTTAATTTATTAAAACTCTCCTTACACCAAAATACACAAGTGACTAAAAAACCACATAAATTTGACTTAACCAAAATTAAAAGTTATAGTGCTTAAAGGACACTATCAAGAAAGTGAAATGATAACGCACAGAATGGAGAAAATATCTGCAAATCCTGTACCTGAGAAGAGATTGTATACAGAATATATAAAGAACTCTTATAACTCAACAATAAAAAGATAATAAGATAATCCAACTAAAAATAGGCAGTGGATTTGAATAGATATTTCTCCAAAGAAAAAATATAAATGGCCAATAAACCCATGAAAATATGCTCAATATTATCATCAGTGAAATGTATATCAAAATCAGGATGGATTAAAAAAATTTACAAAAAATGGTGTGGATATAGAGAAAATGGTGTGAATGCAAAATGGTGCAGCCCCTCTGGGAAAGAGTTTTACAGTTCCCTAAAATGTCAAACATAGTTACCATGAGACTCAGTAATTCTCCTAGGTATACACCCAAGAAGAAGGAAAACATGTTCACATAAAAGCTTGTACATGAATATTCATAGCAATATTATTTACAATCACCAAAATGTGGAAACAAGCAAAGTGTTCATCGACAGATGAATGGATAAACAGAATATATCCATACAGTGGAATTTTATTTGTCAACAGATTGAAATACTTCTATGTACAATAACATGCAAGGACCTTAAAAACATACTAAGGAACAAGAAAGGAACAAAGGACCACATATTGTATGATTCCATTTATATGAAAAGTCTAGAACAGGCATATCCAGAGAGACAGAAGATTAAGTGGTTGCCATAAAACTGGGGAATAACGGGGAATGAGTACTGTTTTTACAGGGTTTCTTTTTGGAAAGTTTTGGAATTAGTGGTAATAATTGCATAACTCAGTGAATAATTCTTTTTTTTTTTTAAAGAGAGAGGTGAGGAGAGAGAATTTTTAATATTTATTTTTTAATTTTCGGCGGACACAACATCTTTGTCTGTATGTGGTGCTGAGGATCGAACCCGGGCCGCACGCATGCCAGGCGAGCGCTCTACTGCTTGAGCCACATCCCCAGCCCATCAGTGAATAATTCTAAGAACCACTGAACTGTACATTTTAAAAAGGTGACATACAGTACATAAATAATATATCAGTAAAGCAGTTATAAAGAAAGTTCTTACTTCCTCATCCTATATCAGATCCTTTATGAAGCATGCAAAGTTTCCAAAGTATTTGGATTGTAACTTACCTCGAATTTTATTTCCCAACTTTCTTCCTCATACTTTTTATTGTAATCTGCTGGTTTCTAAAACAATATAATATCATTAATAAATAAAACAATTTTTATCTACATAATATTGTTTTAAAGCACTTTCATATTTCATCCCCACAGATATGGAGGCATTATGTTATGCTAAATATGTATCAATGATAATTAGTTTATTAGGAGACAGTGGTACCTAATACTTTTCCTTTTAAAATATGCACAGTGAAGAGTACAACTGGAAAAGAGGCTAAGTAATTTTTATCAACTGAGCTTAATACATGGAGAAACTTTTAGATAATACATGTCTGCACATGCATGCACACATATATGTCTTTGCTTAAAAAAAAAAGCTGGTTTGAGGATTACAGATACAAACTGACATTGCAGTTTTATGACTGAGAGAAGAAAGTAAACTTTTTTTTTTTTTGCTTGGTTGTATACTACCACTAAAATGAATGTTTAAACACCTAACAAGCAAACTGTTTCTCTAGAAATAAAAACATCTTGGATATAAAATATTATTATGTATATACTACTCCTCTCAAGGATTTTAAGCAGCTTGAAATGTGAAAATATATCTAAAATATTAAAAATGGAAGCAGTAGGCTACAGAATAGGCTATTTCTTTAATATGTTATGCTGAAAATATGGCTCTAAGTTTTCCATAAGAAGATATACAGCAAAAACTTCATAAAGTTTGAATATCCCTCATACTTGGGACCAAAACAATTCAGATCTTGGAGATTTTTGGATTACTTACAGACTTTAATCCAAAAACTCAAAATGCTCCAAAATCTGAAAACTTTTTGAGTATGATGCTGGCACTCAAAGGTTTAGAATTTTGGAGCACTTCAGATTTTAGAGTTTTGTATTATTCCTTCCTGTCAAATCAAAGGAAAAAAAAACATTTTGTCTGAGGAGCATTTTTTTCTATCACTGAATTCTACAGAGTTTTTATAACGTGCTTCCCTTGTTCAAACAATACTGGATAACATGGCATCTCATTAATTTTGAAGATACAGAAACATTAATTAAATCTTAATGTAAATAAAGAGTTTTTCAGGACAAGCATGATGCAGTATATTGCTTTCTCAACAAAGAATTTACAAATTCTCATTCTTAGGTCAGATATATAGAATCATATTTAAGACCTGAGGTATACAATGTAACAATTTAATCAGATATTTTCTATTGTGTAGATTCTTATAGAATAAGTCACTTACTTCTTTAAATCTCTCTTCACAGTGTTCAAAAGTGCAGTATTTATGGTGTGTCATAAAATAGGAAAGTGACATTCCATCAAAATAGAGATGAACAGACAATTTCCCCCATGGATTTTCAGGCAATTCCTATGTTAAGTTCAAAAAAGGAAGATTATTATTTTAAAAAATAAGATTTATTTGATGTGTTATAGTCAACAAATATGAAATCAGGCTTCCAACAATAACAGTATGAGCAGATAGCTTGACTAATGCTCATTTCATAGAATTTTCTTCCTGGTATTTGACTTTGATTTCTGTAAAATATATTTACATGCCATAATAGTATAATGTTTTCTAGTTATTTATTAGTAGCCATATATAATTTACTATTTATGTCAACTTCAGACAACAATAATAATTTATACTTAGTAGAGGGGAGAAAAGGTGTAGAGGTGAAGAAATAAAGTTCAGTTAAAAAATATAAAAATGGCAGGAATCAGAAGAAATTAAGTCTAGCTGGGCATGGTGAAGCATGCCTATAATCCCAGCAATTCTGGAGGCTGAAGCAGGAGGATCACCAAGGTAAGCCTCGGCAACTTAGTGAGACCCTGTCTCAAAATAAATAATAGAAAAATGCGGGGAATGTAGCTCAGTGGCACATTGCTCCTGGCTTCAATCCCCAGTAAAACAAACAAAATACAAAATATACAAAATATATTTACCAATATACAAAAAAAATATACAAATAAAACAATAAAACAAAAATACACACACCTGAGAAGGAATTAAAACAGTCTAAAAGCAGGATTCATTACAATGACTTTTTAAAACTCTGACTAAAGGCTGGGGATATAGCTCAGTGGCACAGCTTTTGCCTTAGGCGTGAGGTCTGAGGTTTAATCCCCAGCATCACCAACCCCGCCCCCACCACTTCCCCCACCAAACAAATAAGCAAAAAAGAAAAAAAAAGTAACTTTGCATAAAGTCCATTCACAATTATTAGGTATTGATTGTAACCTTAGTAGGTAAGCTTAAATTTCCACTGGTCCCACCCTTGTCTAAATTCAATTCATCTTCTCAATTCAATTCATCTTCTCACTAAGTTACAATAATTGTTTTCCAGCTGATCTCCCTGCTTCGATCTTTTCCTAAGACTCTGTCTCCTATCACCATCATATCCTGAGGGAAATACTAGATATATTTCACATCAGAGCCTACAGTGTATATATAGGCAACACAGGCCCTCAATGCAGCAGCTCTGCTATTCCTTTCACAGGCTACTGCTCCAACCTCAGAGCCCTTGGCACCTTCTCCAAGAACCGGGATGGTTTGTCTTCTCACCATTTTAAGATCTAGACTCAAATGTCACCTGACCACTGTTTTTAATGAGGAACCTCCTCCTCAGCAGCAGCACTTCTTTCTATCAGCATTTTCTGCTTTTTCTTTCAAGCGCTTATCATAACCCAATAGATTTTATAGTTTGTTTTTTCTTGTTTTCTGGTTCCCACCACTAAAATGGAAGCCCCACAAAGACAGGCATTTCTGGAATGCTCTATACTTTAAGTAATTACAAGTGTAGGACTGTATCTCCTTTAGTATATATGGACAAGGAGCACATATAGGCATGTTCATACACAGAAGTCTTTGCTATACTACAATGGTTCTTCTGACTATGTTAAGCTAAGCAGCAAAGAAAGTCACCTTGACCAACTGAAAAATTTCAATCTGTACCTTACTTCAGTGACCTGCCATGTAGTCTATGAGCAGCTAAGAGAGGGGCTCTTAGTACTGACATAAGCCATTTTATTATTTAATTGGGTCTGTGGCTCTTTTTAGGTCTTCATCACTTTAATACAAAAATACTTTCCTCAAACAACTACAGGTTAACCTTCTTATCATGGCTCAGAAACCTCTACTGGGGCCCAGCAACTATTACCTCAGTCTGCTGAATCCTTATCACCACTCCTCCTCCTCACAAAAGCCTCCACCATCCTGTCAGTTGTATATTTCTGAAAACCAACTCACTGTGCCTTCGTGCACTCACTTTCATGGTCAGGAGAACTCTACCATTTTTTTTTTTTTTTTTAAGGGATACCTCCATTCTCACCACCTCTGAATTTCTATTGTACTTGCCCTTTTTACCCTTCTTTTGGCTCTCAGCACACTGCTCTGTGGTGTGAGATTTTTAGGTTTATGTCTTGTTTCATTAACTAGAGAAGGTCTTTGGGGATAGGGCTTGTCAATGACAGGCTTTCTTAGATTACCTAACACAGCAGTGTAAACACAGCAGTATCCTGAAAACTGCTGCATATATTTATGAACATCTTCAACAATGAGATATTGCTTCCTGTATCCAAGTAAGTGAGATGTTAATAAATACTCTTTCAAATTTCTGACTTTATTGGTTATGAAAGTCTCAGGTACTTGCTCAAAATTAAGCTTATTTAAAACAAGCCTAGGAACCAAAGTAGTAACTTCTCCGATGTTAAAGGATGATTCATATGCACATTTGAACACATAATAAGATGGCTTATCATAAAAATATTGCTCAAATGATGCTAATTATAACATTTTATGGCAGATAATTTAAACCAACCATATATGCTTTAGACACATTACCATAATGTGAACATCCACCTCTCTCTTTGAAAGCAGCTCCTGAAGAAGCTCTATTGCATCTGGCTGCCAGACATTCCCAACCTATGTGGGATTAATACACTCAGATTCTTTCACAGTTTTACAAAGTGAGACAAAGCATAGAGCAAATAAATATACAAAGAAGTAGCTATCAACAGGTAATACTAGATAGCAATATAAAACACATAAGCCATTTTCAGAAAATATCATTGGTTTGAGATAAAATGATCTTTAAAAAATAATAGTTTGAGATTCTCCCTACAGTACTCATGCTTTTAAAGCATAACATTTTTAAAATGAGTTTACATTAAAAACAAAGTATCACAATTTTAAAAAAATTTAAAAGACCCATATATCAATGTAATACTAATACAGGGCTACAATACATTATTCATTAGGGAGCAGAATTTGTCATATTTTCATTTGTTAAGAGATTCATGTGGCAAGGCAGTAGGACTTCCTGCCAAGAGGCAAGTAATGAGCCATCTACATATACGTGGCTCCTCTGTCCCCTGCAGATCTTCTTGACGGCTATGTTATAGTGGACATCTTGACTGCAGTATCATGAGGGACCCGAAGTTCAAACCACCCAGCTAAACCACTCCTAATTCTGAAGCCACAAAAACTAATGTATAAGTTATGGTTTTAGATCATTAAGTTTTAACTTTGTTATGAAGCAAGAGATCATTAATACATTATTTTAAAATCTGACTTCCAGCTAATTTGTTGTAATTTTATTCAATAAAGAAATAACTACATTTTTATAATTTTACAATTTTCCATCTATGAACATACTATGTTTTCATTTACTCAGATGTTTTATATTCTTAAGTATAATTTTATATATAAAGACCTTTTAGCTGTCCTATTAAACTTATTTGTAGGTATTTTATTAATTTTGTTACAACTGAAAGGGATTTAATAATACATTCTAATTTCTAAAAAATATTTTAAAATATTTAAAATTATTAAGCAATACTTATTACAAATTACTATATACTCACTGGTATAGTATGATACAGCTGACAAGGAATACAAAACTGTGGTGTATCAGGATATAGTAAAATAGGGTAAAGATGACACTGTGGAATTTTCTCAGTGAATCCATGATCTAAATATTGTACCTGAAACAGGTCAAATAAAATTTATGGTTAAAATTTGTTACTAAAAGCTAGGGGACAGCTTTAATATTAATATTAACAATATTAATTAATATTAACAATTGTTTAATATTAACAATATTAATCTAATATTAACAACCACCACCACAACAAAATGACTAAGTTTAGATAGTTAAATTTGGATTTGAAAAATTTGTAGGAAAAAAAGAACATTATATTCCCTTATTCTGTAGCATATCAAATCTCATTGTACAAAGGTTTTCTTACACATAACCTATAAAACAAAACTCTTTTTAAGAAACTGGCCTTATTAGGCCTTCCTTAATTAAGAGCAACTCTTTTTCAAAATTTTAATTCAGTTTTTGATTTAAAAATAAGGAATGCCAATAAGGTAGTTCTTCTGTCTCAACTCAGCAAAATGAACGTATCACATTTCTCCTCACCCTTCCAGCCTCTATTTTACATTCTACTATTCTGCATTCAGATCAACTTTTAAAAAAACTTCCACATGAGAGAGAACACATAGCATTATCTTTCCATGACTGACTTAATGAAATGTTTATTTAATGTTGACCATAGGATAAACTTGCAAGGTATCAGGTTAAGTATCAGTTAGGTATCAGGTTAAGTAATGAAAAATTCATGTAAATGTAAAATGACCAAAAGGGAAAAAAACTAACGATTAAACTATCAAAATACTACTGAATACATTTAAAATAAAACTAAGGTATTATGACATTATGAGAAATTAAATAAATAGTTCACCATCTTATTTATTTGGATTCCATATATGTAAAGCTCATGAAGTGTGATAACTTGATAAAAACTGAACTTCAATTCACTTTTGTAATAAAGAAGAAAAGGTAGGGGTTATCTGAATAACTCAAATGTATGTAAAAAGTGACTCACATGATTATAAACACATTGAAACTGTGGGTATCCAGTTGTTTTAAGTATTCACCCAAAATTTGAAACCATTTTATTTCCATCAAAACCATTACAAATTCGTAGTTCAGCAGAAAAAGTACAAGACAGAAATTTAGAAATTAGTCCAGATTAGGATATAGACTCCAATATGACTACTCACTGACAGGGCAACCTTGGCAAGTCAATGAACTTAAACTTCAATTTTTTCATTAAAATAGGAGTAATAATTTAGTCCAGGACAGTTGTAAAAAATTATAAAATATGAGTTACAGATGTGAAAAAGCTAAAAAAAACCTTAAAATGCTATATAATTATTAAATATCTAACAAAATAAATATCTGACCAAGTAGAAACAAGACTTATTTTTTCCCCCTCACTTGAATTAAAAGTACACATTTCAAGTGTGAAATATCTTCATCAATTTTATTTCCTTACTTATATTCCTTCTCTCCATTTTATTTTTTTGTGGTACTGAGAATTGAACCCAAGGGTGCTCTACCCCTAAGCCACATTCCCAGCCCTTTTAAAATTTTATTTTGAGACAAGGTCTTGCTAAGTTGCCAAAGTTGGCCTCAAACTTGTGATCCTCCCATCTCAGCCTCCTAAATTGCTGGGGATTATAGGTGTGCATGTCTTTGAAGGTACTTTTTTAAAAGATATTTTTAGTTGGAGTTGGACCCAATACCTTTATTAATTTTTATGTGGTGTTGAGGATCGAACCCAGGGCCTCGTATGTGCTAGGCATGTGCTCTACCGCTGAGCCACAATCCCAGCCCCTTTGAAGGTATTTTAATCTATATTTTTATACATTCAGTATTCAATGCATGAAGCTGTTTTTGAAGATTTTGAATGAAATTTGAGTACTACCTCGCTATTATGTAAAGGTGAATTAATCCTTATCCTGAAAGGACTAGTTGGGCCACAAACAAATTTGCAAGGAGATCTAAACACATTGGAAAGCAAGTTTTACTTAATTCCATGTGTGCACACAGGACCACAGATTACAACTAAGTGTTCCAAGGCACAAGAGGTCAAATCCCTACCTGCCTCTGTTCTTCCATTATTCAGGTTATTAAATATATTTGAAAAGAAATCCTTAATACAAATAAAAGCATAATAATACAAATAAAAGCTAATGCATCTAATAACTGTACTCAACAAATACAAGTGTAATGTATCTAATGACTGAATTCAACAAAACGTGCTTTAATCAAATTTTCACATATCAAAAGACTACTTAATGCTACAGCATTTAGCCAGAACAGTTACAAAAGAATATTAAACTTACCCTGATAGTGCCACCTACAACTTCCATTACTTTGCCTCGATACCACATTGTATCTGATCCTCTCACTGCACAGGGTTCTCCCTTTTTCCAGAAATAAGGTTCCAAAAGACCAAGGTATTTTAAATTACTTTGAATTTCATTCATCATTTTTACCAGCTCAAATTCTGAAGAAATTATTAAAAATAGAAAGCATTTAGGAAAAATTTCCTACACTGTTCAAAAAAAAGTCATCACCAATCTTTTAATAACTTCATAACTTAGGTAATATAAGGAATTGAAAATCAGGCTCATAATAAAACTTTCATAAAATCTAACTTGGTCAGTATCTTCTATATGTTTTAAAATGTACTAAGCCCATATAAATAATTATTCTGATTTTTTAATAATATTTTGAGAGTACAAACATCATAAAGAGCTCTAAACCCATGTCAGGTAGGCTAATATAAAAGAACTATCAACTGGAGATGACATTTTGACAGCACAGCTAATAAAACATAATACAAGTTACTTAGATACAATATAATAGTGAAAAGTCTAATTTTATTTTTCCTACAGATTGGCCCACTATTTCCACAGTGACTATATATCCTTATAAGTGGTACCATAGAAGGCAAAGGCTGGAATCAGGTTCTATCCCAGTTCTACATTTTTAATTGTGTGATCTTGAGTAGTTCCTTTACCTCTCCATACACTTCAGTTTATTCTCTGTAAACTAACTATGATAACACCTACCTACATTATCAGCACTGCAGCAGGACCAGATGTAAAGCATCTAGTAATAGTCAACCAGTTTTAGCAATGACTAACATGTCAAGCAAAGCTTCTGGATTAAGTATTATTTTTACTACAGGTCTCAAACACTGTTCATTTCTTTTAGAACAGCCAGTTGCACAGATTTATTCTATTTTCCAGTTAAAAATAGTATTTATAAAGATCAACAAATGAGAGGAAAATGTCAATAAATTCGTAGCTACCACACCCTATTGGCAGGTGGGCCCACGAGTTGAATTAATGGTGTCTAAGCCTGTTAAGTGCTGGAGTCTTAAGAGTTACAGAATATTCCAGATGAGCCCAGGTTGTAATTAAGAAGCATTTGCTTTTAAACTAAGAAGATTTCAGAAAGGACCTCAATTTCAGTTATTTCTTATGGTTTCTTTTCTTATTTCAAATAAATACAAACTTTAGTATTCTTTTTTCATAGAATCTCCAAACTTATATAAATGTCAGGTCTTCTTAAACTTGGAACCATCCTCACTTGGTTAAGTCCCAATATGGGAAAATAAAGGAGATGTAGTAGGCTACATCATTTTATGCTGATTTTGATCTACCAGAAACCTTTAGAAGCTATCTGGCCTTGCTCTTCTTCCATGCTGGGACAGTACTTTGGATGTTCAGAAAAATCACTCAAGTTTCTAAGTCTTAAATTCTGCCAATTACTCGTACCACTGCTGACCTGTGGTTTATCATTGTGGTTCATGTGTGAGAAATCCAAGAATGCTCAGAGGTGAACTAATTAGATTATGAGAGAGGTAACCTAATCAGCAGATCAATCCACTGATATGGGTTAACTGTGTGGTAATTGTAGGTACATAGGGTTGGATGGAGAAGTAGGTCACTATGGGCATTCCTTGAGGTTTATATTTTGTCCCTGGTGAATGAAGCTTTCTCGGTGCTCCTGATTGCCAGGTCCTGAGCTACTTTCTTCTGTACCCTTATGATGTTCTGCCTCACACCTTAAAGGCCCATACTATGGAGGGTGGCTGATTATGAACTGACCTTCTGAAACTATGAGCCAAAATAAACTTTGTTTACACTGTTCATCTCAGGTCTTTTGGTCACAGAAATGCAAAGTTGACTAAAACATTTACAGATGCACAAAAATTTTGGCACCATGGAAGGAGGGAAAATTCAGTGATAGTCCTGATATACCATGATTCTAAAAACCCACTGGTCTTCTGTCAAATATTTAATCACATCCTAACTCCTTTATTGTTATTAAATTTCATTATTCCTATTCTTATAACCAGGCTGGACTCCTTTGTATATAAATGCCTATATTTGTGAGGTTTTAATTTTTTCTTTTGGTACCAGGGAGGGGTGCTTAATCACTGAGCCATATCCCCAGCCCGTTTTTATATTTTACTTGGAGACAGGGTCTTGCTGAGTTGTTTTGGGCTTCACGAAGTTGCTGAGGCTGGCTATGAACTTGTGATCCTCTTGCCTCAGCCTCTCAAGCTGTTGGGGTGACAGACATGCTCCACCATGCCCAGCTGAGGCTCACCTCAGTAACTTAGTGAGACCCTGTCTTAAAATAAAAAATAAAAAGGGATAGGGATATAAAAAGGGCAGTGGTAAAATGCTCCTGGGGGTCAATCCCCAGTACAAAAAAAATGGGGGTATCTACTTATAGTCACTGTTAATATGATCAGCACCCTGTCCCTAACATTAAGCTTGGGAGAAATCCTTTGGGATCCCATCTTCATATGAGAGCTTCCTGTTAGATTTCCCACTTTCAGTGAAGGGGCTTTGTTCTTTACTTCCTTTTTCTTGAACTCTGTGTAGTTATTAGATGAGAAGTTCAAGGTTTTACATCTTGAACACCTTCGTTGGCACATCGTATCTTCTCAAATTCTGATTTTAGAGCTTGATGTATTTTTTATTTTCGTATCAACACAGTAAATGTTAATTTAAAAAGAATTATACATGCATTTTAATGTATTTGGAAGTGTTGTGCAATCTTCCTTAATGGAAATTCTAAATTACTTTCTTATACTGAGAATAGCCCTAATTATAACACATGACATTGCTATTTTAAAATAATAATTAAAAAACTCGAATAAGTTTTATGTGCTAGGCATAAAAAGCACTTTGCCATGTTTTCTATGAAATAATTTAATCCTCCTAACAGCCCTATAAAAAGAGGTTAATTACTTGACCATGTATTCTGGTTGTCACTATCTCACTGGAGAACTTGAGCTGCTAGGACCACTGTTACTGATGAATCCTTTATAACATAAAAGAGCTTACCTGATAATTTAGGTACTACGAATATAGTTCCATCATCACCAATGCAGCTGACTACTGCCTCAAATACTTTCATATTAGGAATAACTGGTGGTTTATAGCACCCAATGGCTCTTGGCTCTGAAATCTGCTCCTTAAATTCAGATACCTTGTGTTCACTGATTGAATCAGTAGCTTTTTTCTCAGAGTCAAAGTTAATTTTAATACACTTAGTGGTAACTATTAAATCTTCTTGTCCCAGGGGGATCTGCAGAGACTTCTCAGATGAATGGCTGTTATTTGATTTATTAATTCTGTAACATCCAAAAAAGAACATATCTAAACAGGAGCAAGTATAAAAATCTGGGGAAAACAATATAAAAATAATCTTTCAAATATATTTAACATTTAAAGAAAATATTTGCTCTTGTCTAGGGTATACTAGTCTAATTTGTTACATGGAAATGAGCATTATTTAAGTTACAGTGAAAGTTATTTTAAGTTATAAATGAGACTAATGAGGAAAAAAGCAGTATAATTTCACTTTAATGTTTTAAAGTACTATCTGATATTTATACACTATTCTTTCATAAAATCTCCTAAGAAGTATATCCTCAGTATTGTACAATGGAGCTAAATTGTGGATTGGGAGTTCAAAGCCAACCTCAGCAAAGAAACAAGGTGCTAAATAAGCATCTCAGTGAGACCCTGTCTCGAAATAAAATACAAAATAGGGTTGGGGATGTGGCTCAGTGGTTGAGTGCCCCTAAGTTCAATCCCCAGTACCCAATCAATCAATCAATCAATCCATAATACCTCCAAGTTGATCCTAGTTTAGTCCATAGTAGAACACACGTAGAACACACATAAAATAATATAAATACAGATCTCTTAAAACAATGACTCAGATACTAGGTATTGGTAGCAATATGCTATTTTCAATTTTGTTTACTTCATGATATCTCTTCCATTTAAAGGAAAAGCATGCTACCGTACAAAAAACTAAAATCACAGAGGCAGTATTAACATTGGTTGCGTTTTAGTAGAATTGCAGTCAAAATTTTGTTCCTTCTAGTTTCCTGTGCTTTTCCTTTAACAGTATTCATAAAGTTATTACTTAATGCCCTCAACTAACTTCTCCCTCTCACTGTCTTAAGATAGCTAGTAGTTTCATTGCTGCTACAGCAGTAAAAAATAATCAAACAACAAAAATTAAAAAAAAACCACCTCAAAATTGGTGACAGACAATGCTAGTAGTATTAACTTGTCTAGAAGTTTTCATTTCAACTCATTTCTTTTGCCAAGGAGTTACTTAAACCTAAAGTATATGAACGAACCCCCAAGAGAAGCACATTAAAGATATAGAGCCTGAGCCTGATGCAGTGGCATGTGCCTATAATCCCAGAGGCTCGGGAGGTTGAGATAAGAGGATTGTGAGTTCAAAGCCAGCCTCAGTAAAAGTGAGGCACTGAGCAACTCAGTGAGACCCTGTCTCCAAATAAAATACAAAATAGGGATGAGGATGTGGCTCAGTGGTTGAGTCGCCTGTGAGTTCAATCCCTGGTACACCTTCCGCTCCCCCTCCAAAAAAATATGTGGAGTCTGTGCGCCAGGGTTCAGGCAACTTAGGTTGAATCTACTGCACCTGGCCAGCTACTGCAGGCCCCATTTTATTTTTGATTTCTTGTTTTCTCTTTCTATTTCATCAGGTAACCACATACATTTTGTGACATGTATGGCACAAAAGTGGCTGCTTGAAACATATCTGCAATTTCAACCTACTTCCACAACTGGAAGGAAGATAAAGGAATAAGCTAGGGTTGTAGTAATATCCCAATCCTTCTCCCTGCGACCCAAAGTTGCTTAAACCTCAAACTTAGACCCAAAAGGATCTTTAAATGTAAATGTTGTTCAATTACTTTTTTGTTATTTGTTTCTATTTTACATAAATATATATTGTATATACCAACTACCATTTCTAACACAAAGCTCAAAGATTTCTGTCTAACCAAAGCATGCCAAGGGGCTCAGTCAGATCTGGTACCTACTATATTTTTGTTCCCTTTTCCTTTGGCTTAGAATGTAAATATCAAAGAAAAAGAGAAAGTACAAAAGCCAGAACATATGCAAGCTGTTTGACCTGAATAGAGAAATAAATAATTCTGAAGAAATTGTTGTCTCCTCAGAGATTAATTTTTAAATTATCTTTAAGAGCAAATAAGATACAATTTAGATTTCTATTTTTCTGAACTAGGGATTGAACCCAGGCCCTTGCACATGCTAGGCTAGTGCTCTACTACTGAGTTACATCCACAGCCCTGCAATTCATATTTGAAAGCACACCTATATAAAAACTTACACAGGTAAATAAGAAGTATCTATCACAAACTGATATCAAAAATTTGAAAAAGTCTGTACCTTCTTTCTCTCAAAGCCAAACCTTTTTTAATCAGATATTTAGAAACATCGACACGCTCTCCTTTTTCATCTCTGCAGAAAATTTTCACAGGTAATGGCCATGTTGTGTTGCTTTCCTGTAGTGATTTAAGAGTACAGTAAATAAAAGACACAAAAGAAAAATATTTTGATAAATAGTGTACTTTTCTCAGGCATTTCTTCTATATTTCTCTAAGCAAGCCAAAGAAGTTTCCCAACTGAGTAAAGATATGTTGATATCTAAATATATCAAGGAAAAATAGCATGGGAAAGATCAATGGGGACAGATATTTGTTTTATGAAATATATGAGGAATATAAATTTTACTGCCAAGGTAAAATTTAACTAAAGAAACGAAAAAAAAGGGAAACAAAATGAAAAAAAAAATTTTCCAACCCAAACGAGGGGGAAAGACACCACCACTTAATATGTTTTTCTATTCCCCTAAACTCTTTGTCAATTATAGAATTAAAATATACTTTCCAAGGTGTGCCTTTTTTCCTACAGAAAGCAAAATATCTACAAGCCATAAATTCTGTTTCATATGGAAAAAGTTATAAAAATGAGGGAATTAGGAGCTCTGTAATAACAGCAGTTCGGTAGGCTGAGGCAGTAGGATCACAGGTTCAAAGCCAGCCTCAGCAAAAGCAAGGTGCTAAGCAACTAGGACTCTGTCTCTAAATAAAATACAAAATAGGGCTGGGGATAGGGCTCAGTGGTTGAGGTCAATCCCTGGTACTCCACAAAAAATTATACACAGAAAAAGTTAACATGGAAAAATGATAAAATTCTGATAATTAATGCAGCAAAACATTTAAATTAGAAAAAATAGGGAATACAAAGAATATTTTTAAATATTCTGAAAAAATAAGTGCTTATTCTCAATTCCATACTCAAAAATATATATTTTATGACTTACAGTGAATTTTGACTTATCTAGAAGCCCAATTTTCCACTTTAATAAAAGAATATTAGAAGACTTCAGAAATATGCTCTAGCATAAACATGTTATATTTTATCATGCAAATTATCAACTTAATATTACTTTATAAATATCTTGATTTATTTATATAATCATTTGTGTATATCTACTATCAAATAGGCATTGTACCTTGAAATAAGACCAACAAAGTTCACTACAAAATCCAAAAAAGCATTTTCTCAAGAAAATTGATGAAAACATTAATGAAATGATTAATCAATATATATCATTTGTAACTGTTAACCTTACTACCCACCTGTAAAGTTATGGTTGCTATCGCTCCAGTGAGGTACAATGAAAGACAGTCACAAGCTGTTGCTGTCCACTTGTCACTCCCACCAGTTGGTCTAAAACAAAAATTAATGACAACTTGTTTTATAACAAATATTATACAATATTGATATATACAAGAAATATTATACATAAGCACATAGTTTGAACCAACTGAATATGTAGTGAGAAATAAATTTGAACATGGATTCATGTTATCTTCACAATTCTTTTCCCTATTTTCATAGCCTTTTGTTCATCCCTCTACTTAGAATCCATGCTACATGCTAACTTATTTATGTATACCTGGTTCTACAGTTTAACTGAAGATATCTAAAAGTCGATAACATTTTAAATATTCTTCATCATTAAATATTCAGGTGTGTGAACGAGATGAGACATCAGGGATGGTGTACTCTTCCATCATCATATTCCCTAACATCTAGCACAGTGCCTGGCACACAGAAAGTGCTCTGGAAATATTTAATAAAACAAAAACAAAAACATTCCTTTGCAATGATGATTATGCTGTCCACTTTGGGAAGTATTCTGTAATTCAGTTTGAATCACTACCCATAAATATGAGCCTCAACAGTTTATAAAATTTTACTTTTAATCGCAGTTTTTAATTGTTGACTTATTGATTCAACAAAATTACTCATATTGATATAGTCATGCAATTTTGAATGACTAGAAATATCATAATTTTGGACAAAAACTAAATGGCAAAATAATGTATACTAAAATATGCTCAATAAAGTTTTAGCAAATAAATGAAAAGCAGGGTATATAACATCATCATTCATTTTAGTTTGCAGAATTAAAACTGAGTGACTTTAGAAGTTTCTAACCATCAAGTCTACCCCCAAGAATAAGGAAGAGATTATATGTAAATTAGGCAGGATCCTAAACATAGTTTCTAAATCCAGAATCTCAATGAACTGAACTTAGTTGATGAATTGAGTAAATAACATGGTCAGTTTTATCATGGTAAATGGTTTATAAAAGTGAACTCACCTGTCAACTGGACATGGGGCTTTATCAAATTGGAGTTGGTAAGTATGCCAACATTTAATTTATTAAGACCAACCAGTGTTATGAGCTAAGAAGCTTAAACTATTAGTAACTCCCAGAATTAGTTATGTTTTAATATTTACAATTGCACTGCCAGGAACAGTGGTGCATGCCTGTAAGCCTGGTGAACTGGTAGGCTTAGGCAGGAGGATCACGTTTGTGGCCAGCCTCAGCAATTTAGCAAGATCCTGTCTCAAAAAATAATAAGGGCTGGGGATGTCGCTCAGTGATAAAAGCACCCCTGGGTTCAATCAATCCCAAGTACTGCCCCTTGCTATTCATGGGGGGTTGATTCCAGGACTCCTGCAGAAACCAAAACCCTAGAGACCACAGCTCCACTTCTTTACGCCATCTTTTAACCTCTGGTTCTAGAAACCCTAATTAAAAATCAATTCTGTGTTTTGTAGTAAATCTGACAGTAATTCTATCTCCAGTGGCAGTGGCAAGATGAATAGTATGCACAAGCCCCTTATGTCAAATGGTATATTATCTAACATACCCCCATATTTACTTTAAACATCTCAAGATGACTTAAAATAGCATGTATAATGTAAATGCTATGCAGCTGTTAGACTGTATTGTTTAGGGAATGAAAAGAAAAAAATCTGTACACGTTCTGTATAGATACTATTTTTTTATAACATTTCAATCTGAAGTTGTGGAACCTGCAGATATGCAGGGCCAACTCTATTATGGTATATATATATTAAAAAATCAGTGTATTATTAAGATTTTCCTATTATTATTTTTTAATGTTAATTTTTTAGTTATAGGCGGACACAATATCTTTATTTTATATTTATGTGGTGCTGAGGATCAAACCCAGTGCCCTCACGAATGCTAGGCTCTACCTCTGAGCCACAACCCCAGCCTCTATTATTATTATTTTTAATGTATTTTTTAGTTGTAGATGGACACAATACCTTTATTTATTTATTAATTTTTATGTGCTGAGGATCGAGCCCAGTGCCTCACACGTGCTAGGCAACCACCCTATCACTGAGCCACAACCCCAGTCCACAACACCTTTATATTTATGTGGTGCTGGGGATTGAACCCAGTGTCTCACAAGTATTCTACCACTGAGCCACAACCCAGCCCTATTATTTATTATTGATACACATAGATATTAGCTTTTGAACATCTGAAGGTATTTACTGTAATACTTAAAAAATTTAGGGATGTGGAATTTCATTTGGGGAAGACAAAAATTTTCAGGAGATGGATGGTGATAAAAGTTATACAGCAATGTGAATTTTAAGATCAGAAAACTGTACACTTAAAAATGGTCAAAAGGGCAAATTTTATGCGATGCCATTTTATTACAATTAAAAAAAACTACAGAAAAAATATTTCTTGGAATAGTAGCAAAACATAGTGGGGCCAGAGTTTCAGTTCTAAATTCAGATCCTGTTTATAATTCTAGCTCAACAATTGAATTGATGTTTTAATTGGATAATAAAATATTTAACCTCTTGAAGATTCAATTTCCTTACCTCTAACACCTTATCTATAGTTTAAGGTATGTTGTGAACATTAAGATTAGGGTTAACAATCATTAGAATTCTTAATGATAACATTATTCTATCCAAGTCCATAAGATACTATTAAAAGGTATGTCAGGAACTGTCTATAAGATTAGGTACAATCAGGAAATTGCTAGAATTCTGTTCAATAACAATATTCTAATTGAACCTAATTTAAGGGAGAAGTGAAAACTAGTAATAGGATTTATATACTATGTAGTCTTGAGTTTTCCAATCCAGGATATTGAAAAAACTTGTAGATATATAATTGTATAGCCACTACCAGTAAATACATAAAATAGAAGTGCTCATAAGGTTGAAGAAATACTCTGTGCAAACAGGTGGACTATAGAAACTACTACTAATAAACTCTTCAAGAACATTAAACATGATGGTCCATGAGTAATCAGAACAGAAAGGGTCACTAGGGTACCCTATTCTAATCTCAATTTTAAATATCAGGTTTTAAAACATACTAAACCAATTTAGACTTATAGATTAACTTTGGACAAGTAATTTAATTTCTTGGTGTCAGTTGCTTCAATCATAATATAGGAATAATAATAGTTCCCATGTCAGTATTGTGAGAACTAAATGAACCAGTATGTGTAAAGCACATTATAAATGTAGACAATGCTGATGTATAGTAACTATACTTCACATATATCTATAATATATCTATATATGTATGTATGTATCTATCTAATATCCAAGGTTTTTGCATGAGGTCCTTGTGGGTAAGATCATAGGCAAGGGAAACCAATATAATTTATTCATTAAAAAAAATCAGATGGGCACAGTGGACATGCCTGTGATCCCAGTGACTTGGGAGGCTGAGGCAGGAGGACTGCAAGTTCAAGGCCAGCCTCAGCAACTTAGTAAGACCCTAAGCAACATAGTGAAACCTTGTTTCAAAATAAAAAATAAAAAAATTTAAATATCACAGAGTTCATTGAAGTTTTTATAGTAATGCTAAAAGGATCTTTAGTTTTTTTTAGTTTTGTGAACAAATTTTTATTATTCCTATTTATATCCATGTCTGTAAAACCTATACATATATATGTGCTTATATGTATATATACATCTTTTAGCCAAATAGTAAGCAAGTGGCTTCAAATTAGGGAGTAAATTCAATACAGTACAAAATTATAAGCTGTCTTAAGTGATTTGGTTAATTTTGAGTAGCACAAAAAAATCACAGGAATTGATGTTAGTAGGTTTCATTAATGATGGAGCTGCTACTCATATGTAAAATGATATCCAGTATTCTAAAGTGAATAGGAGCTAAGATCTATTTAATACAGGTTGTAGACTATTTTGAACTT
Organism: Marmota monax; assembly: GCF_021218885.2. Classification (NCBI taxonomy): domain Eukaryota; kingdom Metazoa; phylum Chordata; class Mammalia; order Rodentia; family Sciuridae; genus Marmota; species Marmota monax. The sequence goes on along the minus strand of NW_026691982.1, from coordinate 8,824,031 downwards.
CCAGAGGGAAGGCCAATTGTTTTGGGCAGCACTATTTCTTCAGTGATTAGTTACTGTGATTTTTGCCAAAAGTCAGAAATTCAAGTTTTAATGTGACATCTATGGTTTAAAAAATGTAAATATTTCAAAATTTAAAAACTATGCTATCAGCCAAATATATGGTTGGATTCTACACATAATGGACTATAACCTATGACACAGAAGTATGCTTTCAAATTTACAAATATAAATTTTTACATTATTAGAGTACTACCTAGGTGTTGAATAATATCAGTATTTGAATTTCAAAACCAATTAGATGAAACATGACAAGAAGAACTATAAATTCTATATTTAGGTAAAAAAAAATCAATTATCTGTGTACATAAAATAGGTTCAAATGAAAAATAGCAAACGCCACTGAGTGGAAGCCCTTCTAAGTAAAAATGCTTAGGAAGGACACTGGGCTTACATTGTTCCTCCAGTTCAGGGCTGGAGCTTTGGCTGCAAATGCTAATCTGTTTCACCTGGCAATACCTTCTTCTCTAATTCTAGTACAGTCAGCAAGTGGACTGATATGCTTGGGCTCTTTTAAAGAATTATCCTTTAGTAAACTGAAAATTCAATGGGATTAAGAGCTGAGATCACTATATTTTTAACTTTTACTCTAATGTGCAGAAGCTTAATGGGAGTTCAATGTGAGATGTTGTCCCTTTGCTCCGTGATTCAATCTGGATCTTTTCTTTCCTTTGCTGCTGTCTTGCTCAAATTAAACTCTATGCCCAGCAGCTTCTCCTCAGTGTATGGTATGGAAAGAAATGTCAGTTTACTCTGAAGAAGTTATACGGTTAAAAAAGGGAACTATGACACATCATAGACTTCTTGATTTTAGTTATGAATTCCACCCTGTATTACTTCCCTTCTCAGATTAGCTTGCATGCTCCCATTAAATACTCTTGCAGATTTCTATTCTCAGAACCTTCAGAATCCCAGTCTGCCTTTCCTCTATCTCCTCCCAAACAAACTGATTACTGAGGGTCTTGGTGCATAGAATTTCCCACCTGCTGATATTTGGGAGGTCATAGGAGTCATTTGTCACCAACTTTTTTTTTTTTTTTTTTTTGCAGATAATCAGTATGCACAGTATTTAGTTTTACTATCCAAGCTGCACTACTTGTATTGTAGGATTCTAGATTAAAAAATTATACTATGACATTTTTCCAGAATCTTTTATAATCTACTTTTTGGTAATATATTTTTAGCTTTCCCTGTAATTCTAAATTTACAAAGTATATTTATTTCTATTTGCTTTTATTGTTCCTCAAAGCTTTTTATATTTGCAGTTTGATTTCTACCTAGATACCATTCATACTCACCTATAATATATTTCCTTAATGTCACTAAATTTATGTGCTCCAAATAGTTATCTTTCCTCCTGTTGACACCTGAGTTAGCTAGATTTTATAAAAATTTCAGGACATGTTAACTAATTTAATACTGATAAGAACCAATTCAAAAAAGAGAAATATTTATTTATTTATTTTTGTGGTGCTGGGGATTGGTCCCAGGGCCTTATGCATGCAAGACAAGCTTTTTACCAACTGAGGAGAAATACTTAAAATGATAACATTCAAGGGATAAAATAAATTTATTCAGCTAAAAACTACCTTATATCGACAAGAGAGCATTCCAAAGATAATCTTCCCATTGTCTTTAGATTTTCTTGAAGTTCTCTTAAACAGTTAATATTCACTACTAGTTCAACACCCACGTCATACAGCAATACCTATGAAAACAGCAATTTTAATATGGAAAGACAACATTTCAAAAACATTTTTGCAAATATTGAAAGCATAACAAAAACTGGATTAAATAACTGCAGTAAAAGTCCAAAAATGCATTCATTTTCACCATTTATTTATAATTGCATTTACCTCTACTAGTGTGTCTGTGACCATCCTGATGATCTGGCCTCTTCGCCACTGATTTTTATCTGGGACCTTAACAGCACAGTGCATATCATTTTCCCATTTAATAGGTTCCCATTCTTTGTTTTCATAAGCAGTTATCATCTTTTCTTCTAAACTATATAAGAATTAAAAATGTTTGACTTTCAAAAGTTAAAAACATTTTTTTTTCTCTGACAACATGTTTTCTACTGTCCCCCTTGGTCATTCCACTTCAGCCAAACTGTTCTTCCCTAAATATACCAAGCATATTTCCACCTCAGGCCACGTAACTAGCTCTTCCCTTTGCCTGAGATAAACTTTCCTTAGATTCTTAGGGGGTTATTCCCTCCTACCTCTTTCAAGGCCCATTTCAAAAGTGAATTTCATGCATCTTTGAGGTTTTCCTTTTAAAAATTACCTTGCTCCCCAAATGCTTTATTTTCTCTATCACCTGTAACATACTTGCAATACTAAGTTTTATTTGTTCATCATCTCTCCCTCTGTTATAATTTAAGCTCCATGACAGCAAAGACCTATATTCTTTACCACTGTTATCCCCAACACCTATATGCACACTGCCATGAGTAGGTGCTCAATAATTTGTGGGGTAAATAAATCCTAATATAGTAAAAATAATTAACAAATATACTATTAAAATTTTTAGTTTAGTTCAAATAATTTTGCTATTTTAATGAAACCATGTCATTTGCAGAAACTAGAGACCATTATGTTAAGTGAAATAAGTCAAACTCAGAAGATCAATGGTCAATTATTTCCTCTTATATGTGGAAGCTAGAGAGGAAAAAGAAAAAGGAAGGTGGTGGGGATGATCTCATTAAAATCAAAGGGAGCTCAATAGAGGAAAGGGACCAAGGGGTGGAGAGTGGGCAGGCAAGTATTGGAAAATGATACCAAACAAATTATACTGTTATACTGTGTGCATGTACAAACATGTAACAACAAATTCCATCATTAATACAACTGTAGTGCACCAATAAAAAATGTGGAAAAAATTAAAATTAAGTAGATAAAAAATTTTTGCTATTTTAAAAATTCTACATTTAAAACTTCTGTTATCTTTGAAACAGTATAGGAAGAATGTTTTCCATATAATAGTATACCTATTAAGTAAGTTTTCTGTTAACAACCACTGAACATAAATCTTCTCAGGAGATATTACATTACAGATATGCACAGGCAATTCCTTATTATAAAGTGACTGGAAATTCTCATTAGGTAGAGATTTTACAGACATAGGACTTAAGTTGTTTACTTCATTTGAAATAATTTCTTCTGGAGAAGGATCCCATACTTCTATATGCTTTTTAGAATTATCTTTGAGGGTACATCTGAAAAATAACAAATGTCAGCAAAAAGAATATAGCAAAACATTCATGTTTGCATTTGCTTAGGCTTAGAGATGAACAAGTTTTAGCAACTTCCAGTTTTGATATTAATAATAACTAAATTTAGTCATTTAAAAAATGTTCTGAACCAACACTAAAGTAAGTACAAGAAGAAAACAAAAACTAAAAATTTAATTTTCTATTTTTAAACACACAGTCACAAATAACAACTTTGCTTATAAGTTCAATGCTTGGCACTGATATTCTGCACTCCAAAGAAACAGAAGAATTCATACTTTGACAACTTGAATATTTATCTTTGACTAAAATATATCAATCCATTTACCACGAAGAATACAAGTTGGAAAATAATTACTATTATCAAAGTACTAAGAAGCAAAATCACTGAATGAAGTGATTTTGATGTAATGTTTAAAAGATTAGACTAACTGTAGATGACTAGATGTTGTTTTTACCTGAATAAACATTGAATTTTTTTCACCATAAGCTTACACTCACCAAGGTTACTAACAATGTTTGTTGTTAAATCCAATGGACAGTTTTCAGTTCTTTCTTGAACTCTCAGCACTAGCTACTCTTTCCCTTCTTTAAATATTATTTTCTTTTGGTTCCTTGTTGTACTTCAGCTTTAAGCTCTTTTGGAACTCTCTTTCTTTCCCATAAGTGATTATTTACATGCTGCACTCCTCCACTTAAATTACATAACCAGGTTTGTCTTCTGAACTCCAGATTGACAGATTTGTTTCCTCCATTCAGCTAATATTTATTGGATATGTACTGTGAGCCAGCAAGCATAGTGCTAGGTATGGCTATGGCAGTGAAGAAAATAGATAGGGTTCTTATCCTCAGAAGATTATAGTAGTCATGCCTTATCCTAGGTGGAAATGTTTCAAGCCCCCAATGGATGGTACCAAGCCAAATATATACTGAATTATAATTTATGAATTTAAATAACAAAATAGAATTTTAACAATATAATAAATTTATTTAAAACATATTATTTCTCAAAGTTTCTGTTTAATACTTTCAGACTGCAGTTAACCACAGATTAACAAACCATGGATAGCAAAACCATGGATGGGGGGACTACTGTATGGTGTTACTAAAAAATTAAGTAAATAATAAATTTTATATAATACAAACAAGAGTTACAAAGGAAAAGAATAAGAACACAGGCCAGCAAAATCTAATGTAGTGTAAGAGTTGGGGCTGATTATCTGATATATCAGTTGAGACTTAAAATAAGTAGGAGTTAGTTAGGTATTCCAGGAACTGAAAGAAAACATGTAGTTTTGATATAGTAAGTCAAAAGAAAATGGTGTGGGATTTGTAGTAGGCAGGGGTCAGACTATTTAGGGAACATTACTTTTATTTTATAAAGGATGGTGGGCATGATATGGTTAAGTGTAGGGAGGCTAAGGCAGGAATATTGCCAAATTCAAGGCCAACTTCAGCAATTTACAAGACTCTCAATTAAAAAATAAAAAGGACCAGGGATGTAGCTCCATGGCTGAGCACCCCTAAGTTCAACTGAAAGGAAGAAAGAGTAGTAGGTTGTGGAAATTCTTTTTCTTTTCTTCTCAGTCCTCAGGCTATCAGGAAAGTCACTCATCAAGGGAAACTCATGTTTTAATTTGAGCATGGGCAATAGACACAGTAAAAACAGTGGGTCAGATAACAGAAATCTGGGTTTGTGAGGGCACCGGGATTCGTTGGGGTTGCTGGAGCACCAGAGGTAGATTTACTCAAATGGAATTTAAGCTTCTGGACCATGAGTGCCCTGGGACGGACCAAAGCAATGTTTTTTTTTTTTTTTTGAAAAATTTCCCAAAGAATAAAAATTTAATTATCTTTCCAATTTTTAAAACTGTTCTAAATGCATAAAATCTAAAATTTACTACCATAACCATTTTAAATGTACATTTCAGGTCATTAAGTAGGTGTATTGTTTTGCATCCATCATCACCATCTCTCTTTTTACCTTGCAAAGCTGAAACTCCTCTATTTATACTCACTAAACACTAACTCACTTCCCATTTCTTCCTACCTCCACAGTCACTGGCAACCACCATTATTTCTTAGACTTAAACTACTATAACCATTCCTTATAAATAGCAACATATAGTATTTGTCTTTTATGTGATGGCTTATTTTAATATAACAAAGGTTCATCTATTATGGTACCGTATATCAGAATTTTTTTTCTTTTTTGTGGTAATAGGATTGAACCTTGGGAGCTTTACCACTGAGCTATATCCCAAATCTTTTTTAATTTTTGTTTTGAGACATGGTCTTGCTACATTGCTGAGGCTGGCCTCAAACTTGTGATCCTCCTGCCTCAGCCTCCTGAGTTGTTGGGATTACACCTGGTTCTGTTTTTTTTTTTTTTAATTTATTTAGTTGTAAATACATATAGTATCTTATTTATTTATTTATTTTTATGTGGTGCTGAGGATCAAACCCAATGCCTCACACATGTCAGGCAAATGCTCTACCACTGAGCTACAGCCCCAGCTCCTGGCTCTTTTTAATTGCTGAATAATATTCTATTTTATTACAAAGTACATTTTGCTTATCTATTCATCTACCAGGACATCTGGGTCACTTCCATGTTTTATCTAATGAAAATAGTGCGATTATAAAAATGAATGTACAAATATCTCTTTGAGACTCTGATTTCAATTCTTTTGAGTATATACCCAGAAGTAGATATGCTGGATCAAATGGGAATTCCATTTTTAATTTTTTGAGGAACTGCCATACTGTTTTCCATAGTGGCTATACCTTTTTACAACATCACCAACAGATACAATTTCTCTACATCCTGAACATTTTTTTCCTAGTAGCCATCCTAATGGATATGAAGTAGTATTTTACAATAGTTTTAATACGCATTTCTCTAATAGTTAGTGATGTTGAGTATTTTTTCATGTGCTTATTGGCCTATTGTATATCTTCTTTAGATAAGGTCTATTTAACTCCTTTGCCCCTTTTTGTATTGAGTGTTCTGTTATTTGAGATTCAGTAGTCTTCTACATATTCTAGATATTAATACTTTAAAAATATATGCTTTGAAAATGTTTTCTCTTATTCTGTGGGTTGCCTTTATATTCTGTAGAGAATACCTTCAGATGTACACAAGTTTTACATTTTCACGAAGTTTAGTTTGTGTTTTTTAAACTGCCTATGCACTTGATTTTCTTTTTTTTAAATTTATGTACTAGGGACTGAACTCAGGGACACTTTCCCACTGAGTGTCCCTGATCCTATTAATTTGTGTACTTCTTTGTATTTTTAAATTTTTTTTGTTATATATGACAGCAGAATGCATTACAAATCACATTACTACTTTTTATTTTTTTAAATAGGGCTTTGAAAGTTGCTTAGGGCCTTGCTAAATTGCTAAGGCTGGTCTTGAACATGGTGAGTTTCCTGCCTCAGTCTCCCAGGTTGCTGGGATTACAGGTGTGTGCCACTCTGCCTGGTTGGGCACTTGATATCAACAAAATCACTGCCGAATCCAGTGTATGAAGCTCTTTGTCCAACATTATCTTTTATTGTTTTAGGTCTTACATTGAGGCCACAGATCCATTTTTAGTTAGTTTTTGTATGTGGTGTTAGGTGAGGGTTCAACTTCATTCTTTTGCATATGGATGTGCATGTTTCCCCCAGCACCTTTTGTTAAAAATTGTTCTTCCCTTACTAAATGATCCTGACACTTTGGTTAAAGATCAACTTACCTATATGACAGTGTTTGTTTCTGGATTCTAGATTCTACTCTGTTCGTCTGTATGTCTATCATTCTGTTGGTCTGACATTGTTTTGATTATAGTAGTTTATAGTAAGTTTTGAAATCACAATGTGTAAAATACTCCATGTTATCCTATTTCAGGATTGTTGTGGCTACTCAGGACCCCTGGAAATTTCATATGAATCTTAGAATGGGTTTTTCTATTTCTGTAAAAAATGTCATTGGGATTCTGATGGGGAACAACACTAATCTTCTGATTACTTAGGTGGGAATGACATCTTAACAATATCAAGTCTTCTAATCTATAAATATAGAATGTCTTTCCATTCATTTGTCTACTTTAATAACTTTCAAAAATGTTTTCTAGTTTTCACTGTATCAATCTTTCACTTTCTTGCTTAATTCTTAAAGTACTTCATTCTTTAGGTGCTATTGTATAAATATGTTTTCTTAATTTTCCTTTTAGATTGCTTACTGTCAGGATGTAAAAATTAAACTAATTTTGTGACTTTGTATCCTCCTATTTTGATCAATTCACTTATTAATTCTAATAGTTTGTAAAGTCTCTTAGGTTTTCTAATATAAGCTCATACCATCTGCATCTCTTCCTTTCCACATTGGATGCCACATTTTTTTTCTTGCCTAACTTTTTGATTATTCATAATCTACGTTCATAAGGGATACTGCCTGTAATTTTCTTTTCTTGTTCTCTTCTTTTCCAGCTCTGGTGTCAGGATAATGCTGGCTTCACGATTTTGGAAGTGTTCCCTTTAATTTTTTTTTTTTAGGAGAATTTGAGAAGGACTGGCATTAATTCTTCTTTAAATATTTGGTAGAATTCAGTAATGAAGCCAAAATATTCTGGGCTTTCATTTGATGGGAGACTTTTTTTAAAAAGCTAATCCGATCTCTTCATTATTGAACTCTTTGGACTCTTTCCTCATGTTTCAAACTTGGAAGGTTATATGTTTTAGGAATTTATCTACTTCTAGATTATCCAATTTGTTGGCATAGTAAGTATAACATGTAAGTTGCTTTATGATCTTTTGTATTTCTCTGATACAGTTATAATGTTCTTTCCTTTATTGAGTTTTCTTTTTGGTGAGTCTGGTTAGTCTGGATAAAAATTTGTTCATTTTGCTTGTCTTTTCAAAAAAATCACTTCTTAGTTTCACTGCTGTTTTAGTCAGCTTTCTATCACTATATGGGAATGTCTGAGAACAAATTAACTTATAAAGAGTAAAGATTTATTTTGCTCACTGTCTTGAAGGTTTCAGTACGTAACTGACTGGTCACAGTGCTTTGGGCCTGTGGCAAAGCAGTACATGATGGCAGGAGTATATGATAGAGTAAAACCACTCATTTCATAGTCAAGAAGCAAAAAAGAGATAGGAAGGGGTTGGAGTATCATAATCCTCTTCAAGGGCACACCCCAATGACCTTTTAACTTCCCACAAGGCACCACCTTCTAAATTTCCACAGCATCTCTCAATAGTGCCACCTTGGGGACTGAAACCTTTAACAAATGGGACTTTTAGAGACATTAAACATCCTATTAATAGCAACTGCTTTTTTTCTACTGTTTTTCTAGTCTCTTTTCATTTATTTCTGCTCTAATTGTTATTATTTCTGCTGATTTTGGGCTTAGTTTGTTCTTTTTCAGGTTCACTGAGGTGAACAGTTAAGTTGTTCTGAGATCTTCCGAAATTTCCCTCTTAGAACTGTTTTTGCTTTGTTTTATAAGTTTTAGTATGTTGTGTTTCCATTTTCATTTGTCTCAGGATATTTTTTTAATTTCCTTTTGATTTCTACTTTGACCCACTAGTGTGCAGGAGTGTGTTTGTACTCACAGAAAGCATTTAAGAACAATTCCCCTACCATTTTTCATTAGGAAGTTATTACCAATCTTTAATAACTTCATAACTTAAATAATATAAAGAATTAAAAACAAGTCCCTTGATAATAGGACTTCCATAAAAATCTAATTCAGTCAATAGCTTTTATGTGTTTCAAACTATATGACTAACAGCATGTAACAATTATTCTGATTTTTTATATATATTTTCTGAGCATAAACATCATAAACCATCATTTGGCTGGTGTTACAAAGTTAAAACTACACTTATCTTACAACCAGCAGTCCAAAAGAAAATAATACATATGTTGACACAAAGACCTGTGCCCAAATGTTTATAGTAGCTTCATTTGTGGAACTGCCCCAAATAGAAATAATCTAAAAGCTCATTAGTTGGTAAATGAATAAATCTGGTGCATCTGTATAATGGAATACTAGTTAGCAATAAAAAGAAACAAACTACTGGTATATGCAATATATATATATGCATATGCAATAGCATGGAAGAATCTCAAAAGTGTTATGCTAAATGAAAGAAGCCAGACACAAAAGGCAGTATACTATATTATTCTGTTTAATGAAGTTGCGGAAAGTCAGAATTATAGAGACAGAAATTAGGTGGTTGCTAAAGGTTACTATAGAGGAAGGGGACTGACTACCAGGGGCATAAGGGAACATGTGACATTCTGTGTCTTTAATTCTTTCTTTTTAGTCCTGGGGATTAAACCCAGGGTACTTCAACTACATCCCTAGCACTTTCTATATTTTGGGGATAGGATCTCACTAAGTTGCTTAGGGCCTTATTATGTTGCCAAGGCTAGTCTCAAATTGACAATCCTCCTACTTCAGACTCCCAAGTCACTGGGATTACAGGCATGCACCACTGCACCCAGTGACATTCTGTATCTTGACTGGGATAACATTTATATGACTCTATATGTTGGTCAAAATCATTTAACTGCATACCTAAACAGTGACATTTTACTACATACCTTTACTACTATGCCTTAATAATTCCGACTTCAAAAAGAAAAAAAACTTAGTTCAATACAGTTTAAATGTTTACTCTCCTTTCTTTTCCTCCTTCACTTGCAATTAGACTGCTAAAAGGATAGGCCTTTCTTCTTCTGCTTCTAGTTCCTCCAGCGTTAGGGTAGGTAGGGAGAGCAAGACCACAGATCATAATACTAACAGGAGTCATAGCAGGTCTCTGTTAGGTGTCCCTGTTATGCCAATAGAAATTATACGTGGGTGATATCAAAATACTGGGTTTCTTTTTTTTTTTTTTAATTTTTTTTTTAATATTTATTTTTTAGTATTTGGCGGACACAACATCTTTGTTTGTATGTGGTGCTGAGGATCGAACCCAGGCCGCACGCCTGCCAGGCGAGCGCGCTACCGCTGGAGCCACATCTCCAGCCCCAATACTGGGTTTCTTAAGGGCTACATATGGAAATTCTTTAGAAGACTCTGCAGAGTCCATTCCTTTTGCAAAAGTTTCTGTTGTGGAAGAATTCTTGGTCTTGACTGCCAAACCTTTATATTCAACCTTACCAGTACTCTGTTCTTCTGCTTCTTGGGTCACCTATACCACTGGTTAATCTTTGATGGTTATGAACAAAATGGTTTAAGCTTAGTTACTTTAAACCCAAACCTAGGAAAATTCACATTTCTCCAAATGGGAATACCACAATGCTTATTCTCTATTTTGCCATATCTTTTCCCAATTCCCTTTCTAAAATAGGTAAAGGGGGCTGCCTAAGCAGACATTCCATTTAGAAATAAAATGCCAGTCTTTTTTCTAAGAAACAACTTTGATCTTGAGAAGCTTTTCTTTGGGTTTTAAAGTTCCTTAGGAATGAGGGTAAAAAGTCATTCTACTTCCTTAGACTAACAGCTCAATTATTTTCCCACTATTTTTTTCTGATGTAGGAACAGGAAATTCCAGTTTGCTTTCTTGTGTTTGAAATTTTACATATGAACTAACAGTAAAAGTTTACCTGTGTACTTACCCTACTTCATAAGATGCTAAGCCTTCTTTCACAAGCTGGTCATTAATACTAGTAGGAGTCATTCCAGGAGCAGCAAAAGAATCAAAAAGCTCAACTAAGAGCACATTATCTTCTAAAATTTCTGTAAAAACACAAAAACTAGTTTGGGGAAAGAAAGAAATACATTGCAAAATAGACTAAATGAGAATTTTTTTAACTGGAAACAATTTCTTTCTTTTTTTGGCATACATGAGATTTCTTGCTGAATATGTCACAGCCTCTGTCTAGAAATTATAGTAGTATTTTGCAGTCATAATGAATTGTCAATGTTACCTGGAGCATATATAAATTAGTAAAAATTCTATTTTAGGTTATTGTATGCCACTGATTCTATAACAAAACCAAATAAGCTTAACCCTTTTGGATTCAGAATAACACAAATTAATATTTACTCAACAGAAATATTCAGTAGTATATTTATACTGTTTTGTGTAATTCAATCAAGTTCCAAAAGCACACAAGTGAATGAAATTTAACTCAGGGCAGTGAGTCATTATTTGTGAAGGTTTACAGCTTTTTTTTCTTTCTTTGTTTTGAGTCTTATTGTGTTGACCAGGTGATCTTCCTGCCTCAGCTTCTTGATAAATACCTGGAATTATAGGCCTGCACCACCACACCTAAGGTTTATAGCTTTTATAAGTATGGTACAAAGTTTAAAATGACAAAAACTCAATCTAGAACTCTCAATTAACTGGAATATTTTTCTTATCTCTTCATGTATTAGGACAAACCATTTAATTTTTCTTTTAGAAAACTAAAATTTGTTACTTGATCGATCTGATTCTTAAACTACAGTAGGAACTAAGGGTATAATTTACATCTTATATGCCTATTTTCTTTATTTATGGTCACAGAAAAGGGAACCTGATAAAGAGGAATTTATTTAGGAAACACACATCTCTAAAATATGCACCGAGATCAATGTATGTCTACAGTTTTTATACAATAGTAGCTAGTAGAAGCTGGTCAGATTGATGATTCCAAAAAATGACAATCATTGCTGGGCATGGGGGCACATGCCTGTAATCTTAGTTACTGGGAAGGCTGAAGCAGGAGGATTACAAGTTTGAGGACACTCTCAGCAACTCAATAAAATCCTTAACAACTAAGCAAGACCTTGTCTCAAAATAGAAAACAAAAGGGATGTAGTGCAGTGGTACAGTGCCCCTGCATTCAATCCCTAGTATAAAAACAAAATCTAAAAAAACCCATATCAGCAATAATATCCTACATTACCCAGTTATAAGAGTACATACATAATAGAAAAATTGTTTCAAGAACTGAAAAAATCAATTCTGGCTACTCTTCAGTGGCCCAGATGAGTTACCTAGAAAAAAAAGGCTAAGCAATGCAAAGTAAACTTTGATCCTTTTACTTTCTATCTCTTATGTCCCTTTAGTTCTTTGGTTTCATACTTCTCATTCATGAAGTTCTTTGTTCCAATAGGGGCAACTTTCTCTGTGTTCTGTACCTTTACCATCTTCCCTGCTTTCCTCCAAATTTAATTTGAATGTCCCTTTCCTTAGAAAGTGACGATATATATATATATATCTCCCATTTTCATCTGTGGTAATTTACTTTATTAGATACGTTCAAAGTCCCAATCTTATCATTGTGCAGGTGAATGGGGAAAGACACTCCTTAAATCAGATTATCTAGATTAATAATTATGTTACAACTAGTGCTAGATGTAATTGGCATACCAAATAAGTAAACAAGAGGAATCCAGAACGAATACTATGTTTTGATGTATTATCCATGGGAAGAGTCTCAAGGAGGGAGCTAAAAACCAATAGAACACAATGTCAAAAGAAAGTTGGAAAGTTATCCAGCTCAAAATGAGTGGAGGCTGCTGAAGGACTAGCAGGCCTTTTAGTTTGTTCATTTCAGAGAAGCCAGATATAAAAATCCTATAGACTAAGGATGCAATTTCTATAATCATATTCCTCTTAAACTCAACTATTTATTCTAAACAATTTCTTGAATTAATACAGTGAATAAATTATCAGAGAAACTCCATCATTTATAAGTTATATAAACTTTAGCAGTTCATTTTTGAGCTTCAATTTTCTCACTAGAACAGGCTAATCATCTTATAATGGAGGGATCATTTAATGGCAGTGTGATAAAAATGAAAAGCAGATGTAATAAAACTATCCTTGAAAGTGCTATAATCAATCCTAAGTAAATATGGTCTTGTGTATCCCCTATAAGGACTCATTGAAATAGTGTTTATTGTAGTTTTGGAATATATCAAAACACATCCCCAATACTCCTGTTCAAAACTCTTGGGGCTAGATCATTTCAGAATTCAAAGTTCCTCAGGCTGAGAAAAGCTACATAGTACACAAACTTCATACTCAGTCAATACCTACCAATGGAGTATGAGGCAGAAGCCCACTGATATTACTACCTTGAAATAGAATGTACAAATATTTACTGCAAAAGAGATAAAGACTATATCTCATATAAATTCAGGATCATATTCTGCCAGAACTAATGTTATAAAATAGTGGACTAATAGCTTTGGGGCTTTGAAGGGGTCATGTCAAGGGTGTCTTGTTTTTTAAGATGAGGTCTTGCTATGTTTCCCAGGCAGACCTTGAACTACTAGGCTCAAGTGATACTCCTGCTTCAACCCTCCAAGTAGCTGAGACTACAGGTATGCACCACCACACTCATCAGAAAAGTGACTTGGTCTTTAGTGGTAATTTTTACCTCAAGGGCCAATTTTAGACTCTAAAGCATGCAGAAAATATAATCTCATTATACAGTCTCAATGTTACTTCTCACTACTCCTCCTCCTCCTCACAGCACATTGAATTTACCCTAAGATATGACAAAAGTTATGTAATGTTAATCTTATTTAAAATAATTTATGATTATATAGTAAATAAAAATGGAAATAACTTACTAATAACTGAACATGTCATAAATTTATCTTGAGCCTTTTCTTCAAATTTTTCTTTAGCTTTTTTGGACCACTGCATCATCCTTTTACATGGCTCAATACGTGCCAGTTTACATTTAATTGCCTGTGCCAAACAAAATTCCGCCATTAAGAAAATAAACTTAATTTCTGGTTATTTTAGAGTTAAAATAAAGTTTTATTTATATGTAGAAAACTAATGTTTATGTAGCTCAGTGCAGTTGATGAAAGTATGTTTGAGGCCCTGGGTTTGATACCAACACTGCAAAAAACAAAAAACAAACAAACAAACAAAAAAAAACCCGAAAAAACCAAAACCTCCCAAAACAAAAAACAATCTTTGTGTCTGAATTTATAAATAATAAAATAAAGGTATCTATAAAAGTACTTTTAAAAAATATTTATTTTTTAGTTGTATTTGGACACAATACCTTTATTTTATTTATTTATATATGGTGCTGAGGATCAAACCCATGGTCTCGCATGTGCTAAGTGAGTGCTCTACCACAATCCTAGCCCTCTATAAAGTACTTCATAAACTGAAATAATTGGAATAAACTGAGTATTTGGACATTAGTTATCCATGTACTTGAATAATAAGCATCTATTTAAAAAGTTAAATAGTCATGATACATTTTGTAAGTGAGAAAAGCAGGCTTTCTAGACTATTTATAGTTTGATTCTATAATTCTTAAAACAACAAAAGATGATGGGCAGTGGTAGAGAACTTGCATAGTACATGTGAGGCACTGGGTTCAATCCTTAGCACCACATAAAAATAAATAAAGGTATTTTTTCTGTCTACAACTGAAAAAAAAAAAAAAAGATGCATCTTACTAGTAGTACATATACCAAAAATGTTGAACAATATTTTTTAGTGATTAACTTCTTTTGCTTACCTGTATTTTCAAGTTTCTTTTTCTATAATATTGCCCATTATTCAAAATGAAGAATACAGCTTACTAACAATTTAATTAACATAGAAGAATATAAATTTAGAAATAATTCAGCTGAGTTTGGTGGTGCATGCCTGTAATCCCAGCAGCTAGGGAGACTGAGGCAGGAGGAACATGAGTTCAAAGCCAGCCTCAGCAAAAGCGTGCGGCTAAGCAACTCAGTGAGACCATGTCTCTAAATAAAATACAAAAAATAGGGCTGGGGATGCGGCTCAGTGTTCAATCCCTGGTACCAAAACAAACAAACAAACAAATAAGAAATAATCCTTCTTATCCTTTTCTAGTCATCAGTTACTACAATCAGTTACTATAGCAATACTTATTTATAGTTCTTATATCAGAAACCATTTATAGACAAAATAGTTATTACCAGAGCATTTCTGTTAAAAACGACTTCAAAAATACTTTCATATTTGTGTTAACATTCCAACTCTAGAGTTCATAACAAGTAGATTACCTTCTCTGGGTGATTCAGAAACTCATCTTTTATTTTACGCATTTCCTTAAGTGTTATTTTTGCAGTATTACCAAAGTCCACATATTTAACTTCAACTTCCCGACGGCCAGGCAATCCTTTAAAAGTTATGAAATCAGAAATTGCAAACTCACAGACTTCTATGTCAATCTAAGTCACTAAGCCTTTAAAGAAATTTTTGGAAGGTTCAAACAGAAGTTTAAATAAAGCCCTATTGCACACTGACCTTTGTGAAATCATTCAAAATATATGGTTGACTTTAGTCTTTCTCAGCACATTATGTAGAGTGGTATTAAACTTGTTGTTATCATTTTCAAATTTAAGGACAAATTTAAGGACAAATATGTCATTTCAATATGGGAACTAGTCCAGCATTCTCTGCTCCAAACAAGTGGAAGCAGGTGGCATAGTATTGGTACTCAAAATAACACTTCACACAACTTAGAACCTATGGTTGTGGATATCTGTGATAACTGAGAAAGCACAGGCTATTAAAAGTATAAGGCCAATGAAATGTGGAGGAATTTCTCCCTGTTTCCATTGCAATCTTCAGGCTAGAAGAATATGCTCAGTTGTACCAAAGCCAACCTTTCCTCAATGGAGATGTGATTTTAAACAAGCAGATAAATATGGAATAGAATTTAAAGAAACTTATTTTTTTTTCTTACCCAAATTATCAGTCATATATGAGAACATATCAAATAGACAATGGAAGGTCTCAAATTTACATTTTTATTCTTTCTGAAGAAACTACTAGAAGGTGGCTCCATCAAAATAAATGAATAAACTGAAGAGGTAAACATGGGATTCAGAAAACAAGGAAACAAGACAGAACAATGAAGTGTATTGTGTATTGCTAAGTGAAAAAAATTTTCCAGAATAGCAAATGTATAGTAAGCACTCCATTTGAAGGAAACAGTATGCTTCCATGGTTAAAAAAAAAAAAAAAATCCAACTAAGACTATCTGAAAAGTCTAATCATGTGATAAATTGTTTTGAAGTATTAGAAAAATGTGGCCACAAATTAAGACAATAACACAAGTGAAAAATTAACACAATTATTAACTCAAAATAGTGTTAAAGTATACTTTATCGTTCAGCAGTGAACGTATTTACACAATATGGATTTAACTAATAATTGTGGTACAAGTATAGGGAAAGAAGGAACAAAAGAGCTATGAAGAGATTTGAAACTTTTATCTCACAGAGTAACAAGTAAATAGATAATATCTAAACCTGAAGCATCAACTGAATATTACATATTATTAGAATAAACAGTACAGGTACATACCAAAAGAATACCTGAAAATATGAAAAGTAATTGCAACAGAAGAGATGGAGATGACTAAATCTTTTAGTATTGTTTAGTTTTTAAACGAGGCTGACTTTAGAAAACAAAACAAACCAACAAAAAACTACCAAGTATGATCTTCATGATGGAGTTCTATAGGGCTACTGAAGATACAGGAAGATAGGCCAACTGAGTCACACATGTGTTTCCTTTACACACTCGAAGTCACCTTGGAAACTGTACCAAATGTTACTACTCAAATAATTCAGAAGCCTTATTGTTCATCAAATGCATGTTTTAAAGCCAATAATTCTAATATGAAAAGTAGTTGCAAAGTCCTTAAGTGACATGAAAAATGGCTTGATCTCTTCCATTGATATTTATCAAAAGATGCACTGCTTGTCTGCTGCAGTGGTGCACACTTGCAATCCCAGTACTGGGAGCCTGAAGCAGAAAATCACAAGTTTGAGGCCAGCCTTGGCAACCTAGCAAGCCCATCAGCAACTTAGCAATACTCTGTCTCAAAAAATAAAAATGGACAGGGGATGTACTGGTATATACTACTATCTTGCTATGTTTGAATGTTTTTGTCCTCTTCAAAATTCATTGAAATTTAATCCCTAATACAACATTTTATTAAGAGATGTGGCCTCTTAGAGGTGACCAAGTTATGAGAGCTCTCCCTACCCATACACAGGATTCAGTGCCCATGTAAAAAGGCTCAACAGAGGAAAGTTTACTCCTTTTGTGCCCTTATGCCATATGAGTACATGGCATTTGTTTTTCTGGATGATGCAGCATTCTGGAAGCAGAAAGACCAGGCCCTTACCAGTGCCCTTAACTTGGACTTCCTAGCTTCCAGAACTGTGAGAATAATTTTCTACTGTTTTAAATAGAACATACCAGCCTGTAGTATTTTGGTAGATCAGCACAAACAGACTAAGATGTTTATGAAAACTATATTTGAAAAAACTTTAGCTAGTTTGACACTCACCCCTAAGGAATTAAAATCAATGACAAATAATTAAGATAGAAAACTTAGGTTGGAAGTTTAAATAGTTTTGAAAAAAAGATCTGGAACCTTAATAATGGGAAAAATTTTAAACAGTATCAAACTAAACTTCACCTTGTAAATAAAAAGCTACATGTCTACAAATTATGAAGCATGTAAAAGGAACAGGACTTAGTCCACTGTCAGTTGCTATGGCAGAATACTTGATGCTGGGTAATTTACAAAGGAAAGTGGTATATTTTGGTTCACAGTTCTAGAGACTGGGAAACCTTAGATTCTGGCACCAGCATCTTTTCAGTTTCTGGTAAGGACTTTGTTCTACTTCCTTCAACTGATGGTGGAAAGTAGAAAGGCAGGTGGGCGAAGGTGAGAGACAAAACTTGGGGGCAGCCTCACTTCATAACAATCTGCTAAAAATAGTAATCCAGTCCTGACAGCAAGAACTGCTCTATAAGAAATGCATTTATCTGTTCATGAATGCTCACCCCCATGACCCCATACTTCTCACTAGCCCCACCTCTCAACACTGCTGAATTTTGTTGCAGATGAATGCCTTTCCTGCCAAAGTGAGTTCTTGGATTATTTAATAGATACAAATTATATCAACTCAAACAATACTAGTCTTAAAGTGTAACCTTCCTTTGTGGAAACAGTGTATACTTTCCTACCAGTGACTTTAGCTCGGTACCAAACTCCATCTTCAAATTTAGCTACACATGCTTGATCTTGAACTGGACAGACAATTTCCAGATTTTCTCCATCGTCACTTTTGTAGAATTCCTCAATGGTTTTTAAAAGAAATAAAAAATCCAGGTTTTCTATCTAAGAAATAAAGGGATAAAGCACTGTAGTTGGCTAGAAACTTAAAATTTTAAGTACGTTTTAGGTATTGTTTATAAAATTATAAAACATTAAAACTGGCTTTAGTTATAAATCAATTATGTGTTATATAATTTACTTTACGAACTTTTTTTTTGTAGATGCAGTATGAAATTCTCCAAAGTAAACATAACAAAAAATAAAATCACATTCTGCTCCATAACTTAATGTATATTCTAGGTTTTTTGGACACTTACACTCTCTCCAACTTTTGTTTCTACCAAAACTAGACCATACAATACATACAATTTAGTAACCTACACTTTTCTATCAATTCTGTTTCACTAAGTGTGCCTATTAGTACTTCTAGACCATATTCAGTATTTTGTAACTGATCAAATCAGTATCCAATCTCAAGATTACACATTGCTCTTATTTATCTCTGTAACTCCTTTGTTTTTGTGGTACTGGGGATTGAAACCAGGGCTTCATGCATACCAAATGAGTGCTCTACCAAGGAGCTATATCCCTAGCCCTCCATGACTCTTATAATCTAGCACAGTCAGTCCTCTTTTAAAAATGACCTTGAGGGCTGGGATTGTGGCTTAGTGGTAGAACATGCATGATGCACTGGGTTTGATCCTCAGCACCACATAAAAATAAATAAATAAAATAAAGATATTGTGTCCATCTACAACTAAAAAAATATTTAAAAAAAAAAGAAAAAAAATTACCTCGAGATATTGAAAGTCAGATGAGGAATAGGTGAGCCATACTGGAAACAATTACATGTGGACAGAAACTTTTAAATACACCAAAGGTGATAATGGAACAAGTAGGTTTGAAATAGTTTGTGTCAGGCCTAAATATGAATGCCAAGGCATAAATTTATGACAAAAGGATTATACATCAAAATCTAGTGGGATTTATTCCTGGAACACAAAGATGACCCAACACATGAAAAGCAATGAAATAAACCACACTGAGAGAATGAAGGGAAAAAAAGAACAAAATATGACAATCTCAAATACTGCAAAAGAGCATTTAAAAAGCTGAACACTCTTTTATGAAAAAGATACTCAGAATAAACTAAGAAAGAAATTTACTGTACGTCACAAAAGTCATATAAAAAAAACTCAGAGAATATCATATGCTTGGTGGAAGACAAAAGCTTCTTTCCCAAGACAGAAATAAGATAAGGATGACTGCTTTTGCATCTTGTATTCAACATGGTATCGGAAGTTCTAGCCAGAGATATTAGGCAAGAAAATGACAGAAGTCACTCAAATTGGAGAAGTAGTACTAAAATTATCTCTATTCACAGATAATGTGATCTTATAAGAAAACCCCATACACTCCACAAAAACAAAACAAAAAACACCTGTTAGAACAAATTTAACAAAGTTGATGGGCACAAAATTCACATACAAAAACAAAAACAAAAATCAGGGGGCTGAACTTGTGGCTCAGGGGTAGAGCACTCCTGGCATGCGTGAGGCCCTGAGTTCAATCCTCAGCACTGCATATAAATAAATAAAATAAGAGATCAATTGACAACTAAAAAATATTTTTAAAAAAATCACCCATATTTCAAAATGTCAGCAAAGAGTATTCCGAAGAGAAAATTAAGAAAGTGCTTCCATTCGCAATAGCATCTAAAAGATAAAATTAAGAGTAGATCTAACCAAGGAAATGAAAGACTTTTGCACTGAAAACTAAACAAAATCACCAAAGTATATTAAATAAGATCTAAATAAATGGAAACAAAAACACAACCTGTGTTCATGGATAAGAAGATTTAAAATTGTTAAGATGTTAATTCTATCCAAAGTGATCTACAATGTAATGTAATCCCTATCAAAATCCCAATGACATTTCTTGCACAAATAGAAAAATTTATCCTAAAATTCATAGAGAATCTAAGAGTAATTGAATAGCAAAATCATTTTGAAAAAGAACAAATCCAGGGCCAGAGTTATAGCTCAGTGATAAAGTACTTTCGTAGAATGTATGAGGCCCTTGGTTTTACCCCTAGCACCACATGCACATATAAAAGAACAAAGCTGGAAGATCCACACATTCTGATTTCAAAACTTAGTACAAAGATGCACTAATCAAAGACAGACACACAGATCAATGGAATATCCCAGAAATAAACGTTTTATTTTGGATGAGGGTAAGAACTACAACTACAGGCAACTATGGTTCAGTGGTACAGTGCTTGCCTAGAGTGCATGATGAGGGCCTAGGTTCAACCCCCAGGAGTGCTAACAAAAACCCAAAACTGTGACTACAAAACCTTCACAAGAAAACAGGGAAAAGGCATAATAATTAGATTTGGCAATGACTTCTTGGATATGACACCAAAAGCAAGAAATAATAAACTGAACTTTATAAAATTAAAACCTTTTTGTGGAGTTCGATCGGTAGCGGGAGCAGAGAGCGGACCCCAGAGAGCCCTGAGCAGCGCCGTCGCCGCCGGCCTAGTTACCATCACACCTCGGGAGGAACCGCAGCTGCCGCAGCCGGCCCCAGTCACCATCACCGCAACCATGAGCAGCGAGGCCGAGACCCAGCAGCCTCCCCCCCACCCCCCACCCAGCGCTGCCGACACCCAGCCCGGCACCACGGGCAGAGGCGCAGGGAGCGGCAGCCCGGCCGGCCTTACATCTGTGGCGCCTGCTGGCGGGGACAAGAAGGTCATCGCAACGAAGGTTTTGGGAACAGTAAAATGGTTCAATGTAAGAAACGGATATGGTTTCATCAACAGGAATGACACCAAGAAAGATGTATTTATATACCAGACTGCCATAAAGAATAACCCCAGGAAGTACCTTCGAAGTGTAGGAGATGGAGAGACTGTGGAGTTTGATGTTGTTGAAGGAGAAAAGGGTGCAGAGGCAGCAAATGTTACAGGCCCTGGTGGAGTTCCAGTTCAAGGCAGTAAATATGCAGCAGACCGTAACCATTATAGACACTATCCACGACGTAGGGGTCCTCCACGCAATTACCAGCAGAATTATCAGAACAGTGAGAGTGGGGAAAAGAATGAGTGATCGGAGAGTGCTCCCGAAGGCCAGGCCCAACAACGCCGGCCCTACCGCAGGCGAAGGTTCCCACCTTACTACACGCGGAGACCCTATGGGCGTGGACCACAGTATTCCAACCCTTCTGTGCAGGGAGAAGTGATGGAGGGTGCTGACAACCAGGGTGCAGGAGAACAAGGTAGAC
This sequence comes from Marmota monax, assembly GCF_021218885.2. Taxonomy (NCBI): domain Eukaryota; kingdom Metazoa; phylum Chordata; class Mammalia; order Rodentia; family Sciuridae; genus Marmota; species Marmota monax. The sequence goes on along the minus strand of NW_026691982.1, from coordinate 8,802,366 downwards.
CAGTGAGACAGAATATGTATGGGGTTTTGGACCATGATTCCTCAGGGGCCCTCCTCGCCAAAGACAGCCTAGAGAGGACGGCAATGAAGAGGATAAGGAAAATCAAGGAGATGAGACCCAAGGTCAGCAGCCACCTCAACGTCGGTACCGCAGCAACTTCAATTACCGACGACGCAGACGCCCAGAAAACCCTAAACCACAAGATGGCAAAGAGACAAAAGCAGCTGATCCACCAGCTGAGATCCACCAGCTGAGAATTCGTCCGCTCCCGAGGCTGAGCAGGGCGGGGCTGAGTAAATACCGCCTTACCATCTCTACCATCATCTGGTTTAGACATCCAACAAGAAGAAATGAATATGAAATTCCAGCAATAAGAAATGAACAAAAGATTGGAGCTGAAGACCTTAAGTGCTTGCTTTTTGCTCCTTGACCAACTATCTGTATTATCTATGCAGCATGGGGTTTTTATTATTTTTACCTAAAGACGTCTCTTTTTGGTAATGACAAATGTGTTTTTTTAAAAAAGCCTGGTTTTTCTCAATACACCTTTAAAGGTTTTTAAATTGTTTCATATCTGGTCAAGTTGAGATTTTTAAGAACTTCATTTTAAATTTGTAATAAAAGTTTACAACTTGATTTTTTCAAAAAAAGTCAACAAACTGCAAGCACCTATTAATATAGGTCTTAAATTAAAAAAAAAAAAACTTTTTGTGGCTCAAAGGACAATATCAAGAGTGAAAAGACAACCCACAAGATGGGAGAAAATATTTTAAGTATAAAAATCTGATAAGGATTTAATATCTAGAATATATAAAGCACTCCTACAACCCAATTCTAATGTAAATTCTGATAGATGAACACTGAAAACATGCTTAAGTGAAGTATGCCAGACACAAAAAGAAAAATATTATACAACTCCATTTACCTAGAATAGACAATACCTTATTCTTAGAGACAGAAAGTAGAAAAGAAGCTATCAGGGGCTGTGAGTGAGAAAAAGGGATGTCAGTGTTTCATGGGTATGGAGTTTCTGTTTGGGATAATGAAAGTTTTCTGGAAATGAATGGTGGTGATGGCTGAATAAAATTAAGTACTTAGTGGCACTGCACTGAATATTTAAAATGGTTAAAATTGTAAATTTATGTTAAGTATACTTTACCATAAATTTTTAAAAGGCATTTAAAAATGAAAGGAAGGGAAGGGAAAGAAGGGAAAGAAAGGGAAAAAATGCATATCTTAACTTAGTTCAGATAAACAGCTTTCACAAATCATCCAGGAAGCTAGAAAGTGTGGTACAGTATTGGAGATGATAGATTCTGAGGCTACATAGCTAGGTTTAATCCTGGCTCTATTCTTTCACAGATATGTAACCTCAGGTAATCCAAATGGAGACGATAGCATCTTTCTCATGGAATTTTTGTGATAATCAGTGAGTGAGTTAATTTCCATAAAACTCTTAAGGTCCTTAACATGAGTTAATTCTTATAAAGCACTGAGAGGTAAATAAGGATGACCTAATACTGTAGCTATCCAAACAAATACATTAGTCACATATCCAGAACTTAATCCTATTTTGGTGTTTAATCTATGTTGATGTTTAAATCAGAAAATTACCTAGTAATAATTTTCAGATGCATATGGTTAGAAGGTTTATCATTTTAATGATCTGCTAGCTTTATGTGCTTTCTTAGTCTCCAGATTTCAGAAAGAAACAAGAAATACTTACATATTAGGTTTGATTCATTGTCTTTTCCCTCCATCTTCCACTAACTCACAGGATTAAGAATTCTTTCAATTTACTATGGACTTCTTGTTTAAAGAATATAGAAATATATAATAAGTTGACAATGGTTTGTTTGCTCTAATATTTATACTGAACATGGACACTCATTCCTGTTACATATTTCTACTTAATTTTTAAGAAAACTCATACATTGTTTATTTACTTACCAACTGAAGGTAGAAATCAGCAGGACTATTTATATGACAAACCATAACAGAAACATCTGTCATTTCTTTAGGCAAAATAGGTGGATGATAGCGTAAAGCCATATTTTCTTCAGTGTGACTTCTTGGTGATTGTGACCTAAACCTAATTAAAAACATAAAGAAGCATTTTCTTAAAATCTCTTTTTTCCTCAATGACCTGATCTGAAAAAAAGGGCTTCTACATATAGCAATTTATTTACCCAAAGTATTCCATTTCCAATTTCTCTCTTCTGACTTATTATAATTCTTGATATTGTCTCCAATTACTGAATAAGGTTAAATAAGAACTTAGAGGTTTAACCTTCAAATTCAGGTCAGACATTTCAGAGCTGGGACAGCATGCTGTAGTCACATTTAATGCTGTTTCTACAATTGCTTTGATAGCTGTGGTCTGTAGAAGTGCTTAGTGAGGCCAGCTAAGAGGTCTCTGTGGTCCTTGACAATCTCAGCCCTTTACTTTGTTTTTTCTAGAATGGAATCCACTTGGGTCATTTCTAGAAGTCATTTAATCACCCAACACAGAAAGTCAGAATATCTACTATCTCTATGGTTATTAAATCATCTTACTCTTTGCTCATCAGAGACAAAGAAAAATTAAGTATCTAATCTAGATTCAGAAATTAAATCAGGATTAGTGATCATGAACTCATTCCAAAGGCTAGAAAATTTAAGTTAGGAAAAGTTAAAACAATAATTCTTGAAATACTTGAAGGCCTGCTTGCGAAGTTATCAAGAGTTTAAAAAAAAAACGTTGGTATATACATATTTTTCTATTTTGAGCTACCTTAATTTTCTTCAAACCAAATTAATTAAATGCAGTTTTCAGACAACCACTATACTTAGAAAATGCTTTTAGCAATATTTTTAACCTCTAAGAGTATGTTAAGGTTCACATTAGAGCCCATGTTTTTAAAGGTAAAACTGCTATTTCTATATACAGCTATAATCATGAAAAACATTTAAGTTTTAACAATCTACTTACCGTGCTAGTTCCATAAAAACTAATGCATCTCTGAGAGACACAGGCATATCACTGCTTATTTTATTTGTTGGTGGTTTCTGCAGATCTACAATAAGCACACCATTTTCTTCTCTAAAAACTTTCATTAAAACAGCCTTGTTATTCACCATTTTCAAAAATTCCAGTTTAGCTTCCTCTTCCCAGCCTTCACTCTATGAAAAAAAAGTAAAATTCCAAAGTGATTATAATTAGCTCTAATGTTATGTCTGGATTAACTTTGTACCAATCAGAGTCTGCAACTCTGAGGAAAAGCAATGAACCAACCATACACATGAAAAAATAGCTGAGGTATGTAAAATGTGTGCATTGTGATTTTACAAATGTATTCTTATGGTGTTTATAAGCAGTTTCACTGGAGAATATGTTTAGCTTTTGGATATTAATATGAAAATTATTAAAATGATTTTAAAATAAATACTGCTTGTGAATTTTCTACTAAAGTGATGAAAATTTCAAAAATAATTTTGATATATAATGTATAATTTTGAATGTGTAAGATTGTGATAAAATATTTACAATCATTATCAGTTTAATTTAGCTTCTATTATCAGCAACATATGAGGTATATGCTATTTAAATGATAAGGGAAATATTCACCCATTCTAAAAAAGTTTTAAGTTGATATTAAACATTTAATTATCCATACCTAATATAAATTTCCAAGGATCAAAACCAAAAATTTCTTAAAAACAAAACCCAGGAAATGTAAAAGGCATAAAACAAAATTAATAATGTCATTATCTTGAGGAAACCACCAATGCTAATATTTCTGTGTTTCCTTTTTTTATTCATTTATTTATTATTTTAAATATTTGTTGAAGGTCTACTCTGTGGCAGATCTGCTAAGTGTTGAAAACATAATAATGAGCAAAGACACAGACTCTTGCTTTCACAGACCTTACAGCATAGAACTGCTCAACATATATGGTTAAACACAATTCCAGTCTCCTAGGAGTTTTCAATCTTTCTAGGGGAACAGATATTCATAAGTAATTCAAAGCAGAATACAATATGAGCTGCAAGTAATGAACAAAGTGCTGTGGAAATAGGAAATAATGTATAAAAATACACACCATACTATATTTTAAACATATTTATCTCTGTATAATTGACTCCAAAATATAGTGGTACTTGGATATTTCATCTATCACTTATTCACTCATATACACTTATTCAATTAAATTCTCATTAAGAATATTATTTACCAGCCATGGTGGTATACACCTGAAATCCCAGTAGCTCAGCAGGCTGAAGCACGAAGATTACAAGTTTGAAGCCCATCTCAGCAATCTAGTGAGGCCTTAATCAATTTAGCATGACCCTGTCTCAAAATAAACAATAAAAAGGGGGCTGGGACTGTAGCTCAGTAGCAGAACACTTGCCTAGCATACATGAGGTATAGGGTTTGATCCTTAGCACCACATAAAAGTAAAAATAAATAAAATGAAGACATACTGCCGGGCATGGTGGCACGTGCCTGTAATCCCAGCAGCTCTTGAGGCTGAAACAGGAGAATGGAGAGTTCAAAGCCAGCCTCAGCAATGGCAAGGCACTGAGCAATTCAGTGAGACCCTGTCTCTAAATAAAATACAAAATAGGGCTGGGGATGTAGCTAAGTGATTGACAGCCACCGAGTTTAATCCCCAGTACCAAAAAAAAAAGTATGCTGTCCATCTACAACTGCAAAAAAATTTAAAAGGCTGAGGATGTGGCTCAGCAGATAAATACCCCTGGGTTCAATTCCTAGTACAAAAATATATATACATGTGTGGATAAATGTGTATGTTTGTGTGCGTGTATGTGTGTGTGCCTAGAGCATGCTACACAAGTGTTCTACCACTGAGCTACATCCTCACCCAAGAACACTTCCAATTATGAAAGCTGAAGTTCATTTTCTGTTTTATTGGCACTGCACTATAGCTTATTATGCAAAATAATATCAAGATAACCGATTCCTTAAGCCCATCCTCAGCAATATCATTGGTAATACATAACTAAAACAAACATTTAGCCTCCGAAGAAGAAATAATTTAAGTCTCACTTACTGAATTATGTGGAACAATGTCTTTTAAGGAGCATGGGTATGCTAATGGTGGGATATCTTTCACCAGCCCTTCAATATATGGTTCAGACTTCCTCAGAACTGGACATAAATCATTTAGTACAACATGCTGCTCAGCAATGTGTTCTGGTCTTATGTGGGTATCACCAACTCTAGAAGGAATTCAAGTAATATTCACTGAAAGTATGCTTTAATCTTGCACTTGCTTTCTCCCTTTTTAAGGTATGCATTTCTAAGAATAATTTCCTTCAGGTAAATCTCATAGAAAGTTATATTCCAAATTTGTGCTTTCTTACTATACAGAATTAATTTAGCTTCTAAAAGCACAGAGACTATTTTTATCTACAGAATTAGATCCCAGTTACTTTTATTTGAACTTTCAGATACTCATTCAGTTTAAAAAGGAAAATGACCCTGTATTCCCACATATAGATCTATTCATTTTTAAAGCTATGACCATTTAAAAAAGTAAAAATATTATAGTTCATGCTGGTCCTTAACACAGAACCATTTCATTTTCTTTTCCTAGAAGATCTAGAAAACATTTTTGAACATATAATGTGAGTACACTAGACAGTATGGTTTTTTAACATCATTTAATCAGATTACAGAAATATGATTAAAATTTTACTCAACCATCCTGTGGCAAACCATAACACTTTAAAGGATAAGCTCCGAGCATTATTTTCTGCTGTGAAGTAACGTTAGAAAAGTACTTAAATTTGGAGTACATCACGTGAGTAAATATATCATAGTGAATTCCACTTTTATGTATATTATAAAGCACCACTTATAGCTCAGTGGTAGAGCCACTTGTCTCGCATGCATGAGGCACTGGGTTCGATCCTCAGCACCACATAAAAATAAGCAAATAAAGTTACTGTGTCCATCTACAACTTAAAAATATATTTAAAAAATAAATAAATAGGAAGGAAGACCAGTAGAGTCAGGAAGGGGAATCAGGATAGGAGGAAGGAAGGGAAGAGGAAGCACTGAGGACTGAAACGGAACAAATTAAATTCTATGCATGTATGATTATGTCAAAATGAACCCCACTATTACAACTGTAACGCAATAATAAAAGCATTTAAAAATTGTAATACACAAACTTGGGAGTACATCAAAAAGTTCTTTTCCCAAGCTCCTCATCTAGTAATGTTGATAAAAGAATACAATTTTATTCATTTAGTAACAAATTTCATAAGCAAAATAATAAAGAATATGATTTGGAAGAGAAGAATGATAAGTTACTTCTCTTTACCCTTTTCTAATCTCCTTCATTCTTTAATCTGCACCCAACAAATATGCCTAAACAGGCAAGAAACACATAATAATCACAAAATATCTTACCCTGTGACGATTAGGACTTCAGAATTTCCAAAATCTACCAGGAATATTTGTATTAATGCAACTTCACGAACTGAGAATTTGGTTGGACTACAGGGTTTTCTAATATTTTTACTTTCTATCGGAATTAATTCAGTGATAGTTCCTCGACACCACATTCCATTTTCAATACTGTTGACAAATATTCTTGCACCTAAGTAATGTGGGAGACAAATTATTACCAGTGTTAAGACAGATATCTCAAAGAGCTCTAATTTAGAAATATAGCTTAGTTCTACAACTAAGAAGTCTTAACTCATTTATTTACTGATGGTATAGTATTGAGTCAAATGCTATGAGAAGAATATAAAATAGTTTATTATGTAACTTACAAGCTAAATGAGCAGAATACCAAGTCAGTAGTCAACAGATGAGGAACTATTTCATGAACTACATTAATATAAATAAATGAAACTGTCTTGCAAGTACACATATGTACACCTATAGATATATACATAGTAAGGTTTGTAATAAGGAAAAAACAATTACCTTTTCTTAGTATAGGACAGTGAAAGGAAACAATGAAAAGGCAACATATAAAATGCCCAAATTAATTAATACCCAATGTCATTTAGAGAAGGAGAGGATGAACTAAGGATGGGTCACAAATTAATAATCTGAAAAAACAGAAGATGGAGAAGGAAAAAGGCCTGAATATGAATGCTTAGTATGGGTCGACAATATTCTCATTCTTTTATGTTTGAATCCATTCATTTCCCACAATAACCCTCTGAAGGCAGCACTTCCACCACAGTGTGGTTTGGGGGCTCAAAAATATCTTCAAGTGTGGCAGTTGGACAAGCTGAGCTAAGAAACATAATCAAGGTTTCTTAGGCAGGTGCAGTGGTGCACCGATATAATCCCAGCTACTCCAAAGGCTGGGGATGTAGCTCAGTGGTAAGGCACCCCATAATACCTAAAAAATAAAAATAAAAATAAATCAAGGTCTCTAACTTTCCCTTATTTTTCCCTCAAGTGCTGAAAGGGTCTCTCTCTAAAATTCCCTTATCTGATTTGAGAAAATTTCTCTTTGTAATCTTATCAGATAATCAGGAAAGATTAATCAGCAGAAAAGAGAGGAGATTAAGTCATCACCTTGCCCAGCCAGGCTTTTCATTATTGTTTGGAGGACAGGTCCCAAAGATTAACTGGGAGACTTTGCATAATAAAACATCCTTTGTTGCAACTGTTCCTCATTTGGTCCTTTCATTAAGCTTCATGTTTTGCACAGCTACCTTGTACATATGCATATTAATAAATCTGTTATGCTTTTCTCTAGTAAACCTGTCTTTGGTTCTTTTGTTTTTTGAGGTATTGGGAATTAAACCCAGGGTGCTCTACCACTGAGTTAGTCTTTTATATTTTAAGAAAAGGTCTCAGAAGTTGCCCAAACTAGCCTTCAGCCTCAGCCTCCCAAATTGCCGGAATTACAGGCATGTATCACCATGCCCAGCTAATCTTTCATTTTATGGGTATTGGCCATCATCATTTATGATAGACAGGAAAGGCACTGCCCCCTTTTCTACCTATCCAGAGGCAGAGTGGTTGCTATCCAAACATAGCAACCACTTGGTTATTTATACAAGGTAGCAAACAGAAACCTGGTAGTCCTGAATCCCAGTCTCTTAACAACTAAGCTACAAATTGATAAGCCTTGGTCATCCATTATATACAGAAGAATGCTGTATTCCTCTCTATATATGTTATAAAAACAGGATGGCTGAAAGGCACATTGGGGTATCCATGTAATTTTATTTAAGTTTTCCTAAAACATTTGTTTGGCCTTCAGATTGTCAGTGATCCTTCTCTTATTTTGATGCAATCAATATTCTTTTAGTTTGAAAATATATTTTATGAAACTATTTTTTGCAACAGATAAAACGTCAAGAAAATGTTTGCTATTCTTCATCATAAGGTTCACATGTAGACCAAAAGATATTCTTACTTGCTAAAGCCCCACCACATTTATTTCCTTTTCACTAATTTCTCCAAGCATAAACAAGGACTCAAGTCAACTATATATATTTTGCAAATAATTATCATTAATACCTTAAAGATGAAGGTTTTGGTTTTCTTAGAATATCTTTTGAATCTAAACTGCATTCTTTTGGACATGTATGAAATTTTAGAGAACTATATATAATTATGAAAGCTAAGTTTAATACTATATTTCCTTTCTCTTAGATACCAAAAATGAAGGGATTTTTAAGTTTTAAAAGTATTCATTTTTGTCAGAGAAGTATATGACGATACTAAATTTCTGATATTCTGAAAAGGTATAGAAACAAGCTGAGAAGTAGTGACCATTTTAAAGAACCATTATAAGGCTACACAGATAATACTTTTTTTTATATTGGTTACCTATAGGCATTGAAAAAAATGGTCCAGTAATATATCAAAGAAATCAGAAGAGTATAATAAACAAATTCAATCATCAATGTTACTAGGAAAATACTTGTAAGGGAAGCCTAAAGCATGGCAAATTCAACTATGCTTAAAATTAAATAAACTGTGTTTACTAATTACCCTCTGAAGGGCCCTAGGAATGGATGCCACACAGGCCTCTTGAATCCTACTGAAGTGTTCAATGTTAACTCCAACATGCATGCATACAAAGCAAGGAACTAAAACAACAAAGAATCAACTGAAACTAAAAGGGCAACCTACATAACCTGTTGTGGGTCTTGTAAATTAAAAAGCAATTCATTCAATTACACAATAGAGGTTTTATATATATCTCACTCTACAAATGTGCCAACATCCAATTTAAATCTTTGGCTAACTTTCCTAAATAATTTATGTTAAATAATTCCCAAACTTTTATGCTTAACTTGAAGCTCAAATCTTTTATAGCAGGTCAGTGTGGGTTGAGCAAATATGACAATATTTACATAAACTTAATATTTTAACTTATAGTGATATTTGATTACCTAGCTCCAAAATGTCTGAAGGATCAAGATGTAAATTCTTATTGCAAATTTGATTCACCTTCTTCTCCAATACTGTTGCATCTTTTATTTGTGAATATTTCCGAATATAGAAGTGGCAAGGATGTATTACATGGCTTACAAACACTAGCTCTGGACAACCTGAATACAAATCAATATTTAAAAAACATTATTAAAACATGAAGCTGGAAGAGAATTCATAAAATGTGAACAACTGCATGTCCGCTAAAGGACGATGGATGTGTCTACAGGCACTAAAAATCTAGAATACTTGGGCCCCATTAGAGAGTCTAAATCCAAAATGCCTCACAGAACAAATGGATCACTTTCTTTTTTTATTTTTTTATTTTTTTTAGTTCTTTTTTTTTTTAATTTTTTATTGTGGGTTGTTCAAAACATTACAAATTTCTTGACATATCATATTCCACACTTTGATTCAAGTGGGTTATGAACTCCCACCTTCACCCCATACACAGATTGCAGAATCACATCAGTTACACATCCATTGATTTACATATTGCCATACTAGTGTCTGTTGTGCTCCGCTGCCTTTCCCATCCTCCACCCTCCCCCCTCCCCACCTCTCCCCTCCCCTCCCCTCCTCTCTCTCTACCCCCTCCACTGTATAACCCTGAGGGTCTCCTTCCATTACCATGCAATTTCCCTTCTCTCTCCCTTTCCCTCCCACCTCTCATCCCTGTTAAATGTTAATCATCTTCTCCTGCTCTTCGTCCCTACTCTGATCTTAGTTACTCTCCTTATATCAAAGAAGACATTGGGCATTTGTTTTTTAGGGATTGGCTAGCTTCACTTAGCATAATCTGCTCTAATGCCATCCATTTCCCTGTAAATTCTATGATTTTGTCATTTTTTAATGCAGAGTAATACTCCATTGTGTATAAATGCCACATTTTTTTTATCCATTCGTCTATTGAAGGGCATCTAGGTTGGTTCCACAGTCTTGCTATTGTGAACTGTGCTGCTATGAACATCGATGTAGCAGTGTCCCTGTAGCATGCTCTTTTTAGGTCTTTAGGGAATAGACCAAGAAGGGGAATAGCTGGGTCAAATGGTGGCTCCATTCCCAGCTTTCCAAGAAATCTCCATACTGCTTTCCAAATTGGCTGCACCAATCTGCAGTCCCACCAGCAATGTAAAAGTGTACCCTTTTCCCCACATCCTCGCCAGCACTTGTTGTTGTTTGACTTCATAATGGCTGCCAATCTTACTGGAGTGAGATGGTATCTTAGGGTGGTTTTGATTTGCATTTCTCTGACAGCTAGAAATGTTGAGCATTTTTTCATGTACTTGTTGATTGACTGTATGTCCTCCTCTGAGAAGTGTCTGTTTAGGTCCTTGGCCCAACAAATGGATCACTTTCAACAATGAATTCTTTAGCAACCTGAACTGCAAATACTTTATTCAACTTGCAAAATATGTGCTTTAAGTGAAATCATAGTTCATATGGTAGGCTGATTCTAAAATCATAACCTGTTCTGTAAATTCACTTTATTATAAAACTTCATAGTTTATTTATGAACCTACCTGAAACTCAGAACCTTATTAATAATGATTAGATTACTAGGCTAGCCTACAAAAGCCAGATCAATCCATACCATACCTAAAACACCAATATGGCTCACAGCACCCTGAATCCTAAATCATATGAAATAGGTTAGAGAGAGATGCAATAATGTCTGGTCAAAGTACTGAACAGCATTTAGGGAACTATAGGAGAGCTTTGGTAAAGGTTAAACAGATAAAGGTAATGACACTGAACACATTTTTCTATAAATAGTAGCAATTAAATCAAGTGTTTCTACTGATACAAAAAGATCTCTGAAGGAGCTGGGTGTGGTTGCACATGCCTGTAATCCCAGCTATTTGGAAGACTATAAGGGAGGAGGATTGAAAGTTAGAAGCCAGCCTAGGCAATTTAGCAAGACTCTGTCTCAAAATAAAAAAGGATGGGGATATTTCTCAGTAATAAAAAATTTGTCTAGCATGTGTTAAGGCCTTGGGTTCACTCACCAGTATTGGAAAAAAAGAGAAGAAAAGCAAGAAAAAAATCTCTAAAGTGTAATGTTAAGGGAGCAATACCCAAAACAGTATGTATAGTATGCTATGTCTTGTGTATACTACTTTTGTATGCATTAAAAAACGACAGAAAGAAAAGAGGAACTGAATAAAATAGGAATAGGGTATGGTAAAGTGTCACAAAAATATTTTTATTTATAAGGATTATTTTTTTGGAATGAATTAATGTATGATTTTTTAAAACAGACTAGAAGGCATGGAATTGAAGAGAGGTAACTACATTTTAATCCTTGGCTAACTTACCTAAATAATTTATGTTAAGTAATTCCCAAACTTTTATGCTTAACTTGAAGCATATATATAACAGAAATTAAAAAATATATAAATTTTAACTATGTAACATAGCTTACCAAGAACAATACAACATATTAAGGATAGGATAAAAGATATATATATATATATCTGGGGTGACAGCTGTAAAATAAGAGTTACCACACATAGAGCAAACTACTCCATTAAGCTCAGACTTGTTACAATACCTGTTTTTGATCCAAAAGAAACAGTTGACTCTTTCTGAAGAGGTTTTTTGGGATATCTAGGAGTCTCCGTAAGATCATCTGTGAAGCAAGCTTTATCAAAATAGGTAAAGATAATTATACTAATTTTGCTAACAGTGACCTGCTAGTGTTTAAAAAGCTGTAATTAAATTGGCTAAATACTTGAATCCCTTGTATAAGTAAATAAAACCATGATACACTTTTAGAATTCACTGATAATTCAGTGATAATAATACAGCAGAAAGAAGAATATGTGCACTGTTTTTTTTGATATTTATTTTTTCCTAGTTGTAGGTGGACATAATACCTTTATTTTATATGTATGTGGTACTGAGGATTGAACCCAGGGCCTCACACATGCCAGGCAAGTGCTCCACCCCTGAGCCACAACCCCAGGCCGTACTATTGAGGTTTTAAAAAAAAAAATTTTTTTTTAGTTGTATATGGACACTATTTATTTATTTACTTAGATGTGGTTCTGAGGATCAAACCCAGTGCCTCACACATATGAGGCAAGTGCTCTACCAATGAGATACAGCCCCAGCCCCTTGTTTTATTTATTTATTTATTTAAAAATTTTTTGCATTGAAAATGTCATTCTGGAGAGTCACCCAATAAAACCAATGTTTTAAAAAATGTTTTACATAGAAGTCCATGGAGTAGCATTTTTCTTCAATGTTAATGGGCGAATACCAACACTGAAATCTAATCAAACAATTGTGATAGATTTAAGTTCTAAAATAGTTGACATAAGCTGCGTATCTAGCTCAGTAGTAGGGTGGTTGGTTGCCTAGCATTTGAGAGGCCCTGGGTTTGATCCCTAACATAAATTAATAAATAAATAATAGAATAAAATATAAAATAGATGGCATGACACTCATCATAGCTCATCCTAAACAGATTAGATGCCAAGATTTGAGAGGAGCTGATCTTAATTCAAGGACAAAGTAATGAAACTATGCCCCCAATTTACCCCTCTTATTCATTTATATTTGTATCATTCATATAAAGTTTATATGTGGAACACTGAAAAGGTCAAATATCCTAACCTGATCAAACATTAAATTTGCATCCCAGTGATTAGCTATATTATTTTATTAAAAATAAAAATTACCCTAACTTTGGAAAATGTGGAATCAATAGGTTTAACTCTAATGAGCATATGAGGAAAAAGATTATGGTGGCCGGGCGTAGTGGCATGCACCTGCAATCTAGCTACAGAAGCAGCTTAGGCAAGAGGTTCACAAGTTTGAGGATATCCTGGGCAACTTACCAAAACCCATCTCAAAATCAAACAAAAAGGGCTGGAGGTGCAACTCAATGGTAGAGCACTTGCCGGGCATGTGCAAAAGCACTGGGTCCATTCCCCAGTTACCCCCCACCCCCATATACACAAATACCTTTCCGGCTAAGTATATTCAATTGTTTCTAATTTTAGAGAAAAGATCCCTTCCCCCCCCCCGGAGGTTTGTTATATTCTCAACTCACGTTCTGGGTTTTCTTCAATAATTTCTTCAATTATCACATCAGGACTAGATCCCATTTGAGAGAGCACAGCAATGGTTTTAGAGGATGTGACTGCAATGACCTCTTTCTGTGGCTGGACAATCTCTTCTGAATGGACACCACTGGTCTCCAGTTGTAAAGGAGGTGCTGGCGCTTCACTGGTTAGGACAGACACATCAATCTTTTTGTTTTCTAGTGATGAGTATGTAACATAAGAAAGTTCCTTTTTACTATTATATTTCTTTTGAACACTCTGTCCAACTTCATTTTCTTGGGGATAATATCTGTACAAAAATACAGAGGACGGCTACTTTAATATTCACCTTCAAGCCATTTCCTTTCCATATGACAACTGATTCTGAGACACAAAAAAATTTAGTGATTTTTAGTAAATTTACTGAGTTACACAACCACTGCCACAAACTAATGTTAGAACACTTCATCACCCAAAAAGAAACCTTTGCCTGTTCCAAGCCTCAACCAAACTCCAGAGTTTTAAAAGGTCGAGATATATATATATAATTATTGAGAAGCTAAAAAAATTCATATAGTTATGTCATAATAATCTGATTCCTCAAGAACAGTGGTTTTTTTTACACATTTTTAAAAGAAGTTGTTTTGATTTAGCTCAAATGTTTGATGTAAATTATGTTAAGATGATTTCTTCTTTTTCATTAATTGGCTTAAAAACAAAGTGTAAGAAAGCATGCAGGATACAAACCTGAGCAAATTACCAGAAATTTCCTCCAAGGCTAATAATTACTATTAATCTGAATCCTATGGGTATGATTATTTCTAGCCACTAACCCACAGCTGATTATCCATACTATTCAGTATTTTTCTATATTCTCCACATATTCAGATGATTTAAGGCTATCAAATCTATTACTATGAAAATTTTAAAATGAGATGAGACTGAGTCTCATAAAACTTGTATTTAGTTAATCCATAATGGTTCTAACTTCTTCATAGAACATAAGGATCAAAAAATCCACTCTGATTTAGCTATGACACACTTATCTTTCTCTTCCAAAAAAGGGCATGAATTTAACATGAAAAGTATAATTACTATACAATGAATAAAGGTACACCTTTTGAGAACACCTATATGTAAACAACACCCCTTTTCAGACCTTATTGAGATTTTTTAACACTAACCATAGCTTGTACAAGACTACTTTGTTTTATTCTCTTTCAACCTGTGCCTATGTCACCTGACTTTAGTTTTTTGTACTGCTTTAAATTTTTAATATATTTCCCAACTTATTTCAATACCTGCTCTCACTGGGCAAACCCATTGCTGAGTTACCACCAATAATTAGGAGAGATAACTTACAGTGGTATAAAATCAATACAAGATCACCTAGTTTTTTAAAATACCTTTATTTATTTTTATGTGGTGCTGAGGATAGAACCCAGTACCTCACACGTGCAAGGCAAGTGCTCTATTACTGAGCTACAACCCGGCCCCACCAACTAGTTTTTAAGTTGTAAAAAAAATTTGAAGTAACCACATTCAAGGTACATAAATATCTAAGGAACTATTGAATGTTAAAGTTGTTGATTATCCATGGGAGCAGAAAAAGAGGCAAATAAGGGGCAGGGAACAGCTTTGTAGCTCCTCATTCCACTAAAATCTTGGAAGACAGGCTGGCCAGGAGCTACGTTTGCTCAAAGCCAGTCTTGAGGGAGATAAAGGAGACCTTTCTGTCTCAATTCTACATTTTGCAGGGCAGAGTTGGTGGGCTCAGGGGCATGGAAATATTTTATAAGAGAAGGCAGAGTGGGGCAAAAGGCAGGAATACACACACACACACACACACACACACAATATTTAACTAACCAGCAAATATGTCAGCTCAGCTTTCTTGATGTCTGTTTTCATCAGAAAGAAGTAGGGGATGCAGAAAAAGTTATCAGGAAGTTGTTTTTAATTTCAAAGGCGTCTGTTTCAGGGTCACCCAAGCACTGTTTGGGGGAAGATGCTATTGGTCAAAGGACTGATGTTCCAGTTCCTCTTGCAAGGTATAGAGAACCCACCCTCTGATGTAGAGGACTATGGTAGGCTATCTCAACCTAATGCTGTTGAACTACTTCATTAATCTTTTTTTCCTTTTATTTCAAAGGAAAACAATAAAACTTCTGATAATTTGGTTTCTCACTTCTGTCTTGGTGTTGTAAAAAAATGTCAACATAAATATTCTAGTTTGTATTGGTAATTACATTTGCTCATTAAGTTAACAAACTGGCAGTCTGACTATATGTCAGTTTTGTGAACTTCACTAATTTAAATTCATCAGATTTAGTGTTAGATATGCTTGTTTTCCCAGCCTCCAGGACTGTGGACCAGATATTTATGTTCCCTCAGTAGTGAATGTAATACTTTTTTGGGCGGGGTGAGGGGATTGAACTCAGGGGCACTCTACCACTGAGCCACATCCCCAGCCCTATTTTGTATTTTATTTAGAGGCAGGATCTAACAAGTTGCTTAGCACCTCGCCCTTGCTGAAGCTGGCTTTCAACTTGTGATCCTCCTGCTTTAGCCTCCTGAGCCTCTAGGATTATAGGGGTGCACCACCACGCCTGGCTATTATGATGCTTTTTAGGGGAACATCTTCCTTGAAGACAAACCACCTACAAATGATTAAATTTATTTTCTTTTAGGGAGTTTCTAATAGTTTGACTGTTACTAAACCCAGAATCAAACCAACATCTTTTCTTAGATTTCAGCACATGTACCCAAATGCCTTCTAAACTTTTCTCCTTAGAAGTTTGGTGAATAGAAACTTAACATTTATCTACTGTTTATCCCCTTCCTACTTACTTTTGTTCCTGTATTCTTAATCTTGGTGAATAAAATCACAATCCATCAATTTAGTCACCAGGGCCAAACCTATGAACTATTGGTGAGGCTTCCTTTTCCCTTGTTCCTCACATTCAAACATTAATGTTTTACAAATAATCTCTATTTAGCATTTTCATAATCTATTCTCAATCCTGATCCGGTGCTACTACTTGAGTGTAGGTCCTCATTACCTGCTGAATCTACTGATGCAACTGCATAACCGATCTTTCTCTGCACTTCATATTCTCCCAAATAATCCCCTAAATGGCTACCACAGTTATTTTTCACAAATATAATCTAATTATTTTTACTTTCATACTTAAAATCTTCTAAAGGTTTTCTACTGTCTAAAGCTGAACTTTCCAACTGTACTTTTGGTAATAGTGGAAATGTGCTGCAGTGCTTAATATGGTTGTGCTATGGTGTGAAGGTCAGCTCCAAAGTTTGTGTTAAAACTTAATCCTCATTATGGTTGGGGAAGTGATTAAATCATTAAATCTCCACCCTCTTGAATGAAATTGTGCCTTATTAAAGGACTAGAGGGAACCAGCTTAGCTCCTGCCCTGCCCCCTTTTTCCTTTCTTGCCATGCACAGACACAGCATTTGTTCACTTTTTGGCCTCCTGTCCTTTCTGCCTTGTGAGGACACAACATTCAAGGTACCATCTTGGAGGCAGAGACCAAGACGCTCTTTTTTTTTTTTTTAATATTTATTTTTTTTTTAGTTGTAGTTGGACACAATATCTTAATTTTATTTATTTATTTATTTATTTATTTATTTTTATACGGTGCTGAGGATCAATCCCAGGGCCTCACACATGTGAGGCAAGCACTCTACTGCTGAGCCATAATCCCAGCCCCCCAAGACTCTGAACTAGAGTCTAAATCGACCAGTGCCTTGACTTTGAACTTCCTAGCCTCCATAAATATGAGAAAATAAATTTCTATTCTTTATAAATTACCTACTCTCAAGTATTTTGTAATTTCAGCATGAATAGGTGAAGACAGGTAGCCATTAGTACACGTGGCCAGCAAACACTTAGAATCTGGCTTGTACAACCAAGGAACTGAGTTTATAGTTTTAATTAATTTATGCTTAAATTTAAGTAGCTCACATGGTTAGTGGCAATCACACTAGGTATGCAGAGATCTAAAAAATAAAGTTCAAATGCTATCATATAGCATACAAAGTCCTTAGAATTCAGTTCCTATGTATCTGGGGATATACAGAATGAAATTGTGTGCAGTTGTCTCAAAGTAGGATTTCTTCTTTTATGTTTACCTCCTTTTGTCCTTTCTACTTGCTGTTCATTTTTTTTTCCACAGATAAGGGAAAATAAAATCTCTTTCTAAGTCCTCTATTACCCCTTCCTTTGCAACCCCACTAGCTTTTGCATACACTGTCAAAGAAATCACACATTTGATCTTTTACATGTCTGCTTTATGCACTATAATTTATCCAACATTTATCTCAATATTTGGGATGTTAGCATCTAGCACAAAAATCAATGTTCAATGCTTATTGACATTAATAATGAATCTTACAAATAAAACTTAAACACATATATCATTGAATACTCATCTTTTCTAGATCTAGGTCTTTTAAAAAATATTATACATATAAGTTAATTGTAGAAACTATCTTAGCTCTTTATTTTTCAGCTTTTTAAAATCATACTACTCTAAACATCAATTTTCGTCTTAGATAACACAGGTACTATTAGACAGTAATGACATGTTGCCATTCTTAAAAAATACTTACTTTGTTGAGTCCTCAAAGTCAAACTTTCCCATATTGTTGAACATGCACATAATCTCACTACAATTCATATTCAACCTAAAATAAAACATTAGCATATAAATAAATGATCTCTTCCAAGTTTGTTACGTTTCCTAAACAGAAGTCCATTGCTGACATTAAAATAACTAATTTCAAAGAAAACACTCAAGTCAAGTGTTATGGTTTAGATGTGAGGTGTTCCCCAAAAGCCCATGTGTGAGACAAAGTAAGAAAGTTTAGAGGAGAAATGATTGGGTTAGGAAAGCCTTAACCCAATCAGTGAATCAATTCCCTGATGGGATTAATTGAGTGGTAGATTAAGGATGTTGCTGGAGGAGGTAGGCATTGTGGAACGTATTTTTAGGATCTATATTTTGTAGCTGGCTAGTGGAGTCTCTCTCTCTCTCTGCTTTCTGATCATCATGTGAGCTCTTTCCCTCTGCCATACTCTTCCACCATGATGTCCTGCCTCACCTCAAACCCCAAACCCCTAGGAATGGAGCTTATGCTTATGGACTGAGACCTCAGAAATTGTGAGCCCTAAAATAAACTTTTGTCCCCTTAAAATTGTTCTAGTTAGATCTTTTCCGAGGGAGAGGAAGATGGCGGAGAGGGGAGTGCATTGCCCCTGTGTGCTGCTTCACTGTGTGGGAGTATGACAAGTCAGGACGGCTAAAGGATATCTTGTTAGGAATTTCCAGCAATAGTGGGGTGCTCCGGAACCTGGAGGAAGGATTTCCATCGCACGAGGATCGGTTACGGGGACTCAAACGCGAGAGGTTTGTCGCACGGAGGGTAACACTGCTTATTCAGCAAATCGCCCCGCGGCTAGAGTCTGCAGCGCGCGCTGGGATAGAGACGCAGGGTTACAGCGCTGCAGTTTCTGCCAGCCGCACAAGCACTGTACTCAGGGCTGAATTCTGGGTTCGAGACGGGGGAAGGCAGCGGTCCATCTCGGTTCTCCACACCGGTCAGACCACAGAGGAGGCCAGCAGCCACCATGTTGGTAAACTGACGTCACCTTCCCTATTTTCGACTGACCGCAGCTCATTCAGCCATAGAACAGGTAATTTCAGGCTGCAATTCGCCTGCGGCTTGCAGACAGATTGCTAAGGTTCAGCGCCTGGGTGCTTCTTAGAATCTGATCTTATCGGAGCGAACACCGAGCGCGGGGCGGCCGAGTTCCGGCTCCCGGAACTGTCCCGGAACCGCCCTGGCCCAGGGCTGCGGAGCCTGCGGAAGCTGCTTCTTGGACCCTGCTATTATCAGAGCATACACCAAGCACTAAGCAGCCGAATTCCGGCTCCCGGAACTGAGCCCGCGGGGACTGCTTCTTGGAGCTTACACTTATAGGAGCTTACACTGAGCACGGAGCGGCCGAGTTCCGGCTCCCGGAACTTCCCTGGACTGGGGCTAGGAGCCTGCGGAAACTGCGTCTCGGTCCGGGTCCTGCTGAGGGCCGGTCAGGACTCACCCGTTGTTTTGGTTGCCCGGCAAGGGGAACGAAATGCTGCCATTCGCATAGAATACCAACATGGCAGAGATCTGATGTCAGCAGAAAGCGGCGGAGGAGAGAACTTCATCAATACCAGCGGTGACATAAGCAGTTGGTCTCCTGGTAGGGGGGGTGAGGCACAGTCACCCGAGTCTCCTCAATTTGTCCTCGAGCCAGAGGGGAGGAGCCGGGCCGCCGCCAGCGCCCGGAGCAGGCCCAGCGGCTCGCCAGCGTGGTGACCGCGTGACCCCAATTGGAGAGGGGGCGGAGCGGAGCCGCCACCCACACCCGCCAGGTGGGCAGACCCGCGACCCAGTGGTACATGGGCGTGGTAGGAGGGGCAGGGCAGAGCCGCCCTTCGCGCTTGCAAGGTAAACAGACCTGTGACAGCCTGGCGGGTCAGGCCCAGTGGCCTGCCAGTGTTGTACACACGTCACCCCAACTGGAGTAGGGGCAGAGCAGATCCTTCTCCCACACCCGGATCAGGCCCTGCCGGTGTGGTGGTCACGTGACCCCAATTGGAGTGGGGGCGGAGCGGAACCGCCACTCGTGCCCGCAGGGTGAGCAGACCAGTGATCAACCTGCAGATCAGGCCCAGGGGTCCGCAGGCGTGGTAGGAGGGGCAGGGCAGATCCGCCGCCCGCGCCTCCAAGGTAGGCAGACCTACAACAGACCGGTGGATCAGGCCCAGGAGCCTGCCGGCGTGGTACAAACACCACCCTAATTGGAGTAGTGACAGAGCAGAGTCGCCGCCCGTGCCAGGAACAGGCCCAGCGTCCTGCAGGCGGGGTAGTCACGACACCCCAATTGGAGTAGGGGCAGAGCAGAGCCTCCACCCGTGCCCAAAAGGTGGGCAGATCTGCGACCGACCAGCGGGACAGGCCCAGTGGCCTCCCGGTACGACAGATACGTCACCCCATTTGGAGTAGGGGCAGAGTAGAGCCGCCGCCCGCACCTGCAGGGTAGGCAAACCTGCAACCAACCGGCGGATCAGGCCCGGTGGCCTGCCGGCGTGGTACACTCGTCACCCCAATTGGAGTAGGGGCAGAACAGAGCCGCCGCCAGCTCCCAGAACAGGCCCAGTGACCTGCCGGCGTGGTAGCCACGACACCCCAATTGGAATAAGGAGAGAGCAGAGCCGCCCGCACCTGCAGGAAAGATACGCAAGCAGTATGAAAAGACAAGGAAAGAAAGGACCACAAGAAATGCAGGTCAACGCAACTTTAGAAGAGGTAACAGCTGCAGCAGATGGAATGTCAGATAAAGAATTTAGGATATACATGCTTCAGATGATCTGGAGTATCAAGGAAGACATTAAACAGCAAAATCAGACAATGAAAGATCACTTCGACAACGAATTACGCAAACAAATTCAGGAAGCAAAGGATCAACTATACAGGGAGATAGAGGTTATAAAAAACAAGCAATCAGAAATCCTAGAAATGCAGGAAGCAATAAACCAACTTAAAAACTCAATGGAGAATACTACCAGCAGAGTAGAACACTTAGAAGATAGAACATCAGACAATGAAGACAAAGTATTTCAACTGGAAAAGAACATAGACAGCTCAGCAAGACTGTTAAGAAACCATGAGCAGAACATCCAAGAAATATGGGATAACATTAAGAGACCAAACTTAAGAGTCATTGGGATACAGGAAGGTACAGAGCTCCAAACCAAAGGAATGAGCAGTCTATTCAATGAAATAATACAAGAAAACTTCCCAGACTTGAAGAATGAGACAGAATCCCAAATCCTAGAAGCCTACAGGACACCGAATGTGCAAAATCATAAGAGATCCACACCTAGACACATTATAATGAAGATGCCCAACATACCGAATAAGGAGAGAATTTTAAAAGCTACAAGAGAAAGGAAGCAGATTACATTTAGGGGTAAGCCAATCAGGATAACAGCTGATCTTTCAACACAGACTCTGAAAGCTAGAAGATCCTGGAATAACATATTTCAAACACTGAAAGAAAATGGGTTCCAACCAAGAATTGTGTATCCAGCGAAATTAAGCTTCAGGATGGAAGATGAAATTAAAACCTTCCACGATAAACAAAAGTTTAAAGAATTCGCAGCTAGAAAACCATCTCTTCAAAACATCCTCGGCAAAGCATTACAGGAAGAGGAAATGAAAAATAACAATGAAAACCAACAGTGGGAGGTAGGACAGTAAAGGGGGGGGGGAAATAATCAAAGAGGAAAACAAACCATGTTTAGTAACAGGAATAAACAAATATGGCTGGAAGAACAACCCATATCTCAATAATAACCCTAAATGTTAATGGCTTAAACTCACCAATCAAGAGACACAGGCTAGTAGAATGGATCACAAAACAAGACCCAACAATATGCTGCCTACAGGAGACGCATTTGATAGGAAAAGACATACATAGGCTGAAGGTGAAAGGTTGGGAAAAATCATATCACTCATATGGACTTCGGAAACAAGCAGGCGTGTCCATACTCATATCAAATAAAATAGATTTCAAGCCAAAGTTAATCAAAAGAGATAAAGAGGGACACTACATACTGCTTAAGGGAACCATACACCAACAAGACATAACAATCATAAATATTTATGCCCCAAACAATGGTGCAGCTATGTTCATCAAACAAACTCTTCTCAAGTTCAAGAGTCTAATAGACCACCACACCATAATCATGGGAGACTTCAACACACCTCTCTCGCCACTGGACAGATCTTCCAAACAAAAGTTGAATAAGGAAACTATAGAACTCAATAACACTATTAATAACCTAGACCTAATTGACATAGATAGAGTATACCACCCAACATCAGGCAGTTACACTTTTTTCTCAGCAGCACATGGATCCTTCTCAAAAATAGATCATATATTATGTCACAGGGCAACTCTTAGACAATATAAAGGAGTAGAGATAATACCATGCATCTTATCTGATCATAATGGAATGAAACTGAAAATCAACGATAAAAGAAGGAAGGAGAAAGCATACATCACTTGGAGAATGAACAATAGGTTACTGAATGATCAATGGGTTATAGAAGACATCAAGGAGGAAATTAAAAAATTCTTAGAGATAAATGAAAACACAGACACAACATATCGGAATCTATGGGACACATTGAAAGCAGTTCTAAGAGGAAAATTCACTGCTTGGAGTTCATTCCTTAAAAAAAGAAAAAACCAACAAATAAATGATCTCATACTTCATCTCAAAATCCTTGAAAAAGAAGAGCAAAGCAACAGCAAAAGAAGTAGAAGGCAAGAAATAATTAAAATCAGAGATGAAATTAATGAAATAGAAACAAAAGAAACAATTGAAAAAATTGACAAAACTAAAAGTTGGTTCTTTGAAAAAATAAACAAAATCGACAGACCCTTAGTGATGCTAGCGAAGAGAAGAAGAGAGAGAACTCAAATTACTAGCATACGGGATGAAAAAGGCAATATCACAACAGACACTTCAGAAATACAGAAGATAATCAAAAACTATTTTGAATCCTTATACTCCAATAAATTAGAAGATAGTGAAGGCATAGATAAATTTCTTAAGTCATATGATCTGCCCAGATTGAGTCAGGAGGATATAGAAAACCTAAACAGACCAATATCAATGGAGGAAATAGAAGAAACCATAAAAAGACTACCAACTAAGAAAAGCCCAGGTCCGGATGGGTATACAGCAGAATTTTACAAAACCTTTAAAGAAGAACTAATACCAATACTTTTCAAGCTACTTCAGGAAATAGAAAAGGAGGGAGAACTTCCAAATTCATTCTATGAGGCCAACATCACCCTGATACCTAAACCAGACAAAGACACTTCAAAGAAAGAAAACTACAGACCAATATCTCTAATGAACCTAGATGCAAAAATCCTCAATAAAATTCTGGCGAATCGGATACAAAAACATATCAAAAAAATTGTACACCATGATCAAGTAGGATTCATCCCTGGGATGCAAGGCTGGTTCAATATACGGAAATCAATAAATGTTATTCACCACATCAATAGACTTAAAAATAAGAACCATATGATCATCTCGATAGATGCGGAAAAAGCATTCGACAAAGTACAGCATCCCTTTATGTTCAAAACTCTAGAAAAACTAGGGATAACAGGAACATACCTCAATATTGTAAAAGCAATCTATGCTAAGCCTCAGGCTAGCATCATTCTGAATGGAGAAAAACTGAAGGCATTCCCTCTAAAATCTGGAACAAGACAGGGATGCCCTCTCTCTCCACTTCTCTTCAACATAGTTCTCGAAACACTGGCCAGAGCAATTAGACAGATGAAAGA
Source organism: Marmota monax (assembly GCF_021218885.2). Lineage (NCBI taxonomy): Eukaryota > Metazoa > Chordata > Mammalia > Rodentia > Sciuridae > Marmota > Marmota monax. The sequence continues at coordinate 8,778,441 of NW_026691982.1, read as the reverse complement.
AATTAAAGGCATAAAAATAGGAAAAGAAGAACTTAAATTATCACTATTTGCAGATGATATGATTCTATACCTAGCAGACCCAAAAGGCTCTACAAAGAAACTATTAGAGCTAATAAATGAATTCAGCAAAGTGGCAGGATATAAAATCAACACGCATAAATCAAAGGCATTCCTGTATATCAGCGACAAATCCTCTGAAACGGAAATGAGGACAACAACTCCATTCAAAATATCTTCAAAAAAAATAAAATACTTGGGAATCAACCTAACAAAAGAGGTGAAAGACTTATACAATGAAAACTACAGAACCCTAAAGAGAGAAATAGAAGAAGATCTTAGAAGATGGAAAAATGTACCCTGTTCATGGATAGGCAGAACTAACATCATCAAAATGGCGATATTACCAAAAGTTCTCTATAGGTTTAATGCAATGCCAATCAAAATCCCAACGGCATTTCTTGTAGAAATAGAGAAAGCAATCATGAAATTCATATGGAAAAATAAAAGACCCAGAATAGCAAAAACAATGCTAAGCAAGAAGTGTGAATCAGGCGGTATAGCGATACCAGACTTCAAACTATACTACAGAGCAATAGTAACAAAAACAGCATGGTACTGGTACCAAAACAGGCGGGTGGACCAATGGTACAGAATAGAGGACACAGAAACCAATCCACAAAACTACAACTATCTTATATTTGATAAAGGGGCTAAAAGCATGCAATGGAGGAAGGATAGCATCTTCAACAAATGGTGCTGGGAAAACTGGAAATCCATATGCAACAAAATGAAACTGAATCCCTTTCTCTCGCCATGCACAAAAGTGAATTCAAAATGGATCAAGGAGCTTGATATCAAATCAGAGACACGCCGTCTGATAGAAGAAAAAGTTGGCTACGATCTACAGTTGGTGGGGTCGGGCTCCAAATTCCTCAATAGGACACCCATAGCACAAAAGTTAATAACTAGAATCAACAAATGGGACTTACTCAAACTAAAAAGTTTTTTCTCAGCAAAAGAAACAATAAGAGAGGTAAATAGGGAGCCTACACCCTGGGAACAAATCTTTACTCCTCACACTTCAGATAGAGCCCTAATATCCAGAGTATACAAAGAACTCAAAAAATTAGACAATAAGAGAACAAACAACCCAATCAACAAATGGGCCAAGGACCTGAACAGACACTTCTCAGAGGAGGACATACAGTCAATCAACAAGTACATGAAAAAATGCTCAACATCTCTAGCTGTCAGAGAAATGCAAATCAAAACCACTCTAAGATACCATCCCACTCCAGTAAGATTGGCAGCCATTAGGAAGTCAAACAACAACAAGTGCTGGCGAGGATGTGGGGAAAAGGGTACACTTTTACATTGCTGGTGGGACTGCAGATTGGTGCAGCCAATTTGGAAAGCAGTATGGAGATTTCTTGGAAAGCTGGGAATGGAGCCACCATTTGACCCAGCTATTCCCCTTCTTGGTCTATTCCCTAAAGACCTAAAAAGAGCATGCTACAGGGACACTGCTACATCGATGTTCATAGCAGCACAGTTCACAATAGCAAGACTGTGGAACCAACCTAGATGCCCTTCAATAGACGAATGGATAAAAAAAATGTGGCATTTATACACAATGGAGTATTACTCTGCATTAAAAAATGACAAAATCATAGAATTTACAGGGAAATGGATGGCATTAGAGCAGATTATGCTAAGTGAAGCTAGCCAATCCCTAAAAAACAAATGCCAAATGTCTTCTTTGATATAAGGAGAGTAACTAAGAACAGAGTAGGGACGAAGAGCAGGAGAAGATGATTAACATTTAACAGGGATGAGAGGTGGGAGGGAAAGGGAGAGAGAAGGGAAATTGCATGGTAATGGAAGGAGACCCTCAGGGTTATACAGTGGAGGAGGTAGAGAGAGAGGAGGGGAGGGGAGGGGAGAGGTGGGGAGGGGGGAGGGTGGAGGATGGGAAAGGCAGCGGAGCACAACAGACACTAGTATGGCAATTTGTAAATCAATGGATGTGTAACTGATGTGATTCTGCAATCTGTGTATGGGGTGAAGGTGGGAGTTCATAACCCACTTGAATCAAAGTGTGGAATATGATATGTCAAGAAATTTGTAATGTTTTGAACAACCCACAATAAAAAATTAAAAAAAAAATTGTTCTAGTTAGATCTTTTAGTCACAGCAACAAAAAAGCTGACTAAAACACCAAGTGTAGTGGCACATGCCTGTAATCTCAGCTACTCAGAAGGCTGAGGCAGGAGGATCACAAGTTAGAAGCCAGCCTGCAATTTATGGAGGCACTATCTCAAGATAAAATATAAATGGGCTAGGGATGTAGCTCAGTGGTAGAGTGCTTAACTAGAATACCTCAGGGGGTTCAATCCCCAGTACCACAAAAAAGGAAAAAAAAAACATTTAAATAATGTTTTAATATTTAAAGTTATAATTACTTTAATTTGGTTGCTAACATGGGAATCATATTCTGACCCAAAATTTCAAATTATAATTGCTTGCTATTTTGGTAAATTCAGTCTCTAATGCATTTTTACACTTATTATAGTCTCCTGAAACATGACTTATTCACCTGGGAGGGTTCCTTGGTTTTAAAGAACTAACTTGTGACAATTCACTCTCAGATGTTAACTTCAAAGTCCGGATAATCTACAATCAAAAAAGAAGTGTTGTTATTCATGTGTGAACTTTCTTTTGTCACAAATACTGCTTAAAGAGTAAGATTTTAGAAGGAAAACTTAGTTATTTCTTTAATGTATTCAAGGCTTGATTTTGGGTACTTGAAGGAAAGAATGCAAGAAAATGTTTTTCACTTTTACCCTAAAGAAATTTAAATTTTTCTGAAAGTATTTATTAAAAAGATAACAATACCAGGTGCTGGCTAATAAATGGGATACAGCTATACAATTTCTGCTCAGATTCGTTTTGTATTTGTGTTGTTATTTTCAAACATTCTCTCTCTCTTCTTTCCTTCATCTTCCTAACTAAACTAAGAGGAAAGACCAAATTTTATCACTTTTTTCACCACCTAGTGCCTCATGTGTAACACACAGGAAATTACTATTGTTGTTTTCAGAATTATAGCTGGAGGAAGGCCAGGCCAAATTAGATGGTGGCAAACTCTTCAACTTTCTTTTAAAGTTAAGACTTTGGAGGCAGGTAAACCAATGGCTTCTATTCTATACCTCAAGTGAGTCAAAATATTTGATTATATATGGGAAATGAGACCTGATGACTCAAAGATTGATAGAGCAGGATCTATACCCTTAGAGAATGATGCAGAAATCAGCAAAGAGTATATACGGTGAATCTTTTTCTGTCAAAATATCTTAAAAGAAGATGTTTCTATTTTTGCCCAATTCTGCCCCCTAGGCACAAGATTAGATGACAGAAGATAGCTGATGCAACTTGTCTCCTGACTTACACATTCTGGGAGAATTAAGGGAAAAAAATTAATATGATTTTAAGATAAATTTTAAGATAAGACTACAATCTGGGCTGGGGGTGTAGCTTAGTGGTAGAGCGCTTGCTTAACACGCATGAGGCACTGGGTTTGATCCTCAGCACCACATAAAAACAAATAAATAAAATAAAAGTATTGTGTCCATCTACAACTAAAAAAATTTAAGAGTACATCCATCCCTAAAATGTTTATGAGAAGAAAATAGAGTTTCATTTATTTTACTTCTCCTATTTATTCTTATTTTTTATTCAGGTGTCCTAGAAATCTCGCTATAGTTTTGACCTTAAGTGTCTCCCAAAGGTCCATGTGATAAAGGATTGATCCCCAATGTAGCACCAGTAAGAAGGAAAAACCTAAAGGGAGATTTTAGGTCAATGGGGGTGTGCAGTCAAAGGAAACAGCTTAACCACTTTCTCTCTTTTCCTTCCTGGCCATGCAATGAGTAAGGTTTTGATTTGCCTATGGTGATCTGTCACCATAGGTCCAAAAGCAGTGATACCAACCAATCATGGACTTAAATCTTCAGAACTCTCAGCCAAAATACAACTTTTTTCTTTATAAGTTTGATTAACTCAGTTATTATCATAGTGACAGAAAGTTAACACAAACCTTGACTTGCATCTCAATGTTATGGTAACTTGCTCTCAGATCATTTGCTATGAAGACCTTATTGTCCTATTTTCCTAAGTGATTAAAAAATAATAATAAAATGCTAAAAAAAAAAAAGGTTAATTGTTTATCTTAACAGTTCAAATACCTAAGAATTCTAAATCCTTGACTTTGGACAGTTTGACTTGTGAATTTTCAACTTTAGTGTGAAAGACAATATGCATTCAATAAAAACCATACTTTGATTTTTTAAATTTGGATCTTTACCCTAGGCTAACAATATGTGATCAGATTCTCTCTCACAACGTGGGGCAGTGACAGAAAGTCCCGCAGTGATGAGAATAAACAATCAACATTCTATAGTGTACTGTGTTGCTTAGCTGCACTGTTCAGTCAGGTTAATTTAAAAACATTTTTGACTTATGATATTCTCAACTTAGGATGAGTTTATTAGGATGTAACCCCATTGTAAATAATCCCATCATAAACTGAGGAGCATCTGTATAGGCTAGGATAATCTGAAAAACAAATTTAAATCTTAAACACCATATTCCAAAGCATGTAAAGTAAGTTGCACAGAACTAATTCAGATTCTAAATTATTAAAATTACCTGATTCAGGTCACAGTATGTCCTCAGAGAAGGTGCTGATTTTAACTCTTTTGCTATCTTCATAGCTGCATCCAAATCATTTTTTTTCTCTTCAATGTAGCTTTTAGCCGTTATTAAATTTGATAAATAATCATCTGTACTTCTTACAAGTTCTTCACACCAGTTCTTTTTCCTTCATTTAAGACACCAGAGTTATTTCACAATATTTCATAAAAATTAAAAGTGAATTTTATAAAGATGAACAGCATTTGAAAGGGTAATTTCACTAGGTGATGAATTTAAATAAAATAACATGGTTAAATGAGGCATATAATAACTGAACAGTGCCTAAAAGGGTAATTTTATTGATAAACCAACATAATAGCATGGTCAAATAAGGGACTTAAATCAACTGAAATGTATTCTAGTTGAACAATATGGACATGTAGAGAAAAAAAGGAGGGTTTTTAAAAGAATATAATTATTATGTCACAAATGGATCTGTCACAGAATTAGAAGTAAAAGAAACTCTAGGACCCTCTACCTAACACTAAGAGAAATCCTCACTGAATCTATCCTGTAGTCTGTTGGGCCCTTACAAAGATTATCTATACTCAATTTTCACAAGGATATTCCAGCACATTTAAAAATTTCCAACAAAAGATACAAATTACATGAATATAAAATACAGCTTTAAAACAGACATCACCAAAGTAGAATTTAGTTATCAATCAACTATAATGTCCAAAAATAATCAGGAAGATTATGTAGTTAATTCTTCATTACTTATAACTATTACTCAAACCCATGTCTGTACTTATGGTATAATTATCTTATTGTGGCTAAAAAGATCATTGAAAATTGTAGTGCTTAACCTATCAATCATTTCATTCATTAAACATAAAATAACTTCTCATTATTTTCCCCCAAATCAAATCTGGCCCCTAACAAAACAGTTGGCCAGCACCAAACAGAATCTATCTAATAAAGGCTTAGAAGGTAAAGAGATATTTCAAAAACCTTTTGGTAATTGTATATCTAATCTTTGTAAGTAATTTTCTTAGAGGAAAAATGGTCATTTAGCTAAATTACAGTATGTTTCTAAAAACTCATGCACATGGAATGACATCAGCAAAATGGTATACTAGGAAGCCCTGATTACCCCAAGGAAACATGGAAAATAAAAACAACAAAAAGGGCTGGAGTTGTGCCTGGCGTGTGAGGCACTGGATTTGATTCTCAGCACCACATATAAATAAGTAAAGTCAAGTTCCACTGACAACTAAAACAAATATAAAACAACAACAAAAACAACCCCAAAACCAAAAACTGGCTAAAATAATCTAACAGGAACTCTAGAAAACAGTCAAAGGTCTACAGCAACCAAGAGAATGCCTAATTAAGAAAAAGTCACATTCAAAATGGTAGGAAATTCTGTGGCATTTTTACTTTCCTTTGATCATCATCTCAATATAGAAGCAGACTGGAGGGAGGACAGCAGACTTTTTTGTAAAGGTCTAGCCTGTTTGATGTTACTTGGAGGGGATATGGCTCAAGCGGTAGCGTGCTCGCCTGGCATGCGTGCGGCCTGGGTTCGATCCTCAGCACCACATACAAACAATCAAAGATGTTGTGTCCGCCAAAAACTAAAAAATGAATATTAAAAAATTCTCTCTCTCTCTCTCTCTTAAAAAAAAAAAAAAACATGACACAAGTGTATACTGTTGCAAATAACTAGTTAGTTTTTTGGTACTGGGGATTGAACCTGGAGGCACTTGACCACTGAGCTACATATCCTTGGTTCTTTTTTAGACAAGGTCTCACAACTGCCCAGGCTGGCTTCAAATTTGCAATCCTCCTGCCTCAGCCTCCCAAATTGCTGGGATTACAGGTGTGTTCCCCCACACAGCTAGAAACTCATTTTAGATCTAAAGACACACATAGTTGAAAGTGAAGAGAGAAAAAGATATCTCATTCAGAGAGTAACCAAAAGAGCTGGGGTATGTATACTAACATCAGACAAAACATACTTTAATATTAGAATTATAAACATACACACCCCAAACATCAGAACCCTAAATATATAAAGATAGATTACAGAATTATACACTTATTCTTTTCTTTTCATAAACTGGCAGATTATAGACAAATAATAAAATAATAATTGGAGACTTCAATACTCCAACTTCAATAATGCATAAAAAAATCCAAACAGAATCAGTAAAGAAATAGATCATTTCAGCAAAGATGTAAACCAATTGGACCTAACAGATATTCAGAACACTTCACCCAGCAATAGGAGAAACTCCTTCCTTCCTTCCTATCAAACTCTACCACTAAGCTACATCCCCAGTCCTGTTCATTATTTATTTATTTATTTATTTATTGTGGTGCTGGGGATTAAACCCAGGGCCTTGTGTATGTGAGGCATGCACTCTACCAATTGAGCTATATTCCCTAGCCCTTGTTCATTTTTAATTTTGAGACAGAGCCTAAGTTGCAGAGGCTGGTCTCCTCTTGCTTCAACCTACTGAGTTACTGGGATTATAAGGATGTGCCATTGCACCTGGATGAGAAACACATTTTCAAGTGTACATGTAACATTTTCCAAGATAGATTCTGTTAGGCTATATCACAAGTCTTACTATACTTAAAAGATTAAAATCATACAAAAAATCTTTTCTGATTATTACTAATGAAACTAGAAACAATCAAACAGGAAGATCACCACAGATATGTAAATATTACAGAATATGCTTCTAAACCTCAATGGGTAAAAGAAGAAATTCCAAGGGAAATTAGGAAATAATGCTGAAACAAATGAAGTAAAAACACAAAATATTCATAGTTTTGAGATGGACATTTATAGCTATAAACAATTATATTTTCAAAGTCTAAGGATATAGTTCAAAGTACATTGCCTTACCTAGCATGTGCATGGCCCTGGATTCAATCCCCAGAATCACAAAAAATAAAATAATTAAAAATTAAATTAAAAAGAGCTTTCAAATTGGTCCTGATGGCACATGCCTGTAATCCCAGCTACTGAAGAGGCTGAGGACCCACAAATTTGAGGGTTGGCAATTTAGTGAGATCCATTCTCAAAAAGAAAATAAAAAGAGTTGGGATGTAACTCAGTGATAGAGTACCACTCTGTTCAACTCCCAGTACCTTGCAAAAAAAAAAAAAAAAAAGAAAACTTTGAAAAGCACAATCTAAACTTTATACTCCATAAAGAACTACAAAAAGAACAAACTAAACTCAAAGATGGTAGGAGGAGGGAAATAAAGATTACAGAGAGAAAAAATGGAGAACTGTCAGTCATGGTGGAACACACCTGCAATCCCAGCTAATCAGGAGGCTGACACAGGAGGATTACAAGTTTGAGGGTAGTGTGGACAATTTAGTGAGGTCCTGTTTCAAAATAAATATTTTTTTAAAGGCTGGAGATGTAGCCAACTGGTAGAGTGCTTAAGTGTGAAGCCCTCATTTTAATCCCTAGGCCCACACAAAACAAAAATAAAACAAACAAAAAAAAAAAAAAAAAGGAAAGAGAAAAATAAAAGAGCAAATAACAGAGAAAATGAACTAAAAATATGATTCTAAAAATTAAAAGTGACAAATCTAGATATACTAAAAAAAGAGAAGTATCAAATTACTAAAATCAGAAAGAAAATGAGCACTTACTACCAATTTTACAGAAATAAAAAGGATTATGAGACTATTACTAATGAAGTTGACAAATTCCTAGAAACATAACCTATCAAGACTCACTCATAAAGAATTACAAAATATGAACAGACTGATAATAAAGAGAGAATCAGTAATCAAAAATTTCCCCAGAAATAAAAGCCTTGTGCCAGATGGCATCATCATTATATTAGCTTCATGCTATAATGAAATACCTGACAAAGGCTACTTATGAAATAAAGAGGGTTTATTTTGGTCAACAATTATGGAGGTTCAAGCCCAAGATTGGGAGGCTCTACTGTATTTGGGTCTTTGGTGAGGGCTGCACATCATAGTGGGAGTGAATAGTCATACCTTGAATGGGACGGGCAGAGGATGGGTAGAAAATAGGTTTGGGGTTCTGTAATCCTCTGATTTTTTTGGTTTTGCTTTTTTTTTTTTTTGGCAGTACTGGGGATTCAACTCAAGGATACTCTACTGCTGAGTTATACCCTGAGCCCTTTTTATTTTGAGACATAGTCTCACTAAATTGCTGAGGCTGGCCTTGACCTCGAAGTCTTCCTGCCTCAGCCTCCTGAGTAGCTGGGATCACAGGTGTGTGCCAGACTTCCACATCCCCTTTATCTTCAATGACTTAAGAACTTCCTCATAGGACCCACCTGTTAAAATTCCATAGGAGCCAGGCGAAGTGGCACATGCCTATAATCCCAGAGGCTCAGAAGTCTGAGGCAGGAGGATCGTGAGTTCAAAGCCAGCCTCAGCAATGGTGAGACACTGAGCAACTCAGTGAGACCCTGTCTCTAAATAAAATACAAAATGGGGCTGGGGATATGGCTCAGTGGTTTAGTGCCCTTGAGTTTAATCCCCGGTACAAAAACAACAACAACAAAACACTGAGCCATATCCCAGTCCTTTTGAGGCAGCATTTGCTAAATTACTGGAGTCTCCCTAAATTGCTAAGGCTGGTCTTGAATTTGCAACCCTTTCTGCTTCAGCCTCCTGAATTGCTGGGATTACAGGTGTGCACCATCTTAAAAAAAAAAAAAAAGCATAAAAAGAAACTAGCAGGGCTGGGATTGTGGCTCAGAGGTACAGCGCTTACCTAGCATGTGTGAGGCACTGGGTTCGATCCTCAGCACCATAAATACAAAGATACTGTGTCCACCTATAACTAAAAAATAAATATATAAAAAAGAAACTAGCAGACCAAATTCAGCAACACAATGAAAGGATTATATTCTATGACCAAATGGGATTTATTCCTGGACTGCAAGGATGGTTCTATATATATATGCATGAATTGATATGCACATTAACAAACATAAACAGAAAACCCTACTTGGTTGTTATCAATTGATGTTCAACACCTTTTCATGATAAAATTACCCAAAAAGCTAGAAAAAAGAAACTACCTTAATATAATAAAGACCACATATGAAAAACTTACAATGAATGCCATACTCAGTAGTAAAGACTGAAAGCTTCTCTTGTAAGACTAGGAACAAGACAAGGATATTCATTTTTGTCACTTCTATGCCACAACATATTGGAAGTAGTAGTCAAAGACATCAGGAAATTCAAATTGGAGGGGAGGAAGTAAAAATTCTTTTTATACATAACATGATCTTAAACCTAAAGAAAACCCTAAAGAAGCCAAAAAGGCAAATAAATGTATTTTGCAAAAACGGAGCCTATAAAATCAACACACACAAATAAAGCTCTGTTTCTATGCAGTAACAATGAACACCAAAAAAAAAAAAAAAAAAAAAATTAGGAGAATAATTCCTTTTACAATAGCACTGATAAGAAAATACTGGAGCTTACATCACCAAGATAGCTGAGTAGGAGAGCCCAGCCTTCACCTTACTCCTTGAGGAGGAATAAGGATAAATCCTTGAGGTGGAGTAACTACCCAAGGAAAATACCTTGGTAAAACCCACAAAGTGTGAATGAAAGACTGAGCCACCTGTGTGCTGCATGGGACTGAATAAAAATCTGCAGTGATATGGTAAGAAAAAAGGTCTTACTTGGTTATGTCACTGCTCCTTCAAGGTGACACACAGTCACACAGAGAAAAATCCTCAGGGTCCACAGCCTCAAGACAGGGAAAAGAGAATAGGGATAGCAAACATGCAACTTCCTTGGCATTCTAGAAGCTTTTTAGAAAATCTATTTGATTCTCAACTCACCCAGAACCTAGGAAAAAAAACTGAATGTGCTAGACCATACAAGGCCAGATAGGAAGAAAGAAAGAAGATGGAGCCTACAGAGAACACATACAATTTTTTGTGAAAGCACAGCATGCCTGTCAGCAGTTTTGTTTGACCAGCTAACAACAGCCCACTGGGCTAATCTGGTCACTTCCAGAAGAGGTTGGAATTGCTACTTGGCCTGCCTTCCAATCTAATATCACTTCATAACCTGGGGTCCTTCAGGAAGGGAGAAGACTCCCTAGCAAATTTTGAAAGCTAGTAGGTCACACTTGGAAGTTTAAATAGCACTCCCTTGTGACTATAAAGACGATCTCAGGTAGAAGCTAGAGAGAAAAAAAAGAAAAGGAATTTAAAAAAAGATCTCATAGCTGGGAACAGTGGTACACACCTGTAATCCCAGGGCCTTGGGAAACTGAGGCAGAAGAATTGCAAGTTCAAAGCCAGCCTCAGTAACTTAGTGATGCCCTAAGCAACATGGCAAGATCTTGTCTCAAAATAAAAAAATAGAAAGTGCTGGGAATGTAGCTCAGTGGCTAAGTGCCCTGGGTTCAATCCCTGGTACCAGGGGGAAAAAAAAAAAAAAGGATCTCACAAAACCAGAGGGAGACCAATAGATTAGAGGAAGGGGATCTAGAGGGAGAGAGAAAGAACATATGCATATACTGAGAAATGAAATCTACAAAATTACGCTACATCCATGTATAAATATACCACAGTAAACTGTGATAATATATAATGTACTAATTATATATTAAAGTAGTTCAAGTGGGTGGAGAGGGAAAAGAAAGGGGAATGAAATTGATCAAATTACATTATGTTCAAATATGCCATCATGAATCCCACTATTATGTATAATCATAATATACTAATAAAAACAAAAAGACTACCTGATCCTGACCAGAGTGTAGTAAGACCAAAGTTGAGAATAACAATATGCACCAGTCTTCATTGAGCTGATAATTTAAGCAGTCCTAAAGTCCACCTGCATACCTCATGCTGGGTGGAATAAGACTAAGTTATGGATATCAACATTGTTCACTGTGCTAGTTCTTACCCACTGAGGAATTTCAACTGTGCTCCCAAAGCCTCAAGCACCACTGAAGACTCTACTGATGGAGGAAGAAGATCACAACAGTACTAAGAAATATACCCTGTGAGCCACCAGATGAGTGGCAATTGCAGCACACACTCAGCAGCTCAACTTAATTGCATATCACAATCAGCTGTCTTGTGAAACAGCCGAACAAAGCCATTGCTACACCTGAATTCACAGCAAACACAGCAGCCCAGATACATCAAGAACCTGAAGGAAAGCTCTGACAGCCCAAGGGACATGACTATCTGGCCGAGCCAGATTAGAGGTTGGTATAAACAGCAAAATTCTATCAGTTACAAAGCTAGAAAAAGCTAGAGAAGGTGTTTAACTCTGAAAAATCTGTAAACAGCAATGTAAGGACACAGGATTACAAAGACATAGGAAATCATGACACCACCAAAAGACTCTCCAAAGCTCAAACAGTGGTCCTTTTATAGGAGGTAAGATTGGGCTGGGACTGTGGCTCAGCAGTAGCGCACTTGCCCGCCATGTGTGAGGCACTGGGTTCATTCTCAGCACTCCATATAAATAAATAAAATAAAGGTCTATAAACAACTAAAAAAAATTTTTTAAAAAAGAAGGTAAGACTTATGAAATGTCAGAAAAAGAATTCAGAATAATTCTCTTTTAAAAGTGGAGTGAATTCCAAGACTTTATAGATAAGAAATTGAATGAAATTTGGAAAACAATACATTAACAGAATGAGAAATTTGGCAAAGAAATAAAAACAATTTTTAAAAAACAAATACAAATCCTAAAATGAATACAATGGCCAAACTTAAAAATGCAATAGGGAGCTTCAACAAGCCAGCATGTGATAGCTCAGCGCCCCCTGCTACTTGGGGGGGGGGGGTGGCTGAGGCAGGAGGATTGCAATTTCGAAGAAGTCTAGGCAATTTACCAAAACTCGTCTCAAAATTTTAAAAAGACTGGTCATATAGATCGGTGGTAGAGCACTCGTGGGCTAAATCCCCCGTACAGGGAAAAAGAAAGAAAACTTTACTAGCCAGCTTGATCAAACTCAAGAATCAGTGAGCTTGAAGGCAGAATATTTGAAATTACTCAATCATAGGAACAAAAAGAAAGAAAAAAGAACTATACATAATGAAAAAAGTTTATGGGAATTATGAGACACCATCAAGAGACCAAACTTACAAAAACAGGAATTTAAGTAGATGAAGAAAAAATAGGGCCAGAAAGCATACTTAAGGAAATATTAGATGACAACTTCCCTAATTTGAGGAAAGAAGCCAACATCCAGGTACAGGAAGCACAGAGATTGCTAACTGAATACAATCCAGAGAGGAGTTCACCAAGACACATAATAATTAAACTATCAACAAAAAATTCTAAGAGCAGCAAGAGAAAAGACATACATTACTTATAAAGGATTCTCAACACAAATAACAACAGATTTCTCAGCAGAAATCCTGTAGGCCGGGAGAATGGATGATATATTCAAAGTATTTGAGGAAAAATAGCCAACCAAGAATACTGACAAAGCTATCCTTTAGAAATAGAAGACAGATAAAGACATTCCCAGACAAACAAAAGCTGAGGAAATTCATTAACATCAGACCTGTCTTGTGAGTAATGCTTAAGGAAGTACTTAAAACTGAAAGAGCATTAATATGTAACACAAAGCATATGAAAATATAAAATTCATAGGTAATAGTAAACATTCACATACAATTTTTAAAAAACTGTGTAATACCACAATCCCAAGGAATAAACCACTTATACCCCACATAGGAAGATTAAAAGACAAAAAATAATTGAAAATAATAATCACAGAATGTCAATGGATAGGCAATGTAAAAAGATGTAAACTGAAAATATTAAAAATTCAAAATGTGGGGAGAAAAGGAGTTATAATATACAGTTTTTCCTTTCTTTCTGTGATCAATGTCAAGTAGACATTTGTTCAAATAATGTGTTATAACTATGTTTCTAATAAGCCCCATTGTAACCTCCAAACTAAAACATATAAGTAGTACACTAAAATTAAAAAGCAAAAAATCAAGTGATGAAAAAAAGGAAAAGAACAAAGGGTCTACAAAACAACTATAAATCAAGCAATAAGCAACAAAATGGCAGCAGGAAGTCCTTACCTATCAATAATTACTTTGGATGTGAATGGATTAAAATTCTCCAACTAAAGGGCACAAAGTGACAGAATAGATTTAAAAACAAAGATCCAACTATGCCACCTAAAAGAGATACTTGTTTCTTTAGTAAGGACATACACAGACCAAAAAGGAATGGAGAGAAAAGATAGTCCAAGGAAATGGAAACCAAAAAGGATCAAGAGTAGCTGTATTTCTTTCAGAGAAAATAGACTTTAAAGTCAAAAACTATAGAAACAGGCAAACAATGATAAAAGAGCCAATATAACAAGAAAATAAAAACAATTATAAAATATAAGCACCTAACACTGGAACACCTAAATACGTAAAACAAACATTAACAAATCTTAAGGGATAGACTGCAGTACAAAGTAACAGTAGGGGGCTCAACACCCTGCTTACATCAGTGAATAGATCATCCAGAAAGAAAATTAACAAAGAAACATGGGATTTAAACTATATGTTTAGGGCTGGGGTTGTGGCTCAGCGGTAGAGTGCTCATCTAGCATGTGCAAGGCCCTGGGTTCAATCCTCACCACCACATTAAATAAATAAATAAATAAGTAAACTATATGTTAGACCAAAGAGACTTACTAGATATTTATAGAACATTCTATCCAACAGTTATGCAATACATATTCTTTTCAACGGCACACAGGACATTCTCCAGGAGAGCTCATGTGTTAGGCAATAAAACAAGTCTTAACAACAACAACAAAAAAGAACACCCAAGTTTTTTTTTTTTTCTTCTGAACACAAAAGAATGAAACTGAAAGTCAATGACTCTGGAAACAATATAAATATATGGAGATTAAACAACATGTGTCATTAAAGAAATTAAATATAGGGATTGGGGTTGTGGCCCAGTAGTAGAGCGCTAGCCTAGCATGTATGAGGTCCTGGGTTCAATCCTCAGCACCACATAAAGATAGATAAATAAAGGTATTGTGTCCATCTACAACTAAAATATATTTAAAAAAATAAATTAAATATAAATTTCCTGACACAAATGAAAATAGAAACACAATACATCAAAATGTCTGGACTATAGCTAATGCAGTTCTAAAAGAGAAGTTCATAAGTAACAAATGCTTAAATTAAAAAAGAAAAAAATCTTTCAAGTTAACAACTGAACAATGTATTTTTTTTATAAATTTTTTTAGTTGTATATGGAAGCAATATCTTTATTTATTTTTATGTGGTGCTGAGGATCGAACCTAATGCCTCATGCATTTGAGGCAAGTGCTCTACCACTGAGCCACAACCCCAGCCCCTGAACAATGTATCTTAAGCAACTAGAAAAACAAGAACAAACTCCAACCCCAAATTAGCAGAAGTATAGAAATAAAGATCAGAATAGAAATCAACAAAATAGAGACAAAAAAGTACAAAAAAAATCAATGAAACAAAAATATTTTTTTTCAAAAAATACAGTTGACAAATCTTTAGCTAGACTAAGAATAATAGAGAGAAGATTCAAAATAAATAGGATCAGATATGAAAATGAAGACATTACAACTGATACCACAACAATATAAAAGATCAATTGAAGTTATTATAAACAAATTGGAAAACCTGTAAGAAATGGATAAATTCCTGAACACATTAAAAACTACCAAAATTAAGTCCTCAAGAAAGGTAGGATAGCGAGTTCAAAGCCAACTCAGGGGAAAGGGAAAAAAAAAAAAAAAAAGAGATCTGTGGATATTGCTCAGTGGTTAAGCACCCTTTCAAATCCCTGGTACAACAACAACAAAAATCTCCAGCAAAGAAAAGCTCAGGACCTGATGGCTTACGAAGAATTCTATAAAACATTTAAAGAGGAATTAATATCAATTATTCTATTAAAATAATATGAGGTCAGTATTATCCTGGTATCAAAACCACATAAGGACTTGACAAAAAAAAAAAAAAAAAAAAATACAGGCCAATATCCCTGATGGACATATAGGCAAAAACATCAATAAAAAGTACCAAACAATTCAAAGGTGCATTAAAAAGATTATTTATTAGTATCAACCAAGATTCATCCCCTCGATGCAAGGATGTTTGAATAAACGTGATACTTTCAGAATCAAGCAAGAGATACAGAAAAACATTTGATAAAATTCAACATCCCTTTATGGTATCAACAAATTAGATACTATGTTAGCTTTCCATTATGGTGACAAATACTTATATCATCACTTAAAATGAGGAAAGATTTACTGTGGCTTAGTTTTGGAAATTTCAGTTCATGTTTGATTAGTCCCATTGCTTTTGAGCCTGTGGCAAGACAATACATAATGGCAGGAATGTGTGGCAGAGGAAACAGTTCTCATGATGGCCACTGGGAAGCATAGAGAAAGGAATAGAAGGGACCAAGATGTCAGTATCCCTTTCATGGGCACAACCTCAGTGACCAAACTTCCTTCCACATCTTCTCAAGGCCCCATCTTTTCAAGGTTCTACCACCTCTCAATAATGCTGGCTGAGGCCAGCATGGGGATGCATACCTCTACTCCCAGCAACTCAGGAGGCCAAGGAAGGAGGATTGCAAATTTGAGGCAAGCCTCAATAACCTAGTGAGACCTTTATCAAAATTAAAAAAGAAAAAGGTCTGGGGATGTAACTCGTTTGTAAAGTACTCCTGGGTTCAATCCTTAGTACGTACAGACAGACAGACACACAAATAGGACTGGGGATGCAGTTCAGGGGTAAAGTGCCCTTCAGTTTAAAGTTCAATCCCTAGTACAAAAACAAAACAAAAAAAATCACTGGTTGGGGACCAAGCCTTCATTCAGCACATGGACCCTTCAGGGGCATTCAAGATCAAAAGACCATAGCAGTTATAGAGGGAATGTACCTCAACACAGTAAAGGCCACATATGACAAACCCACAGCTGGTATCATATTGAATAGAGAAAAATTAAAAACTTATTCCTAAAATGTGGAACAAGACAAGGGTGTCCATTTTCATGACTTTTATTGAACATGGTACTGGAAATCCTAGACAGAGCAATTAGGCAAGAGAAAAATAAAGGGCACTGGGCACAGTGTTATGCCTGTAATCCCAGTAGTTTGGGAGGCTATGGGAAGAAGATTCAACTTCAAGGCCAGCCTCAGCAACTCAGTGAGGACTCAAAATAAAAAATGAAAAGGATTGGGGATACAGCTCAGTGGTAAAGTACATCTGGGTTCGATCCCTAGTACAAGAAAGAAAGGAGAAAGGGAGGGAGGGAGGGAGGACATCCTAAATGGAAAAGTAGGAAGTCAAACTGTCCTTGTTTTCAGGTGACAAAACTTAAAAGACTCTACTAAAAAAGTAGGAAGTCAAACTGTCCTTGTTTTCAGGTACACAAAACTTAAAGACTCCACTAAAAAACTGTTGGAACTAATTCAATAAGGCTGTAGGATACAAAACCAACACAAAAAAATCACAAACATTTCTATCCTCTAACATTCAGTTATTTGAAAAATTAAAAGAATAATCCCATTTATAATAGCTACCCAAAACAAACAAACAAAAACCCACTACCACCACCACCACCGTTTTTATTAAAAATAAAAAGGGCTGAGGATAAGGCTGAGCAATAAAAAGACTCTGGGTTCAATTCCAACAACAACAAAAAAGCCCAAAGCGGGGTATATTGGCACACACCTTTAATCACAGTGACTTGGAGGGCTGAGGCAAGAGGATTTGAGACCAGCCTCAGCAACTTAGTGAGACCCTATCTCAAAATAAAAAATAAAAAGGACTGGGATATAGTTCAATGTCAAGTGCCCTTTGGTCCCTGAGTTCAATCCCCAGTGAAGGAAAGAAGGAAGGAGGAAAGAAACCCCCAAACTTTTAAAAACCAAACAAAACCCCAGGGATAAATTCAACTAAAGAAGTGAAAGATCTCAATAATGAAAATTATACAAAACTGATGAAATAAACTGAAGAGGATAAATAGAAAAATATCCTACACATGGATTGACAATATTGTTAAGAAAAGCTTATATAACCGAAAGTGATCTACAAATTCAATTAAACTCCCATGTAAATATCAATGCCATTTTTCATAGAATTAGGAAAAAAATCATGAAATTCATATGGAATTGCAGAAGACTCTGACTAGCCAAAGCAATCCTGAGCCAAAAAAAACAAAGCTGGAGCTATCACAGTACAGACCTCAAAATATACCTCAAAGCTTACAGAATCAAACAGTATGGTACTGACATTTAAAACAAACAAAAGATGCACAAACCAATGTGTAAGAATACAGAGCCAAAATACTCCCTCACCTTACATCTAATTTTTGTTGTTACATAGGAGCCAAGAATACACGTAGGGAAAGAAAGATCTCTTTAATAAATGGGGATATTCACAAGCAGAAGAATGTAAGTAGACCACATTTCTCACCAGTAATAAAAATCTACTAAAAATAGATAATGTAAAACCTCAAACTATGAAACTACTAGGAAAAAAACACAAGGGAAATACTTCAAGATAGTGGCCTGGGTAATGATTTTTAAAAAAATATAATTTAAAATGTACAGGCAACAAAAACAAAAAATTGACAAATGCAACTCTAATAATCTAAAGGGCTTCTGTACAGGAAAGGATATAATCAACAGAACAAAGAAACAGCCTACAGAATAGAAGAAAATATTTATAAACATGCTTGACAAGGGTTAACATCCAGAATAAATAGGGAACTCAAACTCAATAGCAAAACAAAACAAATAACCCTATTAAAAAATGGGCTAAATATCTAAATAGAATCTGGGCACAGTAGCACAAATCTGTAATCCCAGAGACTTGAGAGGCTGAAGCAGGAGGATCAAAAGTTTAAGACCATCCTCAGCAATCTAGCAAGACCGTCTCAAAGTTAAAAATAAAAAGGGCTGAGGATATGGCTCAGAAATAAAAAAGACTCTGGGTTCAATACCTGGTACCAAAAAAACCAAAACCAAAACAAAAACCACCCGTAAACCAGGCTCAGTAGAGCATGCCTGTAATCCCAGCAATTTGGGAGGGTGAAGCAGGAGGATCAAAAGTTTGAGGCTAGCCTAAATAATTCAGTGAGACACTGTCTCAAAACAAAAACAAAAACAAAAACAAAAACACCTCAAATTGGACACAGTGGCACATCACATTCCCAGTGACTTGGGAAGCTAAGGCAAGAGGATCACAAGTTCAAGGCCAGCCTTGGCACTTTAACAAGATCCTGTTTCAAAATAAAAAATAAAAATGGATGGGAATATATTTCAGTGGTTAGAGTGCTCTGGAGCTCAACCCCCAGTACTGAAAACAACCACCAACCAACCAACTACCTGTTCACCTGTGTTTACCACAGCACTATTCACAATAGCCAGAATATAGAATCAACCTAAATGTTCATCAATGGAAGAAAGGCTAAAGAAAATGTGATATGTATCTGAATAGAAGCTGAGCACAAATAATTTAGCACAAATAATTCCAGAGACTGGAATATATCAATATAGATACACACACACACACACACACACAATAGAATACTATTCAACTATACAAAGCAAAATATTTTGTTATTTCTGGCGATATGGATGGACCTGGAGGACCTTATGTTAAGTGAAAAAAATCAATTACATAAAGACAAATATCAAATGATCTTACTCATGAATTACTCATAATGAGAATATTAAAAAAAAAAAACAGATCCCACAGAAGTTGAGAGCAGAACAGTGGTTCCTAGTGACCAGTAAAAATAAAAGGGGAGAGAAAAGAAAGTATCAATCAACAGGTACAATGTTATCATTCATTTGTGGCACAGTAGAGTGAATATAGTAAAGGATACAATCAACAGAACAAAGAGACAGCCTACAGAACAGGAGAAAGTATTTATAAACATACATTTGATAAGAGTTAATATACAGAATAAATAAGGAACTTTAATACCTCAATAGCAAAACAAAAACCCACCTAAAAAACTGGTCTAAAGATCTGAATAGAAGCTAGAAAATAGCTAGAAGAGAGTAATTTTAATATAGTTGCCAAAAGAAGTGATAAAGTGATGATATGCTAATTATCATAAATTGACCACTAGTCATGAGTGTACAAATATTATGTCTCAAACATGAAATAAAACAAAAAGATCAAAATTACTTACTAAACAACTAAGAAGAAAAAGACTTGTATACCATATACTACACAAAATTGCTTAAAGAAATTAAGAATATAACTAAATGGGCAGTGTGATGGGACATGCCTATAATCCCAGGATTTATCTCATTATTAGTGGCATTTCATTTTCAGATTCATACTATCAAGCTGTGAAGTTCCTGGAAGACATTTGTATAATCTCCACTTCCTAGCACCATGCCTGGCAGATAGAAGGAACCTGATAAATGTGTGCTAAAAGTAAGTTAAAAGTAAATCAGAACCATGTGCAGTGGTGCACACTTGTAATCCCAGTGACTCTGGAGGCAGAGACAAAAGGATTGCAAGTTTGAGGCCAGCACTGGCAATTTAGTGAGATTCTGTCTCAAAAAAAAAAAAAACCCAAAAAACAAAAGACAAATTAATTAATTAAAATAAATAAATAAAAGGGCTGGGATATAGCTCAGTGGTAGAGCACCCTTGAATTCAATCCCTAGTACCCACCCCCCACCAGACACAAGTCAATACTATCCAAAGTGATCTACCAATAAATATAATCCCTATAAAATCCAAATGACTTTCTTGCAGTAATAGAAAATCCCATCCTAAAGGTTGTCTTAATGAGTTCCTGAATAATCAAAACAATTTCAAAAAGAACAAATATGAAAGATGCACATTCAGATTTAAGAACTTACTACTAAGATACAGTAATGGAAATAGTATGGTATTGACACAAAGACACAGATCAATAGCATAAAACAGAAACTAAACTAAATCTTAAACTAACTAAATCTTAACATATAGTTCGACCTAATTTTTATAAAGGTGCCAAGACCATTCAATGTGGAAAAGACAGTCTGTTCAAGAAATGGTGCTGGGAAAATTGAATGTGCAATTCAAAAGAATGAAGTTGGACCCTTATCTTATACTATAAACAAAAATTACAAAACAGATCAAAGATCAAAATATAAGAATTACAACTACAAAATTTTTGAAGAAAACATAGCACCATGATGTTGGATCTGGCAATCTTTTTTTTTTTTGAATATGACACCAAAAGCACAAGCAAAAAAGAATAATAAACCGGACTTTTATTGCTGGGTGCGGTGGTGCATGCCTGTAATCCCAGAGTTTAGGGAAGCTGAGACAGGAGGATCATGAGTTCAAAACTAGCCTCAACAAAAGTGAGACACTAAGCAACTCAGTGAGACCCTGTCTCTAAATAAAATACAAAATAGGGCTGGAGATGAGGCTCAGTGGTTGAGTGCCCCTGAGTTCAATCCCTGGTACCAAAAAAAAAAAAAAAATTAATCAATTAAAAGACTCTAACAAGGGCAAGGGACATACCTCATGATATAGCACCTGCCTACTAGATATAGGCCCTGGACTCAATCACCAGTAAATATACATACATAGACACTGTCAAGATAGTGAAAAGATAATCTACAGAGTAAGATAAAATATCTGCAAGTCATATATCTGATAAAAGATTTAATATATAGTATATATGAAGAACCCCTATAACCCAACCACCAAAATGTAAGAAATCCACTTCAAAAATGGACACAAGACTTGAATATTTGTTCAAAGAATATAAATAAATGAAAAGGTGCCAAGACCTTGAGAGAAAAGGAAGTATCAATCAATAGGTACAATGTTGATAAGCACATGTAAAGATGTTAAACATCATTATTCATTAGAAAAATGCAGCTCAAAACAGTATTAGTTCAGACTCATAAAAATTGCTACTAATTTTAAAAAGAAACAACAGGACTGGGGATGTAGCTCAGTGGTAGAGTGCTTGCCTAGCATGCACATATGGCCCTGTGCTTGATCCCCAATACCATAGAACAAAAAATAACAAGTATTAATGAGGACATAGAGAAACTAGAACTCTTGTATTATTGCTAGTGGGAAAATAAAATGATACATGCAGCCACTATGGGAAGTTGTTTGATAGTTTCTCAGAAAAATTATACATAGCTGGGCAGGGTGGAACATGTGTGTAATCCAAACTACTTGGGAGAATGAAGCAGAAGGATCACAAGCTGGAGAAAAGCCTGAGTAACTCAGGGAGACCATCTCAAAATACAGAGATCTGGGGATGTTGCTCAATGGTAAAGTACTTGCCTAGCATGTGCTAGGTCTTCGGTTCAATTCCCAGTACCAGAAAAAGAGAAAAAGTTATATGTAAAATTACCATATGCCTTGAAATTGTATATTTAAAAATGGTTAAAAAGAAAACATGTGATTACTTCTCAAAGAAGGAAAAAATGGTTAAAAAGACAAATTGTAATGTATTTTTCCTGTAAAAAGGCAACAAACAAAACTCACGCACATAACTTAGCATATGAATGTTATAATTAAAGAGCAAATATGAGATAGTACCAACATGGAAAATAAAGTATACCGGAGTAGGAGCTCCTAGCACATGTGAAACCCAGGATTGATTCCAACACAAGGAAAACAAAATAAAAAAATGTATGCATAGCAGATTGAGCCTCTATACCAAGCATCTGAAGATTATTTTCCAAGTATATTACTTTGGGCACATCATAAGTTTCAGAAGTCTATTAACTGAAATGCGTAATGGAGGGAATACCTACTTTACCTCCACTAAAAATAATATATATCAAAGAGCTTTGAAAAGAGTGATGGCCAAGATATTGTTAACTAATGCCATTAGAAAGACTTTTGCTGTGATGCAAATAATAAATAAGCATGCAAATAAATGATAGAACTATATGAACTATTTTCCCAAGTATGTTGAACTCAATAATGTGAGGGTTTTGGATTTTTTTTTTTTTTTTTTTTGTACTGGGGATTGAGCCCAGAAGCATTCTACCATGAGGCTACTCTAGCATTCTAGCACTAAGCTACATCTCCAACCCTTTTAATTTTGACACAGGGTCTCGCTGAATTGCTGAAGCTGGCCTGGAATTTTCTATCCTTTAGCTTCAGTTTCCTGAGTTGCTGGGATTATAGGCATAAGCTTTTATTTTTCTGTGCAAATTGCTTTAAGTAAAAAGCTTGTTAATTTTAAATTAGCTTTGGGACCAGAAGTAAATAGCTAAAATTAAAAAAAAAAAAAAGTACAAGCTAGGCACAGTGGCAGAGGCAGGATGATCACAAGTTACAGGTCAGTCTCAGCAATTTAGTAAAACTGTGTCTCAGAGTTTTAAAAAATGGGGCTGGAGATATAGCTCAGTGGCACAGAACTCCTGGTTAAATCCCTGACACTGTCAAAAAATAAAAAAGTACCAATTTCATTTTTAAGTTCTCAAAATCAGTCTATAGGGGCTGGGGTTGTGGCTCAGTGGTAGAGTGCTTGCCAGGAATGTGTGAGGCACTGGGTTCTATCCTCACAGCACCACTGAAAAATAAATAAAATGAAGCTATTGTGTCCATCTTCAACTAAAACTATATATATTTTTAAAAATCGGCCTACAGAGACCACATATTCCAAACTTGTTTGAAAGTTATTCATTACTTCATCTAAACAAAAGAAAAAAATGACGTTAGTATTAAAAAACTTCGGTTTCATTGTGTTTGTATTTTATTACCTGGAATCAAGAGAAGCAACAAGTTTATCAAATTGTTTCTCCACAACTTCTATAAGATTATGTGTCTCCTCTTTTGTTTGATTCTCTATGCGTTCAAGCATCTGGAAAAAACAATTCAAAGATCTAATTTGGTATATTTACTTTGCCCAAGTAGAACTGTCAATAAAATTTTGAAACAGGTACTTTCTAAACTTTTCAAAATAGTGCAAGAGGTGATTAGATGATAATAAACAGTAAAATTGAAACAAAGTTCAATTTTAAGTCCTGGTACTTATGAGCAAGACCACCCCTTGTTGGCATTTTGTACTAATAATCTGGCAAAAAGACCTAAAAAAAATTTATTGGTAAGTTTTCTAATTTTTTTCCTTAATTCTTTTATAATTACAGGACACAAGTCATTTTAGGTAGTTGCATTTCTCTATGGCATGATTCCCTAAATAAAAACAAAAACAACAAAACCAAAAAACTTAGAAATCACACTTGAAGTTAGCTTTTCCATAAATTTATTTTTATTATTTTTGTTTTTTGGTATTGGGGATTAAACTCGGAAATGCTTTACACTGAGCTGCATCCCCATTATTATTATTATTTTTTTTTACTCTGAGACATGGTCTCATTAGTTGAGAGGTTGGCTTGGCCTCAAACTTGAAATCTTCCTGTCTCGACCTCCCAAGTCACTGAGATTACGTATGTGTCCCTATGCCTGGTGCTTCTTTGCATTTTTGAATTGCTTTTAAAACTGTTGATAGGATCCATGACCCTCTCTTTTTCTTTTAATTTCAACACTCCGGAATGAGAATGTCTATCCTTATGCCTGTCCACCAAAGTGCTTTTAGTGCTTTCTTGTGTAGATTACAGGTGGAAAGGAATTTTACCCCAGTATGAATCATATTGAGTCTCACCTATAACTTAGATGAGATTTTGTATTTAAGAGTTGATGTTGAAATGGGTATCAAGATTCTGGGGATGTTGAGATGGTGCAAATATATTTTGCATTGTATAAGACAGGAATATTCGGTAGAGGGAGCAGAAAGCCACCTGTTGCCTGTTTGGGGTTGAAGTGTTCCCCCTCCTAAGTTCAGATGGTGAACTTCTAGCCCTAGTTTATTATAGATTTGCTTTTCTTATTAATCTGATACTGATTTTATAACTGTTTCTCAGTTATCATTCTCTTTTGCCTTCTTTTCTCAATGTTTTTACAATTCTTGTATCTCACTACTTTTATCATAGTTCTCATTACTTTTGAGAAATTTGGCTTTTTGCCAATTAAAAATGTCCTATCTTCTATGCAAAAAAGCATCCACAGCATAATCTAACTCCCTACTTGTAATTTTGTTGTTACTGGGTGCTTAAGAACTTCTTTATTGACATCAAATGAGTAAGTCTCTCCTTTGCCAGAAGAGCAGAGAGAAAAGAAAATAAACTTCTCTCATTTGGGGGATATTGCCAAGCAATATGCAAATGTCGAAAAGATGATCAGGGATACTTATGAGACAAATATAGCTCACAGCAAGTTCCTAGCATAACAAGACTGCTACAAGTCCAATCCTGGCAGGCCATGGGAGAAATTTTCCCTTCTTTTGTGATTCTCTATTATTAGATTATCAGCTTAATAACTCATTGCTAAACTCAAAGCTCTGTGATAACACATCTAAATGTACACATTTAAAGAGGACATGCTTCACTTCTTGATAGAATTTAACCATATAAAATGCTTACTTTTACAGCAATATTTAATTGTTCAAAATTATAGCCTGCTATCTTCAATGCTTCATCAATTTCTTCTGTAGTTTTAGTCTCCTAAGAAGGGTGGGGAACCACATACATATATAAAATTAGATGCTTAGATACATTATATTATAATTGCAAAAACTTCAAAATATCATTTTGATTACAAAACGAAAGTAACACTTTTACTCTTGCTTATCCAGAGATAAACACCATTTCAGACTTTTGGCAATAAGCATTCTAGATTTTTTCCCATAGATATATTTTTACAAACCAGGATGATGCTGTTACCATTTTTCAACTATCATGCACAATTTATCATGGCACACAAAAATTATAAACAGTTTTTATGGAAAATAAGATTATTTATTAAGATTTCAACTTGAGGTCTGGGGCTGTAGCTCAGTGGTAGAGCTTGCCTCGCACAGATGAAGCACTAGGTTCGATCCTCAGCACCACATAAAAATAAATAAATAAAGATACTGTGTCCATCTACAACTAGAAAAAATACTAAAACAAACAAATGAACAAACAAACAAACAAAAAACCCCAAAACCAAAAAAACAAGATTTCAACTTGAAGCAAAGAACAAAGATTTAAGTACTTGTTCCCCTCTCCTAGCCCATTAATGATCTCTAGTACTACAAAAAAAAAAAAAAAAAAAAAAGTTCAATCTTCAACAATAACATCATTATCTTCAATCACAAATTCAGTTAGGCATTTTGGTTGCTATTAAAGTAACTGGAAAAACCACATACAGAATTTAGAAACTTGTACTTTGTATGTATTTCATAGAATCTGGTTTCAGTAATTAGGTTCAAAGGGAAGAAGCTACATACAAATAGGAAAAAAAGAGAATTGTTCAAGAATAGTTTAGACTTATTCATGCCCAGAGTAAACAGGAAATTCAAGTAAGGAAAGTGGGTTTATCTGTTACCTTTGTTTCCAAAAGAATCTGAAATTATGGGAACTTTGTGAGAAGAAAGTTAAGCTACCAGAGAAAAAGCCAAATGTTTGGTTTTATTTTACTTCATGACTAGTATTTCTCATACCGACATCACAGCTGATGAGCTTGAAACAGTCCTGTGAATGGAGGTTGAATGTTCTAAACCAACAGTTAGCTGATCAGCTGGCTTTTTAAAGTCTGGAGAACAATTCTTTATCCTAGAAAATATGAAGTACATTATTTTAAATGTTAACATGAATATAAGGGTTTTAAACTTCTATTTTGATTTTTATCTCGTTGAAAATAATTTATATGATTCATAAGAACATGTGCAGTGGGTTCTCAATTACCTCTAAAAGATAAGAGAAAGGGCTGGGATGCGGCTCAAGAGGTAGCGCGCTGGCCTGGCATGCACGGGGCGCTGGGTTCGAGCCTCAACACCACATAAAAATAAAATAAAGATGTTGTGTCTACCAAAAACTATAAAATAAATATTAAAAAATTCTCTCTCTCTCAAAAAAAAAAGATAAGAGGAAAAAAACATGAGTAAATATGCTCTCATAGAAACTTAATCAAGAATCCAATTGCTTGCTGGGTACAGTGCTGCATGCTTGTAATCCCAGCAGTTTGGGAGGCTGAGGCAGGAGGATCATAAGTTGGAGGCCAGCCTCAGAAACTTAGTAATACCCTGTCTTAAAATAAAAAATAAAAACGGCTGGGAATGTAGCTCAGTGGTGAAATGCCTCTGAATTAAATCCCTGGTATAAAAAATAAAAATAAAAATTACAATTTCTTCCTGGGTGAAGTTGTGCACACCTGTAATAACATCTATTTGGGAATCTCAGGTAGGATGATCCCAAATTTGAGGTGAGCTTGGGCAACTTCGTGAGACTCCATCACAAAATAAAAAATAAAAAAAGGATATGGGTGTCATTCAGTGGTAGAGTATTCCTGGGTTCAGTCCTTGGTACTGAAAAATAAACAAAGTAGATTAAAAAGGAACTAGGGATGTAGCTTAGTAGTAGAATACCCCTGGGTTTAATTCCCAGTATGGCACCCCCCAAAATAAATAAACAAAATAAAAAATAAATAAATAAAATTCAATTTCTTAACACATCCCTGAAAAGAATATCTCAAAGTATATATTGAATTTTCTTTTCTTTTCTTTTTTCTTTTTTTTTTTTGGTGATGCTGGGGTTTGAACCCAGGGCCTTATACATGCTAGGTAAGCAATGTACCAACTGAGCTATATCCCCAGCCCTGTGTTTTCATTTCTTAAGTCACCTCTCCTTACCTGGTGTTTTTGGTAGAGATGTTGATAATGAAATGTTGTAAATTCATGAATTAAAATAAGTACTTGTACCCCCAAATTAGAAGCACATATACACAAAAATGCTATTTAAAATTACATTGATAAGCTTAGAAAATTTAAAGAAAGGTAATAAATT
The DNA here is from genome assembly GCF_021218885.2 of Marmota monax. NCBI lineage: Eukaryota > Metazoa > Chordata > Mammalia > Rodentia > Sciuridae > Marmota > Marmota monax. Next base: position 8,750,842 of record NW_026691982.1, on the reverse strand, counting down.
TAATTAAGTAATTGAAACAAAAATATTAGTTGCTTTCTCTTGTCTATGAATTTTTTTTACTAATTTTTATCTTTATAGCTTTTTTCTATATTGGCTAGCACATAGTAAGCATTTACATGTTTGCCAAGTTAACCATAAGCTTATAGTGTATGGAAGAAACTATGGTATTCAAATGTTACTTTTACAGAAAGAAATATAAACCAAATAATTTATAAACATTCTATTATTGTGAAATGTAAATATTCATGTTTTAAAAATATATATGAGTACATAGTCCTAAAGAGTAAGTTTCTCAATTCTTGCTTCAAAATATATAGATAAAACAGATAAAATATAGATAAAAATGAGTCAACAAATATTACAATTTAAAAATTTACAATTACTTTATATTGTACTTAAGTTAGAAACTTAAAGAGTTTCTGACGTAAATATATATGGGAAATTCAACTTAAAATGGCAATTTGGAAAAATTTGGGAACTTTCTGGATTAATCTACCTCTGTAAGTAACTTTTCATTTTGCAAACCTACTAGATATTACACATATCTAGACAAGAGTACAATCTGATTTGACTTGCATGGTTTATTAAGTCACAAAATTTTACAGAGAAGTACAGATCTTTAGTTTGTCTTTGGGGAAAGGATATGGCAACATTTGGTTGGTCTTGCAGGGTCTGCCTTCTTTGACAGAGGTGAGCCCTCTTATGTACCACAATCATTACTACCCACCGTTTAAACTCAGCCTATCTCACTTTTTAAGTCACCTGCTTGACTATGTAAGTGTGTGTTGCTAGAATTTGAACCCAGGGATACTATAACACTGTGCACTCCCAGTTCTTTTTACATTGAGACAGAGACTTGCTAAATTATTCAGGCTGGCCTCCAACTGGCAATCCTCCTGCTTCAGTCTCCCAAGTCTCTGGGATTATGATGTGCCAGTATGCTTGGCTCTGTTCAACTCTCATAGGTATTCAAATCTGGAAGCCCTAACTCTGATAAAATGACTACTTCATGGAGGTAAGACTTATGGCCACTAAGTTACAATAAGCCAGAAGGATTCCTAAATATTTACTTTAATCACTCTACACAGAGCTCAAGGAGGAAGTGACTGGTGAGCTACATTTATAGGAGCTGGGAAAAGTACTGGCATTTAATATGTTTCAGTTGCAATCAGCTACCAGATTTTAGCTAATTTTTTTTTTTTTTGTACCTGGGATTGAATTTTGGGGCACTTGACCACTGAGTCACATCCCCAGCCCTATCTTGTATTTTATTTAGACATAGGGTCTCACGGAGTTGCTTAGTGCCTCACTTTCACTGAGGCTGGCTTTGAACTTTTGATTCAGCCTCCCAAACTGCTGGGATTACAGTTGTGCACCACAGAGCCCAGCAGCTAAATGATTTTCTATCCCCAAAATAACTATACCCACTCTTTTGGTGCCTTTGGAAGCACTCTTAAGTCTGAAAAGACACGCTGTGGCGTAATGTGAAAATTTAAGAATACTACTTTAAAGAATCTTTAAAATCTTTAAATCTTTAAAGAGATTTTAACTGGATAGCACAAGAAAGAGCCTGGAAGAGGTAAGAAGTAGACAAAAGAGAACAAGAGAATTACATAGGGTAGTAGTAACAGAAGACATGTTATGGATATAGGAGATATTGTGAAAGTTAGAATCTGCAGGAGGTAAAATGAATTGCAATATGAGAAACTGGGATGATTGACTAGGTACCATTTACAAGATTAGAAAGTTCCAAATGAGACTGTTCCCTGACAGTACCCTGTATTTCTCTTTATGTCTAGCACAGTCTACTATCATATTAAATATGTTTAAGAAGCCATGGGCTAGGGATGTGGCTCAAGCGGTAATGCACTCGCCTGGCATGCGTGGGGCACTGGGTTCGATCCTCAGCACCACATAAAAATAAAATAAAGATGTTGTGTCCACCGACAACTGAAAAATATTTAAAAAAATTCTCTCTCTCTCCTCTCTCTCTTTAAAAAAAAAGAAGTCATATAAGAGTATAATTACCATCTAAGTAGAACCCCAGAAAACTGAAAAAAAAATTCTTTATATCTTAAAAAGTTTTTCCCATGATCTACCACATAACTAATCTAGATGAGCTGGGATTGAGATATGACTTCAGAAAATATAGCAAATGTAAAAATATTAGTTTTTAATCTAATAAACATTTACTACATGTTTACTCTGTGTCTTTCACTAAGGACATAGTGAGAAATAAAATGGGATACCCTAAGAGGGGCTTACAGACTAGCAGATAACATAAATCTAAATAAATGTAATAAAAAGTAATATAATGTCTCTCTCTAGCTCAAGTCTGTTTTTAAAAATCTGTGTAATACTAACTCAAAGAGAACATTTATTAATAGACACATGTGCCAAGTCTTACGGAAGAAAGGAAAAATGAATAAAGAAACCCAAAATTATTATTTTTTATAAATTACCTCTAAACCATTTCTTCCCAATGTCCTCTATCATACTATATTCATGCTACTTTTAAGAACAGCAGAGACTATATACATTTTTTTTCTCTGTAACTTCCCCTCATCCAACAGCAATAACTTTAGCTAGTCTCAGTGTCTCACTCTGATGGGGTAATCCTTGAATTATTTTCTTATTTTTAAAAAGACAAAATAATGCTGCTTTTTAGGAGCTGGACTCTGCATTCTACTAACAGTGATGACAAATTATAAACTCAAAGATCATTCTATAAAGAACAGGTTAGAAACACAGTTCTAAGAATATTTTATCAATAATTCTAAAAATTGTTTCAGAAATACATATAACTTAAAATGCTAAAATAAGTGCACATATAACATACGTTTTAGGATGCAAATTTTCCATAAAAGAATCTTCTTTAATACATCCATCTATTGGGTAGTATCCTTCTTTCATATTAACAGTTGTAACAACCTTAGGACAAAATAAGATAAAACAGAGGGGGAAAAAAGCACAAAGTCATTCAATAAATTCAACTTAACTAGGATCCAACTAGTAAATATGCCATTCATAGAAAAAGCTGCTGATAACATTAGAGATCCTAAAATTCCCTTTAAATCAAGAGGAAAAGAGTACTATGTGATGTTTTTACTCTGAGTTTTTGAAAAAAAAATCTGTAATCTGACAACTATTAATTAAACAGAACAATAACCAAAGCACCTCATTCTACTATGATTCTAAAGGAAACATGTACAACAATACTTTGAAAAATTGCTTTGAAAAATTTACAGTGATATCTTAAAATATGTTCAAAACTAAAAAATATTTAGGAATAAATGTAACAAGAAAAATAAAAAAATAAACTAAAAAATTTATTAGCACTAAATAGAGAATCATACCAGGTTCCTAGAGACCAAAAAAAAAAAAAAAATCCTAGAATCTATCTAATGTAAAATTAATATAATTCTGAGTTTCATATGGAAAAATATATTGCTACTATTAGAAAATATTTAATATATGGTTCAGTAGAGAGTATCCTACCAGATAAGTCTATTATGAAGCTATTATAATTAAAACACTATGATACTGGCACAATTAATGAGCAGAAAAGAGCCTTGAAACAGATTCACATATCTACGGGAACCTGATGCAAAATACAGGTGGTATTTCAATTAAAATGGAAGAAAGATCATTCAATAAATGTTTTGAGCAAGGTAATCATTCTGAAGCATAAAGTGATATACCCATTTTCTATCATACAAAACATTTTGTAAAGTGGTTAAAACCCTTTAAAAAATATGATACAAATATTGGAAAAATATGTATGTATATATATGACTTTGACGTAAGGTCTGCTTAATCAAAGAAAACATAGAAGCCATGAAGGCGGGGAAAAAGCAACTTAAGAAGGAAACAATTCTGAATGACTAAATGTAATAACATCAAAAGTGAAAGACTAGAAGAAATTAATTACAGAGGACAAAGTGTTAATAATACCCCTATCTTTAGAATAATAACCCCTATAATTTAGAATAAGGTATTCTAGAGTGAGGAAAAAAATTTAAAAAGAAAACAAGCAAAGGATCTGTTAAAGCTCTTCACAGAAGAGAAATTAAGTCAATGAAAAGTTGCTCAATTTCACCTCCTAGTTAATCACCTTTTGGCTTGGTATTTGAGTAAGAGGTTAATGTTAGCAGACCTGATTGATACAGGACATTTCCTCCATAAAGTTTAAGAAAATATTAAGCACAATGATTTAAAAATTTCAATTAAGCTGGGCACAATGGCATAAATACGTAATCCCAGCAATTTGGGAGGATGAGGTAGGATTATCACCAATTTGAGGCTAGTCTCAGCAATTCAGTAAGATTTTCATGAACTGAGAGACAGCTTGTCTCAAAATTAGAAAAAAAAGGACTGGGCATGTCAGTCAGTGATAAGTATCCCTGGATTCAATCCCCATTACTATAAAAAGGGGTGTGTGTGTGTGTGTGTGTGTGTGTGTGTGCACACGCATGCGCTCGTGCACGCATGTGCAATGGTGGCAATTTAGCAAGACCTTTAGGTGAAGTCCCTGAATTCAATCCTCAGTACAAAAAAAAAAAAAGATTTTTTTTCAGTTAAAACTGTATAAGGATTCTTAATTTGCGACATATATAACAAAAGTTTTCTTTTGCTCCCATATCTTGTCTTTTAAATTTTACTTATAATGTTTTTGCTGCCTATAAAAAACTGTTGTCAAATTTATCAAATGTTTCTTCTATGATTTCTGACTTCAAAGATATCCTTAACAAGTGTTAAGTTTGAGAGATATTAGGTATCCTCCAAAAGGCCATGTGAGAGACAATTTCAGAAGGTTCAGAGGTAAAATGATTATAAGCCTTAACCCAATTAGTGAAGTAATTCCCTAAGGGATTAACTAGTAAATGAAGGTGGGTGGCTGGAAGAGATGGGCTTTGGGGTATATATTTTGTATCTGGTAAGTGGAGTTTCTCTCTGGTTCCTGTTATAATGTCTTGAGCTGCTTTCTTCCACCACTCTCTTCCACAATGATGTTCTACCTCACCTCAAGCTCTGAGAAATGGAGCTGGCTATTATTTATGGACTGAGACTTCTGAAACTGTGAGCCCTCAAATAAACTTTTCTTCCTCTAAAATTGCTCATCAGGTCTTTTAGTCACAGCAGCAAAAAAAAACCCAAAACAACAACAACAACAAAAAAAAAACTGACTAAAGCAACAAGACTTCCCAGTCAAGATCATATAATTATCTTTGTTTACAACTGTGACTCTTACCAATTTCTAACCACATGGGATTTTAATATGTATCAATTAAGAATCTGACTATAGCAATGCATGGTGGAGTACACTGGGAATCCCAGTGACTCAGGAGGCTAAGGCAGGAGAACTTCAAGTTCAAGGCCAGCCTCAGCAACTTAGTGAAGCCCTGTCTGAAAATAAAAATTAAAAGGGCTGGGGATGGGCTGGGCTTGTGGCTCAGTGGTAGAGCACTTGCCTAGTATGTGTGAGGCCCTGGGTTCGATTCTCAGAACTACATATAAAAAAATAGACAAATAAAGGTCCATCAATAACAAATAAAAATATTTTTTTAAAAGCGGGGGGGGGGGGGGCGGCTGGGGATGTGGCTCAGTGGTTAAGCGTCCCTGGGTTTAATCCCTGGTACCAAAATAAAAACAAAAGAATCTGAATGTAGTCACTTGCCTATCACCTAGGCTGGCAGGCAGGAGGATAAACCCGGCAGGCCACATATCTTCCAAAAAAAGAGATAGAATAAAACTAGTCAAAATGATATAGATTATTAAAACACTAAAATCCAATCCATTATTCGTAAATACATTATAAATATTCCTATAGATGTTATCCAAATTCCAAAGAATAATATAAATACAATAATAATTTAAGATTAGTAAACATAAAATCACTTGGTAAAAAAGACAAAAGTTTATGGTCAAATTTTTTTATTCCTGTGCTGGAGAGCGAACTCAGGGCCTTGTGTGTGCTAGGTATGCACTTTACCACAGCGCTCCACCCCCAACCCTTAATTTTTGTTTTTTGAATGTTAAAAGAGGACAGACATGGTTAGATTGTTCTAGCTGCCTACTCCTTCCTTTTCCCTTCTTCCCCCACAAGGCTGAAACTGTCAGGATCTACCATCATAAACATAAGAAAAGATCTCCTTTGTCTTAACTACATAGCCCTCCATATTTGAGGAACCCCATGTCAAAAAAGGAGGGAGGGGAATCAGAGACAGGAATTTCCCACAATAAAGGTCATAACTTGTAAAGATTTAATTCCAAAACAGAAAGTTTCTAATGTGTATGTTTTTTCTAGAATTAAAACTTTTTTACAAATTAATACTACGTGTATTTGTATTATGTTTAACCTGCAAGCCAGTTAATCTACACCTAATTAATAAAAGGTTATTTTAATGGTCTGGAAGCTTGCACAGGACTTTCACATTATTCAGATTTGATTCTTACAATTCTAAGAGGGAAGACAAAGCAAGTTTTATTTCATTCTCACAAATAAGAAAGATAGAGCTAGGCTCACAAAACAAAAACTGCAATTTAGGTCCTGTGCCCCCATATTAATTGTCTGCCACATTTTATACAAACAATTTCTCCTGTTACAAAAATACAGATTAAAGCCAGGAACAGTGGTGTATGCCTGTAGTTCCAGTAATTCAGGAGGCTGATGGAGGAGGATTTCAAGTTTGAAGTGAGCCTGGCAATTTACCAAGACCCTCAGCAACTTAGCAAAATTTTAATATTTTAAAAGTAACATAAAGTAGAATAGGGATGTAGCTCAGTGATAAAGCACTGGGTTCAACTCAATATTTTAAAAGTAACATAAAGTAGAACAGGGATGTAGCTCAGTGATAAAGCACTGGGTTCAACTCCCAGTACCCCCAATTACAGATTGTCAGCTTTCCAGGAACATATATAAATTGAACATTTGGATTTGTAGTAAATGCAAAAGATGTCTAGTAAGCTTTATTTTTAAACCCTAATTTGTTCTCATTATTATGGGTCAACAGATTCTAGTTCTAGTAGAATTGTTTTATATTTATTACTTTTGAAGTAAGTATCAAAGTTAGACAGTTGTTTTGCTTCCTTGCCTTTTTATAGTATAGCATCTTCACAAATGTAAATCTGATGACACACAAGATTGAGAGGTAGGGATAGTTTCAAATTTGCTTGCATGGTTATTAATGAGGAAAACAGTGGCAGGGGTAGGGTTTTAAAAGGAATACATTCTACTGAAAAATAAATAGAGATAATTTCCCAGAGGTCTCCAAAGAGTCAAAACATGTAGGCAATGACTTTCACTTTTTTATTTTTCTCTATAGCTTGAACAATTAATAAAATGGATGGGAAAAATTTTCTTTTGTTAGGCCTTCTTGCTTACAAAGACTTTAGTTTATAGCTAGAGCTTGTCTGACATTTTGGGGGGCAGTACTGGGGACTGAACTCATGGGTGCTCTGTCACTAAGCTACATCCCCAGCCCTTTAAATTTTTTTATTTTGAAAGACAGGGTCTCACTACATTACCCACATTGGCCTCAAACTTGTGATTCTGCTGCCTCCGCCTCCCAAATTGCTGGGATTATAGGCATACACACTGTTCCCAACTGACATTTTTACCTTTAACATTAGACTTTAATGTATATGAAAAAATCATAAAACTTACCTCACAATCAGGGCATATAATTGTGTTGTATTCTCCAGTTACTGACAAGCACAGTTCACAAAATGCATGTCCACATTGAAGTTCACGGTGGTGACCTACTGATAAAATTCTATCATTAACTAATCTTTATAGTTTTTTAATGTTGAATGGACAATAGTAATATGATGTTAAATTTAAAAATGATTCTATTGTACAGGGAAGACACCAAGTTTACTGAGAAATGGGTGACCTATGCAACAAAATTTAGGAGAAACTAAGCCAGGTCAGAAGGAGGGAGAAAAATAAAAAAGCAAAATCAGGCAGAGCCATATAGTAATGTCTGCATTAATTCAAATAGTTATTTTACACCTCTAACTTTACAAATTTGCCATATATTTAAAAAATTATACTTATTTTTTAGTTACAGGTGGACACAATATCTTTACTTTTATGTGGTGCTGAGGATTGAACTCAGGACCTCATGCATGCTAGGCAAGTGCTCTATCTCTGAGACACAACCTAGCCCAACAAATTTGCCATATATTTTAATCATACAAAGAGCTGTAAGAAATTTCATTTGATCTCTATAAGTATGATGGCTTTAAGTAAGATGAAAATACTATATCCAACATAGAAATGAAAACGCACATTGGTGATTTGGCTAAATCAGGAATAAACCAGACAATAAATGCTACAATCCAGACTCCAACCTTCTGTTTCCAAGTCCAATGTTCTAATTTTATTTATTTTTGCCGTATGGGGATTGTGAACTACCTCTCCAGAGCTTTCTATTTTTCAATTTTGAGATAAGAACTCGCTAAAATTGCTGAGGCTGGCCTGGAACTTGCAATCCCGTTGCCCCAGCTTCCTGAATCACTGGGATTACAGGTGTGTGTGACCACGCCCAACTCTTAAATTCAAAGTTCTTCCTATTCAATTATACCACCCTTGACTAGTTTATAATTCGCATCCTGTGAAAGGGTCAAGGATGGCTGAAATGAGACATTGGCAAGGCTGCTCTCTTATAGTAATTTAAGATGTTAAAACATGACAGAAATCAAATCGTCACATATATTTCCCATCTAAAGACCATGTTCACTAACCCAGCATTTATGAAAGGAAATACCATAACCTTGGCTGAAAACCCAGTATCAAGATTTAAATGCACTAAGTAGAATTTGAAGTTCGTCATAAACAATATATTTTAGTTTAACTTCAAAAAACTGCACTTAAAGACATTTTGGTAAGAAAACAAAAAGGGAACATAAAACTAGATAAATATCAGTCATTTTTTACTAGCAAAAATTAATTAATTCTTTTAATTTTATTTTTTAAGTTTTACAACTTTTTCAGCCCACTGAAATATGTGAAACTTGCTTACAATCATGCTATAAATCCCTACTTAAACTTGAGAGATATTAACAAAGAAATCAAAATTTTTAACTGTTTTGATAAAATTTCTGATAGTTTACAAGTTAAAAAAAGAAAAAACAAAACTGGTGTTGCACCACAGCTTACAAAGAACTTTCCAATTTTCAAGTCATTTAAATTTTTCCAAATGATAGTTTTTAAGTACTGTAATACAAGTATATGGAAAAAAACAACTGGTTTTAAAAATGTTAATTTTAAGAACTTTATTCCTTAATTATTATTTCATTTTAAAACTGAACATTTTCTATACAACAGCGGCAGTGATCAAAATTCCAAAAAGGAGAAACTTGGCTCTCCACTGAAAATGCAACAAACTCCCTACAAAGGCTTATTATTATGTTAAGTCCCTGTCCAGGCTTATTATTATGCCCCAAATGAAGTTCATCTTGAAAGAACTGACAAAACAGCTGTAATGACCTTCACTTTGAAGGTATAAACATTAAACAGTTACTCTCAAGTATAAGAATTTTCAGTACCTCCAGTTTAGATTGAACAAATCATTCCTGTCTGATACAGCACTCATGTATTTTAGGCTACATTAAAATACGTATGTGTTCACTCAATTAAACCGTAAATTTAGCAGATCAACAGGAGTGTCATATAATTTCCACTCAATGTATAAAATAAAAACAAGCATAAAACCAAGGCCGGTTGACAGAAGTTGAGAGGAAAGAAAGGTTGCCTAGCATGTGCAGCAAGCCCTGGGTTTGATCCCCAACCACACAAAAATACCAAACAACAAAAGAGATACACAAAAGAGCTATTTTTTATCCCCCCCCCACAGTACTTTAAACCAAACGGGGATGGAGGGCTGTTTTTTTGTGTTTTATGGTGTTTTCAATACAAAAATTTTCACAATGGTCTTCTAGTTACTCCTAAAACAAAACACAATCCAAGAAAATCAAGTTTCACTTATTCCTGAACACAAGACAATGCTAAATTTCTACTGTTTGATTTTTATTTTTGATTGACAGAAATAAAGATAAGTTCTGGTGTTCTACTGAACAGCAGAGTGACTATACCCCTTGTACATTTCAAAACAGCTAAACAGGATCTGAAACGTTCTTACATCTACTCTTTCATCAACGGTCAACTTGGGGAAGTTTGAGAAACTGGGGCCAAGGAGACTTCGCAGTTGGCTAGGGATACAGCTCGGCGCTAAAGTGTTTGCCTAGCACTCAGGAAGCCCTAGATTTGATCTCCAGCCCTGGGGGGAGGGGAAGTCTTCGCACTGCCCTATAAAGGGTAGATTAACGCCATCTCGGCCTCCAGCCCCCTGGGTAGAAGGTGGGTGCAGACAGGTGCGGGAAGGGGAGAAAGTCATGGAAAGGTGGGACACCACCCCAACCTGACCCTAGGCATTGCTGTGTCCCTTAGTTCTCTGGTTTGGTTTTCTCTGACACCTAGACACTGCTGACCAAGCCCCCGCGTGCGTGGATTCAGTAGGCCCCCAGCCTCGGCAACGGTCCTTACTCCTCCATCTAACTCCCACGCTTCAGATGCTGCCTGCCCACAGCCTGGACACAGGACAATTCCTCACCAGAAGCTCTAGACACTCTTCTTTCACACCGAGTGCACTGGAAATCGGTGGCGCCCCAGTTCTGAGTCTTACTCCCCACCTGCCGGTAGGAAGACAAAGCAAATCGTGTCCTCGAGGCTTCTGCCGCCATCTCTGCCTCGTTTTGAGGTGATGACTTGCGCAGCGTGCAGGTTCTGTAGGCTCTAGTGGCAATGACCAATCACCGGAGGCCCACAGCCCCAGATAGCCAATCAGTGGGCCAGGAGATCAGAGCACGCCCCTGAGGTTGCGCCTGAGTGGGTGTGGCCTTTGTGGGGCTGAGCTGTTTTCAGTTTTAGCGGGAGCACCTGTGTTCTGGAAAGGGCCCGGGGAGGGGAAGGACTGCTTACTTTTCAAGTCTTTACCCAAAGCATCACTACTTTACTTGCTTAGTCAACTCAAGTTCAAATTCTGCATATTATAACTTACAGTATGAGTGACTTCACAAGTAGCAAACAATGCTTTGTACGGAAATGATCTGCCTTCTTAACTCTGTGTCAAGGCCAGAAGCCTTAAACTTGTGTACTAGCCATGTCCAGGGCTTGGCTAATATTATCTGTAGTGGAGAAACCAGTAGCTATTGTTGAGGGAGATTGAATTAATAGTTTCAAGCTAAGGAGTGATTATCATTACTAATGTTTGCTGAGGCTATTACAGAAGGCACTATGTGGTTGTTTTTCATCCTTAAATTCCCAAGACACAGGCCAGGAAATTGCCGGTCTCCCACAAAGTCTCTACAGGTGGGAGACAGTCCCTGTCCAGGTAAATAAAGCTCTCTTTTGTTTGCATTAGGTCTTAGAGTGTTTTCTGAGGAGGCTCCCCATAACAATGGCAGTACTATGTTGATCCTACCAGTAACATCTTGGGAAAGATCTTGCCTGAAGGGGCCACCTTATTCCTATAAGCCTAAGAAAAATATTATGTTTTACTGTAACAATCTACCCTTGGAATGGTTTTCTGAATTATTGTACAATCTTGCAGTTGAACTTAGTCTATCAGAGGTAAAGTAAGTGGAAGACATTATGTATATGCAGGTTTTTAGGCAGTTACATGATCAGGAGTCCAAACAGCTAAAAACTAAGTCAATGGTACAAAAAGGCACTACTTCTTAACCTGGCCCCAAGCAGGTGCAGATTATCCCACTGTGGGTCATGGACACCAGCCCTGCACTAGAAGAAAAAGTCCCAGGAAACCACTACTTGGAAATTAAAAAAAAAAAAAATAGTGGGTAAAGAGAACCTGGTTTCTGCCCTGTATTCCAGCCTCTTTTTGCCCATGGGATTGAGAATGGTGCTCTCTTTGCACTTCTGCTGGCTGATGGGATCTTTGTGGGCTGCAGGCCTCCCTGATTTCTTTCTGGGTTCTTGTCTCATGGGCTCAATCAAGTAATGAAATCCACAGATGGTAGCAGAGGCTTGAAATTGAAAGGAATATGATTTGTATGAATAAGAGTAGAAAAGATGGAGCGCCCATGATGTGAGGGGAAACCTGGCAGAGAATTTTTCCACATGGGTGTACTGGTCTGGGGACTAAATGACTTCTGGGTTAAAGCATCAATCAGAATCCATGTTGAGCAGGTATGGAAAAAGTGTTGGGGTTACTGTTTGGGATCTATGTTGTACAGGTATTGTGAGGATATTGGGGCTCTTGGCTTGGTCCATGACTTTTTTTCCTTTCCTTTTTTTTCGTGTATTATAGTTGAACATATTGATGGGATTTGTTGTTACATATTTGTACAAGCACACAGTATAATTTGGTCACTATTATTCCCCAGCATTCCCCACTCCTTCCCATCTTTTGGTCCCTTTCCTCTACTGTTCTCCCTTTGATTTTTAGGAGATATCCACTTCTACCTTTGTTTTCCTTTTTCCTCTCTAGCTTCTGCATATAAAACATATGACCCTTAACCTTATAAGTTTGACTTATTTCACTTAACATTATGATCTCTAGTTCCATCGATTTTTCTGCAAATGCCATAATTTCGTTTTTCCTTATGGTTGAGTAAAACTCTATTGTGTGTGTATATATATAACATTTTCTTTAGCCATTCATCCATCAATGAATATCTAGGCTGGTTCCATAAATTGGCTACTGTGAATTGTGCTGCTATAAACATGGGTATGCATGTATCACTGTAGTAAGGTTTGGCCCATGACCTTCTAATTGGCTGTGCCCTTTTAGTCCTTGAGTCTGAACTTTTCTGTAGCCTCAATTTGGGTCCACTCCCACTTTCATTTTACCACTGCTCCTAGACAAAGGAGTTGTCTGGAATGTTTAGAATGTTTCTACAGGTTAACCGTATGGGGTAATCTTTACATCTAGAAAAAAAAAAAAAAACTTCTCTGGGGTCCATTACCCTGATTGCTTAGTTATTAACAATCCTATCTTATTCAGGGGGTGAAGGTTTGTTGTGATGGGCAGAAGTCAAGTGGGAGAAATAAAGAATGTCCATGTCCTTCTGCCCTTTGTAATGCTTTATTCACCCAACTCACTCAATGTAATTTTACTCTATAGGTTCTTTTTATTCCATTTTTTAAATTTATTTTAATTAGTTACATATGACAGTACAATGATCTTGACATATCATATATTTTAATCAGATGGGATATAATTTCTCATTTTTCTGAGTGTACAGGTTGCAGAATCACATTGGTCATGCAGTCACATATATTCCCACAGCAATAATAATGTCTATTTTATTCTGCTGTCCTTTCATTCCCCCCTTCCCCTCCCCTCCCCTTCCATCACTTCTCTCTACCCAATCTAAAGTGACCCACTTCTTTTTTTCTTTTCCCTCACATCGTCATACCTGTATTCTGTATAACAAAGGGGGTCTCCTTCCCTCTTCCATGCAATTCCCCTTCTCCCTCCTTTTCCCTCCCACCTCTCTTCCCTATCTAGAGGTAATTTTCTTCTCATGCTCTTCCTCCCTACCCCATTTTGAGTCACCTCCCTTATATCAGAGAAGACATTTGGCATTTGTTTTTTTGGCATTGGCTAACTTCACTTAGCATAATCTGCTCTAATGCCATCCATTTCCCTGCAAATGCCATGATCTTGTTATATTTTAGTGCTGAGTAATATTCCATTGTGTATAAATGCCACATTTTTTTTTATCCATTCATCCATTGAAGGGCATCTAGGTTGGCTCCACAGTCTAGCTATTGTGAATTGTGCTGCTCTAAACATTGATGTGGCTGTGTCCCTGTAGTATGCTGTTTTTAAGTCCTTTGGGTATAGACTGAGAAGAGTAATATCTGGGTCAAATGGTAGTTCCATTCCCAGCTTCCCAAGGAATCTCCATACTGCTTTCCAAATTGGCTGCAGCACCAATTTGCAGTCCCACCAGCAATGTATGAGTGTACCTTTTTCCCCCCGCATCCTTGCCAGCACTTGTTGTTGTTTGATGTCATAATGGCTACCATTACTGGAGTGAGATGGTCTCTTAGAGTAGTTTTAATTTGCGTTTCTCTGATTGCTAGTGATAGTGAGCATTTTTTCATGTATTTGTTGATTGATTGTATATCTTCTTCTGAGAAGTGTCTGTTCAGGTCCTTGGTCCATTTGTTGATTGGGTTATTTTTTGTTGTTGTTGTTTAACTTTTTGAGTTTTTTTTATACCCTAGAGATTAGAGCTCTATCTGATGTGTGAGGGATAAAAATTTGTTCCCAGGATGTAGGCTCCCTATTCACCTCACATATTATTTCTCTTGCTGAGAAAAAACTTTTTAGTTTGAATTTGTCCCATTTGTTGATTCTTGGTTTTAATTCTTGTGCTATAGGTGTCTTATTAAGGAACTTGGGGCCTAACCCCAAGTGATGGAAATTAGGGCCAACTCTTTCTTCTATTAGATGCAGAGTCTCTGGTTTGATTCCTAAATCTTTGATCCATTTTGAGTTAACTTTTGTGTATGGTGAGAGATAGGGATTCCATTTCATTTTGTTGCATATGGATTTCCAGTTTTCCCAGCACCATTTGTTGAAGATGCTATCCTTTCTCCCTTGCATGCTTTTAGCAACTTTGTCTAATATAAGGTAGTTATAATTTTGTGGGTTGGTCTCTGTGTCCTCTATTCTGCACCATTGGTCCACCCACCTGTTTTGGTGCCAGTACCATGCTGCTTTTGTTACTATTGCTCTGTAGTATAGTTTAAGATCTGGTATAGTGATACCACCTGTTTCACTCTTCCTGCTTAGAATTGCTTTAGCTATTCTGGGTATCTTATTTTTCCAGATGAATTTCATGATTGCTTTTTCTGTTTCTGGGAGGAATGCCATTGGGAGTTTGATTGGAATTGCATTGAATCTGGAAAGTGCTTTTGGTAATATGGCCTCTTTGATAATATTAATTCTGCCTATCCATGAGCAAGGTATATCTTTCCATCTTCTAAGGTCTCCTATTTATCTCTTTAGGGTTCTATAGTTTTCATTGTATAGATCTTTCACCTCTTTTGTTAAGTTGATTCCCAAGTATTTTATTTTATTTTATTTTTGAGGATATTGTGAATTGGGTAGTTTTCCTCATTTCCATTTCAGAGGATTTGTCACTGATATACAGGAATGCCTTTGATTTATGGGTGTTTATTTTATATCCTGCCACTTTGCTGAATTCATTTACTAGTTCTAGAAGTTTCTTGGTAGAACTTTTTGGGTCTGCTAGGTATAGGATCATATCATCAGCAAATAGTGCTAGTTTAAGTTCTTCTTTTTGTACATTTATGCCTTTAATTTCTTTCATCTAATTGCTCTGGCTATTGTTTCAAGAACTATGCTGAATAGAAGTGGTTAGAGAGGGCATCCCTGTCTTGTTCCAGATTTTAGAGGGAATGCCTTCAATTTTTCTCTGTTTAG